>NC_065587.1:25443125-26057500 GCF_024542745.1 Macaca thibetana thibetana
ATGGAGAAACCCTGTCTCCACTAAAAATACAAGAATTAGCCAGGCGTGGTGTTGCATGCCTGTAATCCCAGCTACTCAGGAGGCTGAGGCAGGAGAATCGCTTGAACCAGGGCAAGTGGAGGTTGCGGTGTGCCGAGATCACTCTATTGCACTCCAGCCTGGGCAACAAGAGTGAAACTCCATCTCAAATAAAAAAAGAAAAAAGAAAAAAAGAAAACGGCAGATGTGGCATAAGTAGGAGCCAGGGAGGGGTGCTGGGAGATGGACCTCGGGGGTAAGGATATAGAAGACCCTGGGGAGAGTCTGGGGAGTAGGTATTAAGTGTGGGGTGGGGGAACAAGGGGTAACATGGCCAGATTTGCATTCTAGAAGGAGGACTTTGCCGGGGGAGTAGGGGAGAAACCAGAGTAGAAGCTGTATGAGGAGTAGGAAGAAGGGATGACTTCTGTTTGGGATATGCTGCGTTTGAGGTGTTGATGGGGCACTGAGACGATGGCAGCGGAGGTGGATCACTCCTCAGATCAAAATGCAGAAGGCGGCTCGGAACACTGAAGCTGGAAGCTTCTCAGAGCTCAGGGGGCCTGTGGGCTCTTGGAACACTAACTCAGTCCTCTCCAGGATTTTCTCACTCTTTTCTGTATCTCTCAATTGGCATTTCTCTCTCATCCCACACAGACACCCTGGAAGTCAGAGCCCAATTCTTCCCCTACACTGGGAGGGGGGTAAATTAAAAAATTCCAAAGGCGGAAGAAAGGATCTGCCTTCCGACGGACAGTCTCAAAGAAGTGTCAAAGCCTCGGACCCCAGCCAAGGGTCCTTTCCCTCCCCACTCCCCCGACACACATCATCTCCCATGGCTTTGGACGCCCGTCGTCTCTGTATCTCTCTGCAGATCTGTGTTTTTCTCTCGGGGCCATCTGTCGCTGACTCTGCTATAAATCTTGTTGTGTTTCCTTGCCATATGGCATAATTAATTACTTCAAGGCACAAAAGAACCCACAGCTCTGCAGGCCAAGAGCCAGCTGGCTCACTGAGGAGCAATTTGCCACGATGGGGCACGGCCGGGCTACTGTGCCCTGTCAGCTGGGTCCCACAGCAGGACCCAAGTTGGCTGGAACCCCCATTCCCTGTGGCAGCATCTGCCACTAGCTCAGCAGAGGTTGGGTCCTCATGGTTACATGAGTGGCATTTATAGACATTAAGGCCACACACCATCTATTGCTATAGAAGGGAGTATGCATCTATTAACTCAACGGGGACCCCCCCCCCAACCTCATTTATCTTTGTCACTTAACTGCTAAGTCCAGAACAGTCTGTCTGTTCCACTTGAGCAGTGGTTTACTGGACTCCCAAATCTTTGGAAAACAACTGAGGGAGAATAAAATTAAAGAACACAGCCACTGAAAGCTAAGTCCTTGAGTGAGCCCCTCCCCCTCTGAGCAATTGGCCTCTGCATCTGCAAACAGGAAGGATTGGATGAGCACTCAGTTCCCTTCCAGCGACAGCGTGCCAGGACTCCTTCAATCAACCAACAGATATTCAATCAACAACCATCCCTGTACTGAGTGCCGGGGAAACCATTCTGGTGAGGCAGACGTAGCCCCCCGCTCTTATGTAACTTCCTGCTAGAAGTGAGGAGCACACACATGCATGAACACACACAACATACACATAAATGTACCAAATTATCGCAGCTGGTGGTCAACAGGATGGGGAATTGAATAAAGCAGGGCCTGAATTAAAGAACATCAGGAAGCCAGGCACGGTGGTTCATGCCTGTAAGTCCAGCGCTTTGGGAGACCAAGGCAGGAGACTTCTGACTCACTTGAACACAGAAGTCTGAGACCAGCCTGGGCAACACAGTGAGACCCTATCTCTAAAAAAATATACAAGTAAAAAAATTAGCCAAGCATGGTGATGTGTGCCTGTAGAGCTACTCGGGCCTGAGGAAGAGGATCCCTTGAGCCCAGCAGGTTGAGGCTGCAGTGAGCTAAGATGGCATCACTGCACCACAACCTGGGAGACACAGCAAGACGCTGTCTCAAAAAAACTTTTTAAAAGAACACCACCTTCAGAGAGAGGACTCACAGAAGGCCTCTTTGAGGGAGTGGTATTTTGTTAAACAGATTTATTGAGTTATAATTCACATGCTGTAATATTCACCCTTTTAAAGTGCAAAATTCAGTGGTTTTTAATATTTTTGCGAGGTTGTGCAATCATCACTACAATCTAAGTTTAGAACATTTCATCACCCCCCAAAAAAGGCTTGTACCTATTAGCAGTCACTCCCCATTTTCTCCTTCCCGCAAAGGCCCTGGCAACCACTAATCTACTTTCTGTCTCTATGGATTTTCCTATTCTGGACATTTATTATGAATGGAATCATACCATGTGTGGCCTTCTGAGCCTGACTTCTTTCACTTAGCATAATGCTTTCAAGGTTTATTCATATTGCAGCATGTATCAGAACATCAGTCCTGCCAGGTATGATGGCTCACACTTGTAATCCCAGTACTTTGGGAGACATAGTTGGGAGTTTGAGCCTAGGAGTTAAACACCGCCTGGACAGAAGAGCAACACCCCATCTCTGGAAAAAAAAAAAAAGTAGCAGGGTGTGGTGGCACACACCTGTGGTCCCAGCCACTTGGGAGGCTGAGCGAGGAGGATTGCTTGAGCCTGGGAGGTTGAGGCTAGAGTGAGCCATGGTCATGCCACTGCACTCCAGCCTGGGCAAGAGAGCAAGACCCATCTTGAAAGAAAGGAGAGAGAGAGAGAGAGAGAGAGAGAGAGAGAGAGAGAGAGAGATCTGTTTCAACGGCCAAATAATACTGTGTTGCAAGGATACAGCACGTATATAGCACGCTTTGTGGAATCATCAATCAGTTGATGGACTTTAGGTGTTTTCACTTTGGGGTTATTATGAATAATGCTGCTATGAACACTTCTATACAGGCTTTTGTGTGGACATATTTGTATTTCTTGAGGGGGTGACACTTACCCTAAGAGCTCAGGGATAAGAAAGAGTCAGTCATGTAAAAAGGTAGGGCAAAATTCTTCTTGGCTGAGGGAACAGCACAGACAAAGGTCTGGAGATGGGCTGCTATACATGTCTAGGGCCCTTTAGGTGGCTCACAGGCTTTAGAGGAATTACAAGAGCATCTTTTTCAAGCTGCACAAATCCAATTTTCTGCCGAGCTGTGTCTAGTCTCTTCCTGAATGCAACCTGAGAAAATTTAGTCTAAGGGTTTATTGTCAGCTCAGAGGAAAATTTCTTGGATTGAGCAACTTGGGGTGACTTCTGCAGGCCCCCACAATTTTCAGGAAGCCTGAGGAATCGTGGGTGGGAAAGTCGACTGGAGTGATTCCAGGAGGCAGCATGCTTTGGAGGTAGAGGCATTCGAATGATCGACATGCATGCATTTCACTACCCCGAACTCCCATAAAACTCAGCCTGGTTGCTTGGCAGCAAATATCTTCTCTTGGCTTCTATATTACCTTGGGCATCAGTGAGATTTTTCCCTCAAAATGTCCTTGCATTTGTTTTTTAACTTGGCTTCCCTGGGATCAACCTGGCACTAGGAGCAAAGGGCTGGGCTGATGCTTGCTTAGATGTTCTGTGTGAGGGTCCTGGGAGGACGGTTCACCAAGTGCTGCTGCAGTGAGGGTCTTGCAAGAGTGTGTTGACACAGCAGTAAGAGGACAGATGCACCAACCTGGCAGTGGACGAAAATGAGGCTGAGAGAAGTTAGGATACCAGAACCTAGATCAGGATCATAAAGTCAAGAAGAAAAAATTTACCTCGCAAAAGTGAATTTGGGGGCTCTTTGAAGCAATCCTTGATCCAGTCAGTACACTCCTTTCCACAGTTGATACTGTTGGCTAACTCCTTCTGTCCACCCCCACCCCCAGCCAAGGGAGGCTGAGCTACATCCAAAACTCTGAACTTAGGGCCCCACAGACCTGAGTTCAAAACCTAACTCCTCAATTTCACTATGTTACTTTGCAAGAAGTGCTAACCATTCTAAGTCTCAATTTGCTCATCATAAAATCCCATTATACAGCCTGTATTACTTAGGAATTGCATTCAGCAACAGCAATTCCAAATAATAATGGTATAAACAAGATATACCAGGGTTATTTCCCTCACACAAAAGAAGTATTGTACTATGACATCCAGGGCAGTATAGCATTTCCACACAAGACCCAGCTCCTTGTGTCTTTCTGCTCTGCTGTTCTTAGCATCTCACCTCATAGTGCCTTATGGCTGCTGCAGCACCAGCCATCACATCTGCATTATAGGCAGGAAAAAGGAAGGAATGGCAAAATTATTCTCACCTCTGAGTTGAGTTTTCCTCTCTTAAGGAACTTAAAAGAAATGTCCATATAACAACTTACTCCTATCCAACCCTCCTCCTGCAAGGAAGCTAGGAAACATGCTTATATAGCCAAGGATATTGAGGAACTCAACAGTAGATCATGGCTGTTTTATTCAGGGAGAAGTGGAGGGTAGCAGGCAATGAAACAGCTTCACAGCAAGATCTTAATTTAGTCACCTCCTCGCAGAAAGCTCCCCTGCCCGCCCTATCCAAAATAGCACCCCTCACTCTAAACCTCCACTCTGATACATGCTGCATAGAATGTATCACTCTCTGAAATTACTTATGTATTAGTTTCCTTATTTATGGATTGACTTCTCCCTTGGATGTAAGCTCCACGAGAGAACAGCAACCTTATCTGTCTTTATTCATCACTGGCTCAAGTTGGACAGCTGTGCAAATCTGTGGGTGACTAGTCCCTATCCCGAAGTGTGGCTATGAGCCTTTAATGAGATGCTGAGGACAAAGCGCTGAGCCCAGAGTCTGGCAAGAAGAGGCTGGAACTGGCTAGTTGCTTCCTATACCATTTCCCTCTTCTTGCTATCCACTTAGCCATAAGACTGAGTTCCACCAGTGGAACAGAGGCAGGAGTGACATGGGTCACTTCTAGGCCTCACCCCTAAGCCTCCTGGGACATCTTCCATGCCCTTTCTTACCTCATTGCCTAAGGATTCAGTAGAGGAACCTTGTAATATGATCAAAGCTAGAGTATAGAAGAAATGTGGGTTCCTCAATGATGACACGGAGCAGAAGTCTTCATCCACATCAGACTGGGATGGAAGCAAGAAGAAAACTTTTATCATTTGAGCTGTGAGTTTTGGGGATGTTTGTTACAGAAGCAATTCATTGGCCTTTGCTGGGTTGCAAACCACCCCACAATGTGCCTTAAGACAACATTGCCTTGTGGCTTCTGATGCTTTGGGTTGCTTTTGCAGTTCCTCTGCAGTTTTGCCTGAGTTCATTCACAAGGTTGCATTTAGTTAAAGGATTCGCTGAGCTGAAGGGGCCAACTGCCAGTGTCTGGCATTTGATGCTGTCTACTGGGCCATCTCCAGTTTTCTTCATGTGGTCTCTCATCCACACAGGTGCAACTGGGCTTCTACACAGCCTGGTGGAACCAAAGTTCCAAAACAGCAAGAGAAACTACAGCACCCCTTAAGACTGAGCCCTGGAAAGTACCCAGCATCACTCATACCACATCCTTTTGGCCAAAGCAAGTCATAAATCCAGGAGGGGAAAAGCAACAAAGTACATTGCAAAGGAGTGTGGACTCAGAGAGACAGACTCTTTGTGGGGTTATTATCATCTTAGTCTACCACAAGGAGTTAATGTAACAGGGTGTGTATGACTGGCATTTCAATTTCTTCACCTCCTCCTCCACTCTCGTTCCAGGCCCCTATGACTCTTATTTCTGCAGAGCCCTCATATGCACACATTTGGTGGCAACAGGGAAGTGAAGTCAGTGGGAAATTGAATCTCAGCAGGACACAGCTACATTAACAGAGCTCATGAGCAAAGGGAATTGCCCTCCTAGGCTTGGCTCAGTGTCCAGAGCTCCAAGGAAAGGTCACCCACTCCTGCTGGCAGGAGGTCTGAGTCAAATAGCTGTTAAACCAAACAAACTAACACCCACCTCCACTGCTGCCCACACACATGTGACCGATTCTCTCCTTGAGAGAGAAAAGGTCTATCTTTTTTGTTTGACACTCTGACCTCTGCAGCATGGAAACTAAAAATAATACTCAGAGGAGAGTGCTCTATGTTTATCCTAACGTTCTTTGCACTCACAGCTACCTGGGCTATGCACACCGAGATGAGAGAGGGAAGAGAATTAGAGACATGAGCGTAAGGCCGAGGCTGGAGACCTAGGTTTTCAGAAACCAAAACTTACATTTTTTCTACAAATCCATCTACCCATCCCATCCCACCCACCCTTCCACATCTCCACCTATTCACCCATCCACCCATTCATCCATGCCTCCATTCATGCATCCATCTATCATCCACCCATCCTTGTATCCACTCATGCATCTATCTGCCCATCCACCCACCCTTCCACCCACCTTTCCATCCATCCATCCATCCATCCATCCATCCATCCATCCATCCATCCATCCACCTTTCCACCCACCTTTCCATCCATCCATCCACCAGCCCATCCACCCACACCCCCCCTTCTATCCACCTTTCCATCCATCCGTCCATCCATCCATCCATCCACCCACCCATCCATCCACTTTTCTATCCACCCTTTCATCCATCCACCCACATATCTACCCACCCGTCCATCCATCCACTCATCCATGCCTCCATTCATGCATCCATCTATCATTCACCCATCCTTGTATCCACTCATGCATCCATCTACCCATCCACCCACCCTTCCATCCATCTTTTCATCCATCCATCCACCTGCCCATCAACCCATCAACCCACTCACTCTCCCACCCATTCACCCATCCATCCATTTTTATCTGTCCATCAACCCATCCACCCATCCATCCATTTTTATCTGTCCATCAACCCATCCACCCTTCCACGTACCTTTCCATCCATCCATCTACCCACCCATCCACCCACCTATCCATCCATCCATCCACCCACTCACCCACTCTTCCACCCACCCTTCCACCCACCCTTCCACCATTCATTCACCCATCCATCCATCTATCCACCCATCCACCTACCTTACTCCCACCTTTCCACTCATCCATCCATCCATCCACTCACCTATCTACTCACCTACCCATTCATCCACACACCCATTCACCCACCCATCCACCCATCCATTCATCCATGCATCTCTTCATCCACCCATCCACTCTCCCATTCACTCACCCAGCCATCTGCCCATTCATCCATCCATTCACCATTTACTGAGTGCCTTCTATGTGCCTGGCACCATGCCAGGAATTTACTGGTGAACATGATCCATCTGCCCTTGTTGGCCTGGTGCGGTAGCTCACGCCTGTAATCCCAGCACTCTGGGAGGCTGAGGTGGGCGAATCACGAGGTCAGGAGATCGAGACTATCCTGGCCAACACGGTGAAACCCCATCTCTACTAAAAAAAATACAAAATATTAGCCGGTAGCCGGGTGTGGTGGTGGGCGCCTGTAGTCCCAGCTACTTGGGAGGCTGAGGCAGGAGAATGGCGTGAACCCAGAGGCAGAGCTTGCAGTGAGCTGAGATCGCGCCACTGTACTCCAGTCTGGGCGACAGAGCGAGACTCTGTATCAAAAAAAAAGAAGAAGAAATCTGCCCTTGTCCAGCTTACACTCTGGAGGGGTGTTCAGACACTAAGTAAACAAAGCAATCAATATTATAATTGCTTTTTGGGTAGGTATATTAAGCCATTGCCCAGGGGATGCAATTTGAGCACCTTTTCGGGATAAGGCAGTTACAGGCACATGTTATCTTCTAATTTAATTCTCATTACTACCTAATGAGGTTGTTACTATTAATATTCATGTTTCACAAAGAGGCAAGCAGACTCGCAGTAGTGAGGTTACGTACCTAAGGTCACACAGCTGGCAAGCATCAGAGCTGCGATTGAAACCCAAGTGTAGCCACTGATCACGGTGGAAGATCAGGAGGAGAAATTACTGCATTCAGGGCCTTCTGCCTCTTTTGTTCTGGGCCTTGTAGCAATGTCAGGGCCATTGACACACAGGGGTCTCACCCACACAATCATGCTCTTTGCACCTGCTGTTGGTCTGATGACTCAGATATTCAGGAAATGGGATAAACTTTAACCCAACTCATCCTTGCTGGGCCCCAAGACAGCCATGCCTTCTGCCGGGCTCACATCTCTGCCACTTGCTCAGGCCTTCCACCAGCCGGGCAGCCACAGAGTTTCAGAAGAGACCTTCAGAATGTAAACAGAACAAGCATCTACAGGCAAAGGGATGGGCAACCACCTCTGGGCTCATAAGAGCACTAAAGAGTCTGGACTCAGGTGTCCACACTACCATAGATTTGCTGTGTGACCCTGGGCAAGTCACCACCTCCCTTTTGATCTTTGTTTCCTTTCTGTGCTGCCTGCTGGTGGGGCTTGTGCCTCCTACAGTCACTCATCCACGTTTCTGAGAACCTACTATGTGCCAGGTTTTGTGACAGCCCCCAAGGAGCGACTAAGCGCAGAATTACAGTTACAAGAGACAAGCCACAAGGTGCTATGAGAATGTAAAATGGGTTGGCTTGATCTGGATTAAAGGCTGTAAAGGACTTGCTGGGGGAGTGACATTTCACCTGACACTTAAAGGAGGATTAGAAGATAACTAGGTACAGATATGGAAAAGGGATTCTTGCCCAGAGAAACCAGCATCTGCAAAGGCTCCAGTGTGGGAAAGAGCTTGCTGAGTCAAGGACCCCGGAAGTCACCCACGTCGCCGGCACCCAGAGTGAGGGGCATACAGTGCAGGACAAGCACAGGGAGGTCAGGGGCTGAGTCTTGCAGGGTCTTGGAGACAGCAGTGGGATCTGGGACCCTGAGCAGAGGGAGGTGGGGCGTAAGTAGCTCCAGGGAACCCACATATGCATGAAACAGGCTGTGCAGACCCACTTTTTGGGCTGGGGGCTGCACAGAGGGCAGTCAGGTGGGACACTGGAGCTTCAGAAACAGACTTAACCTACTTCATAATATTGCCAGGACTAGATTGTGTAAGAGCATGGGTTAGTGGATAGGAGGATGTGGGTCAATAGCTTTAAGTAGATCCTCGAAATTTACCCTATGGGAGGGCAAGGCTCAGAGCTTTGTGTGAGCAGCTATGTAATTCATTTATCCCTTTGGTTTGAGCACCTCTTGGCCAAGGGTCCTAATCTTCAGTTAGAGCTGAATCTTCTGTCAATTGCAAGTAGCAGAGAACCTGGCCTGAGAAAAGGGAATTTATTAGTTCCTGTGTTTGAACAGCCCAAGGGCAGACCTTCAGGTATGGCTTGATCCAGGGGCTTCACTGATATCACCAAGATCCTGTTTCTCCACTTGTCAACATTAGTTCCTTGGATTTGACAACGTGTCAAATCCTCAACAAAAATGGCATTGACAGCTCTGCATTCCATCTTTACCCCTCCAGAGCCTCAGAAAAGAATCCCCAGGCTCTCCTTATGACTGTAGGCCATGCACAGACTCTGAATGACCCATAACTAGACTAGTTAGTGGCTAGAGAGACAGAATGTGCTGACTGGCTTAGCGTAGGTCCTATGTTCCACTACTCATATCCAGGGGTGGAGATGGCTTCCTTGAAAGCGTAGAGAATAAATGAGAGTGGGGGTGGGGTTCTCGCTTTAGCAATACTGGGGCATTGTTGCCACATAAAAGGCAGAGATAATAAGCTGGATGAGAAGAGCCATGCATGTCTACCATAGGGAGGTGCCCATGGTCCCCCAGGGGTGAGAGCATTCTGGGGCCTACCTGGGGAGTGGAAAAGGTTGTCTCGGCATTGCTAAGCTTTGATAAGCATCAGGGCAAGGAGTTGGTCAGGAAGACAAAGGGAAGAGTCAAGGAGAGGTGCAGACACTAGAAAGCAGAGACCTGGAGAAAGTGGGGGAGGTCAGGGAAGACTCACAGCATGTATCGAGTTCTGAGTGTACAGATGTGATATGAAGAGCTCTGCATGTCACAGGGAGGGTGCCCACACTGATCCAGGATGGGACGGGGATGCTCATCTTCAGTCCCACTTTCCCACTCTAAGTATCTGGGGAGTTTCTCTCCATGACCTGTCAGTGCACAGAGGTCTCCTATGGTTTCAAACATTGGAGAGTGGAAGTCTGAGAAGATGAGTTGAAGGGCCTGGGTCTCCCTGTGTGTAGGCTGCAGGCTGCCATCGGCCTTTGTTGCAGATGAATCAAAGTTCCATGAGCACAGAGAGAGAGAGAGAGAGAAACAGGATCCTGTTGACCTCCTGATCCAGGCCCCCGGATCAAGCCATACCTGAAGGTTGTCCACCTAGGGGGCAGGCAATATAAAATGATCTCTGGGTACCCAGGTGCTTCCTTACTGGCCATCCAGCCCTCCACTTACGAACCTGGCATTTCCTGGGCAGCAGCCACACTCTTTTCAGTCTGAGAACCCACTTTCCCCGTCCGTTCCTTCCCAGACCCTTGTACTCTTAAGGCGACCCTATGTCCTGGTTTCCCTGGACTGTTTTCATGTCTATTGTCCTTGTGTAATTCTTCATGGTGCCCCTTTCATTCTCAAAGTATCCTGCTTAGGATAATAAATGACAGTCACTTCACACATCCCTCCATTTTGACGTTCCTGCTCACTTCCTTTCTCACTACAGACCTCATGGGCCTGAGAGCTGTTAAAACCAAAATTATTAACAACCACCAAAATCCATTCTCTCCCTACCAATGCAGGAGAGATTTAGCCTTTGACAATACCTCTCTGAGTTTTGTTTACATCCAGGCCTTGCAAAAGGCCCTTTCTGCAAGGATATGTGACAGGTGAAATGATTCCTTCTGAAGGAGAAAAAGAAAAAAAAGAATTCTCACATCAAAACAGCTTCAGTCCTAAGGGTTTCCCTGCCTCCACCCCCTCCATGTTCCTGTTCCCATTCATTCTTACAATAAACCCCTTGTTTTAAGGTAGCTTGTTTGGGTCTCTTTTTCCTGCAACAAAAAGAGGTGTACCTAAAATAGGCCAGGGCCTGGGCCAATGGCCAAATTTAGATGAAAAACTGGGTCAGGCAGGAGAGGGAGCAGCAGGCTGGGAACTCTGAATTGGGGCTAGACAGCTCCTGCCGACGGAGCACTTCCTCTGTGCCAGGCCATTAATTTATTAACTAATAAAATTAATCTTATTTAATTCTCTTACTCTCCTTTGAGGTAGGGACTGATATCTACAGTTGATAAGAATACTGAGGCTCAGAGAGTCAGGATTTGGGGATCCTATCCTAGGCCTCTCCATCCAAGACCTGCAGGTTGGGGCACCAGAGCAGACTGCCAGAATACAAAAGGGTAATGGGAGTCTTGGCCACCTGGCATGGAGATGCTCAGCCTAGCATGGCCCAAGCTGGAACTCTTTTGCACAAACAGGTCTGTAGCTTTCTTCATCATTTTTAAGTGAATTTGAGGAGTGTGGAACTGCCAGAGATCATTGTTTTAGCTCAAATGAATTTAAGCAAGATGGGGAAAATGTAGCTAGATCCAGGTTCTCACGTGCTATTGACCCATGTGGCTGGCACTCAATTCTCTCCATCTTTCTTCTGTGTGTTACTCTCTCTACTAGGTAGAAAGAATGGTCACAGGCAGTCCCAGAATCCTTATGGTTTGTAATCCAAAACTTCTGTGTCTGTCTATCTATCTATCCATCTATCTATCTGTCTGTGGCTCTCTCTTTCAGCATCCATATAGAAATCCAACTAAGGATTTGGATTGGCTCTGCTTGGGTCACATGTTCACCTCAGGACCAATCACTGAGCCCAAGAGGACACTGACATGGGTGCTACAATTGGCTCAGCCTGGTCATAGGCCCTCCACTGTGGTCAGGAGGCAGATAACAGTGATTAACAGCCTCTGGGGAGTGAGGGAGGCATGGTTTCATAAAGGAAGGGACGCTAGTAGTCAAAATCAATACATCCAGCATGCTTCAAAAGATATGTAGCAGGGATACCTAGTTTAAAAGTTTTTAATGTGTATTTCATTTTGCTTTCCTGAGTACAGATTTTTATCTCCACCACCCTCGGCATCCATTAGTCTGGGTGAGATTAGAATTTATTACAGAAAATACAAAGACAGAGGTGATGTTAAGCTTTAGACATCAAAATTAGATTATGTACCAGACGATAGCCTTAAGGAAGAATTCTACAGGTTCCTCATCTTTGAGCTTATGAATAATTGTGCCAAACATCTTAGAACACAGAGTTTGTCTGTGGACTGCAGGGTCTGTCCCATCTGCCTAAAACCACTGGATACCCCTGATAAAGAGAGGACGTGATATAGTGGAAGTAGAAAAAATGTCTGTCTGTTTTCTGACTTCTCCCATGATATTTCTCTGTAACATACATCAATGATTATTATTTCTGTTTAAATGTATTTTTAACTATGTTTAAAACAAATAGGGGAAGATATTAGAACACATAACCTGGACACTGATAGTTAATTTTATGTGTCAGCATTGTGGGGAGAAGTGGGAGCAAAATGGGGAAATCCTGTT
Source organism: Macaca thibetana thibetana (assembly GCF_024542745.1). NCBI lineage: Eukaryota > Metazoa > Chordata > Mammalia > Primates > Cercopithecidae > Macaca > Macaca thibetana. Next base: position 25,455,658 of record NC_065587.1, read on the forward strand.
CCCATGATATTTCTCTATAACATGCATCAGTGATCATTATTTTGGAGCACTCACTGTCTCCCTCAGGCATTGTGCTATGAGAGAGATCATTTGTTGCTTCACTATCCCTATGAAATAAGCATTTCTATCATTCAAACTGCTGGTTGTGAGCAAGTTCTATGAACCAAAATGTGTTTAAAATAAATAGGGGAAGGTAGCCCGGTACAGTGGTTCACAGCTGTAATCCCAGCACTCTGGGAGGCCGAGACGGGTGGATCATGAAGTCAAGAGATCAAGACCATCCTGGTCAACATGGTGAAACCCCGTCTCTACTAAAAAAAGTACAAAAATTAGGTGGGCGTAGTGGTGCGCACCTGTAGTCCCAGCTGCTTGGGAGGCCGAGGCAGGAGAATCACTTGAACCCAGGAGGCAGAGGTTGGGGTGAAAAGAGATCCTGCCACTGCACTCCAGCCTGGCGACAGAGCAAGACTCCATCTAAAAAACAAAACAAAACAAAAAAATAATAAAATAAAATAAATCGGGGAAGGTATTAGATCACGTAACTTGGACACTGTGATGGTTAATTTTGTGTGTCAACTTGACTGAGCCATAGGGTGCCCAGATATTTGGTCAAACATTATTCTGGGTGTGTCTGTGAGGGTGTTTTTGGATAAGATTAACACATAAATTGGTAGACTGAGTAAATTATCTTCCCTGATATGGGTGGCCCTCACCCAATCCGTTAAAGGCCTGGATAGAACAAATGGCTTATACTCCTGCGAGTTAGAGAGAAATTTTCCTGACTACTGTCATTGAGCTGGGACACCGATCTTCTCCTGTTTTCCAAATCAAACAAAAACATGAGTTTTTCTTGAGTATCCAGGCTGCTGGTTCTTGAACTGCTGCAATCTCATAATACAACTTTAAGCTGGGTGCGGTGGTGTACACCTGTAGTCCTAAGCTACTTGGAAGGCTGAGGCAGGAGGATCACTTGAGCCCAGGAATTTGAGGCTGCAGTGAGCTATGATCACAACCACTGCACTCCAGTCTGGGTGCCAAAGTGAGATTCTAACTCTTTGAAAAAAACAACTTAAATGAATGGGAAACTGCTTTTTATAGATGAACAAAGAAAGTGGTTTTTGAGGTGGAATCTACGACTGGTGAGGATGCTGTGAACATCGTTGATAAGACAATAAACATTTAGAGTGCGTGTACATATATATATATATATATATATTTTTTTTTTTTTTTTTTTTTTTTTTTTTTTGAGATGGAGTCTCACTCTGTCACCCAGACCGGAGTGCAGTGGTGCAATCTCAACTCACTACAACCTCCGCCTCCCGGGTTCAAGTGATTCTCCAGCCTCAGCCTCCCAAGTAGCTGGAACTACAGATGCCCACCACCACACCCAGCTAATTTTTGTATTTTTAGTAGAGATGAGGTTTCACCATATTGATTAGACTGGTCTCGAACTCTTGACCTCAGGTGATCCACCCACCTGGGCCTCCCAAAGTGCTGGGATTACAGGCATGAGCCACTGCACCTGGCCACATTTAGAATATTGCATACACTTAATAGCTAAAGCAGCAGCAGGATTGGAGAGGATTAACTCCAATTTTGAAAGAAGTTCTACTGGGGGTAAAGTGCTATCAAACAGTATCACATGCTTCAGTGAAATCTTTAACTAAAGAGTCCGTCAATGTGGCCAACTTTATTGTTGTCATATTTTAAGAAACTGCCACAGCTACCCCAACCTTCAGCAACCACCACCCTGATCAGTCAGCAGCCATCAACATCAAGGCATGACCCTCCACCAGCAAAATGATTACAGTTTGCAGAAGGCTCAGATGATTGCTAGCAATAAAGTATTTTTAATTAAGGTATGTACAGTGGTTTTCAGACAATGGTATTGCACACTTAATAGACTACAGTATAGTGTAACTTTTATATGCACTGGGAAATCAAAAATTCCTATGACTCACTTTATTGCAATATTTGTTTTGAGGTGGCCTGCAACCAAATCTACAATATCTCTGAGTTATGCCTGTGCGTATTATTTGGAGAACATTGACTAGTACAGATACTCAGCAGGAATACTGGATACGCTTCAGGTATGGCTGGATCCAGGATCTATTTTTTTTTTTTTTTTTTTTTTTTTGAGACGGAGTCTCACTCTATCTCCCAGGCTGGAGTACAGTGGCGCGATCTCTGCTCACTGCAAGCTCCGTCACCTCCTGGGTTCATGCCATTCTCCTGCCTCAGCCTCCCAAGAAGCTGGGACTACAGGCACCCGCTACCACGCCCGGCTAATTTTTTTTTCGTATTTTTAGTAGAGACGGGGTTTCACTGTGTTCGCCAGGATGCTCTCGATCTCCTGGCCTCCTGATCTGCCCGCCTCGGCCTCCCAAAGTGCTGGGATTACAGGCATGAGCCACTGTACCCAGCCGATCCAGGATCTTTAACAATGTCATTAGGCTCCATCATCTCTTGCCAGGTCTCAGACAAGAGCTCTTCATATGGTACACGTGATGGGTGACACTAGCAGCCCTGGCTCATGTCCTAAATGTAGCCACCTTAAGAAAGAAAGAATATCTCCCTATATTCACCTGACTGGCCTCCCTTGGGTCATGTGTCTATTCCTGAACCCACACTGTGATCCAGGGATGTGCTACAGTGGAAGGGCACCAGGACTGATAAAACCTGAGGAGTCCGGGAGGAGTCCTACAAAGCAAGCCTGAGAGGACCACAAGGATGGGTCAAGTAGGCACTGTGACTACGCCCATTTTACAGTTTAGGAAACTGGCCCAGAGTATTTAAGTGGCCACGTACAAGCCTCACAGCTGGTAAGCATCAATGCAAGGATTCAAGCCCAGGCCTCTCCACAGGTCCTTAATTCCTTCTCCATACTGCCTCTCACCCTTTAGTCCTGGCCTAAAGCCAAAATCTTCCAACACCCCAATGCCTGGTCCTCACATGCAGGTGCCCACCACGCACCTGGCACATAGTAGGAATGCAGTGAGCATAAGTACTGCCCCTGCAGCTGGACACAGCCCTCAATGCCTTGCTACAGGCAACTCTGTCTAATTTGCCCCATCAGATCTTTGTTTGGATCTTTCTCCCTGCCTCAGCTCTGAGAAGGAACCCGAGTGACCAGCTGAGCCTGCCAGGCAGTTGGCATCGGTCCCCACCCAGCTGTCCCCATCCTCTGATACATTTTTATTCCTTTTGAGAACTACCCAATTTAGGCAGCTCAAAAACAGATGTTTCTTAACAACTATAGTTTACCATGAGTATTTTTGGTTCTCTAATCTTGGTAAATTGTTGGGATTTTGCTGGTTCTCTGGGGAGAAGACAAAGCTGCTTCCATCCAAGCCTCGCTTGTTATGATGGGCCTTGCTATGGCAGCAGTGAGTTGGCAGAATATTTAGACACAGCATTCGTATCTATTGCTGCAGGCAAATTTACCCCAGAACTTGGCAACTTAAAACAATAAACAGTTGTCTCACAGTTCCTGTGGGTCAGGAATTCAGGAGCAACTTTAGTCTGAGCAGTTCTGACTCTGGTCTCTCATCAGGTTGCAATCCGGATGTCAGCTGCAGCTGCAGTCTCATCTGACGACTGAACTGGGGCTGGAGGAGCTGGTTCCAAGATGGGTCACTCACACAGCTGCTGGCTGGAGACCACAGGTCCTCACCACATGGGTCTCTCCGTTGGGCTGATTGAGTATCCCCACAACATGGCGGCTGGCTTCCCTAGAGTGGGTGCTCCTCAAGAGAGAGAGGAGGGAGCCACAATGTCTTCTATGACCTTGCCTTGGAAGTTGCACACGATCACTTCCACCTTGCTCTATTCATTAAAGGGGAGTCAGTGAGGCTAGCCCACACTCAAGAGATGTAGAATTAGGCTCCATCTTTTGAAGGGATTATCAAAGACTGTGTGGACATATTTTAAACCAGCACAGACAATATGGTATAATGCAAAACTTGCCTCCAATTCTTTACCCTTCTTTGTATTCTCACCCTTACCAAGCGACTTTGCAGTTCCTCCTATTAAAGGAACAGAGTACCATTTCCCACCTACTGACACTGGGTTTGGCCTTCTGACTTGCTGGGGTCAATAGAATGAGGCAGGAGTGACTCTGTGTGTTTCTGCTCATTCCCTTGCACTCCTGCCACGAGCAGGAGGGGCATATGCCAAGGCTGGTCCACTGATCCCAGGAGAGGATGAGAGACACACGGATGAGCACACAGCTGCCCAGCTGAGTTCAGCCTGGCTCAGCCAACCCACATTAGACATGTGAGCTAAATCAATACTTACTGTCCTGCAGCACTGAGATTTGGGGGCTTGTTACACAGCATTACCATCACCACACTTAACTGACAGAGGCACATGGGCTTGAAAGTCAGCCAGTCCTGGCTTCAAGTGTCAGCTCCCCGACTCATCAGCCATGTGACCCTGGACAAAGCACTTCACTTTCCTGAGCCCCCAGCGACCTCATCTGTAAAATGGGTATCATGGCATCACCTCTCTCATAGAGGCTTTTTGATGATTAAGATCATGCCGGTAAAGTGCTTTGAGCACCATCCTGCACCATTGTGATTATTAGGAATGACACATCTGGGCCTATTGTCCCAATATTGATGTACAACCAAGGGTACGATTTAATTCTCTAGCTCAGACACCTGCTATAGCTCCCTAGTTCCAGGTTCCCCAGTGTGGTCTCCCAAGGCTCCCTTCCTCCTCTCATGCTCATTGACCACTCACCCTCAGTCTCTTACCAGCCGGGATGGCTGCCTGATAAACATCTTGGACCCAGAGCTCCAGCCCCACACACCTGTGAGCTTCCCTCCACACTGGGCCCCCTCATTGTCCCAGCTCAGCTCCTGTGAGACTGTGGGACAGTCTCTAACCTCCGTGGGCAACCCATATAGGGATGAATGGCACAGGCTATAGAGTCAGCCACATTGGGCTCTGAATTCTGCCCTCACCACTTAACAGCTGGCTGACTTTGGGAAGTGATTGTACCTCTCTAGACTTCTGTTTACCCACCTGCAAAACGGGGGTCATTAGAATACTTAGCTTCTCAGGTAGTTGTGGGGATTTGATCCTATCGGACACATAAAATCATTCTCCTAGGCCAGGCATGTTTAAAGTGTAAATACTGGTAGTTAGCTTATATTTACTAAGACTAACAATAATGTCTCCATCTATGAATGAAGGGGCTGGATTTCTCTGAACTCTGGACACTGACGTTGGAAGCATAAGCTGAAGGGTTTATGTGTCTGGGAGGACGAGGGGAAGAGTCCCCATGGACAGAATTCCAGGTTCCTCACTTCCAACACTGTTACCTGCTTTACATACTGGGATGCTTTATGTGAGGTTATCCAGGAAACACTTTCTTTGCTTAAAAAAAAAAAGTTTGGGGCCGGGAGCGGTGGCTCATGACTGTAATCCTGGCACTTTGGGAGGCCGATACGGGCAGATCACCTGAGGTCAGGAGTTCGAGACCAGCTTGAACAACATGGTGAAACCCTGTCTCTACTAAAAATACAAAATTAGCAGGGCATGGTGGCTTATGCCTGTAATCCTAGCTACTTGGGAGGCTAAGACAGGAGAATTGATTGAAGCTGGGAGGTGGAGGTTGTGGTGAAGCAAGATTATGCCATTGCACTCCAGCCTGGGCAACAAGAGATAAACTCCATCTCAAAAAAAAAAAAAAAAAAAAAAAAAGTTTGGAAACCATTGGATCAAGAGATCTTTAAGGCCTCCTGGCTTTCCCTTTTGGGATTTCATTGCAAGGAACCAACTAAAGGCTAAGCAGTGAGTACAAGGGGCTGCAGCGCTTAAGTTCAGCCTCCAGAAACTTCAAGGGCCAAGACAAGGTCATTCCCTGGCTCCAGGCATGGTGCAATGCCTCTGCGATCTGCCACCCCCCGGAACACCCACTCTCTGATGGCTTCTCTCCTCCAGACCTCGCCATGCTCTGTTTCCTTTTGTGTATTTAAAACCCGCTTGCTGGCTCCCAGCCACAGTCTGCTAGAAGTTAACAATGTGGAGCGGGGAGGGCACTCCTTTAAATTTGAAGATGCAAATCAAATAAGCTCCCTGAACTGAAACCCCAGCAGCAGGAATCTTCAGAGGGCTGGCTGGTTTGGGGAGTGGGCTTTCCAGCTCCCTGTCTTTCCTGGATCTTTCAATAAGAGCTTGTTTTGATTCTGAGGTTGCTACGATACGGGAGCATTTGGTAGCTGTTTCTAAAAGGCCACATGGATGACTGTGTCTGTTCCACCTCATCACAAGAACGCAGCGGGTGGCCAAACTTGGAGGCTAAGTGAGGAGGGTAGGATTGGAGGTCAAGGATGAGGGCTGTGTAATGGGGTCTGCAGGAGGAGATGGGTTGGCTCCAGGGTGTGGCAACCACAACCACTGGGACCCACCCCAGGAACATTGCCTGAAGAGTCTATTCACCTCTGACATGCTGGGTGACCTGCAGAAAGTCTCTCCACCTCTCTGAGCCACAGTATCCTTATCTGTCAAAGAAGGTGCCTGAATGACATGTGCCTGAACGACCTCACAAGGGTGAGGAAAAGAAGTGGGAAAAGATAAACGAATCTTGGTTGAGTGTCTGTTACAGACTACACATCATCTCCTGTTATCCTTATGACACCGCTGTTTCATGGATGTAGAAGGTGAGACTCGGAGCAGTGCAGTGACCTGTTCAAAGTCGCACAGCCTGAGAGATGAGGCTGGGACAGCTCCACTCACACCTTCTCCTATGCTCAATGTTTTTCCATTTTTAAATTTTTATGGATACATGGTAGATGTACACATTTATGGGGCATACAAGCTATTTTGATAGAGGCATGCAATGTATAATAATCATATCGGTACAAATTGGGTATCCATCCCTCAAGCAATTATCCTTTGTGTTTCAAAAAATCAAATTATATTATTTTAGTTATTTTTAAATGTACAATTAAATTATTGTTGACTATAGCCACCCTATTGTGCTATCAAATACTAAATCTTATTCATTCTATTTTTTTGTACCCATTAACCATCCTGTCTTTCTCCCCTAACCTCACCCTGCCACCTACCCTTCCTAGTCACTGGTAACCATCCTTCTACTCTCTATCTCCATAAATTCAATTGTTTTAATTTTTAGCTCCCACAAATAAGTGAGAACAGCCCCATGCTCAAGTTTTAGCCGCATAATAATTATGTTAAACACCTTATAGTACTAAGCGCTTCACAGACGCTAACAGGTTAATCTTCACAACAACCTCTAAAGGAAGTACTGCTAGTATCTCCACTTTTCTGGATGAAAAAACAGCGTCCTTAAGTTACTTGCTCAGTTGCCCAGCCCATAAATTACAGATTTGGGATCCGAACCCAGTCAGCCCAGTTGCCGAGTTCTTGCTCTCGGCAGGGTCACAGCTCCATCAAGGAGAGGTGAAGTAACATAGCTCCATATGCATGTGGGCTATTCATGGCAGCATGGTGCACAGCAGCAGCGACTGGAAGCAACGCAAGTGTCCATCAAAACGGGACTGTGGGTGGGTGGATCACGAGGTCAGGAGTTCAAGACCAGCCTGGCCAAGATGGCGAAACCTGTCTCTACCGAAAAGACAAAAATTAGCCGGGTGTGGTGGGGGGCACCTGTAATCCCAGCTACTCAGGAGTCTGAGGCAGGAGAATCACTTGAACCTCAGGGGCGGAGGTTGTGGTGAGCTGAGATCACGCCACTATAGCCTGGGCAACAGAACGAGACTCCATCTCAAAACAACAACAACAACAAAGAGAGACCAGATTAATAACTTGCATTATACCTATGCGTGAGACACTGCACACCAGCTAAGATGAACGATCTAAATCTACTATATGTGGCAATATACAGTTGACCCTTCAAACATGGGTTTGAACTGTGTGGGTCCACTTATTCCTGGATTTTCTTCCATCTCTGCCTCCCCTGAGACAGCAACACCAAAGCCTCCTCTTTTCCTCCTCCTCTGCCTCCTCAATATAGAGATGACCAGAAGGAAGAGCTTGATGATGATCCACGTCCACTTAACGAATAGTAAATACATATTCTCCTCCTTCAGATTTTTTAAATAATGTTTACTTGTCTCCAGCTTACTTTATTGCAAGAATACCTACAATATAGAATACCTACAACATACAAAATACGTGTTGTTCCACTGTTCACGGTGTTGGCAAGTCTTCTGTTCAATGGAAGTGAAGTTTTGGGGGGAGTCAAAAGTTACAGGGGGATTTTTGACTGCATGAAGGAGACAGTGCCCCTCCCTCCCTCATTGTTCAAGAGTCCACTGTAAATAAGTTTTGGAAACAAAATGTTTTTGTTATTATTTTTGAGACAGAGTCTCACTCTGTTGCCCAGGCTGGAGTACAGTGGCATGATCTCAGCTCACTGCAACTTCCACCTCCTGGGTTCAAGAGATTTTCCTGCCTTAGCCTCCTGAGTAGCTGGGATTACAGGTGCCTGCCACCACGCCTGACTAATTTTTGTATTTTTAGTAGAGATGAGGTTTCACCATTTTGGCCACGGTGGTCTCGAACCCCTGACCTCGAGTGATCCGCCCACCTCAGCCTCCAAAAGTGCTGGAATTACAGGTGTGAGCCACCTGGCCCGGCCTTGGAAACATAATGTTGAAGGGAAAATTGCAATTTGCTAAATGATACATACAGTTTAACACTTATGGAAAATGTGGAAACAATACTATATATTGTTTGTGGTTAGGCACATGTAGCTAAAGTGAAAAAAAAGATACAAAAATTAAAGTAGGAGGAAAAAAGGGAGTGGTGTCAGAGAAGTACCCAGCAGGCTTCCACTGTATATGTAACATTTTGTTTCTAATCAAAAGGATGTCTGAGACAAGAAATTTACAAATGTGCTTTGAAAAGTACAGGCTGGGCCCTATGGCTGTACTTTTACCTGTGATCCCAGCACTTTGGGAGGCTGAGGTGGGCAGACTGCTTGAGGCCAGGAGTTCGAGACCAGCCATTAATAACGTGGCGAAACCCCTTCTGCACTAAAAATACAAAAAATTAGCCAGGCAGGGTGGCGCACACCTGTAAAGCCAGCACTCAGGAGTCTGAGGCACGAGAATTGCTTGAATCCAGGAGGTAGAACCTGCAGTGAGCTGAGATCACACCACTGCACTCCGGCCTGGGTGACAAAGCATGACTCTATGTCAAAAGAAAGGTGCAAAAGATGGGACCACATTGCACACTGAGACTGCTGTGATCCCAGGTCCCCCTTACAAGGAATGGGTGCACCAGGGAAATCCTGCCCCATCCTCGGCATGCCCCTGCCTGGATAGCACCGGTGGTTGGCGTCTCTCACTCACCAAAGGGAGCAGCTTCTAGCCTTCTCCCTCTTTCCCCAACTCCTCACACTAGCCAGAGGGAATATTCCTCAGGGCTAATTGTGCCAGGCAACTCCCTTCCTCAGAATTCTCCCATGGCTCCCCAGTGCCCTCAGAAGCAAGCCCACACTCCTTTCCAGGACCAACATTTACCTCCACAACCTGGGCCCTGCTGCCTTGCCAGCCTCACCTGCCACCATTCTTGTTCCCATACCCTGCAGAAGCCACATCAGATGCATGCAGAGCCACCTCCACTCCCTCTTGCCCAGTAGTTTTTCTCACCTTGATAATTTTGCATATGTGACCCCCTTTTCTGGAAAAGGCCCTCACCCCCTGCCAGCCTTGTCGGTCAGATGCCTGGAGTCCTCACCACCATGCACAGTGCATCCTAGGAGAAGTCCGACAGGCCATGCCAGGAGATTGGCATCGGCCACCACTCGATGAAGGAAAAGCGGGCCATTTCCCATGGCCCCATCACACTTTCCCGGAGTTCCCAGACTCATTGTGGTTGTTGTTGTTCGCTGACAACTCACATGTACAATCAGTGGTAAAATTCAGCTTCTTTCATTCAATACCAAATGAATGTCATGAAAATAGCTTCGTAAGACAAAAGGACAAAATGACACTTTTCTTCCCACTAAGTCCAAAAATGTCCCCTCTGGCTAACCAAAAGGGTACCTGTTCCATCTGCTCTTTCTGTCCTGCCTCCTCCTCCTCCTGAGTTCCCAAAGCCAAAAGACTGCGGGTAGTAAATGCACCCCAAATTCCCCCCGCCTTTCTCCTCCCTGAACAAAAGCAAGCAAGGAGGTTAGGATACACCTGTGTCTGTGTGTGCATGCATGTATGTCAGTATATGGGTGCTCACACATGGGTACACAGAAAAAAAAAAACCTTAAAAAATTCCTTTCCTATTTGTGACCCCATATCCTTTTTTTTTTTTTTTTTTTTTTTTTTTTTTGAGACAGGATCTCGCTCTGTCACCCAGGCTGGAGTGCAGTGGTGTGATCTCGGCTCACTGCAACCTCTGCCTCCCAGGTTCAAGAGATTTTTGTGCTTCAGCCTCCCGAGTAGCTGGGACTACAGGTGCACACCACCATGCCCAGCTAATTTTTGTATTTTTTGTACAGCCAGGGTTTCACAACATAAGCCAGGCTGGTCTCAAAGTCTTGGCCTCAAGAGTTCTACATTTCTAATAGAGTTGCTACATATAATACATGTCAAATATTTATCTAATACATATGTACATATTACATGCATATGCTTTTATATGGGTGTGTTTTACGCACCCAGGTCTCACTGCTTGACCAATAACAAAACCTTTCCCTGTGGACCTCTACTTTCCCATCTATAAAATGGGAAATTTAATCCCTTTCATCCCTGACAGTTTATCTGAGTCTGTCTCATATAGAAGGTGGAGGCAAACACCTGCTTTTTTGCATAATTTGTCCTAAATTTTCACCTCCCTGTCTACAATCCTGCTGGAAATCCCACTGGTGACCCCATCCACTATCCTCTTTGGAAATGTACTTATCCCTAGTATGAATATCCCTAATTCCCTACAGTTTTCAACCTGGGGTGATTTTGCTCCCAGGAGATACCTGGCAATGTTTGGAAACATTTTTGGTCATCACGTGTTGGGGGTTGCTACTGGCCAACCGGCTGGTAGAGGCCAGGGATGCAGTTAATATCCTACAGTGCACAGGGCAGCCCCGACCACACATCGAGAGTGGTGAAGTTGATTGGGAGGCCGAGGCAGGCAGATCGCTTGAGCTCAGGAATTCGAGATGAGCCTGGAAAACATGGCGAAACCCCATCTCTACAAAAAATAAAAAAGCCAGGCATGGTGGTGCATCTGTGGTCTCAGAGACTCAGGAGGCTGAGACAGGAGGATCACCTAAGCCCAGGGAGGCTGAGGCTACAGTGAACACTGATGGTGCCACTGTACCCCAGCCTGGGTAATATGAGACTGTCTCAAATAAATTAAATAAATAAATAAATAAGTGGTGAAGTTGAGAATGAGTAGCCCTGCCTAGAATGAAAGCATTTATTGGATACTTTTCTTTACACTCTCAAGACTGAGATGATTGGAGCGTTCTGGTAGTACCCAAGGTAGAAGAAAGCATTACAAGTTTTAAAATGGAGAAATTATGTTTTTACACAGCACCTGGGCACCAGGCTATGGATTCCTCACTTTGCAGGCCACATCTCCTGCCAAGCAAGCCACATGCACCGTTTCCAGATGAGAATGTTGAGACGAGGTTGGTTAAGACACGCAGTTCTAAAGAGTTATTGTAACAGATTCTAGAGTCTGTGCTCTGGAAGGGAGGAATGGGGGTGGTCACTAACTCAAGGAGGGGGAAGCATCTGTGCCTGAACCATGAGTTGTTTTCAGCTGAAGAAATCAGCACATGTGGAGAGAACAAGACAAGCTTTTTATCTGAGTCCTTGATTTTCATTAGCATAACAGGTGTCTCCATGGCCTCGTGCTTGGACATGACTAATTCTAAGGAGGCTTTCCTGTTAGTCAAGTCCTAGTCTCTGGGTTTGACCACTCATTCATTCATTAGATCGTTCATTCATTCAATAAATACCTATCAAGCCTCAACTACATACTGTGCTCTGTGGATATACTGAATGAAAAATTAGGCCTGGCCCTTGCCCTCATAGAGCCTAGGAAGAGAGATGGAAATGAAATCAAAGAACTAAACAAATACATATAAAGCAACATGTGCGATTAGGGCTTCCAAAGAGAGGTGAGCACAGCAGAAAATTACACATCAGAGGATTGGCCTGGCCATTGAAGCCAGGGAGGACACTGGGCTGAGATTTGAAGCCTGCATAAGGGGGATAATTAGGTCAGGTGTGGCTCACGCCTGTAATTCCAGCACTTTGGGAGGCCGAGGTAGGCAGATCAGTTGATCTGTCAGGAGTTTCAGACCAGCCTGGCCAACATGGTGAAACCCTGCTTCTACTAAAAAATACAAAAATTAGCCAGGCATGGTGGTGTGCACCTGTAATCCCAGCTACTCGGGAGACTGAGACAAGACAATCACTTGAACCTGGGAGGTGGAGGCTGCAGTGAGCCGAGATCACGCCACTGCACTCCAGCCTGGATGACAGAGCGAGACTCTGTCTCTTAATGGGGATAATTAGGTAAGCTGGAGGAAAAATGTGTTTCAGGAAAACAGCATGTGCCAGAGTCCTGTGGCTGGAGGACTCATCAAGGGTACACAGGACAGAAAAAAAAAAAGTTTATTTACATGGTAGGAAGCTGAAAAGACAAGGCAAGGGCTGGCTCACACAGGTCTTGTGAGTCAGTAATTAGAATTTGTATCCAGAGGGTGAAGGGGAGCCATGGCAGGTTTAAGCAGGAGGGTCTCACGATCAGATATGCATTTTGCGATCCCTCTGACTTCTGCGTGGGATTTGTAGGGGAACAGAGGGAGTGCAGACAGACCTGTGAGAAGGCTGCTGGCGTTGTGTGAACAAGACAGAATGCAGGCCTGGATCAGGGGATTGGTGAGAAGTGTGTGAATTTAACAAATTCATGAGCTCAAATGGGTGATGGAAGTTCAGGAGAGCTGCATGAAGAAATCATACACTCTTCTTTTAGGTTCTTCTTCAGGGCTGCCCTGCCAAGGCTCCCAGATGCCTGTGTCTACCACCAATCAACTCCCCCACTCGAGATGCGGAGCAAAGATTTGGTTTTAGGAAGCCACTATTGTGGTGGACTGTGGCTCCGACCTGGGCCTAGCTTCCAGCCTGGATTCCTCACAGAGGCTGTCAAGAGCAGCCACAAGACGCCGGGACTCTCAGCCTAGAATACCCCGGCAGCATCAAAGACCACAGCAAGGGGGAGGCCCAGAAAGAGCTATTTCAGGCTTCCCATTTTTAAAGCTGGGGTCAGGGTGCCCTGCCCACCAACATTTCCAGTACTGGAAGCTTCAAAAACTTCACCTCCCGCCAGCCCAGCAAGAGACAGGCTCTGTACACAGGGTTGTGCAGTGACCATGGGCAGCCAGGAGAGAGGCCTCCAGCATGGTTGAAGCAGGTTTTGGAGTGCCATGGTACAAGGAAAGCCAGAGAGGCTGACCACCCTGGGTGGGATAGAGCCCTGGGTTCAAACCTAGCTTTTTCATTTTCCACCAGCATGGCCTTGAGCAAATCATCTCACCCTTTCTGAGCCTCAGGGGCTCCCGTAGAAAATGGGAGTAAGCCACAGGTGGTGATAGGTTGGAGTGTGAGGAAATCAGCCAGCAATCACTTAATAAATGCCTCCTGTGGCCGGGCGCGGTGGCTCAAGCCTGTAATCCCAGCACTTTGGGAGGCCGAGACGGGCGGATCACGAGGTCAGGAGATCGAGACCATCCTGGCTAACACGGTGAAACCCCGTCTCTACTAAAAATACAAGAAAATTAGCTGGGCGAGGTGGCGGGCGCCTGTAGTCCCAGCTACTCGGGAGGCTGAGGCAGGAGAATGGCGTGAACCCGGGGAGGCGGAGCTTGCAGTGAGCCGAGATCGCGCCACTGCACTCCAGCCTGGGGCACAGAGCAAGACTCCGTCTCAAAAAAAAAAAAAAAAAAAAAAAAAAATTAAATGCCTCCTGTTAGCCTGTCATGGTACGCGGTGGCGGTGACGGTGACGCAATGGCGAACAAGATGTGCTTCACTGAGCTTTCATTCTAACAGAGAAACCAACGTTAAAGAAAAATTGAAGGCTGGGTGCCGTGGCTCACACCTGTAATCCCAGCGCTTTGGGAGACCAAGACGGGAAGATTGCTTGAGCTGAGCCCAGGAGTTTGAGACCAGCCTGGGCAACAGAGCGAGACCCCACCTCTACAAAAAATAAAAACAAAAAATTATCAGGGCATGATGATGCACACCTGTAGTCCCAGCTACATGGGCGGTTCAACCAGGAGGATCAGTTGAGCTCAGGAGATCAGGGCTCAGTGAGCTGTGATGGCACCACTGCACTCCAGCCTGGGCAAGAGTGAGACCCTGTCTCTAGAAAGAAGAATACAGTTTCCCTCCTGAATATATAATAATGATGAATATAAAGCATGCCTGGAAGAAAAGGAGGATTTGACCAATATGTGGACCAATCTTTTGGACAGAAACTGCTCTCTCAGGAAATGGCAGCGTGAGCCACCTGGTTGATGTTTCCTAATTCCTGGATTAATGGAGAGAAAGAAAATGTATGCCCAATCCACTCAATGTTGCCTTCTTTAGTGAAAAAAATAACTCTATGAAGCAGCAGCATTAACTATAAACTGGTCTTGGAAAATGAACATATCACCCACTTATTTTAGTGAAAGAAAGATGCAGAAAGGTGAACAATTTAAAGAAATACAAAACCCAAAGGCAATGGTAGCCAGATGCAATGGCTCACACCTATAATCCCAGTACTTTGGGAGGCTGAGGCAGGAGGATCACGTGAGTTCAAGATCAGCCTGGGCAACATAGCAAGACCCTATCTTGGCAAAGCAATGGTTCTTAAACTTGGGTTTACAGTTGAGAGGGGCTTGTTAAACGAAGATCGCTGGACACCCCTCCCTTCCAAATTGTGATTCAGTAGGTTTGGGTAGGACCGAGAACTTGCATTTCTTTTTATTTATTTATTGAGACACGTTCTCACTCTTTTGCCCAGGCTGGAGGTCAATGGCGAGATCATAGCTCACTGTAGCCTTGAACTCCTAGGCCCAAGTTATCCTCCCACCTCTGCCTCTTGAGTAGCTAGGACTACAGGTGTGCACCACTATACCCAGCTAAGTTTTTATTTTTTATGGAGATGGGGTCTTACCATGTTGTCCAGGTTAGTCTCGAATTCCCGGCCTCAGGCGATCCTCCCACCTCAGTTTCCCAAAGTGTTGAGATTATAGGCCTGAGCCACGGTTCCTGATCAGAACTTGCGTTTTCAGCAAGATCCCAGGTGATGCCAGTGATGCTGGTTTGTGGTTTACACGCTGAGAACCACAGCTTCAGAGCAGCTGGGAATACCTTTGGGGACTCACTAATATTAACCCTGCTTCGCTGAGTCTCTTTTCTCACAAGAGGAGCCAGGAAGCACTCGACAGCCTCTTAGGGGCAGAAGGGTCTGGTTTTCAGCTTCGTGCTGGGAGGAGCTTCGGGCAGCCTGTGAGCTCCTCCCCATCCACATCCCCAGCCAGCTGCTTCATCACTTGGGAGGTGATGGTCAACCTGCCCAGCACCTCGGTCCCACCTTGATAGAAACCAATTCCGTTGCTGTAGAAGAAGATGGGTGGGGTGGAGTCCACGTCCCAGGGGATTCTGAGGCCGGCATCCCATCCTGAGCAGGCGTGGTTCTCCCCACTGGATGAGGTCTTAGCTGACAGAAAGTGCTCCTCTCCACCTTTTTTTTTAAACCCTCCCCACCACTCTGCTCACCTGGGTTGTCTCTGCTTTGAAGACTCACCCCTAGTGGTTTTCTTATTTCACCCAGGGGGCACCAAAAAAGCAAGAAAGTTTTGTTCCCCCATCCCAAGGTCCTGAGACTCACTCCACAGAATGATCCTGTTTGCCAGAAAAACGTGAAACACCCCAGAGGTCAGAGATGGCCAAGGAAGTGCAGAAACCCCCTCCCAGGGCTGATGACTGCGCTTTCAGCCTCCCCTGAGAGCAGTGACCACATCTCCACTTCTACTTTCTAAGGCCTCCTCACAGGTGGGGGGTTTTTTAGAGTCACTGCCAGTCAGGAGTGAGAGGGACAGAACACAGCACCCTTCCAGGACTCACGATGATGAAAAGAGAAACTTCCTGGAAATTAAAATAAAAAATACAGAAAAGCATAAAGCAAATGGTAGCAATTGCCTAAATGGCCCATACTACAAATTCAACATTTTTTAATAATCTGGCATGTTTTCCAGTCTTTTTTCTATGTGCATACTTAAAAAAATTATGTAACTCAATCAAAATCATTAGCGTTTTGTTTAGAAAAGAGAAATTGGACAGCAGCTGTGTTAGATCTTCCTGAAAAAAGAAACAAAGATTACGTTGATTTATGTCTATTGCTGGATAAGCTGAAGGAAAGGTCAGCAAACCGTGGCTTGTAGGACAAACCTGGCCAATACTTCATTTTATACAACCCACAAGCTACAAATAGTTTTTACATATTTAAATAGTTGGGGAAAAAAATCAAAGGATTAGAAATAGGCGTGTTCTCACTCATACGTGGGAGCTTAAAAAGTGGATTTCACGGAGGTAGAGTAGATTGGTGATTACCAGAGGTTGGGAAGGGAAGGTGGGGAGGGAAGAATGAAAGAGAAGTTAGATAATGGTACAGAAATACAGTTAGATAGAAGAAGTAAGTTCTGTATTCAGGCCGGGCATGGTGGCTCATGCCTGTAATCTCAGCACTTTGGGAGGCAGAGGCAGGTGGATCACTTGAGCTCAGGAGTTTGAGATCAGCCTGAGCAACATGGCAAAACGCTGTCTCTACAAAAAAATACAAAAATTAGCAAGGCGTGGTGGTGTGTGCCTGTAATCCCAGCTACTGAGGAGGCTGAGGTGGGAGAATTGCTTGGGCCCAGGAGGCGGAGGTTGCAGTGAGCTAAGATTACGCTAGTGCACTCCAGCCTGGGCGACACAGTGAGACCCTGCCTCAAAAAAAGAAAAGAAAAAAAGTTCTTTTATTCAATAGTACAGCAAGGAAATTATAGTTAGCAATAATGTCTTACAGATTTCAAAATATCCAGAAGAGAAAACTTGTGTTGGGTAATGTTCCCTACACAAAGGAAAGATAAAAGATAAATGTTTGAGGGGATGGGTATCCTGATTACCCTGACTTGATCATTATACATTGTGTATGTGTATCAAAATATCACATCTACCCCCCAAAATATCAGTAAATAAATTTTAAAATGTAAAAAGGTAACAAAAATATTTGTGTTAATACATGACAATGAAATTCAAATTTCAGTGGACATAAAGTTTTACAGAGGTACAGCCTCACCCATTCATTTACCTACAGCTGCTTCTATGTGATGCCAGCAGGGTTGAGTAGTTGCCAGAGACCATATTGTCCCCCAAAATGTGAACTGTTTACTACCTCGTTCTTTACAGAAAAAGTTTGCCAACACCTACTCAAAGTCTGGTCGGTGGTAATTGTTTGTTATCAATCTGCGATGAGATAAACACAGAAACTGACAGTAAGATTAGAAACTTTTGGCTGGGCATGGTGGACTCACCCCTGTAATCCCAGCACTTTGGGAGGCTGAGGCAGGAAGACCTCTTGAGGCCAGGGGTTCAAGACCAGCCTGGGCAACATAGTGAGACGCCCCCCTACTAACCCGTCTCTTAAAAAAAAAAGAAGATGACTTTTAATAATTTGACAGTCTGTTTTAATTGTTAATATAAAAATTTTAAATTGGGGATGTTTGTTGTATTTTTCATTCTGCATTTCTGGTCATTTTTATTATATTCTACTAACTTTTCAGTCCATAAGGGGTCAAAAATAGTAAAATACAAAAACTGATCCTTCACTGCAGATAATTTGTGTTTTAAAAACATTCTTATAAACATCAAATATTGTTCTGTAACTTGCCTGTTTTTTTTGGTTTGTTTTTGTTTTTTACCTCCGGCAATGTTTCTGAGATATGCCCATGTTGAATACATAAGGTCTTGTGTATCCCTTTTGTCTGTTGCATGATAATATTATTGCATGCTGATTATTTACTCATTCTCCTTCTCACGGACATGTAAGTTGTTTCCAGTTTTTTGCTAGTGCAGACAACGCTGCTCTGAGCATCCTGAGCCTATCTCCTGTACAGATGTGGGAGAGATTTTCCAGGGTAAACACCCAGTGAAGAAATAGCTGGGCCTCCAGATTTCTGCATCTTCAACATTACTAGAATCTGTCAAATTCTAATTTTTTTTTTTTTTTTTTGAGACGGAGTCTCGCTCTGCCGCCCAGGTTGGAGTGCAATGGCCGGATCTCAGCTCACTGCAAGCTCCGCCTCCCAGGTTTACGCCATTCTCCTGCCTCAGTCTCCCGAGTAGCTGGGACTACAGGCGCCCGCCACCTTGCCCGGCTAGTTTTTTGTATTTTTTTAGTAGAGACGGGGTTTCACCGTGTTAGCCAGGATGGTCTCGATCTCCTGACCTCGTGATCCGCCCGTCTCGGCCTCCCAAAGTGCTGCGATTACAGGCTTGAGCCACCGCGCCCAGCCTCAAATTCTAATTTTTGCAAAGTGATGGCACCAGTGTACATCACTGCAGAAGCGCTTTAGAGTTTTTGTTCTCCAAGCCTTGCAAACATTTAGTATTGGCTGATGTCTGAGTTTGAGTTTAAAATTCTTAGCTTTGAGCAAGCTTCAGACCTTTATAGGCATTGAGGAGGCGGCGAAAGGTTTTACCTTTTCCCCCTCCCTCCTGCTGTCTCTCCAATTTCCTCCAGTTTCACCTGCCTGCCCACTGTGAGCTGACCTGGCCTGGGGCTGCACCTGGACCCTGATTTTCATAAAGCCTCCCTCCCGGTTCTTGTGCACACCCCACGGCTCAGCATCTTGCGTTCTCTCAGCTCCATTAACCAGGGGCTGCCCTAGGAGGGAGCAGGAGTTCCTGACAAGTGACAAAGGAGCCTTCCTTTGCTTTGGAGCAGCAGGCAGCACAGGAGAGAGTCCCCAATCACTATTCAATGAATGAATGAAGAGCGAAAAGGCAACTAGGCTGTCATTTATTGAGCAACTACTTCGTGTCAGGTCGGTGACCAGGTGTCTGAGAATTACCAATGGGGTAAAAACCCCATGGCCCTTGGTTAGATGAGGAAACAGAGTCTCAGAGAGGTAAGCTCATTTGCCTGCCATCACAGGGTCAATGAGTAGGAGATCTGGGACTTGACTCTAGCCCTGCCTGACTTCGGGGGCCTCTGGCTCCACTGCCTGGGTTGGGGCTGTTTCCACTGCCTGTTAGGGCTGCCCTGTGGCTTCCTCCCCATTTCTGCCAGACTCCAGCCCACTTCCCAGGGCCTAGTCTGGCTGCTGAGTCCAGCTCTCCAACACCAGGAACTAGTTCCCCTGAAACCCAAGGCTCCTACAGATGGACAGGCAGGCCCTCCGCAGCTGCTTAGAGACAGTGGTCTGTCCACCTTCATAAGCCCACCTGCTCCAGCTGCCCGTCCCTCCACCCCATCACGCTAGGGGGTGACGCTGGGGCCTGGCTCAGTGGCTGCATCTGGGGCCATGAGTGAGGAGAGGAAGGAGAGAAGGTGGAGGTTGGAGAAAAGTAGGGGTGCAGAGCAGGAGAAACCAGAGGACCAGGAGGAACAGGAAAAGGGCGAAGACGACGGAAGCAGAGCAAGGGCGGCAGGAGGAAGATGGGAGCGCTCAAATTTATAAGAGACCATTGGTTTGGACTGAGCTCCTGCCCTAGGCCCCACTGACCAAATCAAAATGGAGTGACTCGTGCTGACATGCCACACCAGCAAGCCCAAACCAAGGTGTTTGCCCAGCCTTCCAGTTTCAGCCGGCAGGAGAACGAAGTTCCCTAGGATTTAACCTTTACAGGGAAAGTAACTTTGAAAGGACCATTCTGCTTTTTTGTTCTATCTTCTTCCTTCTGCCCATTGCTGTCTGTAAATCTCTTCTGTTCAACTCATCTGGACACATAATTCTATCTTACAGAATGAGATGTTGTTGCTCAATTCTACAACGGCAAATAGAAGTCAATTAAAGGCTGGGTGCGGTGGCTCACGCCTGTAATCCCAGCACTTTGGGAGGCCAAGGCGGGTGGATCACCTGAGGTCAGGGGTTCAAGACCAGCCTGACCAATATGGCAAAACCCCCTTTGTACTAAAAATACAAAAATAAAAATAGCCGGGCATGGTGGCATGTGCCTGTAGTCCCAGCTACTCCAGAGGCTGAGACAGGAGAATTGCTTGAACCTGGGAGGTGGAGGTTGCAGTGAGCTGAGATCGCACCACTGCACTCTACCCTGTGCGACAGTGAGATTCTATCTCCAAAACAAAAAAACAAAACAAAACAAAAAAAAGTCAATTAAGGCCTTTAAACTAAATTTGTTGTAATTTTGTGACAGGAATGAATAAGTGAACTGGTAAATGAACATATGGAAGGTGTTTCCGTCCAGGCCATCTGGCAAACTCCTATTCCTCCTACAAAACCCAAGACGACTCCTCCCGGGAGCCTTCCTTGCCCACACCCCAGCCCCCACAGCCACTTCTCACACTGTGCTTTTACCCAGGGCCTTGCTGTGTGACTGGCTCTGCCCTAAACTTTGTTAAGTGTCATCTTCTGGACTCTTCACCGCAATCCTCTGAGCGGCATTATTGCTCCTATTTTAAAGGAAACCGAAGCACGGAGTAGTTGGTCTGTCAGATGCCCAAGTGGCGGGACTGGGGTTTTGCTCCGTGGCTTCCAGTGACATCATGGGTGAGAAAGGGCCTTGAAATCTTGGAATCACCTTCCTAAGGCAAAGAACGGTTGCTGGATTTTTTTTTCTCCCCCTCCCGAGTTTTGGAAAGCAAAGACATGGGACTCTGGGCCACACTGTTCGGGCTCCGGGCTGAGCCTCAGATCCCCTACTGAGGGTGAGGAGGTGCGGTGGCCCCGCCAAGCTTGGGCTGCCCGCCCGTCACTGACGGCGCTTCAGAGCCTGCGCAGCTCTGGTCGCCCAGCCGGGAGCCCCGAGGATGACGCTTTGCTGACACCTAGTGGCTGCAGGAGGAAGTGGAGCCTTGACGACTGGAAGAATCGGCCGGGTCCTGCACAGACCGGAGGAGGAAACTGTAGGCCCCCAGGGGAGGTGAGTAGGGACACGAACAGAGCACTTCTCACGCGAGAAAGAGGGGGAGGAAGAGAGGGGACGGGCAGGGTACTCTCTAGGAAGTCCCCAGGAAGGCTGGAAGTCCGAGGTTAAGGCATTGGCAGGGTCGGGTCCCTCTGGAGGCTGCAAGTGACACTCGTTTCTCCCCTAGCTTCTGCTGGGTGGCCGACAATCTGCGGCACTTCTTGCCTTGCAGAAACATCACCCCAGCATCATCTTCACATGACATTCTCCCTGTGTGCGTGGCTCTCTCCAAGTTTCCCATTTTCATAGACACCAGTCACATTCCATTAGGGGCCCACCCTACTCCAGTATGATCCACTACTATAACTAATTACATTTGGCCAGGCATGGTAGCTCACACCTGCAGTCACAGCACATTGGGAGGCGGAGATGGGATGATTGCTTAAGACCAGGAGACCAGCCTGGGCAACACAGTGAGTCCGCCCCCCACCCCCCAATCTCTACATAAAATAAAAAATTAGAGAGGTGTGGTCATGCACGCCTGCAGTCTCAGCTTCTCCAGAGGCTGAGGCAACAGGATCACTTGAAAGCCCACGAGTTGGAGGATGCAGTGAGCTATGATTGTACCACCACCCTCGAGCCTGGACAGTAGAGACCGTAGCGCTTCAAAAAAATTGCACTTGCAATGACCCAGTTTACAAATAAGGTCACATTCTCTGAGGTACTAAGGATTAGGATTTCAGCATATGAATTTGAGAGGTTCTCATTCAATCCATAATAATCACCATTGCTCTACTCTCAAACTATTACAATCACCCCCACCCCCCTAAGTGAGAGCTTCTAGGGGTAGAATCTATTACTTTGTACCCCTACTCTGCCCAGTTCCAAGAGTGAAATAGGCACCAAGTATCGGGTGAAAAATCAATGAAAAAATGGATGAGAGTAACATTTATTTAGCATTTATTAGTTTCCACCTTTATGATAATCATTTTAACCACTTTAACAAGGTTTTCCATGTGCCCCCACATCTCTGAGCATTCCAGCCACCACCGTGCCTTTGTGGAGTTTCTCAGAGCTACCAGGCTCCTCCCACCACAAGGCCTTTCACATGCCGCTCTCATCTGGGACACTCTTCTTTAGCCCTGCAACCTCTACTCTTCCTTCAGATCTCATCTCAGCTGGAGTCTTTTTCTCAAGGGAAGTAGCTTAGACTTGTGTGGATTCTGTTTTTTTAACTTTTCAGTTTGGGGGTACATGTGCAGGTTTGTTATAAACTCGTGTCATGGGGGTTTGTTGTAGATTATTTCATCACCCAGGTACTAAGCCAAGTATCCAAATAGGCACGCAGTAGGTATTGGTTGAAGAATGAAGAAATAGATGACAGTAACATTTATTGAGCACTTAACTTTTTTTTTTCTAAGTTCTGGGATACGTGTGCAGAACGTGCAGGTTTCTTACATAGGTATACATGTACTATGGTGGCTTGCTGCACCCATCAACCCATCGTCTAGGTTTTAAGCCCTGCATGCATTTGGTATTTGTCCTAATGCTCTCTCCTTGCCCCCCAACCCGACAGGCCTGAGTGTGCGATGTTCCCCTCCCTGTGTCCATGTGTTCTCGTTTTTCAACTCCCACTTATGAGTGAGAACATGTGGTGTTTGGTTTTCTGTTCCTGTGTCAGTTTGCTGAGAATGACGGTTTCCAGCTTCATCCATGTTTCCACAAAGGACATGCACTCATTCTTTTTTATGGCTGCATAGTATTCTACGGTGTATATGGAGCACTTACTGGTTTCTACCTTTATGATAATCATTTTAACCACTTTGGCTCATTCAACAAGGTTTTCCACTTTTCCAAATGTGAGGGAACGCTTCTAAATGGAGTCCTAAAGGGGAAAGAACATCTAAAACATTCCTAAAGAATCATGTTATGGGGCAGTGGTCCCCAAATGTTTTGGCAGCAGGGATCGATTTTGTGGAAGACAATTTTTCACGGGCTGTGGGCAGCGGACATTAGATTCTCATTGGAGCATGCAACCTAGATCCTTTGCACGTGCAGTTCACACAATATGATTTGCACTCCTGTGAGAATCTAATGCCACCGCTGGTCTGACAAGAGGCGGAGCTCAGGCTGTAATGCCCACCTCCTGCTGTGCAACCCCCATTTCAGGCCCTGGGAGGCCCAGGGTTTGAGGGCCCCCGTTTTAGGGACCTCAACACTGACTACAAAGCAATAGTCGTTAACAATGTGGCAAGAGTGCAGGGATACACAGACTACAGGAACAGAAAAGACAGCCCATAAAATCACCCCATCTGTGGGGAAGGGGATAGGACAGCAAGGTGACTGCGCCGCAGTGCAGCAAATGGACTCCGCCGCAGTGCAGCAAATGGACTCCTTCATGAATTGACACTGGACTTCCAAAGAGAAAAAAAAAACAAAACACTGAATCTCTACCATACACCATATACAAGAATCAGCTCCAGAAGGATTAAGAACGCAAATGTAAAGAGCAAATGTTTAAAAAGTTTACAGAAATAAATGTGTTAGGGAATTTGTGACTAGGGATTAGAAATAATTTCTTCAAGGGTGGCCGGGTGCAGTGGCTCATGTTTGTAATCCCAGTACTTTGGGAGGCTGAGGCAGGCAGATCACAAATGTTCAGGGATCCCAAGACCAGCCAGTCACTCAAGAGGCAAGGGAATTGCAAGTCAGGTGAAGAAACAAAGGCTCAGAGAGGTTGGGTACTGTGTCCAAGGTCACACAGTTAAGAGCTAAGCAGCTGCAAAGAACCATAAGACTCCCTAAGGGTTCTGTTGCCCTATTCCTAGCCCAGATACTTGCCAATTCTTATTTCTATCACACACACACACAGGCGCGCGCGTGCACGCGCACACACACACCCCCCAGCTGCCAGGGGAGATCAAAGACCCACAGCAGACAAGTTGCAAGTCATACTTCACTCACTCTCTGGTTGGTCTGGAAGGTTCCTGGGCAGCAGGCCTGGGTCCTGGGAAGAAGGCATGGTAGGGAGGGCACTAGTTGGAGGAGTGCAAGGCGCCAACATTGGTACCACTGCATATCGCGGACGTGGCACATGGACTGTACCTGGGGGTGACGTGCCCCGAAGTCGCTGCTGTCCTTATAGTCTCCCTTCTCCAGCAGGTACTGCAGCCCGCGGTAGCCGGGGTACTGGTAGCCAACCCACCTGCAGGACCAGAGGTGAGGGGAGGGTGAAGCGGGGGAACAGGAAGAGAAACGAGAGAAGAGAGGGGAGAGAGCATCCATAAACCACTAGGAAGGGTGAAGCCTGCCAACCCTTGCCACTTCCCAGGAGTAAGCAGGACACCCTTTCCACCCCACCCTTCCAGCACTGAGCCTCTGCTTTCTTCCTTCTCTTAATGGGGAGCTCACTGCCTCCTGAAGCAAATTTTGACTGAAGGCCTGGTACTGGGGTCAGAGCAAGGGGGTGGTATCTTAAGCTCACTGAAGTTTAGAATAAGTCAGACCTTTGAACCATCTCCATCCACTCCTATTCCACCTCCAAGCCCAGCTGCAAGGCCAAAGAGTTGGGGAAGGTTCCAGGGGTCTTCTGATGAAAAGAGGTTCCAGGGGCTACTTAATGAAAGTACTGGTCTTCTCTCCAGAAAATGTCACACAGGCCTGGCCTGCAAGGACCTGCCTGGCCAGTCTCTATGGACATATCCAGCACTACCTTCGCATTCTTACGCTCCCACATCTCTGCATTCCAGCCAGTGGCCTTTGTAGAGTTTCTCAGACCTACCAGGCTCCCCCCATATGCACCACAGGGCCTTTGCACATGCTGCTCTCATTGTCTGGGACGCTCTTCCTTGGCCTCTTTACCCCCGCAATTCCTACTGTTCCTTGAGATCTCAGCTCAAGAATCTTTTCTTCAAGGAAGTAGCTTAGACTTATGTGGATTCTTAAATTATTAACAGCTGCCCCTTCTAGACTGTTGGCTACACAGGGCAGAAGCCAGATCTCTTTAATCTCCTTCACTCTGGGCACCTAACACAATGCCTGGCATATGACAGCACTGACAAATTGAATGAATGAATGAATGAAGGGAATGAGGGAATGAAGGGGAACAGGAGCACAGAACTTTGCACACCACTTTAGGAGTTTGACAAACCCCAAGAAGCCAGTATGTTTGGCTAAACTGGTTCTGTTGGGGGGAAAGAGCCTTAATTCGTAGCACTTGCTGATTTCTATGCTGTAAATGCACCCACTGTGGCTGGTTTCAAGCTACCAATGATTAGTCAACCAGTTCACACAAATTCTGAAAATGTAAGAGTCGGTTCCAGGCTGGGCGCGGTGGCTCACGCCTGTAATCACAGCACTTTGGGAGGCCAAGGCGGGCAGATCTTGATGTCAGGAGTTTGAGACTAACCTGGCCAACACAGTGAAACCCCGTCTCTACTAAAAATGCAAAAAATTAGCTGAGCTTGGTAGTGGGCACCTGTAATTGGAGCTACTTGGGAGGCTGAGGCAGAAGAATTGCTTGAACCTGGGAGGCGGAAGCTGCAGTGAGCCAAGATTGTTCTATTGCACTCCAGCCCGGGTGACAGTGCAAGACTCCATTTCAATTTAAAAAAAATAAAAGGTTTTACAAGCTGGTATAAGCTGTTCAGCATACCGCTGCCCAAAGCTCATCTGTGGACCCCCCATGGAATCCAAATTTTTTACCATGAGAAATCCCCCATTGCTGATGGCCAGGGTCGATGTGCCCAGGAACTTCAATTCAGAGGAAAATGACACCTCCTGTTCCCAAACTTAGGGACACATGCGGTCAAAGGCAGCATGGGCTGGTCCTCCTGCTTCTCACAGCTTTCAGACTACTCAACTCATTCCTTCCCTCCTGCCTCAACCTAATCCTCCCTCTGCCTCAACGTGCCCCTCTGACATACATGTCTTGCTCACTGGGGCTGAGATAAAGGCCAAGGTTTCTCCACTCCAAAGGCCGTTTCCCCAAAGGCAGCTCTAGAGAGAAATTCAGGGGCACAGAATTCCCTGTGGGCAGAGAATTCCCATTTACTTTCCAGTGGGAAGCCAGAGGTCAGCAGAGTACACTGATGTGTGCAAGATCACCAGTGTACACAGAGCAGAGCAGGACTTAGGACCCCAGAGTCTCAGTTCCTGGGGCAGGGTGAGCCAGGGCTGGCAATGCGCTTACGTGCCACTCTGCACCCGCACAGATGACACCTTCTCCTGGTAGCCATGGGCGTGGAAGCTGGGGACGTCGTCATCTATGATTTCCATCTTCTTCCCGGTGAAGTTGGGGTTTTCATAGAGGATGATCTTGTGCTCTTGGCTGTCCTATTGGCAGAGGATGTGGGGAAGTAAGTATGAGTGACGGGGCCCAGGGTTGGCCTTCCCACCCCATGCTCATGCCCCAGAGTTGGGATCCCCATGTCCCACACATCACTCTCTGCCCAGTGCACCTACCACGTGTCTATGACAACTGCTGTTGGATCGCAGCCATTTGTTAAGTTTCTACTGGGCCATTTTCATGTAACAGACACTCTGAAATGCTACCCTTTGGGGAATATTTGATTCTGAAATGTCATTTTTTCCTCCTATGCCTCAAGTTTCTCTTTTATAAATGGCAGCTATGATCTACCACCCACTCACAAGTGCACACCCACACACGCACACACAGGCACACACACACAGGCACACTCATAATTATGCCATTTGGCAGACGAGAAAAACAAGGCACAGAGAGGTCAAATGACGTGCTCAAGGTCACAGAGCTGGGAGCAGCACAGCCAACATGGCAACCTGGGTCTGTGGGATGTGAAGTCCAGTGTTCTCCAACCTTCCAGTAGGTCCTGGGAGGAGCTAGACTGGGCTTGGAGGGTTTGGGAGTGTAACTGAGCAGTGATGGGCCCTGTCCCCTCCCCGACAGTTTACACACTCACACACTAGTAAGAATCGGGATCTCAGAAGCACTGAAAACTCACACTGGCACGAGTCTTAAAGAAGAGCTAAACCACCTTCTCCTCCAGTCCTGAACTCAGAATTTCTTGTATTTCTAATGGCTACTGATTATTGAGCAGTGACTCTGTGATGGGAGTTGCCCAACCCTGCGGGGTGGGGGGCACCAACCACGTAAAATAGAATGTGAATGGTGCCCTCTGGAGCATTTCATAGTCTCGTGATTGGAGCCCCCTGGAGTTGCGCAGTGTGAAAACCCTCAAGCTAATAAGCACATTGGAATCTCAGGACAGTAGATACCAATATGCCCATTTTACAGATGAAGAAACTGAGGCTCAGGGAAGTAAAATGACTTTTGCAAGGTCACCCAGGGAGGAGGTTCCTCACCAATCAGAAGGGGCACAATGCTAGAGGGGCAGGCTCCTTCCTGGTCTCAGGACCTCCGGATCCAAGGTGGCAGAGACAGAAAGTAGGATGATGGGCAGAGAGAGGAAATAGAATGGCAGGGGGCTCACCACTTTGATGGGCCTCAGGGAGCTGAGGGAGTCCGTCCTCTGGCTGCTGGACCACGAGTCCCAGCGGGGGTACTCGCCCTTCTCAAACACAAACTGCTCACCCTTGCAGTTGGCCTGTTCATAGCCCACCCAGCTGCCATGGAGACAGAGAGAAAGGGGGCAGGTCAGTTCCACTCCAAGCTTCCTATGGCAGGATCCTGGCTACTCACGTTGGCCCCTGGGGTTCACTCTTGCCCAACCCGGCAAGATGTAGTAGCCCCACCCGAACCTTAGCACGGCAAATCCAAGCGCACAGTCCCCCCAGTTATCCAGAACTCAGTGCTATGTTGCCTTTAACCACCTGGAACACAGTTAAGAAATAAGAAGGCGGTCTAAATAACGGCCCGCAACAAATACCAACATATAGAGGCCATGCACTAAAGCCAATAGTATACTGGTAAGTTAACAGCCAACTCTCAAAAAACAAAACAAAAATTAACACTCTTGATTTGCAGCGTTTGCCAATTTCCATGGTGTAAATGCTCCCACTGTGGCAGATTTCAAGCTATGGCACGGCTGCAAGTGGAGCTGGGGAGAGAGATGCACAGTCAGCCTTCACCACTGAGAACTGACCCCAGAACCCCTCTGTTGTGCCAAAACCCCTCTCTTTGGATCTGTTTCTTCTCTTGTCCCTGTTGTTAGACTCTGCCCAAACTCTGGTTTTGTAGATCCACATTAGAAGAAAAATAGTACGTTAAAGAGGGAGGGATGGCCTTCAGGTCGGGCATGGCTAATAGAGGAAGGCAGAAAACAGAAGAAAGAAAACACAAATCTCAGAATGATTAGCATTCTGGGGCCAGCCAGTGCAGAGGCAAACATTTCAGCAATGTGCAGTAACGGCTGTTCAGAGGAATAATCTAAGTTATTAACGAAAGAGGAAATGTTTATTATCCTCTTTTGGAAGAGTAGTCTTGATCCAGCAATTCTCCTTTAGCAAAGGGTCCTTAGAGAAACAGTTGTCAAGGGGCTGGGCACCATGGCTTACGCCTATAATCCCAGCACTCTGGGAAGCTGAGGCAGGTGGATCACCTGAGGTCAGGAGTTCAAGACCAGTCTGGCCAACATGGTGAGACTCCATCTCTACTAAAACTACAAAAACACTGGCCAGGCATGTTAGCTCATTGCCTTTAATCCCAGCACTTTGAGAGGCCGAGGCAGGTGAATCACAAAGTCAGGAGTTCGAGACCAGCCTGGGCAATATAGTGAAACCCCATCTCTACTAAAACATACAAAAATTAGCTGGGCATAGTGGCAGACATCTGTAATCCCAGTTACTCAGGAGGCTGACGCAGAAGAATCGCTTGAACCTGGGAGGCGGAGGTTGCAGTGAGCCAGTATCGCACCACTGCACTCCAGTCTGGGCAAGAGTGAGATACTGTCTCAAAAATAGAAAAAGACGTTCAAGTGCCCAACTGACATGAAAAAATGCACAACCTCACTAATCAGCGAAGTGCAACTCGGAAACACAATGAGATACCATCCCACACTGGTCAGATGGCCATTTTTCCAAAATTAAAACATGCTGGTGAGGCAGCAGAGGAAAGGGAACACTGCTACACTCTTGGGGAATGTGAAAAAAGGTTCACACTGTGGAAAGCAGTGTAGAGATTCTCAAAGAACTTAAAACAGAACTACCATCAGACCCAGCAATTCCATTACTTGGTATCTACCCAAAGGACAACAAATCCTTCCATCAAAAAGACACATGCTCTCCTGCATTCATGGCCGTGCCATTCACAAGAACAAAGACTTGGAAGCATCCTAGGTGACCAGAAACAGTGGATTTGATTTTTTTTTTTTAATGTGGTGCATACACACCACAAAATACTATGCAGCCATAAGAACACACAATTCTGTCCTAAGCAGCGTGGATAGACCTGGGGATTACATGTTTAGCAAATCAAGGCAAGAACAGAAAACCAAACACTCCATGTTCTCACTATGAGTGGGAGCTAAACAGTGAATACATTCAAACATAAAGATGCAAACAATAGACCCTGGGGACTATCAGATGAAAAAAGGAGGCAGAAAGGGGGTGCGGGCGGAAGAACCACCTGACTGGCACTTTGCTCCCTGCTTGGGTGATGTGGTCAATGACCACAAGCCTCAATGTCAAAGGTTCACATGTAACTAGCCTGCAATTTAATCCAAATAAAAGTTGATCTAAAAAAAAAAAAAAAGAAAAGAAACAGGGTTGCCCCGGGCACAGTGGCTCCTGCCTATAATCACAGCACTTTGGGAGGCTGAGGCAGGCAGATCACTTGAGACCAGGAGTTCGAGAGAAGTCCGGGCAATATGGCAAAACCCTACCTCTACAGAAAGTACAAAAAATTAGTGGGGCATGGTGGTGCACACCTGTAGTCCCAGCTACTTGGGAGGTTGAGAAGGGAGGATCACTTGAGCATGGAAGGGTCAAGGCTGCAATAAGCCAACATCGTACCACTGCACTCCAGCCTGAGTGACACAGCAATAACCTGTCTTAAAAAAAGTAAATACATAACAGGATTAGGATATATTATAGACAGATAGGTGGATGATAGACAAAACCTACAGTTATCCAGGCAATCATGGACTGGCATAAACATAGAAAGACAACTGAATGGACAAAATGAGGCAGCCAGGTAATCAACCCAAAATTGTATTTAGGGCACACATTTTTCAAAATCACACCAAAGGCACGACAATTGAAAAAACTGGGTAAGTCATGTGCAAAAGACTGAAATAGCACCCCCATGTTGCCCAATACACAAAAAATTTACAAAAAATAAATTGAACAGTTAAATTCAATCCTGAAAGCAAAACACTCCAAGGAGATAACATGGGATAAGTGTATGTTTGGGGGAAACTTGACCCTGTGTACACAGGTTGCAAAAAGAAAAAAGAAAAGGAAAAATTAGGGGGAAAATATGCATAGACAATAAAATGGCTTAACGATCTTTTTTGGATGGCACACTGAAATCACTGCTAACAAATGCAAATGCAAACATGAGAGACTAAGTACAACATTAGAGCCTCTGCGCAGGAGAGAACAAATGAATCCAGAGAGAAGACATCCTAGACCATGCATGGTGGTGCGTGCCTGTAATCCCAGCTACTCAGGAGGCTGAGGCCACAGAATTGCTTGAACCTGGGAGGTGGAAGCTGCAGTCAGCTGAGATTGTGCCACTGCACTCCAGCCTGGGTGACAGAGCAAGACTCCATCGTGGGGAGGGGGCAGAGAAAAAACAAAACAAAACCAGCATCGCAAAGATGAGAAGAAAGTTTGGGGAAACATACAGCTGATAAGGCCTTGTTTTACAAAAGGCACAGGCTACTAACACTAGTAACTAGCAAAAAAACTAAACAAAAGAGAAACTAGTAACCGAACCAAAATTGGGCAAAGAGCCGGAATAGATTTTTCGGTCTATAAGACTGACTCTATCTTTACAGAACATGGTTAACATTACTACTTCTGCAAAAAGTGGAAATCAAAACCATAAAAAGCATCTCTTATTTGAAATGAATATGAGAAATAAAAATACAAACACAAAAGCTGGTGTGAATTTCCAGGAAAAAAGAAGTGTTCATAGGAGGGTCAATTACTACATACACTATGGAAAGCAGTTGCAGATTCCTCAAAAAACTCAAAGTCCAGTACTATACTATCTATTCATCCCACTACTAGCTATACAGTCAAAGCAAATTGGTATTTTGAAGAGACATCTGCCTTTCCATGTCTATTCCATCACTATTCACAATAGCTAGGATGATGGAAGCCACCTACCTGTTCACCCACAGATGAAAGGATAAAGAAAATGTAGTACATATATACAATGATATACTCTTCAGCCATAAAAAAAAAAAAAATACAATTTTCATTTAGGGCAGCACCAACAAACCTAGAAAACATTCTGTTAAAATAAGCCAAGCACAGAAAGACAAACACTGCATGACCTCGCTTATGTTGAATCCAAAAACTTAACCTTCAAGAAGCAGAAAGAACAGGAGTGGTCTCCTGAGGCTGGGGAAGGAGGGGAGATAGGAGGGATTGGTTATGGAAACAAAGTTAGTTAGTTGGGAGGAACACATTCTAGTGTCCTGTTCCACAGCTAGGTGACTCTGGTTACAATATTGAATTTTTCAAAAAAGCTAGAAGGGAACAATTTTGAGTGTTCTCACCACAGAGAAATTAACACCTGTAGGAGGGAATAGTTATGCTAAGTACCCTGATTTGATCATCACCAAAAATACACATGTATCCAAATATCCCAGATGAGGCTGGGCGAGGTGACTCATGTGTCAGCATGAATCGCAGCACCTTGGGGGGCTGAGGTGGGCGGACTGCTTGAGGCCAGAAGTTCAAGATTAGCCTGGCCAACATGGCAAAACCCCGTCTCCACTAAAAAATACAAAAATCAGCTGGGCATGGTGGCACACACTTGTAATTCTAGCTACTAGGATGGCTGAGGCACAAAAATCACTCGAACCCGGAAGCCAAAGGTTGCAGTAAGCCAAGATCATGCTGCTGCACTCCAGCCTGGGCAACAGAGCAGGACTGTCTCAAAACAGACAGAAACAAAAACAAGAGTCTCAGATGAGGAAAAAAAAGTCCCAGTATACCCTCTGTTTATGTGCTTTATTATAGACAAAACATTTAAGAAGTATAGGCCAGGCACAGTGGCTCGCGCCATAATCCTAGTACTTTGGGGGTCCAAGGCGGGCAGATCAGGAGGTCAGGAGATCGAGATCATCCTGCCCAACATGGTGAAACCCGTCTCTACTAAAAATACAAAAATTAGCTGGGCATGGTGGCGCATGCCTGTAGTCCTAGCTACTTGGGAGGCTGAGGTAAGAGACTCACTTGAACCCAGGAGGCGGAGGTTGCAGTAAGCTGAAGTCATGATATTGTGCTCTAGCCTCTTGACAGAATGAGACTCCATCTCAAAAAAAAAAAAGAAAAAAGCCAGGGGGTAGGGGGTGGGGGTGGGGATGGGTGGACTCGGTGGCTCACGCCTGTAATCCCAGCACTTTGGGAGGCCATGGCAGGTGGATCACAGGGTCAAGAGATAGAGACCATCCTGGCCAACACATGATAAAACACCGTCTCTACTAAAATACAAAAGAAAAAAAAAATCAGCCAGGTGTGGTAGCACACGCCTATAGTTCCAGCTACTCAGGAGGCTGACGCAGGGGAATCGCTTGAACCCAGGAGGTGGAGGTTGCAGTGAGCCGAGATCACGCCACTGCACTCCAGCCTGGCGAAAGAGCAAGAGTCCGTCAAAAAAAAAAAAAAAGTTTAAATACACAATGTTAATATTAACATGGAACCACAAATAGTCCTGAACATCTAAGGAACCTGAGAAATACAAACTAAGTTGGAGGACTCACAATTCCTGATATCAAATAGCGCTGCAAAGCTGTAGGTAGCCAATATTCCAATATACATGGTCCTGTGATGTGCCACGGTGCTCCAGCTTGGGCGAGAGTGACCTGTCTCAAAAAAGAGAAAGATTATGAGAAAATAGGAGGGAATCATAGAAGTGATAACTGGTTGTTATCAAACATGTACACAGAAAAAAAGAAATACCAGATAGCATAAAAAATACACATCCAAACTGAAATCAGGCAGAAAACCTGAATTGACATCGCTGCAAAAATGCCATAAAATGCACAAACACGTAAGAGAAAAGGTCCTCAACATTACTATTCATTAGAAAAGAATGTACTCCATAACCACATCCAGGTACCATCCCACACCTACTGGAATAAATGTTACTGAAAATATCTTAAAAATGTAAAAGAATGCTGGTGTAGATTTGGATACAGGGAAAATCTCATGCATTGTTGGTGTAAAGATAAATTAGGATATACACTATGGAAAAAAGTTGTAGGCCAGGTGCAGTGGCTCAGGCCTGTAATCCCAGCACTTTGGGAGGCCAAGGCAGGCAGATCACGAGGTCAGGAGATCAAGCCCATCCTGGTAACACAGAGAAACCCCATCTCTACTCAAAATACAAAAAACTAGCCGCGCGTGGTGGGCATGTGCCTATAGTCCCAGCTACTCAGGAGGCTGAGGCAGGAAAATCACTTGAACCCGGGAGGCAAACACTGCAGTAAGCTGAGATCACACCACTGCACTCCAGCCTGGGCAACAGAGTGAGACTCCCTCTCAAAAAAAAAAAAAAAAAAAAAAAAAAGTGAATTCCTCAAAAAATTGAAAATGCAACTACCATACAATCTAGCAATCCCACTACTGGGTATATCTCCCAAAGCAAATGAAAACAGTATCAGAGATCACAAAGCCTCAATGGGGGATAGGATTTTCTTCATTAAATGGTTTTGAGAAAACTGATGTTTATACGAAAAAGAATGAAATACGACCGTTCTGGTATACAATACACAAAAATCAACTCGAAATGGATTGAAGACCTGAACACAAGACTTGAAATTATAGATCATCATCATCGTCTGTAAGAAAAAAGGGGGTGGGGGATGGTAGAGCACTTAAGTTTTGGGGCAACTTGCACCTAGGCTCACAGGCTGGAAATGCAGCAAGAGAAAACGAAAAAAAAAAAAGGCACAGAGTAAAACCTCATCGAGAATGGAATGGCTTGTGAATATATTTATCTTTTAAATTGGGAAAGCGAAACACAGGTAACAAAAGCAAAAACAACCACGTGGGGCTACATCCAACTGGAAAACTTCGGTACAGAAAATAATGAACCAAATGAAAAGGAATCCTACAACTGGGGAAAAATTTTGGGGGAAGCATGTATCTCCTAAGGGACTGTTACAAAAAATATGCAATACCTTCACAGTGCTCAACAGCAATAACAAGATCATCAACCCCAAAGTGGGCAGGGACCCAGCATAGACATTTCTGCACAGGGGACATAACACTGAGCAGCATGGAGAGAACCAGGTGCTCAGCTTCCCCGTCACCAGGGACAACTCCCCGTCAGGCTCGCACCCGGGTGTACCTCCCCGCCCCGGTGGTCGTGACCAGAGGGACTGAAGGGGACACAGGCTTCCCTGAAGGCCGGGGGGGGGGGGTCCCGATGTGTCCCGGTGGCGCGAAGGCAAATTTAAAATTTCATCAAATCCTGGAGGCCGCTGGGATCTTTTCTCCTCTGTCTGAAGCCTGGCCAGGAGGCAGCCAAACACCAGGCCTGGTCCCAAATCCCACCTGGGCCGGGCTTCCCCTTCCTCCTGGGGCTTTCCTCTCTCCCCATCTATACGGGACAGGTTCCCTCAGAAAAAGTCCTCAAACCCCAAAAATACCACAGTCTGCTACACTTGCCACCCTCAAAAGCCCTCAGGGGAACAAAACTCGTGGTAAGACAAATACCAGAATACTAGAAAAGAGGAAAACTATGGAGAAGATGAGAATAAAGGGAACATTGGAGGAACCAAGCTTCTGTACTCACCTCGTAGAAAACAATGCCCCGGAGAAGCTGAGCCGCGCACAGCTCCCGCCTAAGCAGTCAGGGCCACAGACAGGAGCTGTTTTCTCCCTAGGACGGGGCTCCAAGTCGTCCCCAAACCGCCGCGGTGCCCCCTAAAGCGCGTCCTGAAGGAACCGGAGCCGCTTTCCTACTCATTCCGGACGCCACGCCACGCACTCCATGCAGTGTCTGCGATGAGAATACGCATGCGCAACATGTGGGACAGCAAATGCTGTTTTAGCGCCCCCTGCCAGTCAGTGTGGGATGATCAGCCTCAGGGTCGGCATCACCCCACGCCAGTCTAGGTAGGGTAGAAGGGTGCGTTGTGTGACACCAGAGAGCAGGAACTCCCCAACCTATGCATATAGACCTCCCCCTGTGAAGTTTTTTTTCTTTCCCCGGACAGGGTCTCACTTTTTTTGTATTTTTAGTAGAGACAGGGTTTCACCGTGTTAGCCAGGATAGTGTCGATCTCCTAACCTCATTATCCACCTGCCTCATTATCCACCTGCCTCAGCCTCCCAAAGTCCTGGGATTACAGGCCTGAGCCACCACTCCGGGCTGGTACCAGTCTTCTTAAGGCTTTACCCTGAATTCAATGTTAACCTTGTATCGTAAGAGGGACCATATTAACATTTATTTTTTGTTTGAGACAGAGTTTCACTCTTATCGCCCAGGCTGGAGTGCCATGAACGGATCCCGGCTCATTGCAACCACCGCCTTCTGGGTTCAAGCCATTCTCCTGCCTCAGCCTCCCACATAGCTGAGATTACAGGTGCCTGCCACCACGCCCAGCTAATTTTTGTGTTTTAGTAGAGACGAGTTTTCACCATGTTGATCAGGCTTGTCTCAAATTCCTGACCTCAGGTGATCCGTCTGCCTCGGTTTCCCAAAGTGTAGGGATTATAGGCATAAGCCACCGTGCTCGGCCTAACATTTGTGTATCTCAGAACAGGGACTGAAGCAGAAAGATTTATATAACATTCCTAGGTATGCACAACTTCTCATAGAATTTGAATCCAGGCCATTCATTAGGCACCAGGTTCTGTGCTTTTGGCAGTCTGCTCTGCTTCCTTTCTACATTCTCATCTAAAGAAAGGCATTTGCCTGTAACATCAGTCTGTTCCATTTTAAGTGCTACCCACACTGCAAGGTCTTTCTAGGAGGACCAGGCACAGTGGATCACACCTGTAATCCCAACAGTTTGGGAGGCCAAAGAGGATAGTTTGAGGGCAGGAGTTCAAGACCAGCTTGGGCAACTTAGGGAGACCCCACCTCTACAAAAAACTTTTAGAAATTAGCCCCGTATGGTGATGTGTGCTTGTGGTTCCAGATAATTGGGAGGCTGAGGTGGGAGGATCACTGGAGCCCTGGAGGTCAAGGCTGCAGTGAGTCATGAGCATGCCAATGCACTGCCACCTAGGTAACAAAGACCCCATCTCAAAAAGAAAGTCTCTCTCTCTGTAGGGACTAACTCTGATTCAGGTGGCTGTACTAAGCAGGTGGTAAAAAAATTGCATCAAAAGTTTGATCTCTGAGCAGGGCGTGGTGGCTCATGCCTGTAATTCCAGCACTTTTGGAGGCTGAGGCAGGTGGATCACCTGAAGTCAGGAGTTCGAGACCAGCCTGGCCAACATGGTAAAACCCTATGTCTACTAAAAATATAAAATTATTAGCTGCGTGTGGTGGCCCATGTCTGTAATCCCAGCTACTTGGGAGGCTGAGGCAGGAGAATCACTTGAACCCAGGAGGCAGAGATTGCACTCAGCCCAGATTGTACCACTGCACTCCAGCCTGGGCGACATAGCAAGACTCCATCTCAAAAAAAAAAAAAAAAGTTTGATCTGTGCCTCAAGTATTACTAATTTACCTATGGTCTTCTGCCTGTAAGATTTCAACAGCTATCTTTTTTGTAATTTCCTAGGATCTTGCATCCCGAACATAAAAATAATTCCTGAGGAACTGGCAAAGCCTCTGCCGACTCCAATCTGAGCATCCGACACTTCTGGCCCAACAACACTCACCAGTAATCAGTGCAGTCGATATTTCTCCCTGGAAGCAGACCATCCAAAAACTTCTGACTAGGCAAATAATGAGTGTGCATATCAATCAAAGGTACTGCGGTTATTTTATTAAGTTCATTCAAGCAGAGTGATTCCAGTTGGTTAAGCATTTCACATTTAATACAAAACTATTTATTTTGAGATGGAGTTTCACTCTTGTAGCCCAGGCTGGAGTGTAGTGGCTCCATCTCGGCTTGCTGCAACTTCTGTCTGCTGGGTTCGAGCGATTCTCCTGCCTCAGCCTCCTGAGTAGCTGGGACTACAGGCATCCGCCTGTCATCCAGGAGACAAAAATTAACCATGCCTGGCTAATTTTTATATTTTTAGTAGAGACGGAGTTTCGCCCTGTTGGCCAGGGTGGTCTCAAACTCCTAACATCAGGTGATCCACCTGCCTCGGCCTCCCAAAGTGCTGGGACTACAGGCGTGAGCCACCGCACCAGGCCTACACAAAACTTTAAAAATGTTGTGTCGTATTTCTTTTATTTCATATGTGCAACTTTAAATTATTAAGTCACTTGCCACTACTACAACTATAGAAGTAATGGCATATTTACAACTACAAGTTTCATTCACTTTAAACAGAAAACATCTCAATTGAAAGTCTGAACATTTAGCTCACATTAAACATTAGCTGAGATGGAGCTCTTCCTGAAAGTGTTGCCAGAGGCGGGTGGATCACGAGGTCAGGAGATCGAGACTATCCTGGCTAACATGGTGAAACCCCGTCTCTACTAAAAATACAAAAAACTAGCCGGGCGTGGTGGCGGGCGCCTGTAGTCTCAGCTACTTGGGAGGCTGAGGCGGGAGAATGGCGTGAACCCGGGAGGCGGAGCTTGCAGTGAGCCGAGATCACGCCACTGCACTCCAGCCTGGGAGACACAGTGAGACTCCGTCTCCAAAAAAAAAAAAAATAAAAAATAAGAGTTTATGTAGGACAGTTTTATACGAACGTAGAAATTGAACAGAGTACAGAAGGTTCTCAGACCCTCCTCCCCGTTTCTTTTCTTAACCATCTTTTACATGGGTGTGGTCCATGTGTTACAATGAGTGAACCATTACTGATACATTGCTAGTAACTAAAGGCCAGAGTTTGCATTAAGGTTCAGTCTGTGTTTTGGTAGTCTAAAGGTTTTGACAAACTAATAATGCCATTCATTACCATTACAAGATAGTTTTATGCCCTAAACGTTACCTGAGTTTCAGCTATTAACTTCTCTCCCCCTTTTCCAGATCCCTCAGCAACCACCGATGTTTGTACTGTCCCTCTGATTTTTCTTTCCCAGAAAGCTTATAGATTTGGAATTGTAGAGTATGGAGCTTTTTCAGATTGACTTATTTCACTTAATCTACATTTATGACTTTTTCATATTTGTGCCTTTTTATCTCAACGTTTTTTTTTCCCCCCCAGGATCCTATTCGATTGTTTTTATGACTTTTAAGAATCGAGCATGGCCGGGTGCAGTGGCTCACGCCTGTAATCCCAGCACTTTGGGAGTCCCAGGCGGGCGGATCATGAGGTCAGGCATTCAAGACCAGCCTGGCCAACATGGTGAAACCCCGTCTCTACTAAAAATACAAAAGTTAGCCAGGCGTGGCGGCACTTGCCTGTAGTCCCAGCTACTCGGGAGGCTGAGGCAGGAGAATCACTTAAACCCAGAAGGCAGAGGTTGCAGTGAGCCGAGATTGTGTCACCGCACTCCAGCCTGGAGACAGAGCGAGACTCCGTCTCAAAAAAAAAAAAAAAAAAAAAAAAAAAAAAAAAAAAGTGAGCATGAAAATAAATATTTTCTATTATCTACCAGTAAAAGAAAGTTAGGTTCACAGTTTGGGCTCTTGACACAAAGTGAAATAGGAGGCAAATTTAGATCCATTGGATACAACCAATGGAGCAACTTTTTTTTTTTTTTTTTTTTTTTTTTTTTTTTGAGACGGAGTCTCGCTCTGTCGCCCAGGCTGGAGTGCAGTGGCGCGATCTCGGCTCACTGCAAGCTCCGCCTCCCGGGTTTATGCCATTCTCCTGCCTCAGCCTCCCGAGTAGCTGGGACTATAGACGCCCGCCACCACGCCCGACTAATTTTTTGTATTTTTAGTAGAGACGGGGTTTCACTGTGGTCTCGATCTCCTGACCTTGTGATCCGCCCGCCTCAGCCTACCAAAGTGCTGGGATTACAGGCGTGAGCCACCGCGCCCGGCCTGGAGCAACTTTTTAAGTTCCGCCTATCTTGAAAGCTTGCAACATATGAGATATTGCTGTGTTGTCTCTCACAACAGCAATGGGTGACACTGAGTAGAAGCTGTGAAATGTTTTAATAGGTGTTTTCTATCATGTGTTGCTGGAAATCCAGAGGTTTATAAACATGATACACATTTAGAAATGAGTTAGATACCTGAAAAGTCTAAACACTGATTTAGGAGTGTGTATGTTGCAGTCTCAAAAGGGGTCAATAGTCCATATGGACTAAATTAATCTCTGGGTAGCAGATATGTTTGTAAATATAAAATTGTATTAGACATTAGCATCAGTGTAGAACATGCTCAGCATCATAAGATCCAAAACACCAGCACAAGTTTATCCATCATTAGAAACAGTTATCTCCTTCCTAAAATGTCAGAATAGGAGGTAACTGAGATTAAATCAAATCCAAATGTATCTCAATGGTTTATCACTGGATAATATTTCATTGAGCAATGTAACAAAGTTTGTTGGTACATTCACCTACT
The DNA here is from genome assembly GCF_024542745.1 of Macaca thibetana thibetana. Classification (NCBI taxonomy): domain Eukaryota; kingdom Metazoa; phylum Chordata; class Mammalia; order Primates; family Cercopithecidae; genus Macaca; species Macaca thibetana. The sequence continues at coordinate 25,495,501 of NC_065587.1, forward strand.
GAAGGACATCAAGGTTGCTTTCAATGTGGGCAGTATGAATAAAGCTTCCCATAAACATTCCTGTGGACTTTTTAGTAGACATAATTTTTTTTTTTCTCCTGAGACAGAGTCTTGCTCTGTCACCCAGGCTGGAGTGCAGTGGCGCGATCTCAGCTCACTGCAACCTCCGTCTCACAGGTTCAAGCAATTCTCCTGCCTCAGCCTCCTGAGGAGGGAGACCCAGCCCAGACAATTTTTTAATTAAACTGGATAAATACTTAGGATTGTGATCACTTACTTACGTGATAAAACTACCATAAGAATTTGGTAGGATTGCTGGGCATGGTGTCTCACACCTTTAATCCCAGCACTTTGGGAGGCCGAAGCAGGCAGATTACGCGAGGTCTGGAGTCTGAGACCAGACTGGCCAACATGGTGAAACCCTGTCTCTACCAAAAATACAAAAATTAGCCGGGCATGGTGGTGTGTGCCTGTAGTCCCAGCTCCTCGGGAGGCAGAGGCAGGAGAGTAACTTGAACCCAGGAGGCGGAGGCTGCAGTGAGCCAAAATTGTGCCACTGCACTCCAGCCTGGGCAACATAGCAAGACTCCATCTCCCAAAAAAAAAAAAAAAATTTGGTAGGATTTACCAGTAAAACCATCTGAGCCGTTTTTTTTTTTTTTTTTTTTTTTTGGAAAAGTTACTAATGATCGATTCAATGTCTAAAACTGATACAGGTCTATTCAGTTTATCAATTTCTCCTTGGTGAGTTTTATAGTTTCTGCCTTTGAAGGAATCAGTTCCTAAGTTTATCAAATTTGTGGGCATAGATTTTCTCAAAGTATTCCCCTCATTGTCTTCTCAATGCCCACAGAATCACAAGTGATGACTTCTCTTTTAGTTATTAGTACATTATGACTTCCTTTCTTCGTGGTTAGCCTGACTGGAGGTTTATTGATTTTTTTTTTAATCTATTCATATAAATAGCTGTTGGTTTTGATCATTTTCTGTTGATTTTCTTCATTCCATTGATTTATGCGATATTTTCTATTCTTCCGTCTGCTTTTTATTGCACTGGCTCTGTTTTCTCTGGTTTTCAAAAATAAAAGCTTAGGTTATTGACTTTAGGTCTTTCTTTTCTATCACATGGCATTCAGTTACAAATTTCCCTCCGAGCCCTGCTTTGACTGCATCCCACAGATCTTAACGAGGCACGTTTTTATTTCATTCTGTTTAAAATATTTTTTCGGCTGTGTATGGTGGCTCATGCCTGTAATCCAGCACTTTGGGAGGCTAAGGCAGGTGGATTCACTTGAGGTCAGGAGATCAAGACCAGCCTGGCCAACATGGTGAAACCTTGCCTCTGCTAAAAACACAAAAATTAGCTGGGTGTGGTGGTGTGCACCTGTAGACCCAGGTAGTAGGGAGGATGAAGTGGGAAAATCGCTTTGAACCCAGGATGCGGGATGTTGCAGTGAGCTGAGTTCGCACCACTGTACTCCAGCCTGGGTGACAAGAGTGAAACTCCATCTCAAAAAACATGTATGTACTTTTTACAACTTCATTGAGGCGTCTTCTTTGATCCATGTATTTTGCAGAGTACATGATTTAATGTCCAAATACTTGGAGGTTTTCCATTTATCTATTACTGAATTCTAGTTTAACCCAGCCTGGGCGACAGAGCAAGACTCTGTCTCAAAAAAAAAAAAAAAAGAAAAAGAAAAAGAAATTTTACTCATTTACATAAGTTGTGGTATTTTATGGCCCACAGTGTTGCCTTTGCCTTTTTTTTTTTATTTGAGGAGTCTTGCTCTGCTGCTAGGCTGGAGTGCAATGGCGCCATCTCGGCTTACCACAACCTCCGCCTCCCAGGTTCAAGTGATTCTCCTCTCCCTCAGCCTCCCAAGTAGCTCGGATTACAGAGGCATGTGCCACCAAGCCCGGCTAATTTATACTTTCAGTAAAGATGGTGTTTCTCCATGTTGGTCAGACTGGTCTTGAACTCCCGACCTCAGGTGATCCGCCCGCCTCGGACTCCCAAAGTGCTGGGATTATAGGCATGAGCTACCACGCCCAGTAGTCTTTTTAAATCTGTTCTTGGCCAGGCGCAGCTGCTCAGGCCTGTAATCCCAGCACTTTGAGAGGCCCAGGCGGGCGGATCACAAGGTCAGGAGATCAAGACCATCCTCGCTAACGCCGTGAAACCCCATCTCTACTAAGAAATACAAAAAATTAGCCAGGCCTGGTGGTGGGCACCTGTAGTCCCAGCTACTTCGTAGGCTGAGGCAGAATGGTATAAATCCAGTAGGCGCAGCTTGCAGTGAGCAGAGATTGCGCCACTGCACTCCAGCCTGGGCAACGGAGCAAGATTCCATCTCAAAAAACAAAAGAAAAAAAAAAACTCTTTTGCTGAGTCTTTAATATTTGAAGTGGGTTTCTGATAGAGAACACATATTTGCATATTTTTATCCACTCTTCTATGTCTTTTAGCATATATAGACCATGCACATTTAAAGTGATTATTAGTATATTTGAATTATTAGCTGTATTTTTGTAACTGTTAACATGTAACATATTGTAACATGTGATAAACATTTTTTGCCAAGTATTGTGCATCAACGGACTAACAAGAAAGCAGAAAGACAACCTATACTTATACAATGGAACAGAACCTTTGCAAATTATATATTTCACAAGGGAATTCATATCCGCAGTATGTAAAGCACCCCATAACTCAAACAATGAAAACAACCCAGTTAAAAAATGGGCAAAGGGCCAGGCACGGTGGCTCACGCCTGTAATCCCCACACTTCGGGAGGCTGAAGCAGGTGGATCACGAGGTCAGGAGATGGAAACCATCTTGGCCAACATGGTGAAACTCCATCTCTACTAAAATACAAAAAAAAAAAAAAACCCAAAAAACCACACACATTACCCAAGTGTGGTGGCGCATGCCTGTAGTCCCAACTACTCAGGAGGCTGAGGCAGAGGAATCGCTTGAACCCGGGAAGCGGAGGTTGCAGCGAGCCAAGATCAAGTCACTGCACTCCAGCCTGGCGATGGACCATCTCAAAAAAAAAAAAAGAAAAAAAAGGGGGGGGGGAGGGCAAAAGACTTGAGTAGGTATTTCTCCAAACACCTACAAATGGGCAAGTACAAAAAAAGATACTCAACACCATTAGGCATGAGGAAATATGTATCAAAAACAATAGTGAGACACAGCTTCACACTCTGGGGTGGTTGTAGTGGGGGGATAAAAAGGAAAAGTAAAGTAACTTTTCACAAGGATGCCAAGAAATTGAAAACTATGTATTGCTGGTGGAAATGAAAACTAATTTACCCATTGTGAGAAAGTTTGGTAGAGCCTCAAAACTGTAAATATAAAACTACTCTGATCCAGTAATTCCACTGCAAAGTGTATAAATATATATATAGTAAGTGCAGCAACTCAAACATAGATCTATATATCAAAGCTCATACCAGAATTATTCACAGTAGCTAACAGGTGGAAACAAAATCTTGATTGACACCCAGTATCAACAAATAAATGGACAAACCAAATAATGTGTATATATGTAACAGAATACTATTCAGCCATAAAATGAATTCAATGTTGACATATGCTGTTACATGAATGAACCTTGTAAAATATGCTTAATGAAATAAAACAACGAGAGGACAAATACTGCATGTTTTTACTTACATGAGATTCTGTCCGGAATTGGTGGGTTCTTGGTCTCACTGACTTCAAGAATGAAGCTGCGGACCTTCGGAGTGAGTGTTACGGTTCTTAAAGATGGTGTATCCGAAATTTGTTCCTTCTCATGTTTGGACACGTTTGGAGTTTCTTCCTTCTGATCTCGCTGGCTTCAGGAGTGAAGATGCAGACCTTCCGGTAAGTGTCACACAGCTCTTAAGGCACCGTATCTGGAGCTGTCCATTCCTCCCGACGGGTTCGTGGTCTTACTGGATTCAAGAACGGAAACTGCAGATTTCCGCGCCAAGTGTTACAGCTCATAAACGCACTGTAGACCCAGACAGCCAGAAAGTGACGCCCGTAGGTTGCCGCTGCCAGCGAGGGCAGCCTGCTTTTATTACCTTATCTGACCCCACCGACATTCTGCGGATTGGCCCATTTTACAGAGCGCTGATTAGTCCATTTTACAAAGAGCTGATTGGTCCATTTTAACAGGGTGTTGATTGGTGCCTTTACAATCCCTGAGTTAGACATAGAGTGCTGAATGGTGCATTTACAATCCTTTAGCTTGACATAAAAGTCCTCCAAGTCCCCACCAGATTCGATAGATACAGAGTGCTGATTGGTGCATCCACGAACACTGAGCTAGACAGAGAGTGCTGATTGGTGCATATACAATCCTCCGGCTAGACACAAAAGTTTTCCAAGTCCCCACCGGACTCAGGAGTCCAGCTGGCTTCACCTAGTGGATCTGGCTTCAGGGCTGCAGGCGGGGCTGCCCGCCAGTCCCGCGCCACAGCCTGCACTCCTTAGTCCTTGGGCGGTCGATGGGACCGGGCGCGGGCGCCAGTAGGTGAGGTTCCGGCCGCGCGGGAGCCCACCGCAAGAGAGAGGGGGCGCTCGGACGGGGCGGGGGGAGGGTTGGACATGGCGGGCTGTAGGTCCCTAGTCCTGCCCAGCGGGGAGGCGGGAAAATTCGAGCCCGCGGCGCAGGCGGGCCGGCAGTCCTGGGGGACTCGGTGCCCTCTCCGCAGCTGCTGGCCCGAGTGCTAAGCCCCTCACTGCCCGGGGCCGGAGGCGCCGGCCGGGCGGCCGCGCCGAGTGCTGGGCCCGCCGAGCCCGCGCCCACCCGGAACTCCTGCTGGCCCGCGAGCGCCGCGCGCAGCCCTGGTTCCCGCCCATGCCTCTCCCTCCACACCTGCCTGCAAGCGAGGGAGGCGGCTCTAGCCTCGGCCAGCCCAGAGGGGCTCCCACAGTGCATTGTGGGCTGAAGGGCTCCTCAAGCCTGGCCAGAGCAGACACTGAGGCCGAGGAGGCTGAGAGCGAGCGAGGGCCGCCAGTACGTTGTCACCTCTCAAGATGTCTAGAATAGGCCAAATTCAAAGAGACGGAAACTATAGATGACTAAGGGAAGGAAGGAGAGAAGAGAGGGAGTGTTTTGTTTTGTGATTTTTTTTTTTTTTTTTTGAGGCGGAGTCTCTGTTGCCCAGGCTGGATGGAGTGCAGTGGCATGATCTCCGCTCACTGCAACCTCTGCCTCCTGGGTTCAAGTGATTCTCCTGCCTCAGGCTCCTGAGTAGCTGGGATTACAGATACCACCATGCCTGGCTAATTTTTGTATTTTTAGTAGAGATGGGGTTTCACCACATTGGTCAGGCTGATCTCAAACTCCTGACCTTGTGATCTGCCCAGCTTTGCCTCCCAAAGTGCTGGGATTACAGGCGTGAGCCACCACGCATGGCCTAATTTTTGTATTTTTAGTAGAGGCGGGGTTTCACTATGTTGGCCAGGCTGGTCTTGAACTCTTGACTTCAGGTGATGCCCCCTCCTCAGCCTCCCAAAGTGCTGGGATTACAGGCATGAGCCACCACACCCGTACGAGGGAGATTTTTTTGTGGGTTCAGAGTTTATATTGGGTCTGATTAAAAATTGAGTGGTGTAGATACTGGTGGGTACAGTGTTGTGAATGTCAACAGTGCCACTGAATTAGACACTTGCAAATGATGAAGATAAATGTGATGTCTATTTTACCATAAAAAAATTTCAAAAATACAATAGAAGATATATGCAAGAGCAGCGGCTGTAGATTCATGGAAACTGAATGATCCCATATTATTTCAAGAAATGTAGGAATTTGCCTGGGCTTCAAAACAGACAAGAGGAGTGATGAGATGCACTCATTGAACCATACAGTGTTTTTCTGTATTAACTGGTTCTTAAGGTGACAGTTTCCCATTGGTGAGGTTGCGCTAGCTAGAAAGCCAAGGCTCTTACTTTCATGTCTTCCTGCTCCTCTCCTTTGCCTTCCTTCACCAAGGAGAATAGCTCAGCAGCAGCACAGTCCACACTTGTTAACCACCCACCTCCCTACACTCCTGCCCCAGTCCACATCCCCCAAAGCTCTCTGCAGGATTCTTCAGCAGCACCAATGGACTGTTGCTCTGTGTTCTTTTAGTTTCCCCTGAGAAGCATATGGAGGACACCTTATCTATGCAGGTGAGGTGCACCGCTTTGTCCGAAAGAAAAAACGTTTATTGGTTTCTTACTTTTTTTTTTTTCAACGGAGTTTTGCTGTCACCCAGGCTAGAGTGCAATGGTGCCATCTTGGCTCACTGCAATCTCCGACTCTCGGGTTCAAGCGATTCTCCCCCCAGTCTCCTCAGTAGCTGGGATTACAGGCACCCACCACCATGCCTGGTTAATTTTTGTATTTTTGTAGAAACAGGGTTTCACCATGTTGGCCAGGCTGGTCCCAGGCCAAGAAGCCTCTCTCATGTCCTATCTTCCATTTCATTGATTCTTTCCTTAAGTTGTGTCAAACATGCTGCTATACCCATCCTGAGCTATTTCAGTTATGTTTTTCAGTTTTGGAATCTCCAAATTGGTTCTTTTCTACAATTTGCTCAACATTTATATTTTACTTTTTGGAATACTGTTGATAACTCACATGACCTGAGCACCTATGGTTCTATTTCTGTTGTCTTGCTTCCCTTGGCTTTGTCTTATTGTCCTCTTATATTGGTTGTTGTTGACCGAGTACTATATATTGCATGGAAATGTTAGATTGATGACAAAGATGTTATTATCCTGCAACGAGACTGCTTCTGGCTGATGACTGTGGGGTATTAACGATCCAGGTGGTTTAAAGGTAAGTTCTGTTCCTGGGAAGCCTTATCTTTATCAAGCTCCTTACTACACTGTATCCCTGAGAGTCTCAAACCAGAGTGTGCAAGTAACCTACAACTCTCCATACTGCTGCTGGACTTCAGTTTTTTTTTTTTTCAAACAGACTCACAAATATGTCAAAACAAACCTGACTTCTCACTCAATGGCCCCTTCCAGAATCTGTGGCATAAGAAGCAGTCCCAAATACCAGGGTCATATTCCTGGATTTCCTTCTGCCAGATATTGGCACTGTTTTCTCTGCTTTTCCATTCCTTTTGTTAAATATAGTGAACCCCAAGTTTCTCTTCAGAGAATCAATATGTCACTATGTTCAGCTCTTAGATTCTCCATTTTAAAGTTTAACTTCCTGGTTCCCTTTGGCCACTTGTTTCTAGTTTCGGTAAACAACTTTCCCACCAGTCTTAATCAGTAGTTCGCATCTGTTCCCCTGGTCACCTGCTCCATCCTGACTCACCCCTGGTCACTTGCTCTGACCTAAGTCACCTTTAGTTACCTGTTGCTAACCTTCCTTCTTTCCTTCCTGCCAGACTACTCACCCTGCCACTCCAGTTCATACTCCTGCTCTTTTTAAAAAACAACCAATCAGGCCGGGCATGGTGGCTCAAGTCTGTAATCCCAGCACTTTGGGAGGCCGAGACGGGCAGATCACGAGGTCAGGAGATCAAGACCATCCTGGCTAACCCGGTGAAACCCCGTCTCTACTAAAAAGTACAAAAAACTAGCCAGGCGAGGTGGTGGCCGCCTGTAGTCCCAGCTACTCGGGAGGCTGAGGCAGGAGAATGGCGGAAACCCGGGAGGTGGAGCTTGCAGTGAGCTGACATCCGGCCACTGCACTCCAGCCTGGGCAACAGAGCGAGACTCCATCTCAAAAAACAAACAAAACAAACAAACAAACAAAAACAGCCAATTGGAATTAGCTTAGACTGTGTGGTCCAGCCATAGCCAATAAGGGAACAATATAGCAGAAGGGGCCACCTATATCAGGAATAAGAACTCCTTCCTCTCCCCTGTCCAGGTGTGCTCTTACCATTGTTCCATCTGCAATGAGCACCCTTTCTGCAGAAAATGAAAACTGCCTTGCTGAGAAAATTAAATTTATGTTTGAGTGCTATTTCTTTGCAGCACCAGGGAACAAGCATTTTGTTTCTAACACTTTGATGCTGTTCAACATTCTAATATTTTGTCCAGCTTTGAGCTGTATTCAGTGCAAGGATCGATATGTTATTGCCAGAGTCAAGTTCATTTTTTGAATTATTGTATTGCTACTTCATAGGCCAAATAGATTTCTTATGATTTTTTTTTTTTTTTTTTTTTTTTGAGACGGAGTCTTACTCTGTCACCCAGGCTGGAGTGCAGTGGTGCAATTTTGCTTCACTGCAACCTCTGCCTCCCAGGTTCAAGGCATTCTCCTGCCTCAGCCTCCTAAGTAGCTGGGATTACAGGTATGTGCCAGCATGCCCAGTTAATTTTTGTATTTTTGGTAGAGACAGGGTTTCACCATGTTGGCCAGGCTGGTCTTGAGCTCTTGATCTCAAGTGGTCCACCCACCTCGGCCTCCCAGAGTGTTGGGATTACAGGCATGAGCCACCATGCCCAGCCCTGACAGACCTTTAATTAGCACTCCCAACCCTGGCTCAACAATGTGAAACTGAGGTGTTGTGATACATTACATTTTTATCTGTAAGCCTCTGAAATGAGACTTTTCCTGGAAATATTGGATACCCAGCTTCCTTCACCCAATTTATAAAGAACTAATAGGCTAATTGGATATTTCCCTGGTCACAGCAGTATTTCTAGTTATCTTAGAAAGCAACAAATTAGTATATTAGGAAGGCTAAAAACATTTAAAAAATAACAAGAGCCAGTCATGTTTAATTCATGTTAAAATCACTGATTTTAACATGAATAACTTTATTGAATCACATCATCTTAAATTTAACAGTGTTAGGAATAAATGATATATTGTATTTAGAGAGAACATTCAGAAAGTTTTAATACCTACTTTCAGTTTGTTCTTTCCAAGAAACCATTTTTAGACCTCTAGAAATTGATCATTATAAATCAGATTCTAACTTAAGAACACGTTATCTTAGTGTTTCTTAAATTACAGACCCATCTCAATGTTTATTGCCATTGGCAATAACTGCTCAGGAGGACATTACTTAGATTACAATGCGTTTAGATTCTAAAGTCTTTCCATTTTATTTCTTACAAGACCAGTTCAAATTATAAACCTAATATGTAATCAAGCAATTATGTTTCCAAATATACCTTTTCTTGTATATTTGAAGTTAATCCCCACCCCTACACCCACCCCCACAATAACACTATCTAAGAAAACAAAACAAGGCCAGGCATGGTGGCTCACACCTGTAATCCCAGCACTTTGGGAGGCTGAGGCGGGCGGATCACTTGAGGTCAGGAGTTTGAGACCAGCCTGGCCAACATGACAAAACCCCATCTCTACTAACAATACAAGAATCAGCTGTGTGTGTTGGCGCATGCCTGTAGTTCCAGATACTTGGGAGGCTGAGGCAGGAGAATCGCTTGAACCTGGGAGGCCGAGGTTGCAGTGAGTCGAGATCGCGCCATTGTACTCCAGCCTGGGTGACAGAGCAAGACTCCATATAAAACAACAACAACAACAACATTTAAAAAAAAAAATTGTTTCCTGAGTCTAATTAAGGATAGTTTTAGGTGGAGAGAAAAAAGTCCACTTTCAAGAAAAACATAATAGCTCCACTTAAATAACTTACTGAAGACTTTGGATTTTGATCCGGCTAACATAACATACTGGGACCATGCAATAGAATGAATTAAACAAGTTCATTAACAGAGCTTAGTTTTCCTTCTTTGTGGAAAAACCAAATATTTGTGTTCCTAAGCTGCCAATTTTTTGTTTTGTTTTTGAGACAGAGTCTCACTCTGTTGCCCAGGCTGGGGTGCTATGGCAAGATCTTGCCTTGCTACAAACTCCACCTCGCAGCTTCAAGCGATTCTGCTGCCTCAGCCTCACGAGTAGCTGGGATCACAGGTACCCACCGCCACATCTGGCTAATTTTTGTATTTTTAGTAGAGACAGGGTTTCACTATATTGGCCAGGCTGGTCTGGAACTCTTGACCTCAGGTGATCCGCTCGCCTCGGGCTTCCAAAAGTGCTGGGGATTACAGGCGTAATCAAGTTTTCTTTATGACCTTTCCACCAAAAATACATCCAAATTCTCACCCCAGTACAAGGAATAGCACAATGCTTCCTATGTAGCTCATCAGTAATAGGTTAATTCTAAATACAAAATATTAGAAAGAAATTCGGTGTTGTTACTTTTATGTCTTCCTTTCCTGTCCGTTAACAAAAAAAGTTTCAAAAATAAAGCAGATGTAGTTTTCTAAGTAGAGTTTACTTGTTCACAGATGTACTCTCTGTGACAAATGTCCCGTCTTTTTAATTATTAGAGTGGCCCTGCTTGGGGTGAAAAATGTTCAGTCACGTTTAGTTATGAGATCTCTGTCACATATTTGAAAGGGAAACTGCAAGCCAAACCCTGTCATTTCTCCTTTCTGGGAAAATCAGTCTGTGATAGTACTGAGAGTAGAACATATCACTCTGAATCTCTCCCATGTCCAATCAAGAACAATGGGAATTTAAAGCTATGGACCTAGGAAAATATTTCAGACATCCTGCTTCAAAAGGAAGACAGGCTTACACGTTGTGGTTTCAGTATCACATCAGGTCTTCCTCTGCAGGTCAAAGGTAAAAGAGACGGGTTGACAGGGAACGATTCGGTTCCTGGTGAATGGACTGTCCCACGAGGTAAGCCAGCTTGTGCGCATAGTGGCAAGGCGCTGGAACTCGAATGATGCCCTTTAGTAGGAAAAAAAAAACAAAAACAAAAACACAACTAAATTTTTTTCACTTTACATCTACTTTCCCTAAATTTAAATTCATGGAAGCCAATTCAGAGGTCCAACATTGTTCAATCTTGAATAGTACATTTTAAAAATCTGAAGAAAAAAGTAACAGAAAGTACTTACTGGTAAATTATAATACATGTGGCATAGACAGTATGTTAAACGCTGTACTGTATTTGGGCTCAAGCCAATCGTGTCATAGATGACGTTATAATGAGTGGGGGTAACAGTTCCATCTTGCACAGACTGACTCACAATAAAAAAGTCATACCTGGAAATATAGGACATGTGGGTATCAGCTCATTTTCGAAAGAGGGTACAGTTAAGTAAACCTAATGTCTGAAATGAAAACATTTAGTAAAATAGCTTACAAAAATCTATTCTATAGACTAAGTTTCCTTTGCATTTAGAAACCTGTCTAACTGAGCAATGATTTGAGAGATCAAATTTATAGAATGCAATTAAATCACTGACAGAGATAGTAACTCTTGTGGGATTTTGACTTCAAGTACATGCACTGAAACCTAGAGGAAGAAACAAGATTGGCGCATTTGATCTGATATGGCCGTAGATAATTCCATTCAGAGATCCTGGGATGAAGGGCTGCTGCCTCGCTGAGGATCACTGGACTATATTTAAACTTCTTAATACAACCCATAAGATTGATCTATGTGTGTGTTATAAATATTGAATTTATTTTTATGTTTACAATCTTATGTTGTACTTTATGTTTATGATACTTTTTATTTGCTCCTTCCTTTAATCCTTTCCTGCCTTGCACTAGATTGATCAAATGTTTCTGCCTTTCCTTCATTTTACTTCATTTCTTCCTAACTCTTGGTATGAATGTCATGATTTCCACTGTGGTTTCACGTTACGTCTTTCATTTATGTAACTGCTTTAAGTATAAAGCACCAGAAGCTTTATCATTTTCCCTAATAACTGAAGAATCTTATTATGCTTTAACCTCATAACTCCTTTTCTATGTAAGTGTTATATCCAGTATTTTAGGGTTTTTTTTTTTTTTTTTTTTTGACACAGTCTCGCTCTGTTGCCCAGGCTGGAGTGCAGTGATGCAATCTCAGCTCACTGCAACTTCTACCTCCTGGGTTAAAGCAATTCTCCTGCCTCAGCCTCCCAAGTAGCTGGGATTACAGGTGCCCACCACCATGCCCAGCTAATTTTTGTATTTTTAGTAGAGACAGGGTTTCACCATGTTGGTCAGGCTGGTCTCGAACTCTTGACCTCGCGATTCACCCGCCTCAGCCTCCCAAAGTGCTGGGATTACAGGTGTGAGCCACCACGCCCGGCCAGGTCTTGTTTTAATATACCCTATAAATTGTCATTTATGAAATCAAGGCTTTTTTATGCGCCATCGTAACTCATCAGCATTGCTTCTTGCATTTCATTCTCCCTTCACTGTTCGATTTCCTTCTTCCAAAAATACAGTCTTTTGGGGTAGTTCTCTCAGTGAGGGTCTGGTGGATCTGCTAATGTATATACTGTATATGCACAAACTGAGCATGTTTGTATTTCACTGTCACCCTTGATAAGTTAGCTGGGTATCAAATTCTAGCTTGATGGCTATTTTTAAGCATTTTAAAGATATTTCATAGTATTCTTGTTTCTACTCTTGCTGAATGTGATTTTTATTGTTTGTAAATATATTATTCCTGTGGTTGCTTTTAGATTTTCTTATGCCTGCTGAAGTTTCGCTATAACATTTCTAAGTGTGAACTTTTACTGATCTTTGCCCAAATCTTGTTATTCTTCAATCTGAGGATTCAGAATCTCAGACTTTCTCTTTGAATATTGCTCCACCCCACCACACCCCCATCATATCTTATCTACTACTGAAACTTCTATTAGATATAGAGCAAATCTTATTTTGCCTTACATTTTTCTAAACATTTTTTTATATCTTCCACATCTTTATGGCTTTCCACTGCATTATGGAAATTTTGTGAACATATGTTCCAGTTAACAATTTGTTTTCTTTTATGTCTAACCTACTCTTTTAACCCTTCCACTGATTTTTCTTCATTTTGACTATATTCATGTTTGTTAGATATTCAAATACAAATTGACCTTTTCATTAGACATTCTTATGGCCTTTATTCCTTTTTATATCTTTTCTTTTTTCAGTACATTTTTATATAGAATGTCTCTAACCATTTCATCTTCTGGAAGTTATGTCTAATCTTAATGTCTTAAAGGCTGGCTCTCACTCATAATGACTTACATCCTCATAACAAGAAAAATACTTCTAAATCACTGTTTGGAATTACTTTCCTTGCATCCATGAACAACAGGGCTGACTATATGAAACTATTTTGTAGCCTATTCAGTATTACTTTCTGAACACATCATTTCTTTGTTCAGGATAACAAAGAATAAGTGTCATACAAAATGTTTCACATGAAAGAAACTGGTCTCTTTTTTCACACTGCTGTTTATTTTTTTATTTTTTTATGTTTTGGGACAGAGTCTCGCTCTGTCGCCCAGGCTAGAGTGCAGTGGTGCAATCTTCGCTCACTGTAAGCTCTGCCTCCCAGGTTCACACCATTCTCCTGCCTCTGCCTCCTGAGTAGCTGAGACTACAGGCGCCCACCACCACACCCGGCTAATGTTTTGTATTTTTAGTAGAGATGGGGTTTCATCATGTTAGCCAGGATGCTCTTGATCTCTGGACCTCATGATCCGCCCGCCTTGGCCTCCCAAAGTGCTGAGATTACAGGCATGAGCCACCACGCCCAGCCCCACACTGCTGTTTTAAAGCAGAAAGACATTTTTAAAATAGAAACCTCTGGCTGGACGTGGTGGCTCACACCTGTAATCCCAGCACCTTGGGTCACCAAGGTGGGTGGATCACTTGAGGTCAGGAGTTCGAGACCAGCTTGGCCAACATGGTGAAACCCCATCTCTACTAAAAATATAAAACATTAGCTGGGCGTGGTGGCAGGCACCTGTAATCCCAGCTGCTCAGGAGGCTGAGGCAGGAGAATTGCTTGAACCTGGGAGGCAGAGGTTGCAGTGTGCTGAGATTGCGCCACTGTACTCCAGCCTAGGCGACAGAGCAAGACTCCATCAGATAGATAGACAGAGACAGACAGACAGACAGATAACCTCTTAGGCTACTGCATAAACATTTTGATGGTCATGATATATTCAATATAATTCGATTTGTGATGACTCCAAATTGTTAATATAAACATCACTTGCTATCTTTTGTATTCATAATTTAAAGGGTTTTAGGGCCACACTGAAGTTAACTCTTATGTGGTCACAGACATTTACAAATGTTTGATGAAGGAACTTCGACAACCAAAAGACTAATTGCAATTTCTAGATCCAAATGAGGAATCTCTACCCAATAGTAAAAAAACAGACCAAATTAGTTCTAAAGAATCAGAAATGGGCCAGGCACGGTGGCTCAAGCCTGTAATCCCAGCACTTTGGGAGGCCGAGACGGGTGGATCACGAGGTCAGGAGATCGAGACCATCCTGGCTAACACGGTGAAACCCTGTCTCTACTAAAATACAAAAAACTAGCCGGGCGAGGTGGCGGGTGCCTGTAGTCCCAGCTACTTGGGAGGCTGAGGCAGAAGAATGGCGTAAACCCAGGAGGCAGAGCTTGCAGTGAGCTGAGATCTGGCCACTGCACTCCAGCCTGGGCGACAGAGCAAGACTCCGTCTCAAAAAAAAAAAAAGAATCAGAAACGCTTTAAGGTAAATTTATTGGAATTAAGTGATTGTACTGAACTGAAGCAAATTGAGAAAATTATAGATCCAGATACAAAAAATACAGGTGACTTACCATTCATTCCTAGTCAACTCTATGTCAATGACTGTTCCTGGAGGTGGATTTTGAAAATCGCTTCCACGCTTAAGAAAAAATCTAGTGTTTATTCGTTTCTTCACCACAATGAAAGCTAGAGTGAAACTTAAAAAAATTTAGGGTAAGTGTCTCTAGGTTTACTCAGTCTTACCTCAGAAGTATACAGTGTATTAAAACATCTGTTTTACATTTAGGACCCATTAAGAAGAATGGACAGCAGCCCTCCTTACACCCTAATTTTACTGTCTAAGCTCCATGTGCCCAATTGAAGCAGTAAATGAGGAGGTATTTATTCATAGCCACCCACATCCCAGGGGAAGGGTCCCTTCCTCACAACTTTAGGATCATTCCTACAATCCCGGCTGGGCAGCGGGCCCTCAGGAAACAGGAGTTTTACAAAAGTGGAGTTTTCCAGGTTTTGTAAGTCTTAGGGCTGGAGATTCCCTCCTGCTGGCTCCTCCAGTCTGGAGATACACAAAAGTCCAGGATAAGTGTGAACTGTTGGCAGGCTACGTTCATGGATTTCTTCTTTTTTTGAGATGGAGTCTGACTCTGTCCCCCAGGCTGGAGTGCAGTGGCATGATCTCAGCCCACTACAGCCTCCCTCTCCCAGGTTCAAGCGATTCTCATGGCTCAGCCTCCCAAGTAGCTGATATTACAGGTGTGCGCCACCACGCCTGGCTAATTTTTGTATTTTTATTAGCAGAGATGGGGTTTTGCTATGGTGGCCAGGCTGGTCTCAAACTCCTGGCCTCAAGTGATCCACCCGCCTCCGCCTCTCAAAGTGCTGGGATTACAGGCGTGAGCCACCATGCCGGGCCGTTCATGGATTTCTATGATTATCTGAGGTTAACAAGCCCTCCCAAAGCAAGGCTTGAAATAAAGTAGGAAGATTCAGCTGGAGCTTTATGGTGGAAGCAGTCTGCTCCTGCCAGGTCCAATTCTGCTTTGCATTCTGACTTGGGCGTGGAACGCAAAATCAAAGCAGAAGGGTCTTCCCCGCGCTCCCTCCACCCATCCACAGAAGCCACTATTTATATCAAGCTCCTACTCTCATTCACAGAAGCCACTATTTATATCAAGCGCCTGCTCTCATCACATATTGTATTGGTGTTTTCCCCTAAAAAACATCAGATTTTTTTTCAAAGACTAAACTGTCAAGCTAAAATCTTCACAGTACGATTTTTTTTGAGACAAGGTCTCACTGTGTCACCCAGGTATGAGTGCAGTGCTCCTAGGCTCAAGTGACCTGCCCACCTCAGCTTTCTGAGTAGCTGGGACTGCAGGCACACGCCACCGGGCTCAGCTAATTTTTTTATTTTTTGTAGAGACAGGGTCCCTCTATGTTGCCTAAGCTGGTCTTGAACTCCTGGGCTTAAGTGATCTGCCCACCTTGACCACCCAAAGTGCCGGGATTACAGGGATGAGTCACTACACTTTACAATTAATACAACCTACTTGTTAGGAGAGAGGGTTTTTAAGTAGGTCGACATCTTTTTCGCTTCATGGTCAAGCAATGCTTGAAGCTGACCATCTCCCACTCCGTCCCGATACACAATAACAGAATGCGGCATCGATGATTCGTTTTTACACCAGACATCCAGGGCAGCTGAGAGGAAATCAGAAGCTTGTGTAAATAAACCGTAACTTGGAACAAACTAGCCTTTGCTGCTTTTGACAAATTCTAAGTCCATCTTTTAACACTGCAGCTTTCAGGGCAATTTTACTGCTTAAGTCCTGTCTATTCCCAACACTGTAGCTTTCAGGGCAGTTTTACTGCATGAGTCCTATCTATTCCGGGGTTCCTCAGCAACAGCACTATGGAAGTTTTGATCCGGAAAATTTGTGGTGGAGGTGGTGGAGATGGGGTCAACCTATGCATGCTAGGATGTTTAGCGGCATCTTTGTCTTCTACCCACCAGACTCAATGGCAGTACCACCTCCACCCCAGTTGAGATCCCAAACACTAAAGGTTCAGTCATTACTAAGTGTCCTCTGGAGGCAACAGGTCCACTGGTAGAGAACTACTTGTATAGTGTCGGGTTCCCCAACCTCTACAAGACACTGACCTTTCAAGCAGGTCTGCAGCTCTTTCACAAGCTCTTCTCCTGTTTTCTGGATGACACATTGAGAGTACCACCTGTTCACAGAAAAAACAAACCACCAGTTTGGAAAACAAGATTCTTAAAATCTCATTTTGAGTTTGCATTAAACTACGAGCAAAAAAATATTACTATCAGTAGTTGAGGACATTTTACCATCAATTCATATCGCCACAGAGATCAAAGTGTTGGTTGGTCTCTTTTGATCTTAGGCATTTTAGAAAATTCTGAGTGCATACAAATAGTCAAATAGAATGGAAGCATTTATTCACATTACTACAAATTAGTCATGCTTTATTGTACAAGACGACTGCAGTTTCGCCTACGGGGGAGTGCAATAAAATGAAAACCCTGTGCTCCCCATGGCTCCTGCTTTGGGATCAATGCTCTCAACAGTGGCTCCTACATGTTCCCCCTCACTGAGGAAGGGGTTTGCTTTGGAATGGTGGCAGCTGTTGTGACAACTTCAACATATCCAGTAAAATGGTATGCTGTCTCAAGTTTCTATCCCCTTACTGCATTCTTGTTTACTTCAGAGTAACCCCATCTGACCACCTGACATATTGTGATGTATCTGTCTGTCTGCCTCTTCTCACTAGGATTTAATTCATAGGGTATGACCAGGCGTCTTGGCTCCACATTTTCACTGCCAGTGTCAGCATCGGAACATGGCAGCCACTCAGAAAAATCTGTTGACAGCTCCAAGAATGATTTGGTTCGTGATGGTCTCTGCTTTCTTGGGTTTGGAGTACGTAATTGTAATATTTACTTAGCTATGTGTGTTTCTCTTTGTTCAAGGTATTGGCTATTTTCATAATTTTTCTGGAAGTTTTTCTTTCATTGATTGGAAAGCAGATTTTACACTATTAAAATAAGTTTATTACTTGAAAAAGCATCTGTTGAATAATTGAAAGTATAATTTTTCCCTATGATTGTTATTTTCAAACAAAAAGTAGAACGAAACAGTGTTATCATATTGAAGCAGAATATGACTGGAAAAAAAGTAATCATCTATGGAAATAAAGATGGATCTTCCTTAAAAGATTCCTGAATTATACCTAGTGGGCCACGATCATTGTTAAACATAGAGGTAATTTGCAATGGTCACACATCAAGTAATGCGCAAAGGACGGCAAACTTAAGACTGCAAACTTATTTCAAGGTACAGCGTGGTTTCTACTCTGAGAACAGAAAATAAAAGCGCCCTGGGAGAAAACAAGAGCATGGGATATAGACGTACGTCTCCTCTCGGAAGTACATCACACGCAAGTATATGAAGACAAGATCTTATACTTACAGATCTCTGACCACTTATTATGTTTCAATGTCTCTTTACCCACGCACATCTCAAATATTTCACTATGTGTTAGTGATATCCATTTAAGACATTTACTGAGCAGAGCCTATGGTAGACAGAACTCTACCTGTTCTAATCCCTGGAGCCTGTGATCACGGCAGGATACCACCCCTGTGATTATGTTATGCTATATGGCTCCATTGACTTTATGATAAAGGTTTTCCAAATGGGAAAATGAGCTCCTTTAAAAGCAGGGATGTTTTTTCTGGCTGATGGCAGAAGAGGTGGTCAGATTCAACACAGAACAAGGGCTCAATGTGCCCTGGCTGGTTGGAAGATGGAGAGGGGTTTGCTATGTGAGAGAAATCAAGACTGGCCTGCAGCTGACAGCCAACAATAAAAACAAAACAAAAAAAACAAGGACCTCTGTCATCCAACCACAAAGAAATGGATTCAGCCACAATGACATGAGCTTGGAAGGGGAGGGCTGCCCAGCCTCCAGATGATAATGTGGCTTGGCTGATACCTTCATTTATGCCTTGTAAGGTCCTGAGAGCTGTGAACTACCAGGTGTCTGGTGAGAAGAACTGTGCAGATAGAGATGGGCATTGTCATCAACTGCCACGTTTGTGGTATGTTAGGCAGCAATGGAAAATGATGTAGAGCAGCCAATCGTGCAAAAATGTTCTGGGAACATAACTTTGTCAGCAAAATCAGGAGAGCACATGACTAAGAATAACTCATCTGTCAAATTCCCAACCTCTTGAGTTAACAAATATTAATTAGGTTCATCTTTTCTGTTTGGTCCACAGTCAGCTACCAACTAAACAATATCTACCAGAGCTTACTTACTTTGTTAATTCAGCATTGGTACTTGCCACAAATCCTGCTATTGATTTCTGTCGATTTACGATATCGTGGAAACAATCAATGCCAACGAACATTGTTCTTTGTACCTTAAGTTTTTTTTGAAAAGGTAGTAGAGTTAGAACGTGAGCAAAATTTAAGCATTAACAATTAAGAGGCCGGGCGCGGTGGCTCAAGCCTGTAATCCCAGCACTTTGGGAGGTCGAGACGGGCGGATCACGAGGTCAGGAGATCGAGACCATCCTGGCTAACATGGTGAAACCCCGTCTCTACTAAAAAATAACAAAAAACTAGCCGGGCGATGTGGCGGACGCCTGTAGTCCCAGCTACTCGGGAGGCTGAGGCAGGAGAATGGCGTGAACCCGGGAGGTGGAGCTTGCAGTGAGCTGAGATCCGGCCACTGCACTCCAGTCTGGGCGACAGAGCAAGACTCCGTCTCAAAAAAAAAAAAAAAAAAAAAATTAAGAGAATCTTAAGTTTTATTAGATATAAGTTAAATGAAGTCAATGAAATACAACGTACGTCAGTCTCCACCTTCCAGAGGGCTCCTCCCATCTTGCAATTCATCTGCTGGGCGATCTTGGTGACAATGGTCCTTGCCTGGACTTTTTCTAAGGTCTTTTTCACTACACATTGGCTTGGAATCGGGCATTTGGTACATAGGTATCTTTTTATACTGTCATATCTGTGTTTGTCATCATTGGGCAGGATACAAATCACCTTGAAAACCAGCCAACATGACATTCCATAAGATACAACAACAGTGATACAGGAAAGAAAAACCATCTCGAGCAGGCAACTTAGGTGGAAGACTGACAAGCTAGAGTCAATTTATTAAGAAAATATTTGGGCCGGGCGCGGTGGCTCAAACCTGTAATCCCAGCACTTTGGGAGGCCGAGACGGGCGGATCACGAGGTCAGGAGATCGAGACCATCCTGGCTAACACAATGAAACCCCGTCTCTACTAAAAATACAAAAAAATTAGCCGGGCGAGGTGGCGGGCGCCTGTAGTCCCAGCTACTCGGGAGGCTGAGGCAGGAGAATGGCGTAAACCCGGGAGGCGGAGCTTGCAGTGAGCCGAGATAGCGCCACTGCACTCCAGCCTGGGCGACAGAGCGAGACTCCGTCTCAAAAAAAAAAAAAAAAAAAAAAAAAGAAAATATTTGAACCCAAGAGGGTGAAGGATCTAGAGCCATGTTATAAATTATAACAATTATATCAATTATATGGTACGTATTTATTAGAAAATTATAATTAGTAATTATTAGTTACATTAAACAATTGGAAGGGCGAATATGTGGAAGAAACAAATTATAATTAACATTGCAAACTATAATTAACATTAAATTATTAAGTGTTTAAATTATAGTGTTGTAAATTATAGTTAATACTGATGTAAATTATAGTTAACATTAATGTTATAAATTATAATTATAAATTACAGCAATTGCTGCAAGAGGCAATTTGGCAATATACATCAATTGCTTAAGCCTGCAATATCATTTCCATCCTATTCAGTTTCCAGGAACTTATCACCGTGTTGACAAGGATGGGTTAAAAACAGGCTCAAGGGGCTGGGCACAGTGGCTCACGCCTGTAATCCCAGCACTTTGGGAGGCCGAGGCGGGCTGATCACGAGGTCAGGAGACCAAGACATCCTGGCTAACACGGTGAAACCCCGTCTCTACTAAATATACAAAAAATTAGCCGGGCATGGTGGCAGGCGCCTGTAGTCCCAGCTACTTGAGAGGCAGGGGCAGGAGAATGGCGTGAACCCAGGAGGCGGAGCTTGCAGTGAGCCCAGATCACACCACTGCACCCCAGCCTGGGCGACAGAGCCAGACTCTATCTCAAAAAATAATAAGAAGAAGAATTTGCTGTAGTAATTCAGATAAAACATAATGACAACTTGGTCTAAGACACTGAATGGAAGAAAGGAAAGAACAAGCTCCTAGAAAAATACCAGGCAAGAATTGCCAGGCACGGTGGCTCATGCCTGTAATCCCAGTGCTTTGGGAGGCCAAGGCGGGTGGATCACTTGAGGTGATCCAGTCTGGCCAACATGGTGAAACCCCATCTCTACTAAAAATACAAAAATTAGTGGGGTGTGATGGTAGGCGCCTGTAATCCCAGCTACTCGGGAGGCTGAGGCAGGAGAATTGTTTGAACCAGGAGGTAGAGGTTACAGTGAGCTGAGATCATACCACTGCACTCCAGCCTGGGCCATGGAGCAAGACTTCGTCTCAAAAGAAAAAAAAAAAAAAAAAAAAGAAAAGAAAAACACCAGGCAAGAAGAATAACACAGGCTAGAAGATAGTGATCATAGACTTGGCAGGTTACATCTGGGGATGAAAGTTAACGAATGTGGTGATTGTTAATACCCACACTACTTTACACTTGTATGGTGTGTTTTTTTCAAGTTAGGAGATTTTAAAAGTAATTACAGGTCCCCAAGCCTCAGAAAATTAGCTTAAGATTGTGATATTCAGGAATAGCTAAACCATGAAAGTTTGTATTCAGCTATATTATGCAGGTTAATCTGCTTTCGTTGGCAAGTTCAGGAAACCAACAACAACATTTTGAATTCTAAAATACTTATCAAAATGGTTTAGAACAATAACTAAAGACTGTACATGTATCAACTAGACACTTACCATCTGCAGTGTTGGTCTGGTATATTTCCGTAATGTGTCTATATAGGAGTTAGCATCCCCATCTACTTCAATCCTAAAAAATATAGCATGCATATTCAAAAGGTACTGACCAGTGAAACATGATAAACATCTCAGACAGCTAATTAAATATAAAGTAAGACACGATAAAAAGGCAAGATATGCATTTCAGTAGAAAATATGTTTAAAAGAAAAAAGACAGCCGGGCACGGTGGCTCAAGCCTGTAATCCCAGCACTTTGGGAGGCCGAGACGGGCGGATCACGAGGTCAGGAGATCGAGACCATCCTGGCTAACACAGTGAAACCGCGTCTCTACTAAAAAATACAAAAAAACTAGCCGGGCGAGGTGGCGGGCACCTGTAGTCCCAGCTACTCAGGAGGCTGAGGCAGGAGAATGGTGTAAACCCGGGAGGCGAGGCGGAGCTTGCAGTGAGCTGAGATCTGGCCACTGCACTCCAGCCTAGGCGACAGAGCGAGACTCCGTCTCAAAAAAAAAAAAAAATAAAAAGACAGTAGACTTTCAGTTTCCGATTCTACTTGTAAGGAGCTTTGAAGTCACTACTCTGTCCTAACAAGTCAAACGCTAAACAGACTGAAAAAAATGAACAGTTCTCCTAGGATTTTCAAGAGAGGTGAGGACACAAGGCAAATCACTGCCTCCTATATTGAAGAGACAAATAAGCAAAACAGGGAGTCCTGGCTAGCTGGAGCAAAGACTCAAGAAACTTCCCAGGATAACAGTTCCTGTGTCAGGTGATCTAAACTGTAACTGATGAATTACTGCAGGCTCAGCATGGACAACTGTGAGGGTTAAAAACTCCAGGTATACCCAGTCATAGGAGGCTCCCACAATTTTGAGAGTTTTACCTCTAGGAGCTTGACCAGGTCCTCGCAATAAATACCAGAGGAAAATTGTTTTGTGCTTCCAGCAGGAAAAGGAGAAAATAAACTATTGTGAAATACACCAGGGCCCTGTGTTCCTAACAGGCCCTGCCCTCAGGAGACGCTACTTAACCAGAACCTAACCCTTTTTTAAAAAAAAGAAAACGTTTAGGTTCAGGGATACACATGCAGGTTTGTTATACAGGTAAACCTGTGCCCTGATGGTTTGTTCTACAGATTTTATCATCCAAGGTCGAAGCAAAAGAAGCCAAGGCTGAGAACACTGCATACTGTGTGAGTCTAACTAGATGACATTCTAAAAAGGCAAAACCATGGACATGGTAAAAAAAAAAAAAAAAAAATTGTCCTCAGAGGTTGTGGCGCAAGGGGTAGGTGGTGGTAAAAAGGGATAATTAGGTGACTCACAGAAGACTTTTAGGGCAGTGACAAATACTCTGCATGAAACCGATGGTGGATACAAGTCATATACATTTGTCCAAACCAGTAGAATGTACAATTCCAAGAGTAAACCCTACTGTAAACTATGGACTTTGGGTGATTATGATATTTCAATGTGGGCTCATCGGCTGTAACAAATGTACCACACTGGTAGGGGATGTTGATGGGGGAGGCTATGCATTATTGGGGGCAGGATATATATGAGAAGTCTCTATAACTTCCTCTTAATTTTGCTGTAAACCTAAAACTGCTCTAGAAAGTTTCAGTTCAGTTTTTTTGAAACATGACTGAGAATTCTTAATATTCTCCATCCATTCACATCAAGTTCTTAATTCTCATACCTTCTACAACATGTATCTTAATAGCCGTAAACCATATATCACAAAGTCTGTTTTAATATTTTTTGACTAGAGATTAGACTTTACAGACTTTTAAGGTTTTGATACAGTGACCAATTCCTACAATATTTTAGTTGTTATACTTTAAGATTGTTAACTGATTTTCAAATTGGAAGTAATTTCTGCTCTACTTACATTTCTGCTGGTTTCATAGTTATGCCCATGGGGGCTGTGACACTCTGTAGATGACTCTTTAAGGACATGGCTTCCCTGTGACTGCTCCTACTATGGAGTATGAGCCAACTATGTAGCGGCATTGCATTAAGTAATGGTAATTCTCTTATTTCTCTTGACCAGTCTCCTTGTGAATTGGCTTTAACCTGGAAAAGAATTATAAGACATAGCATAAAACTTTAAAGATCAACTTATGTAAATCTGTGCTATCTCCTATTGAAATGTTACAATTATAAACTTGAATGGCCAATTTAGGTATTTTTTTCAATAAGATATAGGTTAACAGAACTGAATTCTATCCTAGGTGCAAAAAATTTTCGTTGAGAGGCCATTGCCGGGGAGATGACTCCAGAGCTTTAGGTTCCCATGCAGGCAAA
This sequence comes from Macaca thibetana thibetana, assembly GCF_024542745.1. Taxonomy (NCBI): domain Eukaryota; kingdom Metazoa; phylum Chordata; class Mammalia; order Primates; family Cercopithecidae; genus Macaca; species Macaca thibetana. The sequence continues at coordinate 25,519,340 of NC_065587.1, forward strand.
GCAAAGCCCAATGTAAACAGTAAAGCAAAGCCAGAGACTTTACCAATCAGAAAATACCAGTTACCAACTAGAGTTCTTCCACTTAAATAGAGCAAATGTATTTTGTCCTATTTCTCATCAGCCTATAAAAGCTCACTGCTCACACTGCTGCAGCAGAGCTCGCTGAACCCCTTCTGATTGAGTGCTGCACAATTTGTGAATCAGTCTTAGTGCCAATAAACTTAATTGTATTTGATGTGAAGTTTCTTTTGGAGCTTTTCGATGCTGTTAGATTGGCTCTTCATACTGTTCTATCACAGCAAGTGCTCCCTAAAAATTTAGTCTTTTGGTGGGAACTCTATTCCAAGGAATGACACTTGAAACATTTAACCAAAGATAGAGTAAGATGGCCAAATAGAGGCCTCCACTGATCATCCCTACAAGAGGAACACTAAGTTTGACAAGTATCTGTACAAAGGGAGCACCTTCATAGGAACCAAACATCAGGTGAGCACTCAGTGTCTGGTTTTTACTTTCTATTGCTGAAAGAGGCACTGAAGGTGGGAAAAACAGTCTTGAATTGCTGACGTCACCCTTCTCCCACCCCTGCATGGCGCGGAGAATCTGTGCAGTTGGGAGAGGGAGAGCACAGCAACTGTGAGGCTTTGCATTAAAATCAGCACTGCCCTGTCACAGCAGAAAGCAGACCTGGGCTGTACTCAGCTGATGGCCACCCACAGGGGGAACATTTGATTCTAGCCCTAGACAGAGGGGAATTGCCCACCCCAGTGGTCAGAGCTCGAGCCTCGCCACCATGGGCTGGAGTGCTCTGTGGCCCTAAGTGAACCTGAGAAACAGTCTAGGCCACAAAGACTGCAATCCCTAGGTAAGTCCTAATGCTGATCTGAGCTCAGAGCTTGTAAACTGGGGGTAGAGGGGTAGGGGACGTGATCTACTGAGACACCAGTCAGGGTAGCTAAGAGAGTGCTTACATCACCCCAACCCAAGGCAGCACAGCTCAAAGCTCCAAAAAAGGCCCCTTCTTTCTGCTTCAGGAGAAAAGAAGGAAGAGTGAAGACTTTGTCTTGTATCTTGGATACCAGCTCAGCTACAGTAGGATAGGACAAGAGTCAGGGTTGTGAGGCCCCCATTCTGGGCCCTAGCTCTTGGATGACATTTCTAGACATACCCTGGGCCAGAAGGGAAACCTGATGCTTTGAAGGGAAGGACCCAGCCCAGGCAGGATTCATCACCTACTGATTAAAGAGCCCTCGGGCTCTGAAGAACCAGCAATAATACCCAGGTAGAATGTCAAGGGCCTTGAGTGGACTCAGAGATGCTGGTTTCAGGTGAGAACCAGCATATTCCCAGCTGTTGTGGCTATGGGGAGAGACTCCTGCTTGAGAAAAGTAGAGGGAAAAGTAAAGGGGACTTTTGTCTTGCACCTTAGGTACCAGCTCAACCACAGTGGGGTAGAGCACCAAGCGGGCTTTTGGGGTCCCTAATCCCAGGCCTTGGCTCGTGGATGGCATTTCTGGACCTGCCTTGGGCCAAGGTGGAGCACGCTGCCCTGAAGGGTAATTCCTAGGCCTGGCAGCGTTCACCGCAAGCTGACTGAAGAGCCCATGGACCTTAAAGGAACATTGGCAGTAGCCTAGAGTACTCCCTATGGGCCTGTGGTGGTAGTGGCCATGGGGTGAGGCTCCTCTATGTGTAGAAAGAGAAGGGGGCCGGGCGCGGTGGCTCAAGCCTGTAATCCCAGCACTTTGGGAGGCCGAGGCGGGCGGATCACAAGGTCAGGAGATCGAGACCACAGTGAAACCCCGTCTCTACTAAAAATACAAAAAATTAGCCGGGCGCGGTGGCGGGCGCCTGTAGTCCTAGCTACTCAGGAGGCTGAGGCAGGAGAATGGCATGAACCCAGGAGGCGGAGCTTGCAGTGAGCCGAGATCGCGCCACTGCACTCCAGCCTGGGCAACAGCGTGAGACTCCGTCTCAAAAAAAAAAAAAAGAAAAAAAAGAAAGAGAAGGGGACAGGATGCGGTGGCTTACCCCTAGAATCCCAGGACTTTGGGAGGCTGAGGCGGGTGGATTACTTGAGGTCAGGAGATCCAGCCAACCTGGTGAAACCCCATCTCTACTAGAAATTAGCTGGCTGTGGTGGTGGGCGCCTGCAATCCCAGCTACTTGGGAGGCTGAGGCACGAGAATCGCTTGAACCCAGGAGGTGGAGGTTGCAGTGAGCCGAGATTGCACCACTGCACTCCAGCCTAGGCGACACAGTAAGACTGTCTCAAAAAATAAATGAATAAAAAGAAAAGAAAAAAAGAAAGGGAAGAGTGCGAAAGGTCTGCATCGTGGTTTGAGTGCCAGCTCAGCCACAGTACAACAGAATACCAGGTAGGTTTCTATGATTTTTGACTCCAGTCCCTGACCCCTGAATGGCATTCTCTGCACCTGCCCAGGGCCTGGGGGAACTTACTGCTCCTGAAGGGAAGGACACCAGTCTGGCTGCTTTGCCACTTGATTGCAGAGCCTTAGGACCTTGACCCAACATAGGTGGTAGCCTGGTAGTGGTCACAGTGGGCCTTGGGAAAGACCCAGTGCTGTGCTGGCTTCAGGTCTGACCCAGTGCAGTCCCATTGGTCATCACCACAGGGGTGCTTGTGTCACCCCAAACCCAGATCCAGGTGGCTCAGCACAGAGAGAGACAGAAAGTAAGCGAACAAGACTCTCTGCCTGGTCATCCAGAAATCTTCCGGATCATACCAAGATCACCAAAGTGATATCACTATGAATCTGCGCGAACCATAGTATTACTGTGCTTGGGATGTCCCCTGATGCAGATGTGACTTAGATCACAATACCCAAGTCCTTCTGAACACCTGGACAGCCTTCCCAAGGAAGATGAATACAAACAAGCCTGGACGGCGAAGACAATAACGAAAACCTAACTTTCAACGCCCAAACACTCATGAACTTCCCCAAGCATCGAGACTATCCAGGAGAACACGGACCTCAGCAAATGAACTCAATAAGGCACCAGGCACCAATCCTGGAGAAATAGATATGTGACCTTTCAGACAATTCAAAATAGCTATTTTGAAGAAACTCAAATTCAAGATAACAGAGAATTGAGAATTCTAGTAGATGAATTCTACAAAGAGATGGAAATAATTAAAAAGATTCAAGTAGAAATTCTGGAGTTGAGACATAAAATTAACATATTGAAGAATACATCAGAGTCTCTTAAGAGCAGAATTAAATCAAGCAGAAGAATTACTGAGCTCAAAGGCAGGCTGTTTGAAAATACATAGAGGAGATAAAAGAAAACACATATACCTAATGTAAATGACGAGTTAACAGGTGCAGCACACCAACATGGCACATGTATACATACGTAACAAAACTGCACGTTGTGCACATGTACCCTAGAACTTAAAGTATCATAAAAAAAGAAAGAAAACACAGAAGCATGCCTACAAAATCTAGAAAATAGCCTCAAAAGGGCAAATCTAAGAGTTACTGTCCTTATAGACGAGGTAAAGAGATAATGGTACAGAATTCACTCAAAGAGATAGCAAAACTTCCCAAACCTAAAGAAAGATATCAATATCTAAGTATAAGGTGGTTACAGTAGATTTAACCCAAAGACGACTACCTCAAGGCATTTGATAATCAAACTCCCAAATGTCAAGGATAAAGGATCCTAAAAGCAGCAAGAGAAAAACAACATAGAATGGAGCTCCAATACATCTGGCAGCAGACTTTTCAGTGGAAACCATACAGGCCAGGAGAGATAATCTGAAGTGCTGAAGGAAAAAAGAATTACCCTAGAATAATATACCCGGTAAAAATATCCTTCAAAAAAGGAGAAAGACTTTTTCCAGACAAACAAAAGCTGAGGGATTTCAACACCAGATCTGCCCTATAAGAAATGCTAAAAGGGGTACTTCAATCAGAAAGAAAGGGATGTTGAGGAGCAATAGGAATTCATCTGAAGGTACAAAACTTACTGGTCATAGTAAGTGCACAGAAAAACACAGTAACGGTGGTGTGTAAACTACTCTTAAGTAGAAACACTAAAAGGTGAACCAATCAAAAATAGCAACAACGTTAAGACATACAATAAGATATAAATAGAAACATGTTAAAAAGCAAAAGGACATAAACAGTTCTCAAATTTAAGAAAATCAAAATTGTATCAAGTACTCGCTCAGACCACAGTGGAGTAAAACTGGAAATCAACTTCAAAAGGAACACCCAAAACCATGCAAATACATGGAAATTACATAACCTGTTCTTGAATGATCACTAGGTTAACAATGAAATCAAGATGGAAATTTTAAAGATTTGAACTGAATGATAATAGTGACACAACTCATGAAAACCTCCAGGATACAGCAAAAGCAGTACTAAGAGGAAAGCTCATAGCATTACACGCCTACATCAACAAGTCTGAAAGAGCAAAAATAGACAGTCTAAAGGTTACACCTCAAGGAACTAGACAAACAAGAAGAAACCAACCCAAGCCCAGCAGAGGAAAAGAAATAATCAGCATCAGAATAGAACTAAATGAAATTGAAACAAAAAACCCACAATAGAGAAATGAAACAAAAAGCTGATTCTTTTAAAAGTTAAATAAAATTGGGCTGGGTGTGGTGGCTTACGCCTGTAATCCCAACACTTTGGGAGGCCAAGGCAGGTGAATCACACGGTCAGGAGTTCAAGACCAGCCTGGCCAAGATGGTGAAACCCCGTCTCTACTTAAAATACAAAAATTAGCCAGGCGTGGCCAGGCGTGGTGGCTCACGCCTGTAATCCCAGCACTTTGGGAGGCCGAGGCGGGCTGATCACGAGGTCAGGAGATGGAGACCATCCTGGCTAACACGGTGAAACCCCGTGTCTACTAAACATACAAAAAAATTAGCCAGATGTGGTGGCGGGCACCTGTAGTCCAGCTACTCAGGAGGCTGAAGCAGGAGAATGATGTGAACCTGGGAGACGGAGCTTGCAGTGAGCTGAGATCGCACCACTGCACTCCAGCCTATGGAACAGAGGGAGACTCCGTCTAAAAAAAAAAAAAAAAAAGGAGTGGTGGCGGGTGCCTGTAATCCCAGCTACTCAGGAGGCTGAGGCAGAGAATTGGTTGAACCAGAGAGGCAGAGTTCGCAGTGAGCCGAGATCATGCGACCACTGCACTCCAACCTGGGCAACAGAGGGAGACTGTCTCAAAAAAAAAAAAAAAAAAAAAAAAAAATTCTAAAAGCTCAATTAGAAATGAAACTGGAGGCTGGGCGCAATGGCTCATGCCTTTAATCCCAGCACTTTGGGAGACCAAGGCGGGCAGATCATGAGGTCAGGAGATCAAGACCATTCTGGCTAACACGGTGAAACCCCATCTCTACTAAAAACACAAAAAATTAGCCAGATATGGTGGCGGGTGCCTGTAGTCCCAGTTACCCAGGAGGCTGAGTTAGGAGAATGGCATGAATCTGGGAGGCAGAACTTGCAGTGAGCTGAGATCATGCCACTGCACTCCAGCCTGGGTGACAGAGTGAAACTCCATCTCAAAAAAAAAAAAAAAAAAAACCAAACTGGAGATATTACAACTGATACCACAAAAATACAATAGATCATTCAAGGCTACTATGAACACCTTTACACACACAAACTGGAAAACCTAGAGGAGATGGATAAATTCCTGGAACTGGAAATATACAACCCTCCTAGATTAAACCAAGAAGAAACAGAAACTCCGAACAGGCCAATAACAAGCAGTGAGATTGAAATGGTAATATAAGATGCCACCAAAAAAGGTCCAGGACCAAGTGGATTCACAGCTGAATTCTATCAGATACTCAAAGAAGAGTTAGTACCAGTCCTACTGAAACTATTCCAAAAGACAGAGAAAGAAGGAATCCTCCCTAAATCATTCTATGAAGCCAGTATCACCCTAATACCAAACCAAGAAAGAAGAAAACAGTAAAACAAAACTATAGATCAATATCCCTGGTGAACATAGATGTAAAAATTCTCACAAAATACTTGCTAAATGAATCCATCAGCATATCAAAAAGATAATCCACCATGATCAAGTGGGCTTCATACCAGGGATGCAGGGATGGTTTAAAACATGCAAGTCAATAAGTGTGATACACCACACAAACAGGATTAAAAACAAAAATCACATGATTATCTCAATAGATGCAGAAAAAGCATTTGATAAAATCCAGCATCACTTTATGATTAAAAATCTCATGGCCGGGCATGGTGGCTCACGCCTGTAATCCCAGCACTTTGGGAGGCTCAGGTGGGCCAATAACGAAGTCAGGAGATCAAGACCATCCTGGCTAACACGGTGAAACCCAGTCTCTACTAAAAATTAGCCAAGCTTGGTGGCATGCACCTGTAGTCCCAGCTATTTGGGAGGCTGAGGCAGGAGAATCACTTGAACCTGGCAGGCAGAGGTTGTAGTGTGCCGAGATCCTGCCACTGCACTCCAGCCTGGGTGACAGAGTGACACTTTGTCTCAAAAAAAAAAAAAAAAAAAAAAAAAACCCTCAGCAAAATCGGCATAGAAGGGACATACCTTAAGGTAATAAAAGCCATAGGATATAAATAGAAACATAAGTTAAAAAGCAAAGGACACAAACAAGTCTCAAATTTAAGAAAAATCAAAATTATATCAAGTACTCTCTCAGACCACAGTGGAGTGAAATTGGAAATCAGCTCCAAAAGGAACACCCAAAACCATGTAAATACATGGAAATTAGATAACCTGCTTCTGAATGATCATTGGGTTAACAATGAAAAGTTGAAAGCACTCCCCCACAAGAACTGGAACAAGACACTGATGCCCCCTTTCACCACTTCTATGAAACATAGTACTGGAAGTCCTAGCCAGAGCAATCAGACAGGAGAAAGAAATAAAGGACATCCAAATCAGCAAAGAGGAAGTCAACCTGTCACTGTTTGCTCATGCTATGATTGTATACCTAGAAAACCCTAAAGACTCATCCAACAAAGCTCCTAGATTTGAGAAGTTAATTCAGTGAACTTTCAGGATACGAAATTAATGTACACAAATCAGTAACACTGCTATACATCAACAGCAACCAAGCTGAGAATCAAATCAAGAATTCCACCCCTTTTACAATAGCTGCCAAAAAAAAAAAAAAAAAAAAGGGAATATACCTAACCAAGGAGGTGAAAGACCTCTCTAAGGAAAACTACAACACACTGCTGAAAGAAATCATAGGTGACACAAATGAAAACATATCCCATGCTCATGGATGGGTAGAATCAATACTGTGAAAATGACCATAGTGCCAAAAACAATCTACAAATTCAGTGCAATTCCCATCAAAATACCATCATCATTCTTCATAGAACTAGAAAAAAAAATCCTAAAATTCATATGGAACCAAAAAAGAGCCCGCATAGCCAAAGGAAGACTAAGCAATAACAAATCTGGAGGCATCACATTACTTGACTTCAAACTATACTACAAGGCTATAGTCACCCAAACAACATGGTACTGGTATAAAAATAGACACATAGACCAATGGAACAGAATAGAGAACTCAGAAATAAAGCTAACTACTAGTAGCTAACTGGTCTTTGACAAAGCAAACAAAAACAAAGTGGGGAAAGGACAGCCTATTCAACAAATGGTGCTGGGATAATTGGCAAGCCACATGTAGCAGAAAGAAACTGGATCTCATCTCTCACTTTATACAAACATCAACTCAAGATGGATCAAAGACTTAAATCTAAGACCTGAAGCCATAAGAATTCTAGAAGATAACATCGGAAAAACTCTTCTAGACATTGGCTTATGCAAAGACTTTATGACCAAGAACCCAAAAGCAAATGCAACACAAAGATAAATCAATGGGACTTAATTAAACTAAAACACTTATGCACAGCAAAAGAAATAATCAGCAAACAGACAACCCACAGAATGGGAGAAAATATTCCCAAACTATGCATATGACAAAGGACTGATATCCAGAATCTACAAGGAACTCAAATCAGCAAGAAAATAATCCCATCAAAAAGTGGGCAAGGACATGAATAGACAGTTCTCAAAAGATATACAAATGGCCAACAAACATGAACAAATGTTCTAATGACCAGGGAAATGCAAATTAAAACCACAGTGCAATACCGCCTTACTCCTCCAACAATGGCAATAAAAAAAATCAAAAGACAGATGTTGACATGGATGTGGCAAGAAGGGAACACTTTTATACTGCTGGTGGGAATGTAAACTAGTACAACCACTCTGGAAAACAGTGAAGAGATTTCTTAAAGGACTAAAAGATCTACCATTTGACCTAGCAATCCCACTACTAGGTATCTACCCAGAGGAAAAGTCATTATATGGAAAAGATACTTGCACATGCAAGTTTATAGCAGCACAGTTTGCAATCACAAAAATATAGAACCATCCCAAATGTCCAGTTAATGAGTAGATAAAGAAAATGTGGTGTATATTCACACCATGGAATACTACTCAGCCATAAAAAGGGTTTGCAGCAATCTGGATGGAGTTGGAAACCATTATTCTAAATGAAGTAACTCAGGAATGGAAAACCAAACATTGTTATCTTCTCACTCATAAGTGGGAGCTAAACTATGAGGATACAAAGGAGTAAGAATGATGCAACGGACTTTGGGGACTGCGGGGAAGGGTGGGAGGGGTAATGGATAAAACACTACGTGTTGGGTACCGTGTATACTGCTCAGGTGATGGGTGCACCAAAAGTACAAATACCACTAGAACTTATCCATGTAACTACCTGTTCCACAAAAACCTATTGAAATAAAATTTTTTAAAAAAGAAAAATGTTTTAAAAAGCAAAGGACAAATTTAAAATAGAGTTTATTCATTTTCTTTTTGCTTGTTTGCTTATGCAAGCAGTGTTGTTGGCACCTTAAAAGAAGGTGTTATAAGACAGGATTTGCAAGCCTTATGGGAACTTCAAAAATATGCAATGGATACACAAAACAAAACAAGTTATATCAAACTAGAGAAAATCACCTTCACTAAAAGGCAGGCAGGAAAGAAAGGAGGAAGAAGAGACCATAAAACCAGAAAACACATAACAAAATGGTAGGAGTAAATCCTTACTTCTCAATAATAACATTGAATGTACATGGACTAAACTCTAATCGAAAGAGTGACTGAATTAATTAAAAAAAAAAAGATCTGCCTGCAAAAAACACTTAACCTATAAAGACTCACATAGACTGAAAATAAAGGCATGAAAAAGCACAAAAAAAAAAGAAAAAACAGGAATAGCTATACTTAGACAAAATAGATTTCAAGACAAAAACTATGACACAAAGAAGGTCACTATGTAACAATAAAACGGTCAATTCAGCAAGAGGATATGACAATTGTAAATACATATGCACCCAACCCTGGAGAACCCAGATATATAAAACAAGTATTAGAGCTAAAGAGAGATAGGCCCCAATATGATAATAGTTGGAGACTTTAACACCCCACTTTCAGCACTGGACAGATCTTTCAGACAGAAAAAAAAGGAAACGTTGACCTTAATCTGCACTACACACTAGAGGGACATCATAGTTACAGAACGTTTCAGCCAACAGCCGCATGATGAACATTCTTTTCCTCAGTACATGGATCATTCAAAGATAGACCATATATTAGGTTACAAAAGAAGTCTTAAAACATTCAAAAGACAAACATAAAGCATCTTCTCTGATCACAATGAAATAAAACTAGAAATCAAAAACAAGAGGCATTTTGGAAACTATACAAACACATGAAAACTAAACGATATGCTCCTGAATGACCACCGGTCATGGGTCATAAGGAAATTGAGACTTTTCTTGAAACAAATGATAATGAAACCATGACATACCAAAACCTATGGAATACAGTGAAAGCAGTACTAAGAGGGAAGTTTATAGCTATAAGTGCCTACATCAAAAGAGCAAAACTTCAAACCACCCAATGATGCATCTTAAAGAATTAGAAATGCAAGGCCAGATGTGGCGTCTCACACATGTAATCCCAGCACTTTGGGAGGCTGAGACAGGCAGATTACTTGAGGTCATGAGTTCAAGACCAACCTGGCCAACATGGCAAAATCCCAGGTGCTGGGGCTCAGAAGACTGACGCACAAGAATTGCTTGAACCAGGGAGGTGGAGGCTGCTGTGAGCCAGAATCACCCCCACTACACTCCAGCCTGGGCAACAGAGTGAGACTCAGTCTCAAAAAAAAAAAAAAAAAAAAAAAAAAAAAGGAAAAGAAAAGGGAGACATTACAACCAATATTGCAGAAATGTAAAGGATCACTCCTGGCTACTATGAGCAACTGTATGTCAGTAAATTGGAAAATCTAGAAGAAATGGAAAAATTCCTAGACATATACAACCTACCAAGATCAAACCATGAAGAAATTCAAAACCTGAACAGACCAATAACAAGTAATAAGATCAAAGACGTAATAAGTCTCCCAAAGAAAAGCCCAGGACCTGATGGCTTCACTGCTGAATTCTGCAGAACATTTAAAGAACTAATACCAATCCTACTCCTATGCTGAAAAATAGAGGAGGGAATGCTTCCACGTCATTTCATGAAGTATTACTAAAACCAAAGACACATCAAAAAAAGAAAACTACAGGCCAATAGCCCTGACGAACACAGATACAAAAAATCCTCAACAAAATACTAGCAAACCAAATTTACTAACACACTAAAAAAGTTCATCATGACCAAGTGGGATTTATCCCAGGGATTCAAGGATGGTTCTATGTAGGCAAATCAATGCGATACATCCACAGAATGAAGGACAAACTCATATGATAATTTCAACCTATGCTGAGCAGCATTTATTAAAATTCAATATCCCTTCATGATTAAAAACTCTCAAAAACTGGGTATAGAATGAACATATTTCAACATAATAAAAGCCATATACATCAGACCCGCAGCTAGTATCATACTAAATGGGAAAAAACTGAAAGTCTTTTCTCCAAGATCTGGAGCACAAAAAGGATGCCCCATCACCATTGTTATTCAACATAGTACTGAAGTCCTAGAGCCATCAGACAAAAGATTAAGGTAATTCAAATTGCAAAGATATGATCTTATATTTGGAAAAATCTAAAGACTCAAAAAAAAAAAAAACCACACACATGGAACTGATAAATTTAGTAAAGTTGCAGGATACAAAAATCAACATACAAAATCAGTAGCATTCCTACATGCTAACAGTGAACAATCTGAAAAGGAATCCCATTTACAATAGATACAAATAAAATACCTAGGAATTAACCTAACCAAATTAGTGAAAGAGCTCTACAATGAAAACTACAAGACACTGATGCAAGAAATTGAAGAGGCCACACACAAAAATGAAGGTATTCCATGTTCATGAATTAGAAGAATCAATATCATTAAGATGACCATACTATCCAAAGCAATCCCTATCAAAATACCAAGGACATTCTTTACAGAAACAAAAAACTATCCTAAAACTTATTTTAAAACCAAAAGACTCAGAATTGCATAAGCTATCCTAAGCAAAAAGAACAAAACTGGAAGAATGACATTACCTGACTTCAAATTATACTACAGAGCTATAGTAACCAAAATGGCGTGGTACTGGCATAAAAACAGACATATAGACCAGCGGATCAGAAATAGAGAACCCAAAAATAAATCCATACATCTAATGTGAACTCATTTTCGACAAAGGAGCCAAGAACATACACTGGGGAAAGGACAGTCTCTTCTGTATATCCATATGCAGAAGAATGAAACTAGATCCCTATCTCTCACCATATATTAAAAAAATTAAAATGGCTTGAAGACATAAATCCAAGACCTCAAACTACGAAACCACTACAAGAAAACATTGGGGAAACTCTCCAGGACATGAGAGTGAGCAAAGATTTCTTGAGCAATACCGCACAAGCACAGGCAACTAAAGCAAAAACGGATACGTGCGATCACATCGAGTTAAAAAGCTTCTATGTAGCAAAGGAAACAACGTAAAGAGACAAATCCCAGAATGGGAGAAAATATTTGCAAACTGCCTGTCTGACAAGGGATTAATAACCAAAATCTAAGGAAAGCAAATGACTTATAGGGGAAAAATAATCCAATGAAGAATGGACAAAAGATTTGAATAGACATTTCTGAAGGCATACAAATAGCAAACAGGCATATTAAAAAGTGCTGATATCAATGATCAGAGAAATGCAAGTCAAAACTACAATGAAGTATCATCTCGCCCCAGTTAAAATGGCTTTTATGCAGGACACGCAATAACAAATGTTGGTAAGGATGTGGAGAAAAGGGAGCCCTTATACGCAGTTGGTAGAAATGTCAATTACTATAACCACTGTGGAGAACAGTTTGGAGGTTCCTCAAAACACTAAAAACAGAGCTAACATGTGATCCAGCAATCCTACTCTTAGGCATATAGCCAAAATAAAGGAAATTAGGATATTGAAGAGATATCTGTACTTCCATGTTTATTGCAGCACTGTTCACAATAATCCAGATTTGGAAGAAACCTAAATGTCTAACGGATAAATGGATAAGGAAAATGTGATACATATACACAATGGAGTACTACTGAGCCACAAAAAACAATGAGACCCTGTCATTTGCAACAAGACTGGAACTGGAGGTCATTGTGTTAAATGGAATTAGCCAGCCACAGAAAAATGAACTTTGCATATTCTTACTTATTTGTGGGATCTAAAAAAATCAAAAAATTAAAATGGCTTGAATTGATCACGCCTGTAATCCCGGCACTTAGGGAGGCCGAGGCGGGCGGATCACGAGGTCAGGAGATCAAGACCATCCTGGCTAACATGGTGAAACTCTGTCTCTACTAAAAATACAAAAAATTAGCCGGGCGTGGTGGTGGGCGCCTGTAGTCCCAGCTTCTAGGGAGGCTAAGGCAGGAGAATGGCGTGAACCCGGGAGGCAGAGCTTGCAGTGAGCTGAGAACACACCACTGCACTCCAGCAAGGGTGACAGAGCGAGATTCTGTCTCAAAAAAAAAAAAAAAAAAAAAAAAAAAAAAAAGTCAAAACAATTGAACTCATGGAGATAGAGTAGGATGGTTACAGAGTCTGGGAAGGGTAGTGGGAGGTTGGAGGGGAACGTGGCGATGGTTAATGGGTACAAAAAATAGAAGAAATGAGGAAGACCTAGTATCTGCTAGTACAAAAGGGTGACTAAAGTCAAAAATAATTTAATTGTGCATTTTAAAATAACTAAAGGAATATAATTGGATTGTTTGTAACACGAAGGACAAATGCTTGAGGGGACAAATATCCCACTTACCCTGATGTGATTATGTACTGCATACCTGTATCAAAATACCACATGTAACCCATACATATACATACCTACTATGTACCCACAAAAACTGAAAGATAACAAAATTTAAATAAAGTTTTTTTTTTGTTTTTGTTTTGTTTTTACATAGGTTAGTGAATTACTTTGATTCTAGGTACTTGACTCTTCAGGATATATTTGAAAAATGGATCTTCTAAATGCCATGAGCAAATGTCCAGAATATTAATTAGATAGACATAATACAGAGCTATGTGCCAAGCACTTTACATGCATTCTTAGTGTTTCTTATTCTGTCAACATAGAAAATATGAGCAGTCTAAGAAGGGAACAGCAATCGTAGTCATTACTGAGACTCAGTTCCTTTTTGCATTCCTCTTCATTTGACCCAACTATGACATGATGATTTTGAAACTGTCTTACCATTCTTCTGCCTTGCACGATGTTTGCATTTTTCAAAACTCTTCCTGAGACGGACAAAAAGTTGGTATCAAATTTCAAATCCCAGAGTTGAAGTAAGTCTCGTACTTTTTTATTACTGAAAATTAAAATATCGCCAAGATGATCAAATCAAGTAAGGTAACCAAAAGCAGTTAGCCATTTGTGCAAGGCAATTTCCTTCTATTCCAAGGTTCATGATGACCTGTCCGCAGCACTGAGATGCGGCAGTACCTTCCGTGAAACTCTGACATCTAGTTTTTGCTCTCATGTTCATAAAGGTACATAGAGCCTTTCGATTTCATTCTTCCCTGCCTAGCCTCCTAACTGCAATGACAGAAAAGCTAGAGTCGTGTCCCAACAACAACAAAATTCCTCCCATTGTCACTTGCTAATAGAAGAAACTGAGATGCCAGGGTTGAGATGCCATCAGCTTCATTGCAACACTATGGCACATGCACACATAAACACTCAGCCAGAAAAGCAGCACTTACTCTTGTATAGTATTGATGAATTCTTTTAATGTGTGATGCCTTCTTCTCGGACTCAGTCTTGTATGTTTAGCCAATTCTTTCATAGTGCTATAATCTTTACGTATTTCATCTGTTAGACCTTTAAAAAAAATCCAAAAGATACATCTGAACAAGCATGAATTTGTATGAGGACTAAATTATAACAGCTGGAGGAACCTACTACCTTACCAAGGAGACACGCTTCGAATTCCCTGAAAAGCCTGCACTAAGTCATAGTTATACCTGACTTTAAAGAGGGGCTGTAAGCCATCAGTACCTGTCATGGAGCATAGCTGAGGAATCAGCAGGATAGGTTCACGCTGTGTACCCGTTAGGCCCTTTTTCCATCTGCCCTGGCTGACCAAAAGTGGCTGTTTCTTCACAGTGACAATTTCTTTATGTTGCTGCTCAACAAACAAGAGACCAGCATGACCACCAGTGAAACCTCAGAAACATCACACACACACAGGTTCACAAGTGCATATGTGAGACTACAAATGAAGGCCACAGGCGTGCTGGTGACATAGCTTCCCCAAGTTTAATAGTGTACTATGAATACTCTCAAAATTCTCTTACCTTTGATACGCCGGGGATCTTTTCTTGTGAGCATACGTGGCCAAAGACAGGACTCCCATGAAACATGACACTGGAATCGTCAAGCTACTCTAACATTGTATATGAGAGTGGGTGAGACAGGATCTGTAGCTCTCACCAGGCTTGCCTTGAAAACTCTCAAAGCATACTGAAAACTGTCAAGAGGACAGTTTAAAGAAGGGCTGTAAGCCATCAGTACCTGTCATGTAGCACAACTGAGGAATCAGCAGGACAGGTTCACGTTGTGTACCCACAAATGCCATGAGCAAGTGTCCAGAATATTAATTGGCTAGACATAATACAGAGCTTACTATGTGCCAAGCACCTTACATGCTTGGTGTTTCTTATTCTCTCAATATAGAAAGAATGAGCAGTCTGGAAAGGGAACAGCAATCGTAGTCATTACTGAGACTCAGTTCTTTTTTGCATTACTCTTCATTTCACCCAATTTGGGAGGCCGAGGCGGATGGATCACCTGAGGTCAGCAGTTCAAGGCCAGTCTGACTGATATGGTGAAACCCCATCTCTACCAAAAATGCAAAAATTAGCCAGGTGTGGTCTCAGGTGCCTGTAGTCCCAGCTACTTGGGAGGCTGAGGCAGGAAAATTGCTTGAACCTGGGAGGTGGAGGCGGCAGTGAGCAGACATCATGCCACTGCAGTCCAGCCTGGGAGATGGAACGAGACTACAACTCAAAAAATGAAAAATAAAAAATAAAGAGTATGATAGTAGCCACTTTTAAGACTGGAAGAAGGGAAAGAAGGGGTCACACTGGCACCATTCCAGTTATGTGACATTATCCTCTATACAAGGCACTTGGACGCATGGATAATAGATCAGTCAAGCTATAATCCTCTAAAAGGAAAATATGTATGTTTATATGACAAATATGTTCAAGTATCTAAATAAGACAAACTGAAATACATGAAGGTTTCCAATTTAAATATATTTAAAGAAATACAGTTTCATACCTGCCTGTAGTAGTCTATATAGGTGATTTTGCTGCCATCTGATCTGTTAAATGTGTCTTCAGGATTCTGCTTCCAATCAATATCATCCACTCTGTAGGTTTTGTTGTTGTATCTGTGGAATAATTACAATATGGTATCATTTCCGACTTATTCATTGCATGGAACCATCCACACAGGATATAAGACTTTTGTTTTTTTGAGACAGAGTCTCACTCTGTCGCCCAGGCTGCAGCTCAGTGGCATGATCTCGGATCACTACAAGCTCCGCCTCCCGGGTTCACGCCATTCTCCTGCCTCAGCCTCCTGAGTAGCTGGGACTACAGGCGCCCGCCACCACGCCCAGCTATTTTTTTTTTTTTTTTTTTTTTTTTTGAGACAGAGTCTCACTCTGCCGCCCAGGCTGGAGTGCAGTGGCCGGATCTCAGCTCACTGCAAGCTCCGCCTCCCAGGTTCACGCCATTCTACTGCCTCAGCCTCCCGAGTAGCTGGGACTACAGACGCCCGCCACCGCACCCGGCTAGTTTTTTGTATTTTTTAGTAGAGACGGGGTTTCACCGTGTTAGCCAGGATGGTCTCGATCTCCTGACCTCGTGATCCGCCTGTCTCGGCCTCCCAAAGTGCTGGGATTACAGGCTTGAGCCACCGCGCTCGGCCAATTTTTTGTATTTTTAGTAGAGACGGGGTTTCACTGTGTTGGCCAAGATGGTCTCGATCTCCTGACCTTGTTATCCGCCCACCTTGGCCTCCCAAAGTGCTGGGATTACAGGTGTGAGCCACCACGCCCGGCCAAAAATAAGACATTTTTAATCCTGCAAGGAATTGCAGGATATGTTAGATTTACTATGATGTAATTCACATACTACACAACTCACCCACCTAAGCATACGATCACCTGTTTTTTTCTATAGCCAGAGTTGTGCAATCATCAAGACAAAGAAGAAACATAAGCAGTCACTTCCCATTTTAGCCTAATCCACCAGCCTTCAGGCAACTACTAGTCTACTTCCTGTCTCAACACATTTGCTCATTCATTTCATTTAAACTGAGTCACGCAACGTGTGTTCTTTCCCGACTGGCTTCTTTCACTTAGCATCATGTTTAAGGTTTGTCCATGCTGAAGTCTTAGCACTTAATTCCTTTTCATTTCCAAATAGTATTCTATTGTATGATATCCCACCTTTTGTTTATCCATTCACCAGCTAGACATTATGGTTGTTATGTACTTTTGGTTACCACAAGGTTACGAACATTTGTGTGCCAATTTTAGTAAACATGTTCTCATTTCTCTTGTGTATTTAAGTAGGAATAAAATTACTGGTTCATATGGTGATGATATAGGAGTTAATAAGGAATTTAGGTGGTTAGTAAAAGTTCTCGGTGGAATTTTCTCTTAAGAAAGCAGCCCCCAAACCATTTATTTTCTAACAAAACGCAGCCTGAAAAATCAAGCTGCAAGCATAGGTAAGCAAGCTGGAAGCTTGCATAGTTGAATGTCAGCAGTTATGCCAGAAGCCAGTATATCCAACGTGGAGGTTCTCTTCCCTTCTCCTTGTTGCCACGTGCACAGGTGTTATGGTGCCGGCCAGGTGGAGACCACATCCACATTAAAGATTAGAGTGGGATAGCCAGCCTCTTTGCAGGCTATGTAAATAGCACACCTGGTCCAGCCAATCCTCTGGGCCCTACGTAAATCAGACACCACCTCCTCAAGCCCCTCTATGAAACCAACCTCATCCCTCTGCAAAGGGGGAGACCCATTTGGAATGCCCCTCCCCCTGCAAGGGGGGGATTTTCTCTTTTTTAACCTACTCAGCTTTCTGCTCCTAAACCCACATCTCCTGCATCTGCATCTTTGCTTTCCTTAGTGTGAGACAACAAACCTAGTAAATTTCCTCAAACAAGGCCACTTCAGTAATGCACATCTTTAGCATTTTAAGAAAGTGCCAGACTGTTTTCCAAAGAAGCCATACCATTTAATGTTACTACAAGCAGCATACTAGGGTTGCTTCTGATCTTTCCACATCCTTGCCAACACTTGTCAACATCTGTCTAATTTTAACCATCGTAGTGGGTATGAAATGATATCTCATTGTGGTTTTCACTTGCATTTCCATGATGGCTACTGATGTTGAACACCTTCATGCATTGGCCACTTGCACATTTTGTTTAAAGAAATATATCTGGAGAAGTATCTAATCAAATATTTTGTCCATTTAAAAAAGTATGTTGTCTCTTGATTAAGTATTGTTTGTATATTCTAGATACAGGTTACTTATGTGATTTGCAAACATTTTCCCCACTTTTTCCAGTTGTGCTTTCACAATTTTGATAGTATAGTTTAAGTTTTTAATTTGGTGAAGTCCAGTGTATCTATGTTTCTTTCGTTATCACTTCTGCTTTGAGTGGCTTATCTAAGTTTTTGCCTAGCTCAAAGTCAAAAAGACTCAGTCCTACATTTTCTAAGAATGTTATGCTTTTAATTCTTAAATCTAGATCTACTGAGTTGGCTTTTGAATTAAATTGGAATTGTGTGAACTGCATGAGGAAGAAGCAGGTGGATATTCAGTTGTCCCAGCAACATGATTGAAAAGATTATTCTTTCCCCTTTTGAATTGCATTGACATACTTGTCAGAAGTCAACTAAGTGGAGGGTTAACCTTCTGGACTTATTTCATTGGTCTCTGTCTATCGTTAGCCCAACATCACACTGTCTTGACTACTAGAGCTTTCTGGTAAGTTTTAAAATTGAGAAGTGCGAGTCCTCCAATTGCGTCCATGTAAGATTGTGTTGGCTAACTAACTGGTTCTTTAAATCCATTCTCTCATCAATTTAAGATTTCTGTTGTAGAAAGATTTTAAAACTTCCTTCAAATGGGAAATGGCTGATGGATTATAACTAAGCACTGGTTTTTAAACTAGCTAAATGCCTACAACAAAGAGGAAAAGGAAAGAAATTCAGAAACAGCTTAGTGTTATGTGCAAGGGTTCAGAACAAATGGACTGGCATTTGGGATTACAAGAGAGTGAGGTCTACAATTGACACATTCTTCTCCCAAGTTGTATAACCAGAGGAGAGACGTGACCAGTTGTTCTTGCCATTTCTACTCCTGAACTTCAACATTTAGTGATCAGAAAACTATAGGACCATATCTTGGGAGGGGG
Source organism: Macaca thibetana thibetana (assembly GCF_024542745.1). Lineage (NCBI taxonomy): Eukaryota > Metazoa > Chordata > Mammalia > Primates > Cercopithecidae > Macaca > Macaca thibetana. The sequence continues at coordinate 25,538,354 of NC_065587.1, forward strand.
TGGGGGGGAGTTAAAGTGATTGGATAGGTTTTTAAAAGACAGACTTACTTTGTCAGAACAATTGATCCAATTAATTTATTAGTTACTTCCTCTCGGATGTTTCCTGTCTGGGCCTCGGCAGATGTTCTCTTTATGAAATCATAAGCAGTTTCTATTCGGAGCAGTTTGTGGCTCACATCGGCACAGAGGGTAATGCCGTTTTCGTATTGAAGAATAGAAGTCACATAACCAAGCCAGATTTCCAAACTGGTACTAGAATAAATTACATGAGAGTATTAAGTCCGAGCTCTTCACATAAAGTCAAGGGCTTCTGGGCCTAAGCTCTGGGTCTAAAAATCGGTACTTAAGAGTCAGTTTTAAGTATTTGTTCTTAGTCTTCTGAAGGACTTTCAGATAAACATTTGTTGGATGTGCTATTTATACCATTTTTGTTAAACTATTTTTTATCACCCACAGGCTTAAAGTATTACATCCATATTTATCTGTAACATAATTTACATGTAATATACACATATACCCATGAGTAATATAGACAGATATAGTTGCTATGGTTGAAGATATTTTCAAAGACAAATTACCCATTTTGGATGATTGTTTAGGCTTAACAATGTGTATGCAACAACTGAATACCTCAAGGTTTATATTTATCATGCTAAGATTTTTAAAGTGACCCTTACTTTGAGTTGACATTATACTAAATTGTTCATGGTTAGTGGATATTATTTAAAAGGCCATCACTTTTAAGGCATACCACTTCAGATGTGAAATGAATAACTTTCTCAAAAAATCCTATGCTGAAGTCTGCAGAATATGAAATTTTCTACTTTATACAAACCCATGACGGTACAACTGAATTGCCTTCTTTTTGGTATAATAGTTGCGACCAACTTGCTCAAAATCCAGCAGCTTGAAAGTTCTAGAAATGGAAAGAATAGACTTTGTTGAAAGTAGCAGGTACATCATTAAGCATTTGGTAAGACACATAAGGGAAAGAAAAAAATCTGCCCATGACTGTTTATATTATCAATGAACACAAAGTACCTGATAACTAAGTTACATTATGAGGTGGATATTAAGGTTCATTTAACCTCAATTGTTCCATCTCCTTATAAACACAATATTATAGAAAGGTTATCAAAATGTTCTCCATTCTCAAAACTGAACTAAGGCATCTTTTTCAAACTGTGCCTTTTTTTTGAGACAGAGTCTTGCTCTGTCACCCAGGCTGGAGTACAGTGGCACAATCTCTGCTAACTGCAACCTCCACCTCCTGGGACCAAGTGATCCTCCTGCCTCAGCCTCCCGAGTAGCTTCCTCTCGGAAGCACCCGCCACCATGCCGGGCTAATTTTTGTATTTTTAGTAGTGGCAGGGTTTCACCATATTGGCCAGGCTGGTCTGGGACTCCTGACCTCAAATGATCCACCCGCCTCAGCCTCCCAAAGTGCTGGGATTACAGGTGTGAGCCACCATGCCCGGCCTCAAACTCTGCCTTTCAAATTTTACCTTTCAATATTTAGTCATCGTAGTGACCATGGAATAAAACATGTATATCCTACAGAGATATACACAGATGTGCATAGCTGATGTCTATTACTCTTTCTAGGCAGGTATGAGACAAAGAGCAGGGATAGGCCAGGAGGAGAACATTGAGGATAAGCCATGAACTTGCATATGCTAGTTGAGCCTCAAGTATCATTTCGTCTCCAAGACCCTTCACTCTCTTAATATACGAGGACTATGAAGAACACAAAGTGCTGGAAGCAAATGGCCGTGTTCCACACCACTACACAGTGAAACAACCGAATGAATAGCAAAGAAACTCAACCCCGGTCACATACCTTCTAAAGAGAATGTTGTAATAGCGTAGGCAATCTGGCGACGTGGGCCTGATTTCTTTGGAAAACTCAACTGTAATCTTCACAAATTTTTTGTCTTTGGTCATGCTCAACCATTCCACTCTCTGAGATTAAAAACAGAAAGTCCAGATATTCTTCCAAAAAACTCAGCTTGCCTGCATGGCAAATCACCATGTCACCTGGCTATCCAACACCATCGTGATGGAGCAGTATTTCCCACAGAAGTACGTGCATGTAGAAAACATGAGTCGCAAGAGTGAAGAGTTGGAATTAAACACTTAAGTTGAAATATTTTACTTAAGCTCCTGAAATTTAATTGTTCAGTTAATACAGAAATTTATAGAAGAAAATAAGTTCTCTAATTTTTTTTTCTGCTAGGAGTGGGGGGCTGAAGTTTCAAAGGAAACAAATAGAATTTAAAAAAAAAAAAAGGATCTAAAACTTTGTCAGCATTTGTGAGCCACGTTGTGCTATTAAATTTCATTTAAGCGTTAAAATCAGAGGCATTATTGAATATCAGTGATAACCAAACATGGCACGTAGGTTTCACTACAAGTCATATGGGCAAGAGACCTTTGGGGCGTCTCAACAAACAACTGCACAAAAATAGGTATTTTATTATAATAAAGTAAAAACAAGAGAAAGAACACAGGAAAATGTGAAATAACATTACTTAACCCGCTCTTTTAGTGGCCGAGATAACAATAAAGAGTTTCCATCAAATATATGGCACTCTCCAAATTTCCTTCTATGTTGATCAAGTAAAATTGTACGGAGATTTCCATCTTCTATATCTGGTCTGTAGTCAACGTTGTATTTATACGCAACCCACTGAGGACGAGAAATCACTCGGAAGTGGTTGGCGAGTAGCTGTACCACTGTACCCTCTGAACCTGAAAAATTGAGCCACGTGACTATAAAGAAACAGACTGATTGGGCCCAAACAGTTTGGACAGTACAATATTAAAAGCCAAAGTTAGGGCTGGGCACAGTGGCTCACGCCTATAATCCCAACACTCAGAGGCTGAGCCAGGGGGATCACCTGAGATCAGGAGTTCTAGACCAGTCTGGCCAACATGGTGACCCTGTCTCTATTAAAAATACAAAAAATTAGCTGGGCACAGTGGCGGGTGCCTATAATCCAAGCTTCTTGGGAGGCTGAGGCAGAAGAATCACTGAACCCAGGAGGCAGAGGCTGTAGTGAGCTGAGATCACACCACTGCCCTCTAGCCTGGGCAAGAAGAGCTAAACTCATCTCAAAAAAAAAAAAAAAAAAAAAAAAAAAAAAAGCCAAAGTTAGGTCAGACAAGGAAATAAATAACATTTGTAATGTACCTATGTCCAGAATGCCTATCAATTTCAGTGAGCCCTTATGCAAGCATACATTTAGGAAGTTTAATATATTGAACAATAGATTAAAAATTACAACATTTGTGGTTTACAAAAGGAGAAAAAGTGCCACCTTATGTAATTTTTTAAAAAGTCTCAGCACAGACTTTTTAAAGTCCATGTAATTTATACATACTATTTAATAACAACCCTTCAGGGCATGGTGGCTTACACCTATAATCCTAGCCCTTTGGGAGGCCCAGGTGGGAGGATGGGTTGGGCCAGAAGTTCCAGACCAGCCTGGGCCAGGTGGGAGGCACCTCTACTTACAGTGATGACAGAAAGCTTTCCAGAATTTATTAAACAAAGCTTTTATCAAAAGTTTAAAATAGGCCAGGTGTGGTGGCTCATTCCTGTAATCTCAGCAGTTTGGAGGGCCCAGGTGAGAGGATGGCTTGGGCCAGTAGTTCTAGATCAGCAAGACCCTGTCTCTACAAAATTAAAAAATATATAACGTCTATTTGGGCATGGTGGTGCCCACCTATAGTCCCAGCTACTCGAGGTGGGAGGAACAGCTGAGCCCAGGAGTTTAAGGCTGAAGTGAACATCACTGTACTCCAGCCTGGGCGACACAGCAGGACCTTGTCTCTCAACGAAAAAAAAAAAAAAAAAAGTTAAAAACCAACAGCTCCATAAACATTGAGTTCTAGGCCAACATACCTGTTTTTGAGTCTTTAACATGCATCATATATCGCCTGGTGTTCACCACCAGGTCCTGAAAAACTCCACCAATCCTCCTCTCCTGCAAGGGTGCTGTATGCAACCCAGCCTCAGGTCCAGGTTCCTTCACTCCTGCGTAAATGTAAATGCCAGAAGTTTAAACAATAAAAAGGGAAGAATAGAAAAGACAGTATTAACACCCAGCATAAGTTTGTTGGAGGTTAAAAAGATGCCACCCAAGGTTCCAAAACACATTTCGGTGACGTGTTGCCACAAAAGCGTAATCTTACCCAGAAACCTTTCCCAAGGAGTCCCCAATTCACATCCGTGGTTGCCTCAGCACTTTGTTCATTCCTGCTACATATTTGCCCCATTTCTTTGTGTATTTGTTCATGGTACAAAATTCTAGAAACCTTGGTTCTGACTCTGTCTCTAAGCCTATCTCCTGGCACTACACTGCCCCCTAGTGGGCATCATAAAATGCCAAATAAGCCAATCATTTAAAAAATCTATAAAACTGGCTTTTAACACAAAACTGATCTATCCTTTCTATTAAGAGCAACTAGGAAAGGATCACACTATTTTAACTTCCATTCTAAGGTTCATATTGATGTAGGTATTCTACGAAGTTAACATTTAAATGACAGCACAACGCAGTCTTTTAGTGACAAGAGAGGTATCCTGAAGGAATATGCACACATTGTTGTAAATCCTGTACCCCTGAATGGCCAGGACGTCTGTGCCTTGGGTTACAATAATGGTTTTCCTCAAAATTTTACTTCTGGAGGCTATTTTTTAGTTTATGATGATCTTACAAAGTAAGTGTCTCCATTTCTATGACAGACTAACTACATTTTACACATAAAATTTGAAACAATTTTATCAAACTCCCAACTAGTTCCTGACACATCCAGCAATCAAATTCATCATATTAAAATGTCAGCAAAAGAAAAACAGGTTATCCTAGCTTGGCACCTTGGCACTTGCTACAAACCATGTACTTTTATTTTTTGAGACGGAACCTCACTCTGTCACCCAGGCTGGAGTGCAGTGGCACCATCTCAGCTCACTGGAACCTCTGCCTTCTGGGTTCAAGCGATTCTCCTGCCTCAGCCTCATGAGTAGTTGGGATTACAGGAACGTGCTACCATGCCTGGCTAACTTGTCCATTTTTAGTAGAGATGGGATTTTGCCTGTTGGCCAGGCTGGTCTCAAACTTCTGGCCTCAAGTGATCCACCCACCTGGGCCGCCCAAAGTGCTGGTGTGAGCCACCACACCCAGTCCATGTAATTTATACATACTATTTAATATAACAACCCTTCAGATAGGATCTGATTATTAAACATATGTTTTAATTTTATGTATTCAAATATATAAGCTCATTTTATAGGTTCTGGATTTTGTTTTGGTTTAATATTTATAATACAATTTTTTAGTGTTTCAAGTTTTGACTCATCACAAGCTATTTTGCTATAGAAAGCAAAGTGGAGAATCCACACTAAAGTTGAATCACATTAGCCAAATCCTAAGCAAATGACAATATCTGAGCCTGTGTGCATGAGCGCTTGTATAAATGAGGATAACCTGTCAGCCTGCAATGTAGGTAACAAGTTCAACCTGTTAATGCCGCAATTTAAAAAGGCAAGAAAATGGTGTTCTTAAGATTCCATTAAGTTAACTTAGAGTTATCATCTACAAATGTGTCATCTAAATTTGAAAAGCAATTATGTTGATCTGGCCAATAAACAGTGACTTCCATTTCTCTTCCACAAGACATAGGTGAAGAAAACACCATCAGATAATTCACTGCATGAAGAGAGACAGTTGCAAGCTGCACACACTTCCCATCCCACCAAACCTCACAGGGGTCCTGAGGCTCTGTCTAGAACCTTCTACTGCTGTGGTGGCCCTTCACACATGAAGCATCCCCTGCCCCTCATGTCCTCCTTGCCTCCTTTCACCTTGAGACTGTGCTGCTCCTCCTGCTCCTCCTCCTGCTCCTCTTGGCTGCAGAGGTCTAACCACTGGGACTTCCTCCCGCAGTGGCCGGGGCGTCCGCTGCAACTGAGTGGGCTCCTGGATCTGCATGTTTTTGGAAATAGAAATAAAGAGCAGTGCGCCCCACTGTGTTCATTCTCCCTCAAAATGGCACTCTCAGGGCACAAGGCAAAGGAACTTCCTCTGCAAAGCTCACATTCCAGTGACAGAAACTAAGTTGTAATAAGCAACATACATAGCACCTTGTGTGGTAATTGCTAAGAAAACAAACAAAAAAAAGAACAAAACAAACCGAGGAGAAAAATTATTGGGAAGGTGGGGTGTGAAGGGGCAGGTTTCACTAGCTGATGAGGGCAAAGGAGGGCCTCAGTGAGAAAGTGACATTGCACCCAAGACTTGGAAGTGCTGAGTGAATTAGCAAAGTTACCCAAGCCAGAGGTGAAGGAAAAAGAGCAGAGTTCTGCAGCTGGGAATGTTCAAGGAAGAATGAGGCAGCCAGTATGGCTGGAAGAAGGAAATGGAGAGAGATGTCAGTGAGATGAAGGGAAGGTCATTTTAAGGAAATTGCTTCTGACTGATAAAATGAGCTGTGACAGAGGCCAGGTGCGGTGGTTCATGCCTATAATCCCAGCACTTTGGGAGGCTGAGGTGGGCGGATCACCTGAGGTCGGGAGTTCGAGACCAGCCTGGCAACATGGAGAAACCCCGTCTCTACTAAAAATACAAAATTAGCTGGGCCTGGTGGTGCATGCCTGTAATCCCAGCTACTCGGGAGGCTGAGGCAGGAGAATCACTTGAACCCGAGAGGCAAGAGGTTGCAGTGAGCTGAGATCTCACCATTGCACTCCAGCCTGGGCAACAAGAACGAAACTCTGTCTTTAAAAAAAAAAAAAAAAATTTGGAGAGAAAAACCCTGTGGTGGTTTTTGAGACGGGCTTGAGGTCATGGAGATAGGATGAAACCATAGACTTTTGGCCTGAGCATACAGAAGAATGGAAGTCCTTCTGATGAGGTGGATATGGCATGATAGGGTGGGTTGGGAGTGTGAGGTGTTCATGGACACCCGTGGGGGTGCTGGGTGGTGCAGGAGAGGTTCTGGCCAAGGAGATAAATATGGGGATCTGTCGACACACCAGATAGCATTTGGACACTGGATAACTTCACCAAGGGAGTGAGAATATGGAGAAAAAAGATGTGGCTCAAGGGCTGGGTCTTGCAATATCAAGAGGTCATGGGCCAGGCGTGGTGGCTCAAGCCTGTAATCCCAGCACTTTGGGAGGCCGAGACAGGCGGATCACGAGGTCAGGAGATTGAGACCATCCTGGCTGACACGGTGAAACCCCGTCTCTACTAAAAAATACAAAAAACTAGCCGGGCGAGGTGGCGGGTGCCTGTAGTCCCAGCTACTCGGGAGGCTGAGCCAGGAGAATGGCGTGAACCCGGGGGTGGAGCTTGCAGTGAGCTGAGATCTGGCCACTGCACTCCAGCCTGGGCAACAGAGCGAGACTCTGTCTCCAAAAAAAAAAAAAAAAAGAGGTCATGGAGGAGAACTCCGCAAAGGAGAGCAAGTACGGGCGGTCAGTGATGAAGGAGGTAACCTAAACGCCAAGCGGAGGGAGTTGATCAGGAGAAAAGAGGTCGCAAATGTGCCAAGGAAATGTGAAGGGGCAAGTCTGAGGAGAGCTGCCCTGTGAATCTGGCAGAGTGGAAGGGCCCAGGGAAGGTTTCCTGATGAATGGGAGTGAACTCAGTGAGTCTGTAGACGATGGGAATGATTTAGGAGAACACACCTCCTGACTTGGGAGACAGAAAGGAAAGTTGCAGGAGACATGCCCTAGACAGAGGACTGGCTAAGGGGCTAAGTAGAGAGATTTGCTTTAGGTAGGAACAAAGATGGTGCCCTAGGATCTCCGGTGAGGGGTTGGACTATGGCTCATGAGTGAGGAGACAAGACGGGGAGCCACTGACACTCTCACTGGATGCTTTATCTCAGTGACGCAGAAGTCGATGTTGAAAACTGAGAATTAGGACCAGGAGGAGGAATTGAGGTTGGAGGGCTTAGGAGAAGGAGAGAGGAGCAACAATCACACAGCAGAATAAGTGGACCTGGAGGGCATCATGCTGCTTCCATGCAGTATAGGGTCGCCCTGGAGGTTGTGAGATGGGGCCCCTCAGTGCCACCATGGATCCTATTGTGTGAATGCAAAGTGGATATGCAGTAAGAGAAGACAAAACAGAGCAGGCATAACAAGTTTTCAACACGACTGGAAATTCTGTCTAACTCAGGCTGTGCCAGGACATTCAGGAAGTCGCTCATTCTGGGTCACTTCCAAAGAGGAGACACTGGCTGAAGCCAAGAGATCTAGAAACCTTTGCATCCACTTTTGGCTGCAAGTCAGTCTGCTTGCACATGTGAAAATGTGAGAAGGAAGCGGTAGAGAGTACATCCGAGTAAAGCCTCCCCATGCTGCCATCTATAGAGCCTGACTTTTCTTACGAACTTTTATTAGTCCTCACTTAGCACTATACCTGAACTAGCTCGGCTCAACCACCAATTCTATGTTCTTTTCAGTACAGGCACGTATCTCTTGCAGAAAGAAAACAATGAACGTTACAGGGCTCACTGTAGCTGATCCAGGTGCTCCGGGTCCCCCAGGTGCCTCTTGTTGGTAGCTCTCCCTGCGGCGGGCTCTGCCTCGGGCGCGAGTCCTGGCCCTACCAGGCATTGTGGTCCTGAAGGTGATGACTCTGAAGAACACAGTTATATTAGACATCTCTGTGGAGTTGCCTGGTGTCTTACTCTTTTCAGTGCTGCTACAACAGAGTATCTGAGGCTGGGTAATTTATAAAGGAAGAGGTGTGTTTGGCTCATCATTCTGGTGGCTGGAAAGTCCAAGACTGGGCAGCCCATCTGGTGAGGGTCTCATGCTGCTTCAACTCATGGTAGAAAGCAAAAGTGGGGAAGAGGTGTGGACAAAGACCACATGGCAAGAAGTGAAACAAGAAAAACTGAGGAAGTTGGACCCTAACAACCAGCTCAGGCAGGCACTAATCCAACTCACCTCCAAGGCAGGGAATTAACCTATTCTTAAGGATTCCACTCCCAGGACCCACACACCTCCCAGTAGGCCCCACTTTCCAATGCTGCCACATTGGGGATCAAATTTCAGCCTGAGTTTTGGTGGGGACAAGCCATATCCAAACCATAGCAACTGGTAACGTTTTTCTTCCTATATGACTATTACTTTCAATAAAGCATCTGATTACTAATGACACACATTCTCCTATGACACCAAAAAGACTGATTGCCCCGAGTCAGCAGAGAAGCATCCTGTAATAAAAGACAGGAGACCTAGTAAAACTTTTTTTGAGACAGGGTCTTGCTCTGTCGCCCAGGCTGAAGTGTAATGGTGCAATCTTGGCTCACTGCAACCTCTGCCTCCCTGGCTCAAGAAATTCTCCTGCCTCAGTCTCCTGAGTAGCTGGGATTACAGGCACGCACCACCGCACCCAACTAGTTTTTTGTTTTGAGACACAGTCTCACTCTGTTGCCCAGGCTGGAGCGCAGTAGTGAAATCTTGGCTCATTGTAATCTCCACCTCCCAGGCTCAAGCGATTCTCCTGCCTCGGCCTCCTGAGTAGCTGGGATTACAGGCTCACGTCACTACGCCTGGCCTAATTTTTGTATTTTTAGTAGAGACGGGGTTTCACCATGTTGGCCAGGCTGGTCGCGATCTCCTGACCTCAGGTGATCCACCCGCCTCAACCTCTCAAAATGCTGGGATTACAGGTGTGAACCACCGCACCCGGCCAAACTTTTCTAGAAATTTAAGGAAACTATGGTTATCTTCCACGCACAGACTCACAAGACACTGGGGGTTACTACACTTGTCTGTATGAGTCGGGTGAGTAATGGGTTCTTCTCACCTCCCAGGCATCGCCACAAGCACAGCAAGGAGCCCAGGTGCCCCCAGGCCCTCCCACCCTACACTTAAACCTGAGCTCCCGCATCCTGAGTGGGTCCTCTGCCCACCCATCTCTGGCCTGGGCCCTCTGGACTCTGCTCCCACAGCTCACCTGCCCTCCTTCCACAAGAATTAGGGAGATCTGTGCGCTACGCACTGGCGCTCTATGGCCTCAAGTCCCTGGTCCCTACCCCGCAGCGTGCCGGCGCTGATCTCCGCGGGGTCAGAGGCGCAAAGCCCCTTTCCAAGAGGGAGAGCCTCCTGCCTTTCTGGGCACGCAGTCCCGTACGCCGCACCGGTCACTAAAAGGGCCCAGGGAAACAGACTGACCAGCCCAGCCTCCCGAGCAAGACGTGCCGCACACTCAGGAAGGCAGGCATCGCCCCCGCCCCAATTCAATTTCAACCCTGGAGTCCTGGCCTTTTCTGGCACCGCCTCCGTCCGGCCCAAAGAGGCCACGATGAACTGCACCTGGCGGGCTCAGAGATGCCGCCAAGTCTCCCAGGGATGGGAGTGGGGCCGGCTCGCCCTGCCTTCCTGCCTCACCATGTCTCACCCATTAACCATTCCTGGATTTACCTGCCAGGTGCCCTTACAAAATGATGTGCACTTGGAGCCCCAGGATGCAGCCATTACCACTTAGTAGCTTTAACCAACTCCCTGGTGTGGCCTGTGTAACTAAATGCAGCTGCTATGACCGTCCATGGACTCAAACCTAGATGCACCCTTACTCATCTCATAAGCACAGATCTCTACAAGTGGATCCACTGTCATGGGTAAGCTTTCCAGTATTTCTTAAAAATAAAAATAAATATAAATAAAATTTTAAAAACCTTATCTCTTGTATCCCTTTTTTCATCTATTTATTCCAGGTTTCTTTTCTTTTTTTTTTTTTTTTTTTTGAGACGGAGTCTCACTCTGTCGCCCAGGCTGGAGTGGTGCAGTGGCGTGATCTCCACTCACTGCAAGCACCACCTCCTGGGTTCACACCATTCTCCTGCCTCAGCCTCCCGAGTAGCTGGGACTACAGGCACGCGTCACCACACCTGGCTAATTTTTGTATTTTTTGTAGAGATGAGGTTTCACCACGTTGGCCAGGCTGGTCTCGAACTCCTGACCTCATGATCCACCCGCCTCTGCCTCCCAAACTGCTGCCTCCCAAAGTGTGCCACCACACCTGGCCTATTCCAGGTTTCTGTCATTCTTTTTGGCCTTGCCGTGTGTGTGTGTGTGTGTGTGTGTGTGTGTGTGTGTGTGTGTGTGTGTGTGTTTTGAGACAGGGTCTGTCTCTTTGGCCCAGGCTGGAGTGCAACAATGCAATCTCCACTCACTGCCACCTCAACCTCCCGGGCTCAAGAAATCCTCTGTCTTCCGGGCGTCCCAGTTGAGAAGATTTACAACAAAACCCAGCGGGAAAATCTGCCTGCCATTGACATGGCTGATGAAGACTACGAGTTTTAGCCAGTCTCAAGGGGCAGAGTTCTGTGAAAAGGAACAGTGTGGTTTGGAAAAATGGATAAACTGAGCCTCGCTTGCCCTCGTGCGTGGGGGAGAGAGGCAGCAAGTCTTAACAAACCAACATCTTTGAGAAAAGATAAACCTGGAGATAATAATATAAGGGAGAGCTGAGCCAGTTGGCCTATGGACAACTTATTTAAAAATATTTCAGATGTCAAAATTCTAGCTGTATGATTTGTTTGGAATTTGGTTTTTATTTTCAAGAGGGCAAGTGGATGGGAATTTGTCAGCGTTCTACCAGGCAAATTCACTGTTTCACTGAAATGTTTGAATTTTCTTAGCTACTGTATGCAAAGTCCGATTATATTGGTGCGTTTTTACAGTTAGGGTTTTGCAGTAACTTCTGTATTTTAATATAAATAAATTCCTAAACTCCCTCCCCTCTCCCCCATTTCAGGAATTTAAAATTAAGTAGAACAAAAACCCCAGTGCATCTGTTAGAGTCATCACTCTATTATCATGGGGATCAATTTTCATTAAACTTGAAGCAGTCATGGCTTTGGCAGTGTTTTGGTTCAGACACCTGTTCACAGAAAAGCATGATGGGAAATTATTATTATTATTATTATTTTTTTTTTTTTTTTTTTTGAGACGGAGTCTCGCTCTGTCACCCAGGCTGGAGTGCAGTGGCCGGATCTCAGCTCACTGCAAGCTCCGCCTTCCGGGTTCACGCCATTCTCCTGCCTCAGCCTCCCGAGTAGCTGGGACTACAGGCGCCTGCCACCTCGCCTGGCTAAGTTTTTGTATTTTTAGTAGAGACGGGGTTTCACTGTGTTAGCCAGGATGGTCTCGATCTCCTGACCTCGTGATCCGCCCGTCTCGGCCTCCCAAAGTGCTGGGATTACAGGCTTGAGCCACCTCGCCCGGCCGGGAAATTATTTTCTGACTTGAGTCTTCCTTTTTAAATGCGAATTTTTATTTCTCTTTAATTATTTTAAAATATTTAGCCCTGGTGTGATGCTGTCCTGCGCGGCTGTTCTCTGGAGCAGCGTTAGTTTATCTCCATCCGCTTTCTCTCCCACCTAAGTGCGTGCCGCCTCCTGATGGAAGATTCGATGGACATGGACATGAGCCCCCTGAGGCCCCAGAACTATCTTTTCGGTTGTGAACTAAAGGCCGACAAAGATGATCACTTTAAGGTGGATAATGACGAAAATAAGCACCAGTTATCTTTAAGAACGGTCAGTTTAGGGGCTGGTGCAAAGGATGAATTGCACGTTGTTGAAGCAGAGGCAATGAATTACGAAGGCAGTCCAATTAAAGTAACACTGGCAACTTTGAAAATGTCTGTACAGCCAATGGTTTCCCTTGGGGGCTTTGAAATAACCCCCCAGTGGTCTTAAGGTTGAAGTGTGGTTCAGGGCTAGTGCATATTAGTGGACAGCACTTAGTAGCTGTGGAGGAAGATGCAGAGTCAGAAGATGAAGAGGAGGAGGACGTGAAACACTTAAGTATATCTGAAAAGCGATCTGCTACTGGAGGTGGTAGCAAGGTTCCACAGAAAAAAGTAAAACTTGCTGCTGATGAAGATGATGATGATGATGATGAAGATGATGATGATGATTTTGATGATGAGGAAGCTGAAGAAAAAGCACCAGTGAAGAAATCTATACTAGATACTCAGGCAAAAATGCACAAAAGTCAAATCAGAATGGAAAAGACGCAAAACCATCATCAACACCAAGATCAAAAGGACAAGAATCCTTCAAAAAAACAGGAAAAAAACTCCTAAAACACCAAAAGGACCTGGTTCTGTAGAAGACATTAAAGCAAAAATGCAAGCAAGTGTAGAAAAAGCACATTGAACAGCCCTGGGCACTACATGTAAATTAAGCCCAAAGATGGGGAGAAAGGAAAAGGAGAGACAAATATAGTCCATTTTGAGTGTCATCAACAATCCAGACTGAAGTCTTCTAGTTTAATCTCAATCCCCTTTTCTGATTTGCCACCCATGCCTCTTCAGGCTGGAAACAATCTCACTCTTGGTTCCCTAAAGCACTTTCTTCTGACTGCTGTGGTTCAGTGAACCTTGCCCTTTGCTTTCTATTACTTGTGCATTTGCCTCACCTCTGACAATGTTTTAAATTGCCTTTGTATCTCCTTAGCTGCTCAATAAATATTTGAATGAATCAATTTAAAAAAATATTGAGGCCGGATGTGGTGGCTCACGCCTGTAATCCCAGCACTTTGGGAGGCCGAGGCGGGTGGATCACGAGGTCAGGAGATCGAGACCATCCTGGCTAACACAGTGAAACCCCATCTCTACTAAAAATACAAAAAAAATGAGCTGGGCATGGTGGCACGCACCTGTAGTCCCAGCTGCTCAGGAGACTGAGGCAGGAGAATGGCGTGAGCCCGGGAGGCGGAGGTTGCAGTGAGCTGAGATTGTGCCACTGCACTCCAGCCTGGGCGACAGAGCGAGACTCCGTCTCAAAAAAAAAAAAAAATAAATAAATAAATAAATACATATATATATATATAAACCTTTTTCTTGATCTTAAAGATCGTGTAGATTGGGTTTGGGGAGGGATGAAGGGTGAGTGAGTCTAAGGATAATGCAATAATCAGTAACTGAAACCATTTTCCCATCATCCTTTTTTCTGAGCATTTGCTGTACTTTAAGATATCCATCTTTTTCTTTTTAACCCTAATCTTTCACTTGAAAGATTTTATTGTATAAAAAGTTCTACAGGTCAATAAATTTAGAGGAAAATGAGTATTTGGTCCAAAAAAAAAAAAGGAAAAATAATCAAGATTTTAGGGCTTTTATTTTTTCTTTCGTAATTGTGTAAAAAATGGAAAAAAAACATACAAAGCAGAATTTTAATGTGAAGACTTTTTTGCTCTAATCACTAGTTTTAGAGGCATTGTTAGTTTAGTGTGTGTGCAGAGTCCATTTCCTACATCTTTCCTCAAGTTTCTTCTATTTTTATCATGAATTCCCTTTTAATCAACTGTAGGTTATTTAAAATAAATTCCTACAACTTAATGGGGGAAAGAAAAACAACCCTCCCACTTCAACCTCTCGGGCTCAACAAATCCTCCCACTTTGGCTTCCAGAGTAGCTGGAACTGCAGGCGCTGCCACTATCCCTGGCTAATTTTTTAGTATTTTTTGTGGAGACGGGGTATTGCCATGTTGCCTGGGCTGGTCTTGAGCTCCTGAGCTCAAGTGATCATCCCACCTCAGCCCCCCGAATTTCTGGGATTACAGGTGTGAGCCATCATGCCAAGCCAGGATTTTTTTTTTGAGACGGAGTCTCGCTCTGTTGCCCAGGTTGGAGTGCAGCTGTGCGATCTCCACTCACTGCAAGCTCTGCCTGCCGGGTTCACACCATTCTCCTGCCTCAGCCTCCCGAGTAGCTGGGACTACAGGCGCCCGCCACCAGGCCTGGCTAATTTTTTTGTATATTTTTTAGTAGAGATGGGGTTTCACTGTGTTATCCAGGATGGTCTCGATCTCCTGACCTTGTGATCTGCCTGCCTCAGCCTCCAAAGAGCTGGGGTTACAGGCGTGAGCCACCGCGCCCGGCCTAGCCTAGATATATTTTTTAAAATCACCAATTCTTTAATATTTTATCACAGTTACATTCAGATCCTTGATGTACACACTGAATACCTGTTAATCATGAGAGAAATAGTTATCTCGCACCGTTTCTTGACTAATCTTTGTCTTGTTGCTTTGAAATTGCACCATTATCCTATAGACATCTCCACGTGTTCTTAGCTTGAATTCCAGACTCAGTTGTGCACTGTTGGCCAGGCACAGTGTTTCATGCCTGTAATGCCAGCACTTTGGGAGGCTGAGGCAGGAGGATTGTTTGAGCCCAGTAGTTCAAGACGAGCCAGGGCAACATATCAAGACACCATCTCTAAAAAAAATAAAAAATAAAAAATTAACTAGGATGGTGGTACACACCTGTAGTCCCAGGTGCTTGGGAGGTTGAGGCAGGAGGACAGGAGGAGCCTGGCAGTTCAAGGCTGCAGTGGACTATGATCACACCACTGCACTCCAGCCTGGGTGACAGAGTGAGACTCTGTCTCAAAAAATTCTGCACTGTCTGTGGGGCAGCAGTAACATATTTGTTTACTATATCTTGAAAATATTTGAAAAGCCTGAACCTGCTAAGCACTTGAAAATTCCTGGCCAGCTGGGCGGGGTGGCTCAGGCCTGCAATCCCAGCACTTTGGGAGGCTGAGGCAGGTGGATCACCTGAAGGTCAGGAGTTCGAGACCAGCCTGGCCAGCATGCTGAAACCCCGTCTCTACTTAAAAAAAAAAAAAAAAAAAAAAAAATTAGCCAGGTGTGGTGATGCGTGCCTGCAATCCCAGCACTTTGGGAGGCCGAGGCGGGCGGATAACCTGAGGTCAGAAGATCAAGACCAGCCTGGCCAATGTGGTGAAACCCCATCTCTACTTAAAAAAAAAAAAAAAAAATTAGCCAGGTATGGTGATGCATGCCTGTAATCCCAGCTACTTGGGAGTCTGAGGCAGGAGAATTGCTTGCAGCTGGGAGGCAGAGATTGCAGTGAGCTGAGATCGAGCCATTGCACTGCAGCCTGGGCAACAAAGGTGAAACTCTGTATAAAAAAAAAAACAAAGTGCAAAGAGAAAAAGGAATAAAAAGACAAAGCAGAATATGTCCTGAGAACTGGGATAACTATAAAAGGTGTAACATGCACAATGGGAGTAGCATAAGGAAAGAAAGAGAGAAAGGAACAGAACAAGTATTTGATATAATAATGACCGAAAATTTTCCAAAATTAAAAACAGAAATTAAATCACAGATCCAGGAAGTTCATAGAACACTAAGCAAGATAAACACCAAAAATTATAGTCTAGGCATAATATTCAAACTGAAAGGACAGTGACTTGCCCAAGGTCACACAGTCAGCAGGTGACAGAAGTGGGATTAGAAGGCAAGCTTACCTATCCCCAGAGCCAACCTCCTTTGCCCCTCACCTGGGTTCCTTCCCAAGCTCACAGGCCAAAAGCCTGCAAACTGAGTCAGGAGAGAAAAATCCCTGTCCATCTCCCACTCTGGGGAAGGAAGGTAAAAGGAGTGCTCACATTCACTTTCAGGTCTGATAGACTCTCCTGCAACTACTTTTTGGAGGACAAATTGCTGTTTCCAATGGCTGATGCCTTCATTAGTGTAAAACTCTTATTGAGAACCATACAGAGCTGACATTTGCCACTGTTTTGTGACCATCACAAAAAGAGTCCCATATTCCGTTTGTTCTCCCTTTTTCTTTTTTCTTTCATTTTTGTTGTCGTTGTTGTTTTTTGTTTTTCTGAGATGGAGTCTTGCTTTGTCGCCCGGCTGGAGTGAGTGCAGTGGCACAATCTCGGCTCACTGCAACCTCCACCTCCTGGGTTCAAGTGATTCTCCTGCCTCAACCTTCCAAGCAGCTGGGATTACAGGCGCACACCACCATGCCTGGCTAATTTTTGTATTTTTAGTAGAGACAGGATTTCACCATCTTGGCCAGGATGGTCTTGAACTCCTGACGTTGTGATCCACCCACCTCAGCATCCCAAAATGCTGGGATTACAGGCCACCATGCCTGGCCTGTTTTCCCTTTTTCATTCTGCAGACATCAAAGGAAAACAAGAGGCAGGAAGGGCTGTGGCTGACAGCAGTGTCTCCCTCAGCCCTTACCTCTATGGGTGATGGGGCCAAAGCCCCACTGTCCTGCCAGCCACTGTGGACAGACAGCATTACCTGCCCCAAGAATGGAGCTCTGCAGGTAGAGGAGGCCCAAAGAGAGAGATTTCATTTTTTGTCCCTCGTCTAGGGGTTGACAGCTTGGACAGTAGTTTCCTAGAAACAAACTTTATTCTCAAGGAGATGGGCATGTCTGAGCCTGGAATGTTTACGTGAACAAATAGGACTTTTCTCTCTGCTCCAGCCTCAGCCTTGGCCATGAGACAGTTTCCCCTTCACCATCTGTGGAAGGATCATTTTTGTTCCACGGGCTCAGCTTGTCTGTGCTGGGGACAAAGAGCCACGAGGTGGTGCTATTGTCTCAGGTTAATAAAAACGAGGTCAAACACTGGGTATCCCTTAGGTATCCACAGGGATTGGTTCCGCAGTCTCCCACGGATACCAAAATCTGTGGATGCTCAAGTCCCTGATACAAAGTGGTATTGTATTTGCATACATCCTATGCACATCCTCCTATATACCTTTAAATCATCACTAGATTAGTTGTGATACCTAATACTATGTAAATACTTTGTAAGTAGTTGTTATATTGTGTTGTTTAAAGCAGGAATGTCCAATCTTTTGACTTCCCTGGGCCACATTGAATCTTGGGCCACACATAAAATACACTAACACGGCCAGGCACCGTAGCTCAAGCCTATAATCCCAGCAGCTTGGGAGACCGAGGCGGGCGGATCATGAGGTCAGGAGATCGAGACCATCCTAGCTAACATGGTGAAACCCTATGTCTACTAAAAATACAAAAAATTAGCCAGGCGTGGTGGCTGAGGCAGGAGAATGACATGGACCCGGGAGGTGGAGCTTGCAGTGAGCCGAGATCGCACCCCTGCACTCCAGCCTGGGCAACAGAGCGAGACTCCGTCTAAAAAACAAACAACAACAACAAAAAATTAACCGGGCACGGTGGCACACGCCTGTAATCCCAGCTACTTGGGAGGCTGAGGCAGGAGAATCACTTGAATCGTGGAAAGGGAGGTTGCAATGAGTCGAGATCGTGCCACCACACTCTGGCCTGGGCAACAAGAGCAAAACTCTGTCTCAAAAATAATAATAATCATCATCATCATCATCAAATACCCCAACACTAATGATAGCTGATGAGCTAAAAGAAAAAAAATCCCCAAAATATCTCATAATGTTTTAAGAAAGTTTATGAGATTCAAAGCCACATTCTAAGCTGTCCTGGGCCACATGAGACCCACAGGGCTGTGGGTTGGACAAGCTTGGTTTAAAGGATAATGACAAAAAAAAAAAGTGTTTGTACATGTTCAGTTGGTTGTTTGAATCCACAGATGCAGAACCCACGGATACAGAGAACCGACTGTATTCTAACCACTGTGGCTTGCCGCCCCACTCTGCTAAGCGCTTTATGTAGATCAAAGCATTTCATGGTAACAGCTTTGTGAAAAGGGCAGTGAAGCACCGAGGGATGAAGCTGCTTAGCCAAAGTCACACAGCTAGCAAGTATTGAAGACAAGACTCCGATCCGTCAGAAGTTTTCCGCAAAGTGTCAGTGTGAGGACATCAACTGGTCCCTGCCTGGACAGAGCCATAGGTTTTTCTGAAGTATGTCCTTCTTACTCTTTCGGTGTTAATATGACTAAGTAGCTCAGCTTTAAAATACATTTTAAACTTTTTTAAAAAAATTTTCTAGCCTTAGCCTTGAAATGTACTTTGAGGCCGGGCGCGGTGGCTCAAGCCTGTAATCCCAGCACTTTGGGAGGCCGAGACGGGTGGATCACAAGGTCAGGAGATCGAGACCATCCTGGCTAACACGGTGAAACCCCGTCTCTACTAAAAAAATACAAAAAACTAGCTGGGCGAGGTGGCGGGCACCTGTAGTCCCAGCTACTCGGGAGGCTGAGGCAGGAGAATGGCGTGAACCCGGGAGGCGGAGCTTGCAGTGAGCCGAGATCAGGCCACTGCACTCCAGCCTGGGTGACAGAGCGAGACTCCGTCTAAAAAAAAAAAAAAAAAAAAGAAAAAGAAATGTACTTTGAAACCCTTTGTTTCACTCTCTTCCCCTCAGATACTCCTTGTACCATGCTAGCTTATCTCATTATGTGCCTGTTTAGAAACTCCAGGGGGGGCTAATTTGAAAATAAACCAAGCATGGCCCGGCGTGGTGGCTCATGCCTGTAATCTCAGCACTTTGGGAGGCCGAGGAGGGTGAATTACCTGAGGTCAGTAGTTCGAGACCAGCCTGGCCAATATGGCAAAACCCCATCTCTACGAGAAAAAAAAAAAAAAAAAAAAATATATATATATATATATATATATATATATACAAAAATTAGCCAGGCATGGTGGCAGGCACCTGTAATCCCAGCTACTAGGGAGGCTGAGGCAGGAGAATCGCTTGAACCCATGGGGCGGAGGTTGCAGTGAGCCGAGATCGTACCACTGCACTCCAGCCTGGGTGACAGAGAGAGACTCCGTCTCAAATAAATAAAAAGGAAGGGAGGGAGGGAGGGAGGGAGGAAGGAAGGAAGGAAGGAAGGAGGGAGGGAGGGAGGGAGGGAGGGAGGGAGGGAGGGAGGGAGGGAGGAAAATAAACCAGGCATGAAGATCCAGCTACAGAATTCTCCCCTATCTAGGGGGATAGTCTCAAGGTGGATAAGCTACACTTCAGCCAGACATGATGGCCCCCACCTGTGCTCCAGGGGACAATAACTCAAAATAGCCACCGGGAGAAGACACATAGACTCTGTACCCTTCACTACCCCTGCGTGCTCCCCATGCCAAGTTTCCCTTTTTAAACCCCTTCACTCAGCCCTAAAACTTAAAGTGGTCTCTGGGAGGCATGAGCCTGGTCATTTCCTAACTGCTAACATTTAAAGAAAATTACTTTCCTTTCACCACACTTCACTTCTTGCATTTTGGCTCCTGACTGGTGAGCAGCCAGATTTGTGTTCGGTTACGTTAAGATGGCCTTTCTCTTTTTTTTTTTTTTTTTTTTTTGAGACGGAGTCTCTCTCTGCCGCTCAGGCTGGAGTGCAGTGGCCCAATCTCGGCTCACTGCAAGCTCCGCCTCCCAGGTTCTCGCCATTCTCCTGCCTCAGCCTCCCCGAGTAGCTGGGACTACAGGCGCCCGCCACCACGCCTGGCTAATTTTTTTTGTATTTTTAGTGGAGACGGGGTTTCACCATGTTAGCCAGGATGGTCTCAATCTCCTGACCTCATGATCTGCCCGTCTCGGCCTCCCAAAAGATGGCCTTTCTTTTAGAAAATAATTGAGACAGTGGATGTGTGAGGTTTTCTTGTCCTTCATAATCAACATTTTAAAATTTACTATTCTATAATTTTTTATTTCCAGTTTTCAGGCCCAAAAGATTCAGGATTGAAGACTGTTTCTCTTTCTCTCTCTCTCTTTTTTTTTTTTTTTTTTTTTGAGACAGAGTCTTGCCCTGTCGCCCAGGCTGGAGTGCAATGGCATGATTTTGGCTCACTGCAACCTCCACCTCCCCAGTTCAAGCGATTCTCTTGCCTCATGACCGGCTAATATTTATATCTTTAGTAGAGACGGGGTTTCACCACGTTGGCCAGGCTGGTCTCCAACTCCTGACCTCATGATCCACCTGCCTTGGCCTCCCAAAGTGCTGGGATTACAGGCGTGAGCCACTGTGCCCGGCCTATTTCTCTTAATGAACAAGCTATAGTGCTCAGTTGGGAGGACATTCAGGTTCATACTTGGCCAACAGAACTGTGTTGGTAGCCTACTCTTACTGGAATACATCCGATAACACAGTGTGTATCATAAATGCACCAAACAGTAAGAATAATTGCAGCAATTACAGAAGAAGCAGTGCTAAATTTTAAATAGAATGAAAGATTAAGCCCTTGGATTATTTGATAATCATATTAATAAAGAGAAATAAATCTTATCAATATAAGTATTAAGTACTAAGTAGTTGTATATTTCACAATATAAGTAAATCTTATATTGAAGGAATAGATAAAGTCTGCGTAATAAGAGCTCAGTAAATAGCAACTTCTATGAGCAACAGGACAATATTATGTCCCTGGCATTTGGACTTAGACAAACACCTTTGTTGAATCACAGCCTGTCCAGGTATGCACTGTGTGACCCTGAGCAGGTCACATCATCTCTCTGACACCGTTTCCTAGTATGTTGGGTGGTGAAAACTCACATTACAGAGGCCTGTGGGGGTACAGAAGTCAATCTGTGCAACGAGCTCAGCACGTGCTGAGTGCTCAGGAAGTTACAGCCACTGGAGTTAAAATCACTACCATAATGGTGAAGAGCCCTGGCAAACGCTGCAGTCTCCATTCTCCCCATTGAGAAATCCGAAGGGCTGACCAGCTCCCCTGTCTTTCCCAAACTAGGATCCCAGGAATTAGAGATGGTGGTGCTTAGGTAAGTACACAGCAGCATCTAGTGGACTAGAAGGAGAACTGATGAGGTGTCACAATAACATTGGGAAGAGGAAGTTTTTTTTGTCTGTTTGTTTGTTTTTGTTTTTGTTTTTGAGACGGAGTCTCACTCTGTCGCCCAGGCTGGAGTGCAGTGGCATGATCTTGGCTCCCTGCAAGCTCCGCCTCCCGGGTTCACACCATTCTCCTGTCTCAGCCTCCCGAATAGCTGGGACTACAGGTGCCCGCCACCACGCCCAACTAATTTTTTGTATTTTTAGTAGAGACGGGGTTTCACTGTGTTAGCCAGGATGAGCTCCTGACTTCGTGATCCATCCGTCTCAGCCTCCCAAAGTGCTGGGATTACAGGCATGAGCCACTGTGCCCAGCCGAGGAAATTTTAAGGCTGGGGAAAAGGTTGGCACAGAAGTCAGGAAGGAGGCCTGCACGTGCTGGGTGTCCCCAGCGGGGAGATCAGAGGAGGTCCCTTAACAGTCATCAGGACCTCAAGCCCCCATGTGCTAGCTGAGGGCGTCCTTCTCCCTCTCCCAGGCCTCTGGATCCTATGGGCTCAGGGGCCCTTCTTTTTCAAGCTCTGCTCCACGTGTCTGTGTCCAGCTGAGGGCACTGACCACGCTGCCCTAGTCCCCAGGGCTGATGCCAGGACAGTAGAAAGCTCTGTGCCAGGGCACAACCTAGGTGTCCTCCACTGCTCTGGGTCACACATTGGCAGCTGGGCCCTGTGTCCCTCTGACACCAGATCCCAGGGTTTCTGGCTCTGCCATCTCTGCTGTGATGCTCCATTCCAACCATGTGGTTCAGCAGGGATGGGGCACTACACACTGTCCTTTCCCCCTGCTCCACCTTCCTTCTGCATTCCTGCACGCCCTGCACAGGAGCCCTCTACCCTCCTCCTTCTGTTAGGAGAATTCAGAAGATACCAACTTTCTCCTCTTTTGCTGTCTGCAGTGGAGGTCCCGGCAGGATCCCCTCATGAGCTGTGATGGTTAAGTGGGAGAAGTTGTATTGAGCTTGAAGCACAGGCAGGTCCCACAACAAATGCTCAAAAAATGGAAGCCTCTGCCACCATCTGCCTCATTCCCATCAACCCGAGGAGAAAAGAGCCCACCTTTTCTGAGAAGTACGTTTATATATTGATAGAAATTCCTTGGTTTTATTTATCACCGCCAGTCGGTTTTTTGTTGTGTGTTTTTTTTTTTTTTTTTTTTCTGAGACGGAGTCTTGCTCTGTCACCCAGGCTGGAGTACAGTGGCCGGATCTCAGCTCACTGCAAGCTCCGCCTCCCGGGTTTACGCCATTCTCCTGCCTCAGCCTCCCGCGTATCTGGGACTACAGGCGCCCGCCACCTCGCCCGGCTAATTTTTTGTATTTTTAGTAGAGACGGGGTTTCACCATGTTAGCCAGGATGGTCTCGATCTCCTGACCTCGTGATCCGCCCGCCTCGGCCTCCCAAAGTGCTGGGATTACAGGCTTGAGCCACCGCGCCCGGCCCGCCAGTCGGTTTTAAGGATGCAAGTATATACACATATACATATGTATCTAAAACATACTAAGTTTTGAAAAGTAGGTTATTAAAGGATATGTACAAGACACTCTAGATTTTTTTTTCTTTTTTCTTTTTTTTGAGATGGAGTCTCACTCACTCTGTTGCCAGGCTGTAGTGCAATCTCGGCTCACTGCAACCTCCGCCTCCTGGGTTCAAGCAATTCTCCTGCCTCAGCCTCCCAAGTAGCTGGAACTACAGGCGCTCGCCACTGCACCCAGTTAATTTTTGTATTTTTCATAGAGACAGGGTTTCACCATCTTGGCCAGGCTGGTCTTGAACTTCTGACCTCAAGATCCAGTCACCTCAGCCTCCCGGAGTGCTGGGAGTACAGGCATGAGTCACTGTGTCTGACCAAGATACTCTAGATTTTTAAAATAAATATCCATACCCCACATGCTCAAATATAAACTGAACCCGTAATCCAGCAGCTTAGCAGCCTAACCCCAAACCGCATTTTAAAACTTGTTTTCCTTTCCGCTTTCTTCTCCCCTGCTAATCTGAAGATGTAACTTTGAGACAAATGCAGAAGTGTCTTCTCGCCTCTTGAAATCAACAATAACAACAAAAAGAAATCCAGCCTTGGAATGTGCTGTGAACCTCCACCCGCTTTCTTTTCCTATTCTATGTCCCCATGCCTTATGCACATTTATTTACCTAGTTGTTTGGTAAGCACACACCATACTCACTTATCTGGTCACATATTTCCTTAGAAGTTTCAGTAGTCAGATCCTGATGTGAACCATGCACCTCCTCCAGCCATGATGGCGCCGGCCACTTCCACAGATGGAAAAATAATTCAAGACAAGCCACTGGTCATACCACCTGACACCTCCCAGCCCCCCTGCCTCTTTTGCCTTCCAAATCCTCTCTTTCATATGCCAGAAAAAAACCACAAAAAACAAAAAACAAAAATCTGGTTTTTTTCCAGCCAAGTGCGGTGGCTTCAGCAGTGGCTCACATCTGTAATCATAGCACTTTGGGAGATCGAGGCCGGAGGATTACAAGGTCAGGAGATGGAGACCATCCTGACTAACACAGTGAAATCCTGTCTCTACTAAAAATACAAAAAAATTAGCCGGGCATGGTGGCATGTGCCTGTAGTCCCAGCTACTCCGGAGGCTGAGGCAGGAGAATTGCTTGAACTCAGAAGGCAGAGGTTGCAGTGAGCTGAGACTGCACCACTAAACTCCAGCCAGATTGGGCGACAGAGCAAGACACCGTCTCAAAAAACAAAAAACAACACCAAAAAAAACCTGTGTTTTTCTCACATGGAAGAGTGGAATTGCTATCTGCTCTTGCTCTTGCTAGCACAGATTATAAAATTCTTGCTTTTTAAAATCACATGTCATTATTATTTTGACTTCTTTCTACAAGCAGTGAGCAGCTGGGCCCTTTGGCTAGTTACAACGTGAGTGACTGGGGCAAATATATCAATTGAGGTTTATCAAGCCAGATTTAGGTTGTTTCTGGGAAAAACATGAGCCAAACATGCACCTGTGGCTATTTTTCTGAAGAGGTTTTCAGGAGGTTTCCTATTGTTTTTAAGAACCTTCATTTTATTTTATTTTATTTTATTTTATTTTATTTTATTTTATTGTATTGTATTCTATCTATCTATCTATCTATCTATCTATCTATCTATCTATCTATCTATCTATCTATCTATCTATTGAGATGGAATCTCGCTCTGTCATCCAGGCTAGAGTGCAGCGGTGCAATCTCGGCTCACTGCAGCCTTTGCCTCCTGGGTTCAGGCAATTCTCCTGACTCAGCCTCCCAAGTAGCTGGGATTACAGGCGCGTGCCACCACGCCAGGGTAATTTTTGTATTTTTAGTAGAGATGGGGTTTCACGGGGTTGACCAGGCTGATCTCAAACTCCTGACCTCAAGTGATCCACTCGCCTCAGCCTCCCAAAGTGTTGGGATTACAGGCGTGAGCCACCATGCCCGGCCGGGGATCACAGTTTTTAAGAATGATTTGGTGGTTAGGGGCTCAGGAAGTAGGGAGTGCTTATTGGTTGGGTTGGAGATGGAACCATGGGGGTGGAAGTGAGTTCTTGCTGATTTCTCTTCCTGGATGGGATCACAGGACTGGTTGGGCCAGATTTTCAGTCTGGGTGGTGTCATCTGCTGCATCGGAATTCAGGGTCTGCAAAATATCTCAAGCACTGATCTTAAGTTTTGCAACAGTGATTTTATTCCCAGAAGCACCTTGGGGAGGTTCAGACTCTTGCAGCCAGAGGCTGCATGGCACCTAAACCGTAATCTCTCCTCTTGTAGCTGGTTTGTTAGTCCTACAAAGGCAGGACAGTCCCCAGACAAGAAGGTTTTATTTTTTCAGGAAAGGACTATTACCAGTTTTATTTCAGAATTTAAACTATAAACAATTCTTCCCCAAGGCTAGTTTGACCTATGGCCAGGAATGAACAAAGACACCTTAGAGGGTTAGAAGCAAGGTGTGGTCGGCTAGGTCTGATCTGTTTCACTGTCATAATTTTCTCAATTATGAGTTTTGCAAAGGCCGTTTCAACGGGGTGACTACAACAAGTTAATTTTCCTCCTCTTTCTTTTGGTTTACCCAGGGGCAGGTGGAGTCAGAACTGTCCAGCAGGCACTGAAAGTAAAAAGGCTGTGATAAACCACCTAAATGTCTAGCTAGGCTAGTGGGAAAGGTGTCTCCTGCACATCAAGGAGTAAGGGGATCATCCTTGGTTTGTTCTGTTTTTCTCCCCCCAGTTGCAAAGCTGTCCTGCAGCCTCAACAGTGGCAGAGGGACCTAAAGCCCTGAGAAATCACTTGGCTCACTGGGCAGAGGAAGAGGAAAGAGACTTCTGTGTCTGAAAAGTATGGGGGAAATCTCTTTTTGTTTCTTCCCGTACTTCACTTGAAAGGCTGACCCAGATGCGTGTAACTGCACAGCAGCACAGGGGGCTGCAACATTGATAGATACATGAAAATGGAGCCCTGCAGAATCCCGCAGAGGAGAAAGCTAAACGGGATCACTTAAATGGATGTATGAGCTAACGTAAGTCCTAGGATCACCCTGAGCTATGCATGCACAGAATGGACTTACGATCACCCTGAGCTATGCATGCACAGGAGCAGAGCAAGGGCTTTGAGAACTGAACTATAATATAAACCACCACTCAACTCCCAGATTTACCCAAGTGGTACATGAGCCATTTGGACACACCAGCATAGCAATGGCTTGAAAACTGCACTGAGACTGGAACAACTGCCAAAGAAAACAAGACAGGGCTGGGTGCAGTGGCTCACACCTGTAATCCCAGCACTTTGGGAGGCCAAGGTGGGCGGATCACAAGGTCAGGAGTTCAAGACCAGCCTGGCCAACATAGTGAAACCCCATCTCTACTAAAAATACAAAAAATTAGCCAGGCATGGTGGTGGTGCCTGTAATCCCAGCTACTTGGGAGGCTGAGGCAAGAGAATCGCTTGAACCCGGGAGGTGGAGGCTGCAGTAAGCTGAGATTGTGCCATTGCACTCCAGCCCAGGCGACAGTATGAGACTCCGTCTCAGAAAAAAAAAAAAAAAAAAAAGAAAAGAAAAGAAGACAGAACATGTGGTTTAACCTAAACTATGTTGAATGCGCAATACAACAACAATAACAACAAAATGAACATTCTCTTGCAAATTTTAGTAAGAACCAGAATCTCACAACATAATAAGCAAACTGTCCAGGATACTCTCCACAATTATGCAGTAGAACATAAGACAACTCTGACAAACTCTCAAGGGAAAAGATAATCAACAATCCAGCCTTGAAATGACCCACATGAAGGAACAATTTATGCTTTAATTAGAAGTTTGGTTAAAATTTAATTCTAGTTGGCCAGGTGCGGTGGTTCACGCCTGTAATCCCAGCACTTTGGGAGGCCGAGGCAGGCGGATCACGAGGTCAGGAGATTGAGACCATCCTGGCTAACAAGGTGAAACCCCGTCTCTACCAAAAATACAAAAATTAGCTGGGCATGGTGGTGGGCGCCTGTAGTCCTAGCTGTTCAGGAGGCTGAGGCAGGAGAATGGCGTGAACCTGGGAGGAGGAGCTTGCAGTGAGCTGAGATTGCACCACTGCACTCCAGCCTGGGCAACAGAGCAAGACTCCATCTCCAAAAAAAAAGAAAAAAAAATTTAATTCTAGTTAAAGTGATAATGAGATTTAAAATTTAGAGAGAAAGCATCTATTATAACCATTCTCAAAACTATAAAATAAAGGTAAGTACTCTTAAAATTAATGGAAAGATTCAAGTCCTCATCAGAAGAGAAGAAATTATTTTTTTAAAAAAGAAGCAAATGGAAATCTTAAATGCATATACAACATCTAAAATGAAAAATGTACTGATTGTACTCAATTATAGACTGGAGAAAAAATAATCAGTGAAATTGAAGACAGTTAAATAGAAATGATACAATATGAAGAACAAAGAAATAAATATTGAGCAGTAATTCTCTGAACCTCAGAAATGTGTGGGACATTATCGAAATTTTTTTTTTTTCTTTCAGACGGAGTCTCGCTCTGTCCCCCTGGCTGGATGCAGTGGTGCGATCTCGGCTCACTACAAGCTCCGCCTCCCGGGTTCCTGCCATTCTCCTGCCTCAGCCTCCCAAGTAGCTGGGACTACAGGCACCTGCCACCGCGCCCGGCTAATTATTTGTATTTTTAGTAGAGACGGGGTTTCACTGTGGTCTTGATCTCCTGACCTTGTGATCCGCCCGCCTCGCCTCCCAAAGTGCTGGGATTACAGGCGTGAGCCACCGCGCCCGGCCTCGAAATTTTTTTAGTAGAGACGGGATTTCACCGTGTTAGCCAGGATGGTCTCGATCTCCTGACCTCGTGATCCGCCCGTCTTGGCCTCCCAAAGTGCTGGGATTACAGGTGTGAGCCACTGCGCCCAGCCATGCATGGTTTATCACTGTGGATATTGACTTTGATCACCTGTCTTGATGTAGTCTTTGTCAGGTTTCTCTACTGTAAAGTTTCTCTTTTCCTTCGCCCCTCCGTACTGTAGTCTAATGAAGGAAGTCACTGCATGCAGCCTGCACTTACTGAGTGGGGAGTTATCCTCCATGTAATTAAGGGTGAAGTATCTACTTAAGTTACTCAAAATTCTTCTGCATGGTACATTTGTGTCTTCTCTACAGTTTGTTAATTTATTCAATATATATATTTTTTGACAAGGAGTTTCACTCTTGTTGCCCAGGCTGCAGCGCAATGGCAGGATCTCAACTCACTGCAACCTCTACTTCCTGGGTTCAAGCAATTCTTCTACCTCAGCCTCCTGAGTAGCTGAGATTACAGGTGCTCGCCACCACGCCTGGCTAATTTTTTGTATTTTTAGTAGAGATGAGATTTCACCATGTTGGCCAGGCAGCTCTCAAACTCCTGACCTCAGGTGATCCTGAGGACCTCCCAAAGTGCTGGAATGACAGGCGTGAGCCACTATGCCTGGCCTCAATATATTTTTTACATCAACCTGGACTCGTGGATATTTGTTTTATACTTTGGGTTATAATCAAATACTACTTTATTTTGTGGCTCAAATTGTTTTAGCTTTGACTATTGGGCCCTCTTAGTTGACTGCAGGGTTCCCTGTGATACCCTCTCATTGTGGGTGTTCTCTCTCGCTCGCTCACTCGCTCTCTGTCTCTCTTTGTACTTCCTGACTTTCTGGTACTATATATAATGCTCCAGGTTCATCTTGTGTATTTGCTGCACTTGTCATAGGATCAACTAGTTCTCCAGGGTGCCTTGGTTTCTTAATTTGGAGAATGGTGTTAGAAACCAAAATCTGGCCAGGTACGGTGGCTCTTGTCTGTAATCCCAGCACTGTGAGAGGCCGAGGCAGGCAGATCACGAGGTCAGGAGTTTGACAGCAGCCTGGTCAACGTGGTGAAACTCCATCTCTACTAAAAATACAAAACCAAAAAAATTAGCTGGGTTTGGTGCCAGACACCTGTAATTCCAGCTATTGGGGAGGCTGAGGCAAGAGAATCACTTGAACTCAGGAGGCGGAAGTTGCAGTGAGCCATGGTTGTGCCACTGCACTCCAGCCTGGGCTACAGAGCAAGACTCTGTCTCAGAAAGAAAGAAAGGAAAGACGGGAAAAAGAAAGGAAAGAAACCAGGATCTGGGTGCTGGGTGTGGTTGTTGCTACTGGGATGTTGTTGCTTCCAGGCTGTGTCAGCTGTTAGAGCCAGGAAATAAATATGGCTGCATGCCGTGGCTCATGCACAAAATCCCAGCTCTTTGGGAGGCTGAAATGGGAGGATCACTTGAAGCCAGGAGTTTGATACCAGCCTGGGCAGCAATGTGAGTCCCTGT
Organism: Macaca thibetana thibetana; assembly: GCF_024542745.1. Lineage (NCBI taxonomy): Eukaryota > Metazoa > Chordata > Mammalia > Primates > Cercopithecidae > Macaca > Macaca thibetana. The sequence continues at coordinate 25,567,752 of NC_065587.1, forward strand.
CTCTACAAAAACATTTTAAAAAAGAAATAGCTGCGTGGGTGTGGTGGTGTATCCCTGTAGTCCTAGCTACTCGGGAGGTTAAAGCAGGAGGATCGCTTGAGCCTAGGAGTTGGAGGCTGCGGTGAGCTATGATCACACCACTGCACTGCAGCCTGGGTGACAGCAAGATCAGGTTTTACATAAATAAATACATTAATTAAAAATGTAAAAATCGTGTATGCTAACCTGCATATATTAACCTGCATATATACTGTATATATATCTATAAATATTGGTATATGTAACCATCTGTCTCTTTATGAAGCTAAACATGAGTTTACACTGATGTCCCCGACTCTAATCCATTACCACATGGATCATTCCATCCTCCCCTTACTCCAACACCGAGAAACCTGCCTCTGCTCACCTGCCACACATTTACTTAACATAAGTCAATATTTTTCCATACTTGATTTACAGAGCAAAGATGCATTGCAATTATATAAAGAAACAATGACAAGACTTTATTTAGAAAATACATTGAAAAAAAGGGTTATAGGAGAAAAAGTTTGCGGGTGTCAGGGAAGGTAGTGGGAATGGAATGGGTATCTCTGGAGAGCGTTGGCATACTTGGTGGGGCAGGGTCCATAGGAGCAGTGCCCTGGGCTCCCTCAGGAGCTGTTCCCTAGGGCTAGGCTGGATCTGTGGGCATCCACCCCAGTGCTCATCCATGAGGAACATGCAGCAAAGCCTGGGCAAACAGGCCCTGGGGGCCAGAGGAAGGGAACCTCTTCTTATAGCTAGGACAAGCAAGGTAGAAGTTTAGGGAGACTCATGGTCCCTTGCAATGATGTAAGGAAGAGAATCCTATCCCCTCCACCCTCCAGCCAGCTCAACTTCCAGTGAAAACCAGGAAGGGATGCTCTCACTGGGATCCCCCAGGATACAGGAGCAGGAGCAGGACAGACCAGGTTGACAATATGAACACATCTGTCTCCTGGCTCCACAGTGGAACTCTCACTGCAAAAGGTAGACTTTTTCTGGTCTCATTCTGCTTCCTTCCCCTCAGAGCTCCTTAGAGGTCTTGGCTCTCTAGTTTATTACAGGCATGCAGCGATCAGAGATGAATTTGTGTTGGAAACCCAGACAGAGCAGAAACAAGGTGCAGGATGGGGGGAACATAACACTGGCTACGTCCCAAGCAAGCTGTTCTTTCTGGTCAACTTTTGCGTCTTAGACCCCATGCTTGTGCATCCTGAACCAGAGGAGAATGAGCTGGTTGGTGGCCCAACACCTCTGTGCCAAACAAAGCCCTGGGCAGGCAATGAGGGAGGCCTGAAGGCAAAGCTGCTTCTTGCTCTGTCCACACCAGAGGCAGGGTTGCTAGGACAAAAGGCAAGACTGTGCATGCATCTAAGTGCTGCTTTGCTTTGGGTGGTGTTGGGCCTCCCACTTCCAATAAGGGGATGCTGTCAAAGCTCCTGGGGCTTTGGCTGAAAGTAGGATCCCTAGGCCAGGTGTGGTGCCTCACTCCTGTAATCCCAGCACTTTGGGAGGCTGGGGTGGGCAGATCACGAGGTCAAGAGATCGAGACTGGCCTGGCCAACATGGTGAAACCCTGTCTCTACTAAAAAATACAAAAATTGGCCGGGTGTGGTGGCTCACACTTGTAATCCCAGCACTTTGGGAGGCCAAGGCGAGCGGATCACCTGAGGTTGGGAGTTCGAGACCACTCTGACCAACATGCAGAAACCCTGTCTCTACTAAAAATACAAAAACTTTAACTGGGGCCGGGCACGGTGGCTCACGCCTGTAACCGTAGCACTTTGGGAGGCCAAGGCGGGAGGATCACAGGGTCAGGAGATCAAGACCATCTTGGCTAACACGGTGAAACCCTGTCTCTACTAAAAATATGAAAAATTAGCCAGGTGTGGTGACGGGCACCTCTAGTCCCAGCTACTCGGGAGGCTGAGGCAGGAGAATGGCGTGAACCCGGGAGGCGGAGCTTGCAGTGAGCCGAGATTGCACGACTGCACTCCAGCCTGGGCGACAGGGCAAGATTGTCTCAAAAAAAAAAAAAAAAAAAAAAAAAACCGGCCAGGCATGGCGGCTCACGCCTGTAATCCTAGCACTTTGGGAGGCCGAGACAGGCCGCTCACCAGAGGTCGGGAGTTCGAGACCAGCCTGACCAACATGGAGAAACCCCGTCTCTACTAAAAATACAAAAATTAGCCAGGCATGGTGGCACATGCCTGTAATGCCAGCCACTCAGGAGGCTGAGCCAGGAGAATTGCTTGAACCTGGGAGGCAAAGGTTGCGGTGAGCTGAGATCGCACCATTGTACTCCAGCCTGGGCAACAAGAGTGAAACTCTGTCTCAAAAAAAAAAAAGAATAAAGTGAGCACCCATGTCTTAGTTCTGATTTAGGGGAAAGCTTTTAGTCTTTTACCATTGTTGATGTTTTCAAAGTATCAACTTTTGGTTTTGTTGTTTTCCTTTTTTTTTTTTTTTTTTTGAGATAGAGTCTTGCTCTGTTGCCCAGGCTGGAGTGCAGTGGCACGATCTCAGCTCACTGCAAGCTCTGCCTCCCAGGTTCACACCTGCCTCAGCCTCCCCAATAGCTGGGACTACAGGTGCCCCCCACCACTCCCGGCTAATTTTTTGTATTTTTAGTAGAGATGGGGTTTCACTATGTTAGCCAGGATGATCTCGATCTCCTGACCTCGTGATCCGCCCATCTCGGCCTCCCAAAGTGCTGGGATTACAGGTGTGAGCCACCACACCTGGTCTTGTTGTTTCTTTATTGTTTTTCTATTTTGAAATTTTCTTTGTCTTCACTCTAATTGTTATTAATTCCTTCCTTCTGCTAGGATTAGGCTTAGTTTGCTCTACCTTTCCTAGTTCCTTAAGGTCTAACGTAAAATTATTGTTTTTAGATTTTTTAATAAGATTTTTCTTCTTTTTCAAGGGGGGGACATTTATAACTATAACTTTCACTCTAAGCACAACTTTCATGACTCCCTGAAATTTAGGGAAGTCATGTTTTTGCTGTTATTTATCACAAAGTATTTTCTGGTTTTTCCTGTGATTTATTCTTTGATCTGTTGGTGGTTTAAGGTATGGTGTTTAATTTCCACGTATTTCTGAAATGTTCAGTTTTCCTTCTGTTCTTAATTTCTAGGTTTCATTCCATTCTGGGCATAGAAGATAGTTTGTATGATTTCAGTCTTTTGGATGTACCGAGACTTGTTATGTTGCCTAACGTATGGTCCATCCTGGAGCATATTTCATGTGCAATTGAGAAGAATGTATGTTTTGCTGCTCTTGTGTGATGTGTTCTTCGGATGTCCCTTAGGTCTAGTTGGCTTGTAGTATTGTTCACGTTCTCTTTTTGTTAAATTGATGTTTATTTTTCTGCTTATGATATGTATTATGGAAAATGTGGCATTGACAACTCTAATTGTTTAATGCTGTGCTCCTCTCTGCAATTCTGTCATTTTCTTCACGTATTTGTTGTTGGGTATACATTTGTTTATGATCGTTATATATTCTCAAGAAGTTGACCCTTGTAACAATATGTAATGTCCTTCTTTGTCTTGTAACAATTTTTGACTTGAAAAATTGTTCGGCCAGGCGCGGTGGCTCAAGCCTGTAATCCCAGCACTTTGGGAGGCCGAGACGGGTGGATCACGAGGTCAGGAGATCGAGACCATCCTGGCTAACACGGTGAAACCCCGTCTCTACTAAAAAATACAAAAAACTAGCCGGGCGATGTGGCGGGCGCCTGTAGTCCCAGCTACTCGGGAGGCTGAGGCAGGAGAATGGCGTGAACCCAGGAGGCGGAGCTTGCAGTGAGCTGAGATCCGGCCACTGCACTCTAGCCTGGGCGACAGAGCGAGACTCCGTCTCAAAAAAAAAAAAAAAAAAAAAAGAAAAAGAAAAATTGTTCAATTGTGGCTGGGCACGGTGGCTCACGCCTGTAATCCCAGCACTTTGGGAGGCCAAGGCAGGTGGATCACAAGGTCAGGAGATCGAGACCATCCTGGCTAACACGGTGAAACTCCGTCTCTACTAAAAATACAAAAAAAATTAGCCAGGCATGGTGGCGGGCGCCTGTAATCACAGCTACTCAGGAGGCTGAGGCAGGAGAATGGAGTGAACCCGGGAGGCGGAGCTTGCAGTGAGCCGAGATCATGCCACTCCACTCCAGCCTGGGTGACAGAGCGAGACTCCATCTCAAAAACAAGTAAAAAATAAATAAATAAATAAATAAAATAAAAACCATGCGTGTACCCTTGACATGATATGAACAAATGGCACTTACTCTGTGATCTTTCTCCCACTGTGATCTAGTCAATTACTATTCACATATATATTCTGTTAGGATAACTTTTCACCCCACAAGATGTATTGTGTTGTGTGGATTGTCAAAAGCTCAACTTCTTGCTATTTACAGAATTTGGAGGTTCCCAAGACCACCTTCAGGTTTGACATTTCAGTGTGAGGACCCACTAAACTCACCGAAAGCTGTTATGTGCCCAGTTATCTCTATAGCAGTGAAAGGATACAAATGACAACAAAACCCGACAGGAGGTGCATGGGGCAGAATTCAGGATTGTTCCAAAGATGGAGCTTCCAGTTGTCCACTCCCTGGAGTCCTGGACGGAGCCAATCTTCCCAGCAATAGTGTGTGACAGTACACACTGAGTATTGCCAATCAGAGAAGATCACCTGAGCTGTGCTGTTGAGACTTTATCTGAGGCTCATTCACATAGACGTCATTGACCATCTACATGGCTGACCTTAGTGCCTGGAGAGGGTGAATGATACCATGCGGCTCAAAGCCCCTACCATGCATCCACTGTTAGCATGAACTCCCTGTTGTGACCCAAAGCCCCCAGGTACACAAAGACACTCTTATCAGACAGAACATTCTAAGAGCTTAGAGATCACACCCCATGAGCCCAGGACAAAGTTCAGACTTCCCTTTGAGTGAGGTTGATCCTTTATCACACACTATTGAAATAAAAATTCTGGCCAGGTGTGGTGGCTCACGCCTGTAATCCCAGCACTTTGGGAGGCCAAGGCGGGTGGATCACGAGGTTAGGAGATCGAGACCATCCTGGCTAACACGGTGAAATCCTGTCTCTACTAAAAATACAAAAAAATTAGCTGGGCGTGGTGGCGGGCGCCTGTAATCCCAGCTATTCGGGAGGCTGAGGCAGGAGAATGAGGCAGTGAACCCGGGAGGCGGAGCTTACAGTGAGCCAAGATTGCGCCTCTGCACTCCAGTCTGGGTGACAGAGAGAGACTCCGTCTTAAAAAAAAACAAAAAAACAAAACAAACAAACAAATAAATAAATAAAAATTCTACAGATATAGACAAAAATGATATGGAAGGGGCATGAGGCTCCACAGAAGACAACAACCCCAGCTCCTTGTCTGATAATGTCTGGCTGATCAGGGGGCAACTGGGAGGAAGATTCACAAAACAGGCCAGCGCTTCTAACTCCTGCTGAGACTCTGCCCTATAGTTCTTATTATTCATTATTTTATAGTTTGTGAAAAGGTAACACATATTTTTAATAAAAAAAAAATGAAAGGACGGGCACGGTGGCTCACGTCTGTAATCCCAGGACTTTGGGAGGCTGAGGCGGGTGAATCATGAGGTCAGGAGTTTGCGAATAGCCTGGCCAACAGTGAAACCCCGTCTCTACTAAAAATACAAAAAATGAGCCGGGTGTGGTGGCAGGCGCCTGTAATCCCAGCTACTCGGGAGGCTGAGGCAGGAGAATGGCTTGAACCCGGGAGGCAGAGGTTACAGTGAGCCAAGACTGCGCCATTGCACTCCAGCCTGGGCGACAGAGCGAGACTCTGTCTTAAAAAAAATAAATAAATAAGAAAGCAAGCGACTGTTGAAGAGGGTGCCCAGCTGAAGGTAATTTTCCCTCCCATATTTTAGTAAAGGAAATTGATACCCATTACACCGTTACAGCTTCTCCAGAGGGAGAAGCTGCAGGATGCTGTCTGGCCTGCCTCTTTTTTTTTCTAGCAAATTTTCTTTGTATCTTTTCTGGTTTTTTTTGGGACAGTCTTCAAGTGATTCTCCTGCTTCAGCCTCCTGAGTAGCTCCCAAGTAGCTGGGATTACAGGCACCTGCCACCATGCCCAGCTAATTTTTATATTTTTAACAGAGACAGGGTTTCACCGTGTTAGCCAGGTTGGTCTCGAACTCCTGACCTCAGGCAGTCCGCCCTCCTCAGCCTCCCAAAGTACTGAGATTACAGGTGTGCACCACCGTGCCCAGCCCAAACTTCTCCTATGTCTTTTTATCAACTTAAATTGAGCAAGTAGATACTCATTAAGTGACTTGGAGCAGGTGTCTTTTCTATTCCAAGAACTTTCACTAAGATCTGCTTCAGCAGCCTGTTAACACTTTTTTATCACGGCCAGGTGCGGTGGCTCACGCCTGTAATCCCAGCACTCTGGGAGGCCTAGACGGGTGGATCATGAGGTCAAGAGATCAAGACCATCCTGGCCAAAATGGTGAAACCCCATCTCTACTAAAAATACAAAAATTAAGGCCAGGCTGATGGCTCACGCCTGTAATCCCAATACTTTGGGAGGCCCAGGTGGGCTGGTCAGGAGATCAAGACCATCCTGGCTAACACGATGAAACCCCTGTCTCTACTAAAAATACAAAAAAATTAGCCAGGGCACGGTGGCGAGCGCCTGTAGTCTCAGCGACTCGGGAGGCTGAGGCAGGAGAATGGCACGAACCCAGGAGGCGGAGCTTGCAATGAGTTGAGATCGTGCCACTGCACTCCATCCTGGGCGATAGAGCGAGACTCTGTCTCAAAAAAAAATAATAAATAATAATAATAATAATAAAATCATGATAAGGGCTATGAAAGAAGCAAAATGGGAAGGGGGAGCCCGCAGGGAGCTGGATTCTCTGAACCCCAGAGGGAAGAAAGAGATTGACGTGTGTGAGAACTGACAGGAGGGGTTCAGAACAGGGGGAAGAGTGGAGATCCACTCTACAAGGCTGTGGCAGTCGTCCAGGTACGGGGCTGGCGAGTGGGAGTGGGAAGCAAAGTAGAGAGGTTCAAGGCCCAAAGGCTTGCTGAATCATAGTCAACGGTGGAAAAGTCAGCGCTCTCCCCTAAGAGCAGGAACCAAACAAGAATGCTCACTTTCACCACTTCCATTCAACATCGTCCTGGAAGTTTTAGGCATACCAATCAGGCAACATCATATTATATTAAAAAGAAGCAAAAGGCATCCAAGTTGAAAAGAAAGAAGTAAAACAATATAGATACGCATACATAGAAGTATGACCAGCCGAGCGCGGTGACTCACACCTGTAATCCCAGCACTTTGGGAGGCTGAGGCAGGCGGACCACGAGGTCAGGAGATCGCCACCATCCTGGCTAACACGGTGAAACCCGTCTCTACTAAAAATACAAAAAATTAGCCAGGCATGGTGGCGGACGCCTGTAGTCCCAGCTACTGGAGAGGCTGAGGCAGGAGAATGGCGTGAACTTGGGAGGCAGAGCTTGCAGTGAGCCGAGACTGCGCCACTGCACTCTAGCCTGGGCGACAGAGCGAGACTCCGTCTCAAAAAAAAAAGAAAGAAAGAAAAAAGAAATACGACCTTATTTTTTTGTTGTTGTTGCTGTTGTTTTTTGTTTTTCTTTTTTTCTTTTGGTTTTGTTTTGTTTTGAGATGGATTCTCGCTCATACTCAATGGTGGAAAATTCAGTGCTCTCTCCTAAGAGCAGGAACCAATCAAGCAATTCTCCACCTCAGCCTCCAGAGTAGCTGGGATTACAGGCACCTGCCACCACGCCCGGCTAATTTTTGTATTTTTAGCAGAGACCATGTTGGCCAGTCTGGTCATGAACTCCTGACCTCAGGTGATTGACCCGCCTCAGCCTCCCAAAGTGCTGGGATTACAGGCATGAGCCACTGCACCCGGACTGAAATACAACCTTAAATATAAAAAATCTTAAATAACCCACAGCGCAAAATAAAACTATTAAAGCTAATAGTTTTATTAATTTATTAATTGTAACAATTTATTAATTTCTTAATAATCACATTTAGCAAAGTGACAGGCTACAGGATCAACATAAAAAAATCAGTAGTATTGTTACACAATAGCAATGGGCAATCTGCAAAAAAAAAAAAAAAAAAAAAAAAAAAAACTCCGTTTACAAAAGCATCAAAAAGAATAAAATGATTAGGAATATAAATCCAACCAAGGAGGTAGAAGGCTTGTACATTGAAAACTACAAGGTGCTGCTGGAAGAAATTAAAGACACAAATAAATGGAAAGATATCCTGTATTCATGGATTGAAAGCCTTAATATTAACATGGCAAATACTCCCCAAAACTATCTCCAGATTCAGCAGACTCCCTACCAAAATTCCAATAGCCATTTTTGCAGAAATAGAAAAGCTGATCCTAAAATTTATATAGAATATCAAGAGACGCCAAATAGCCAACCAACCTTGAAAAAGGAGATCAAGCCGGGCGCGGTGGCTCAAGCCTGTAATCCCAGCACTTTGGGAGGCCGAGGCGGGTGGATCACGAGGTCAGGAGATCGAGACCATCCTGGCTAACATGGTGAAACCCCGTCTCTACTAAAAATACAAAAAAAAAAACTAGCCGGGCGTGGTGGCGGGCGCCTGTAGTCCCAGCTTCTCGGAGGCTGAGGCGGGAGAATGGCGTGAACCCGGGAGGTGGAGCTTGCAGTGAGCCGAGATCGGGCCACTGCACTCCAGCCTGGACCACACAGCGAGACTCCGTCTCAAAAAAAAAAAAAAAAAAAAAAAAAAAAAAAAAAAAAAAAAAAGAAAAAGGAGATCAAAATAGGATTATTCAGTCCCCTGCAATAATTAGAACAGTGTGGTACTGGCCGAAGGAGATCTACATAGAAAACTAAACAGAACTGAGCATCCAGAAATAACCCCACACATCTATAATTAATTGATTTTCCAGAGGTTGCCAAGACCATTCAATGAGGAAACAATATAACAAATTGCGCTGGGACAACTGGATATCCATATGCAAATAAAGTCAAACCCTTCCTCATACCATATACAAAAATGAACTTAAAATGTATTGGAGGCCTAAATACAAGAGCTATGACTATAAAACTCTTATAATAAAAGGTAGAGGCAAATATTCATGACCTTGGGCTAGGCAAAGTTTCTTTAGCTATGACATTAATGCTAAAAGCAACAAAAGAAAAAATAGATAAATTGGGCTGGGCGCGGTGGCTCACGCCTGTAATCCCAGCACTTTGGGAGGCCGAGGCGGGTGGATCATGAAGTCAGGAGATTGAGACCATCCTGGCCAACATGGCGAAACCCTGTCTCTACTAAAAATACAAAAAATTAGCCAAGCATGGTGGCAGGTGCCTGTAGTTCCAGCTACTCGGGAGGCTGAGGCAGGAGAACGGCGTGAACCCGAGAGGCCGAGCTTGTAGTGAGCCGAGATTGCGCCACCACACTCCAGCCTGGGCAACAGAGCAAGACTCCGTCCCCCCCTCCCCAAAAAAAGAAAAAATAGATAGATTGGACTTCAGGAAAATTTAAAACATTTGTGTACCATCTTAACAGGTCACTTTCTTTTTCAAGAAAGAGAAAAAAGCAATTCACAGAATGAAAGAAATAATATTTATGAATCACATATGTAATAAGGGTTTAGTATCCAGAACACATAAGGAATTTGTATAACTCAATGGCAAAAAGACAAACAATCCAATTAAAAAATGGGCAAAGGACTTCCATAGATGTTTCTCTAAAGAAGATACACAAATGGCTTGCAGCATATGAAAAGATGTTCAACACATTACTCATAGGGAAATGCAAACCAAAATGACAATGAGATATCACTTCACACCCACTAGGATGACTGTAATAATAATAAATTTTACAAGTTTTGGCAAAGATGTGGAAAAATTGAAATCCTCGTACATTGCTGCTAGGAGTGCAAAATGGTGTAGTCACTATGGGAGTTCGAAGTTCCTAAAATGTTAAACATAAAATTACAGGCTGGGCACAATGACTCACGCCTATAATCCCAGCACTTTGGGAGGGCAAGGTGGGTGGATCACCTGAGGTCAGGAGTTTGAGACCAGCCTGGTCAACATGGTGAAACCCTGTCTCCACTAAAAATACAAAAATTAGCTGGGTGTGGTGGCGGCACCTGTAATTCCAGCTACTCGGGAGGCTGAGGCAGGAGAATCACTTGAAGCTAGGAAGTGAAATTTGCAGTGAGCTGAGATCACACCACTGCACTGCAGTCTGGGTGACAGCGAGACTCCATCTCAATAAATAAATAAATAAATAAATAAATAAATAAATAAATTTACTATATTACCCAGCAATTCCACTTCTGGGTCTATACCCATGAGAATGAAAATGAAAATATTTGTAGACACAAAAACTGGTACACAAATATTCACGGCTACACCATTCACATCAGCCAAAACATGGAAACTATCCAAATGTCCATGAGCTAAGGAATGGATAAAGAAAATGTGATCTAGGCCGGGCACGGTGGCTCATGCCTGTAATTCCAGCACTTTGGGAGGCCAAGGTGGGCAGATCACGAGGTCAGGAGATGGAGACCATCCTGGCTAACACGGTGAAGCCCCGTCTCTACTAAAAATACAAAAAATTAACCAGGCGTGGTGGCAGGCGCCTGTAGTCCCAGCTACTTGGGAGGCTGTGGCAGGAGAATGACTTGAACCCAAGAGGCGGAGCTTGCAGTGAGACAAGATCATACCACTACACTCCAGCCTGGGTGACAGAGAGAGACTCCGTCTCAAAAAAAAAAAAAAAAAAAAAGTGATCTAGCCATACAATGGAATATTATTCAGCCATAAAAAGGAGTGAAGTACTGATACGTGGTACAACACGTATGAACCTCAAAGACATAATGCTAAGTGAGAGAAGCCAGATCCAAAAGGTTGTATTGTATGGCTCCCCTTATATGGAAAGTCCAGACTAGGTAAACTCATAGAGACGGAAAGCAGATTAATGGCAGTCAGGGAAACAAGAGTGACTGTTTAATGGGTACGAGGTTTCCTTCTGGGGTAGTGAAAGTGTTCTGGAACTATGTAGTGGTGATAGTTGCACAACACTTGAATGTACTGAATGTCACTGATTTGTCCACTTTAAAATGATTAAAACGGTGAATTTTATATGAATATTGCTGTAATAAATTAAAAAGGGTTGCTGATGGATAGATGCGGGCTAAGAGTGCAGGAAGGAAATCAAGACTCTCCTGGCTACCTTTAGGGAGTTAAGGGCTGAAAGGGCCTTAAGTGCTCACTTCACTTCGGTCATAACTGCACCCTTTCTCTTCTTTGTCTAGGCATGCTCATCCTCACCGTGGGGACTTCGTACCTGTTCTCCCTTGCATGCACCTAAAATGATCTTCCTCCAACTCTCAGCCTCACTGCTGCCCTCTCCTTTCATGACTCATTCATGCTTTCACCTCCCCAAATAGTTCCACAAGCCTGACTGGCTTCTTCCCATCTGTCACATCTCGGGCCTAACATTACCTTCTCAGTATCCTCACCCTGTGGACACTCACTATCACATCACCCAGCTCACATGCTTTGTTTATCACATTGACTACGATCTGGTATTTTGCTGATGTGATCGCTTGATTATCGCCTGTCTCTTCCCCGTGGCTCAAATGTGAGCTCCATGCAAGAAACAATATCATGTGATTTATCCACACTCTGTCCCCTATGCTGGGCACGTTGTAGGCTCTTGAACAAAACACTGAAAAAATGAATGAATGAATGAATGAATGAAGCTCATCTGGGAGAAAGCAGAAAAAAACTCTAGACTTAAGTGAAAATCAAGCAGAGAAAAGTTGAGATTGTCTATTTACGGAGAGAAGCAGGGTTCCTTTTTATCCTTGATTTTAGACTTGGAAACAGGTCATAATCACTTCATTCATCAACCTGCTGCCCACCAGGGCTGCTCATCAAAAGGAACTACCAGTCTTTCTCTAAAAATTCCCCTGGAGCCTCCCACCTTCATTCCTTGGCTCCAGGGTTCCCACACTCTTAGGACCCACAGATTCTACTCACCATGACTGCATATGACCAGGTCTTGGCAATCAGTGAAATCATATTCACATCATTCACCTACCACTGAGTTCTTTCCTTCACATGCTCACACAGCATCACCATCCCATTCTGCAAAATGCTCCTTGCTCCATACCTAGGAGGCCCTGAAAAAGAAATTCATAAACCTACTTTGGTGTCAGTCACCACTCAGCATCTGCAATGTTGACTTTTTTCTGTCCTGGCTCCCACCAGGCGATGTCTTATGCTCTTACATCACCAGCAAGAGCCCCACGAGAGCCAATGCTAATGGATGAAGTTCTGGGCCTGGCATACTCTCTAAACTTCCATTTCTGTGTTTTATGCAGAGATGGCTCACCCCACCTGCTCAACCATCACTGGTTAAATCTAGTCAGGGTCATCTTGTTGTTGTTGTTGTTGTTGTTTTTGAGAAGGAGTCTGGCTCTGTAGCCCAGGTTGGAGTGCAGTGGCGCGATCTCGGCTCACTGCAAGCTCCACCTCTCGAGTTCAGGCCATTCTCCTGCCTCAGCCTCAGCCTCCCGAGTAGCTAGGACTACAGACACTCACCACCACGCTCGGCTAATTTTTTGTATTTTTAGTAAAGACGGGGTTTCACCATGTTAGCCAGCATGATCTCAATCTCCTGACCTCGTGATCCGCCTGCCTTGGCTCCCAAAGTGCTGGGATTACAGGCTTGAGCCACCGCGCCTGGCTAAGGGTCGTCTTGTTTCTTTAGCAGATGTTCAATTATCCAGCATCTTTTGCAATAAAAGTGATCAAGGCCAATGAGACTGAAAAGGAAATCTGTGAGTGGGCTCTGGGAGTGCTTTTGCTTTCTGGTAAAAGAAACAGATGCAACTAATACCATTCTTTTCCTTCTGCACTGATACTGGGTTTGAGATCTGAACTTGCGGCAGCCATTTTGAGGCCATATGGCATCAAGCCACAAACCAAGAATGATGGAGTAAAACACAAAGAGCCTGGGTCGGTGATGCTCTCAATCAGCCAGCGAACAATTCATGGGGTGACTTAGTCATTAGACACAGTATGCCTGGGGCCCACAATAATTTCAAGGGCCCATGAAAATGTTTTAATATCTTTGGAAATCAGAAGGATAAACAGCCTGAGGGCACAACCAATACAGGGAGGTGGGCACACCTGCCCTCCTTCAGGCCCTCACCACCCATGCCCCTCCATTCTCTCCCAGCCATGTCCATGGATGTTAGTGGATAGTGGTGTGCAATTTCAAAACAAGGCATCTCTGTTCACATTTGTAGTGATGTCTGAGCCCCAAAGGAACCAATAACATACTTCACTGCATCACCATTTACTCTAACTGTTACAGTTTTAAACAGTTTCAACCTTTGAAATTATATCCTATGGAAGTAATTAAGGGTTCTCTTCAATTACAAAAGTGTTCATGATAGCAAAAGTGGAATCAATTAAAATGCTCAATTATAGAAATATAATTGTGAAGCATCCATACTTATGAAATCCTTTTTCAGATGTGAAAATGAATGCTTTAGATCTATATTTATTGATATAAATTCTTTTTTTTTGGGGGGGGGACAAAGCCTCACTCTGTCACCCAGGTTGGGATGCAGTGGGGCGATCTCAGCTCACTGCAACCTCTGCCTCCCAGGTTCAAGTGATTCTCCTGCCTCAGCCTCTCGAGTAGCTGGGATACAGGTGCCTGCCACCACGCCTGGCTAATTTTTGTATTTTTAGTAGAGACGAGATTTCACCATGTTGGCCAGGCTGGTCTCAAACTCCTGACCTTAGGTGATCCACCTGCCTCAGCCTCCGAAAGTGCTGGGATTACAGGCATGAGCCACCGCACCTGGCCGATGTAAATGTTCTTTTTTTTTTTTTTTTTTTTTGAGACGGAGTTTCACTTTGTTGCCCAGGCTACAGTGCAGTGGTGCGATCTCGGCTTACTGCAAGCTCTGCCTCTCGGGTTCAAGCAATTCTCCTACCGCCTCAGCCTCCCAAGTAGCTGGGTCTACAGACACCCGCCACCATGCCTGGCTAATTTTTTTTGTATTTTTAGTAGAGACGGGATTTCACCATGTTAGCCAGGATGGTCTCGATCTCCTGACCTCGTGATTCACCTGCCTCGACCTCCCAAAGTGCTGGAATTATAGGTGTGAGCCACCAAGCTCTGCCTTTTTTAAAAATTTTATTTATTTAATTTTTTTTTTTTTTTTTTTGAGACAGAGTCTTGATCTGTCGCCCAGACTGGAGTGCAGTGGCCTGATCTCAGCTCACTGCAAGCTCCGCCTCCCGGGTTCACGCCATTCTCCTGCCTCAGCCTCCCCGGTAGCTGGGACTACAGGCGCCCACCACCACGACCGGCTAATTTGTTTTTTGTATTTTTAATAGAGACGGGATTTCACCGTGTTAGCCAGGATGGTCTCGATCTCCTGACCTCGTGATCCACCCTCCTCGCCCTCCCGAAGTTCTCGGATTACAGGCGTGAGACACAACACCCGGCCAAATGTTCATTTTTAAGTGAAAAACTAGGTCAATATTTTTCTTTCTTTTTTTTTTTCTTATTTTTTGAGATGAAGTGTCTGTCGCCCAGGCTGTAGTGCAGTGGTGCGATCTTGGCTCACCACAACCTCCGCCTACGAGGTTCAAGAGATTCTCCTGCCTCAACCTCCTGAGTAGCTGGGACTACAGGCGCGCACCACCATGCCCAACTATTTTTTTGTATTTTTAGTGGAGTCGGGGTTTCACCATGTTGGCCAGGCTGGTCTTGACCTCGACCTCGTGATCCGCCCGCTTCAGTCTCCCAAAGTGCTGGAGTTACAGGAGTGAGTCACCACGCCTGGCCTGTTTTTCTTGTTCACATGCATGAACATAGACAAATACATTACACAGAATAATTTTATCAGTAAGATGATTTCAACTGCAAGTAAAAGAAAACCCTAACTCAATGACTTCACAATGAGGAAAGGTATTTTCCAAAATAACAAGAAATTCCGAATGGTTGGGGGTACTCTGGCTCCACCTCTCTGTAATCCTCCTGGCTCTGCCCACCTCCTTGTATTGGCTGTGCCCTCAGGCTATCAGGCAATGGCAGCACATAAAGTGCTAATGCCCAGATGTGGAGCTCTCAAGAGTGAGGAGATCATTCCCAGAAGGCACCTGACTTCGCCTGTGTTTCATTGGCCAGAACTGTGTCACTTATTCACGTCTAAACCAACTACTGAAAAAGGAAACAGAAGCATCATGATTTTTATTTATTTACTTATTTTTTTTATTTCAATAGTTTTTGGGGGAACAGGTGGTGTTTGGTTACATCAACAAGTTCTTCAGTGGTGATTTCTGAGATTTCAGTGCACTCACTACCTGAGCAGTGTACACTGTACCCAATGTGTAGTCTTTTATCCCTCCCCACTCCATGCTTCCCCCAGGGTCCCCAACGTCCATTGTATCTTTTATTTATGTACTTATTATTTTTCTTTTTTGTGAGATGGAGTTTTGCTCTTGTGGCCCTGGCTGGAGTGTAATGGCAGGATCTCGGCTAACCGCAACCTCTGCCTCATGGGTTCAAGCGATTCTCCTGCCTCAGCCTCCCGAGTAGCTGGGATTACAGGCGTGCACCACAACACCCAGTTAATGTTGTATTTTTAGTAGAGAAGGGGTTTCTCCATGTTGGTCAGGCTGGTCTCAAACTTCCAACCTCAGGTGATCCATCCGCCTCGACTTCTCAAAGTGCTGGGATTACAGACATGAGCCACCACACCCAGCCCATTGTATCATTTTTATACCTTTGTGTCCTTATAGCTTAGCTCCCACTTACAAGTGAGAACATAGAATGTTTAGTTTCACGAGTGAGAACATAGAATGTTTAGTTTCCTGACCGGGTGTGGTGGCTCACACCTGTAATCCTGGCACTTTGGGAGGATGAGGCAGGCGGATCACGAGGTCAAGAGATCGAGACCATCCTGGCCTAAATGGTGAAACACCGTCTCTACTAAAAATACAAAAATTAGCTGAGTGTGATGGCGCACACCTGCATTCCCAGATACTTGGGAGGCTGAGGCAGGAGAATTGCTTGAACCCGGGAGGCAGAAGTTGCAATGAGCCGAGACTGCACCACTGCACTCCAGCCTGGTGACAGAGTGAGACTCCATCTCAAAAAAAAAAAAAAAAAAAAGGGGGGGCTGGGTATGGTGGCTCACATCTGTAATCCCAGTATTTTGGGAGGCCAGGGCGGGTGGATCACCTGAGGTCAGGAGTTTGAGACCAGCCTGGTCAACATGGTGAAACCCCGTCTCTACTAAAAATACCAAAAAAAAAAAAAAAAAAAAGTAGGTACTTGGGAAGCTGAGATAGGAGAATCACTTGAACCCAGGAGATGGAGGTTGCGGTGAGCCGAGATTGTGCCACTGCACTCCAGCCTGGGTGACAAAGCAAGATTCCATCTCAAAAAAAAAAAAAAAAAGTTTACTGTCCTATTCCTGAGTTACTTCTCTTAGAATAATGGTCTCCAACTCCATCCAGGTTGCTGCAATGCCATTATTTCATTCCTTTTTATGGCTGAGTAGTATTCTATGGTATATATATATTATTTTCTTTATCCACTCATTGATTGATGGACATTTGGAATTGTGAATTGCAGAAGCACCATGATTGACCTAGTCCAATCAGGACCTACCTAGATGGGAAGAGGAACGAAGTCTTCCAAGGCAGTGGCCAATATGTAAAGGTGGATACCTGGGCAAATTCAGTTTCATTAAAAAGAGGGGGAGGTAAATGAATATTTTTTTTTTTTTTTTTTTTTTTTTTTTTTTGAGACGGAGTCTCACGCTGTTGCCCAGGCTGGAGTGCAGTGGCGCGATCTCGGCTCACTGCAAGCTCTGCCTCCCGGGTTCCCGCCATTCTCCTGCCTCAGCCTCCTGAGTAGCTGGGACTACAGGCGCCCGCCACCGCACCCGGCTAATTTTTTGTATTTTTAGTAGAGACGGGGTTTCACTGTGGTCTCGATCTCCTGACCTTGTGATCCGCCCGCCTCGGCCTCCCAAAGTGCTGGGATTACAGGCTTGAGCCACCGCGCCCGGCCGGTAAATGAATATTGAGGTAAGAACTGTATTAGTCAGTATTCTCCAGAGAAACAGAACCAACAAGATGTACGTGTGTATATATATGTATACATACATACATAAGGAGATTTATTATAAGAACTTGGCTTATACAATTATGCAAGCTGAAAAGTCCCAAGATTTGCAATCAGCAAGCTGGAGGCCCAGGAGAGCTGATGGTGCACTTTTAGTCTGAGTCCGAAGGCCTGAGGCCCAGGAAGAGCTGAGGTTTCAATTTGAGTCAGAAGGTGGGAAAAGATGTCCTAGCTCAAGAAGTCAGGCAGGAGGAGTTTCCTCTTGCTCTGCCTTTTTGTTCCATTCAGATCTTCAATTGACTGAATGAAGCTCGCCCACATCAGAGACGGCAATCTCCAAACATTAATCTTATCTACAAACTCCCTCACAGTCACCCCCAGAATAACCTTTGAGCAAATGTCTGAGCACCCCCTGGTCCAAGCAAGTTGACGGATAAAATTAACCATCGCAGCAACAAGGAGTATCTGTTGCATGGGGCACGTGACACAACATTAATCAGGATTCCTCTGTACAATAAGAGGGTCAAGAGTGCCTCGGCCTGAATCTAGCCTCTCTTACTTTCCAGTTGCATGTCTTGGTTAAGCTGTTTAACTTCTCTAAGCCTCCACTATAAAATGCAGAAAATGGGCCAGGCGCGATAATGCACGCCTGTAATCCCAGCACTTTGGGAGGCCGAGGTGGACAGATCACCAGAGGTCAGGAGTTCGAGACCAGCCTGGCCAACATGGTGAAACCCTGTCTCTACTAAAAATACAAAAATTAGTCAGTCGTGGTTGGGTGGGTGCCTGTAATCCCAGCTACTCGGGAGGCTGAGGTGGAGAATCGCTTGAACCCAGGAGGCAGAGGTTGCAGTGAGCTGAGATCCAGCCTGGGCAACAGAGCGAGATTCTGTCTCAAAAAACAAACAAAACACAAAATGCAGATAATGGGAGGAACCTACTTCATGAATTGAGGGTGAATTTAATGAGTAAAGTTCACCGCACAGTGTCAGACACATTAAGTGCTCAACACATTGTAGCTATTATTATCATGATCATTTTATTATGAACTGTGACGTTATGCATTGTGCCAGCTATCAATGTGTTTATTGCTTCTCGGCTCCAAATTCATCCTTAGATGTTTGCTCCTCAATAGCCTGGACATTTTTTTTTTAGACGAAGTCTTGCTCTTGTCACCCAGGCTGGAGTGCAATGGTGTGATCTTAGCTCACTGCAACCTCCCCTTCCTGAGTTCAAGCGATTCTCCTGCCTCAGTATCCTGAGTAGGTGGGACTACAGGTGCCTGCCACCACGCCCAGCCAATTTTTGTATTTTTAGTAGAGATGGGGTTTCACCATGTTGGCCAGGCTGGTCTCGAACTCCTGACTTCAGGCGATCCAACCACCTCGGTCTCCCAAAGCACTGGGATTTTATCATTTGTCATTTACGCTGATCACAGAGCTGAGCTTTCCCAGTTGAGGGCGCTGAAGAAACACTGCAGGAGAAAGAGGCTTCTCTTACTGGTTCCAGCTGCTGCACCACTGGTCAGCGCTAAGGGTGTGAGGTGTCATGGGCCACATAATGGGATTCTCAGACGCTGGGGGAGGCTTTGGAA
This sequence comes from Macaca thibetana thibetana, assembly GCF_024542745.1. Classification (NCBI taxonomy): domain Eukaryota; kingdom Metazoa; phylum Chordata; class Mammalia; order Primates; family Cercopithecidae; genus Macaca; species Macaca thibetana. The sequence continues at coordinate 25,586,569 of NC_065587.1, forward strand.
CCCAGGTAAGTTTTCCCATTCTGGCCACAGGGAGAGTGCAATTCTTCCCAAGCTGATCTTAGGTGATGGTGCCCCTAGTGGTGACTGTTCCAACTGCCGCAGGGAGCAATCCCTGGTCCCGTGGAATTGAGGGCTCCATTGTCACCTGCTCAGGGGGGCCTCCCTCAACCACTCTGTTTCATAACAAAATCCCCACCTGTCTGGGCCCTCCCTGTCTCCCCTGCCTACTTTGTTTTCCTCCAGAACTTTCCAACATACTCTATTTATTATTTGCTTATTTTATTGCCTGCCTCCTAAGCTCCACGAGGGCAAAGCTTTTTGCCTGTCTTGTTCACTTAGAAGTGTCTAGCACAGTTACCTGGCCCACAGTAGGTGTTCAATAAATATCTGTTGACCTGAGTTGCATGCAGGTCAACCATGCCTTCCTGCCCGTTGCGATTGCACCGAACACCATGGAGTCCTTTATCTTGGAGGAAAAGCTCCAGGTTTTTAAGGACCAGCACAGGTCAACTTCCCAGGCTTCGTGCTTAGCAGAAAAAGGAAAAATGTGGGTTTTGAAAAATGATTCTCTAGAGTGAGGCTTAGGCACCCTACCACCTTCCTAAAGTACCCCAGTTAACTGAGGGGTGAAGCCAAGGAGAAGAACAAATGGATCAATCACTTTGTCCCTCAGGTCAGAATCCTGGCTGTCACTCACTTCTTAAACGAACTGGGATGAAACCTCCTCCGGGCTTGGCTTTGTCGATGACATAAGGATCATAGGGTTAGGGTGGGGTGGAAAGAGGGTCAATAAGATCATGTGAGCAAAACCCAAAGCCCTTAGTGCAGTGCCTGGCACATAGTAGGTGCACAATATATGATTATTTTTGCTGCCAAGCAGCCATTTCCCATTCTCCTGGGGGACTTGCTGGAGATTGTGGAGCAAGGGTTTGTGATTGAGACACCTCTCCCTGAGCCAAGGGGCAGGCTCGTGTCCCAAGTCAGAACAATCAGGCACTCCCTCTGTAGGATGAAAACCTTAAACGAACGGCATTCTCTTTACCAGAGCAGCAGTGCCCTAACCACACTGTCCTCGCTGGGCAAATCTTCCCAAGAAATCCGCTTTCTGGCCTTCCAGAGCTGCCTTGATTTCATCCCATTTCCCAGTTCTCCAGGCTCCCATGGGCTCTGGGATCACACATTATCTTTCCAGTTTATTTCCTTTTGCCTAAGGAAGCCAAAGTCAGCTTCTGTGGCTTGTGATCAGAGACCCCTGACACTGACCAATGGGAAAAAGGGGGCTGTGGATCCACTACTGCAGGGAGAGGCACTCTAAGCTGTCCCCTAGTCCTTCTGAAGGAAGGCCTGAATACTGGGGGACCCTAAAAGGCATTGCAAATCCTTAACGTCACCATCAAAGTCATACAGGATCTTGGCCCTGCACCTTTCGGGCCAACATCCCACCACTGTCCCCATTGTTCACACCACTCCAGCCCCACAGGCATCTCTCCCATTTGTCACTGTTTAACTGGACACACTCCCTCCTCAGGGCCTTTGTATTTGCATTCCCTTGACTCAACTGCTCTTCCTCCAGAAATCCCCATGGCCTGCTCCTTTTCCTCTTTGCTCAAATGTCACCTGCTCAGTGGGGCCTCCCTCAACCACCCTACTTCAGAATATGATCCCCAGGGGTCTGGGCCCTCCCTATCCCCTTTGCCTACTTAATTTTTCTCCAGAACTTTCCAGCATGGTCTGTCCTTTGCTTATGTATTTTGTTGTCTGTCTCTTAAACTCCATGAGGGTAGCGCTCTCTGTCTGTCTTGCTCACTTAGAAATCTCTAGCACAGTCACTTGGCACAGAGTAGGTGCTCAATAAATATTGACCTGACTTGCATTCTGGGTGCATACAGTTAGGGACTTGGGGTGACCAGCGGCTCTCAATGGAACAAGCCTTTTCTCACAGAGCCCACTGCCTGCTCAGCCTCGGAGATCCTGGCTGACAAGTGCCTCCTGTTGGGGCCAGATTCCTGAGAAAACCCCACTCTTCCAGCAAACTGCATGTCCGGGAGGGAGCCACTTAAGTCCCGGCCTCTCCTGGATGGAGAACCAGTGAATCTTGGAAGACTCTTTTTTTTTTTTTTTTTGAGATGGAGTTTCACTCTTGTTGCCCAGGCTGGAGTGCCGTGGCGCAATCTTGGCTCACTGCCACCTCCGCCTCCAGGGTTCAAGCAATTCTCGTGCCTCAGCCTCCTGAGTAGCTGGGATTACAGGAGCATGCCACCATGCCTGGCTAATTTTTGTATTTGTATTTTTTATTTTTTGAGACGGAATCTCACTCTGTCGCTCAGGCTGGAGTGCAATGGCGCCATGTTGGATCACTGTAACCTCTGCTTCCCAGGTTCAAGTGATTCTCCTGCCTTAGCCTTCCGAGTAGCTGGGTTTACAGGCACCCCACCATCATGTCCGGCTAATTTTTGTATTTTTGTAGAAACGGCGTTTCACCATGTTGGCCAGGTTGGTCTCCAACTCCTGACCTCAGGTGATCCGCCCACCTCGGCCTCCCAAAGTACTGGGATTACAGGGATGAGCCACATGCCCAGCCTAATTTTTGTATTTTTGGTAGAGATGGGGTTTCACTATGTTGGCCAGGCTGGTCTCGAACTCCTGACCTCAAGTGATACGCCCGCCTCGGCCTCCCAAAGTGTTGAGATTACAGGTGTGAGCCACCGCGCCCGGCTGGAAGACTCTCAATAATAATAAATAATAGTAATAACAGTAACAGTGGCAAGCATTTATGCTTGCTGGCCTTTCCCCCTGGGTCTGTATTAAGGGCTTCACATCCAATATCTCACTTAAGTCTCAGATCGTTCTGAGACCCATGATACCCATTTTATACCATATTATACCCATTTTAAAGATGAGAAAACAGGCTTGGAGAATGTCCGTAGTAGTCCCACCATTTCCTGCGACTTCCTGGAGCCTGGCCCACAGAGGAGGGCTCAGGAAGGACGCTTTCCTTCCTCGCCCTAGGGAACAGGGAGGGACCTGAGCGCTGGCGTGGAGGGTGGGGGAGCCTGAAAGGCCCGGGCGCTGGGTGCGCGGGAGCGAGCGTGCGTGCTTGGCGCGAAGGCTCCTGGCGCAGGCAACCCGACCGCCCAACCGCGCGGTGGCTTGCCTGAGGGGTGGGGCGGCCGCCTCGGGTCCTGACGTCGGGCGCCCTCCGGCCGTCACTCAGCGCTCGGCCCCGCCCCGCCGCGGCTGCAGCAGCAGCGCCGAGGCCGGAGGAGCCACCGCCGCCACCACCGCCGCCACCGCCACCGCCTCCCGGGACTCGGAACCCAGCGCTCGGAGCCATGGCCTCGACCCCCGCGGGTAAGGGGCTGCGGGACACGGGGGCGGCGGGAGGGCAGCGCCCGGCCCCCGCACCCACTCTAGGCTAACCCGCGGCTCTCGCGTCTTGTCCCACAGAGGCGGAGACCCGACAGAGGCTTCTACGCACCGTCAAGAAGGAGGTGGGTGCCGGGGTGGGGGCGCTGGGCAGGATTCCCCCGGGCAGGGGGCAGCACAGCCAAACGGGAAAAGAGCCTCCGTGGAAGGGTGGCCTCTGGCGGTGGGGGGGGGCGGCCAGACCAGGTGTGGGACTCACCTGGGTAGGCATTGACCTCCCGCAGGGCAGGAGGCGCAGCGAGGGAGTTTGGGGATCGGTATAGGCGTGGGGAGGCTTTGGCCCATTTGAGGCTTTGTGCGGGGGCGGATGCAGCGTGAGGCCCCTCCAGGTGTGGGACCCACCTGGCTATGTCCCAGTAGAACGTCCTGTTGTGGAGGAGCAAGCAGGTGGGTGCGGTTCAGGAAGGGGATCTTCCAAGAGAGACTAGCTGCTGGGGGGACCCCCCACAGGGTGTGCTGGGGGAGGGGCCCTGATAGGGCTGCCGAAGGTGGGGCACCCTTTGGGAAAAGGGAGAGGGAAAATAAAGCCTCCCTCCCCAGCCCCCAAATTCTCAGTCCTTGGAGCCACCTCCAGGAGCCAGGGGACTCCCTCCCGGAGAGTCCCGGGTCAGTGAGCTGCTCACCTGGCAGTAGGGGTCCCTTCACCCCCTACCCCACACACTCAGAGGTGAGAATCAGAAAGGTTCTGCCATTTTTCTGCCCCTCCACTCTCCCTGGGGTCAGCGCGGGGGCCCAGTCTAATCTTTAGGGTTCATGACCAAAGACCTCCCAGAACCCCATAGACAGGGATAATTTGTAGTCCTTGGGGCCTGGGGTAGCATTTCCATGCCTGGACTGTGTGCTCTGCTGCGTACGCCTGCGTGGGTGAGGACCTGTGGCTGTGAGTATGTGCATATGAGAATGTCTGTGTGTCTGGAGATACCTAAGTGTATCTCTTTGCATTGTGTGTACACATATCTATGTGTGTCTGTGTATCTGTTTTTGTGAGAGTGGGTCTATGTGTGTGTATTGTGTGGTGCATGAGTCTGTGTGAATGAGTGATGCTGTGACTGTGCGTGTGTATCTTGAGTGGGTGTGTGGCATGTGATGCATGAGTCTGTGTGAATAACTAGGGCTGTGACGCCGTGTGTGTGCGTGTGTCTGTGTGTTGCTCTCCCCATTCTTCAGCCTCAGACCCCATTGCTGCTGTGTTTTTGTCACTTTTTAACCTTATGAGCACTTAGCCCAAGGCCTCGAATGGCAGCAGACCTTGTGGGCTGGCCTGGTTTGTGGGCCTGGCTTTCAGTGCGTGTGTGTGTGTGCACGCGTGTGTGCATGTGTATGTGTGTTGTGGGTGTCGGCTGAGGTGGCAGCATCAAGCATCACTGATGACCTGTCCTTCCCTGCACAGTGGCAGACAGCCACCAAGGGCAGCCTGGAGGCTTGGACCTGTTGCTGCCCCTCCCTCCTCGGGGAGCATGAGTATGTGTCTGTGTGTATATGTGTCTGTGTGTGGCATGTCCTATTTTGTTTAAAGAATGAGCTCCAGGGCTGCTTGGCACATTCTAGCATTTTCGAATGAGACATGCAAAATACATTAGATCCCTCAGAAAGGTCCAGAAGTGTTCAGCTCAGCCTTTGTATAGGCTCCTGTGGGTACTCCAAGGGAGGTCTGTCTAGAACCTCTCTTTTTTTTTTTTCCTGAGACGGCATCTCGCTCTGGGGCCCAGGATGGAGTGCAGTGGCACAGTCTCCGCTCACTGCAAACTCTGCCTCCCAAGTAGCTGGGGCTACAGGTGCCCACCACCACACCCAGCTAATTTTACTATTTTTTTTTTTTTTTTTTTTTTTAAGTGGAGACTGGGTTTCACTGTGCTAGCCAGGATGGTCTCGATCTCCTGACCTCATGATCCGCCCACCTTGGCCTCCCAAAGTGCTGGGATTACAGGCGTGAGCCACTGTGTCTGGCTTAGAACCTCTTTTCAACAGAACTCAGACCAACAACATTCTTGTGACTATTTCAGGGGAGGGGCATGTACCTTACAAAGCACCTGCTGTGTTTTTGTTCATGGTTTAACCAGACCTACATGTAATATGTAGATGTTTTTGCCTGAGGCAGCTTTGTTTTTTTTTTTTTGTTTTTTTGAGACGGAGTCTTGCTCTGTCACCCAGGCTGGAGTGCAGTGGCCGGATCTCAGCTCACTGCAAGCTCCTCCTCTCGGGTTCACGCCATTCTCCTGCCTCAGCCTCCCGAGTAGCTGGGACTACAGGCACCCGCCACTTCGCCCGGCTAGTTTTTTGTATTTTTTAGTAGAGACGGGGTTTCACCGTATTAGCCAGGATGGTCTCGATCTCCTGACCTCATGATCCGCCCGTCTCTGCTGGGATTACAGGCTTGAGCCACCGCGCCCGGCCGCAGCTTTGTTTTTAAGGCAATATTTGGTTGAATTGGGGAGGGGGCTGCAGGCAGAAGAGAATACCAGTAAGACATCTGGGGAAGGCTGTGGCTGAGGCCCAGGTCCAAGCTCAGCTACCATCTTCCCCAGTTTCCTGCATAGGTCCCTTCTCCTCTCTAGGACTCAGTTTCTCCATCTGCAGAAGGATGCATTGGTACCAGTGTCCTTCAAGGTCCAATCTGTGTCAGTCTAGTTTGGGTCTTGGGCTCAGAGAGGGGGAATAACTTGCCCAAGAGCGCCCAGCCAAGATGGGACTGAGTTGGGACTTACCCCCCAGGTCTTTTTGATGTCAGAGCCACACTTTGGCCCTCCCATCCCACAAACATGCTCATCCAAATCTACACAGTACCACACCTTGGACAGAATGTGTGGGTAGTACCGTTTCTACTGTACAGATGAGAACACTGTGGCCCAGAGACAATAAATGGCATTTCAAGGACACAGAACCAGTGTGGGGGAACAGGTTCCGGTCTTCTGTCTTTGAGTTCCTATTTAGCATAGGTACCCTAAGAACATGGCAACAACTCGGTTCCCCCCAAAGCATGTCTCCTGTCCTTTCCTTCCTTTGCTTACCTCTTTGAGGGGGCACCTCTCTCAGTGTCAGAGAACCAGTCTCCAGTGGAATAGAAGGGAAAGCTCTTTGCCTAGAAATCTGAGAGTCAAATCAGGTCCTCCTCCCCACTCTCTGGGTTCAGAGGAGCCACATCTCTGCCTGTCACAGCCTCACCCAGAGACTGCATTGTGTGTACACATATCTACATGTGTCTTGTGTGTATATCTGTCTTCTGTGTGTATATCTGTTTTTCCAGCCTTCTTTCTAGAAGGGGTGCCTTAATAATTGACATCTCTGGGCAGCTCTGCAAGGTTTGCCAGAGCCACTACAGCCACCAAGGGGCCGGCAGAGGCTGGGAGCTGGAAACTGTCCAGTGCTGGCCTGGGGAACCAGTAGGACCCAGCACCCATTAGGCAGGTCAAGAAGGAACTTCGGGCTCAACTAGAGCTGGATTCCAATTCCAGATATGTTTATTTACTAAGGGCTGTGTGTCAGACCCTGGGCTAGGTTCTGTGGATATAGCAGGGACAGGCCCCTTGTAGACAGGCCCTGTCCCTGTCCTCCTGGGGCTGACCTTGCTTGCAATGGAGGAAACACACTCCCAACAGATACTTTATCACAATTACAAGGATAATTACAGGCTGTGCACAGAGGCACCCCGGGCTGCAAGAATCCAAAACGGACAACTGACCATGTGCAGGGGCCCAGGATGTGATGTTTCAGAAGACAGGTGCAAGATGAGTAGGACTTTCAGGTGAAGATAGGGGGAGGTTGAGAGACACTAACAAAAACCATTCCTGGCAGAGGGTTTTGTACATGCAGAAGCTTTGTGGCTGCAGGGAAGACTGAATTTGAAGAAACCGAAGTGAGCAGAGCAGAGAGAAAGGAGAAGGGTGCAGATGCAGAGAAGGCAGAACGTATGGTCTTATCCCAAAAGCAAGGGGAAAGGAATGGGGAGGACATGGAGAACAGGGAAAGAAGGTGATGGAGCTGAAATTGATGGCCTGCTCACTGCACGATCTTGGACAAGATCTGTCTTTACCTTTATCAGTGTGTGGGTTTCCGTTTATTCATAATGGGGATGAAAATGATTCAGCTGGCAGGATAAACCCTGCGAGAACACCCATCACGTTAGCCTGAGCTCCTCCAGGGTAAGCATCCTTTTTTTTTCTTCTGTCCTCAGTGCCACCAAGAGAAAGCTGGAAACAAGGTGGCCTCAGCTGCAAACAGCGTGGCCTCAGCATGATTTCCTCCAGTTAAATCTCACCAGCTCTAGCTTGGCTCCTTCCTGACTTCCTTTACCCTCCCTGCCAACCCTTAATTTTGTTTTGGTTCCCGGAGCGAGCAGGGACTGGCTTCCCGTTGCCATGACAACTGCCATTAAAGGAGCCAGCCATGTGATGCCAGTTGATAATGGAAGCAAAGTGACTAACTGCCTTGTTTTGCTGCCTCTGGGCTGGGGCTAGAAAGCCTCTTAATTGGAAGGGAGAATGCAGGGGCTGGTGGCAGGCAGATGAGACCCCAGGAAGGAGACAGGGAGATGAGGCAGGTCCTGGAGGGGAAGCTACATTTAGCTCTGCAGACTGGAGCTGGTGGAAGGGCTGTAATTGTGGAGCCCTCGTCACAGCTGCTGAACAGAGCCTGTTTGGAGAGCTGAGTCTTCCAGCCTCTGGGTTAGGGGCGATGAGGTGGGAGAGGAAGGCAGGACTTGCTAAGAAGGTTGGAGGAAAGCGAGAGAAGCAATTGATGTTACCATGGGGACTCCGCAGTTTTACTGGGACCCAGTGGCTCTTAATGAAGGGGAGCAGTTTTCTCTCCCGTCCCTAGGTTGGGTTGCCAGATAACTACCAGGTCGCCCAGTTAAATCTGACTTTCAGATAAACAGTGAGTAAGTTTTCAGTATGAGTGTGTATTGCTAAATCTGGCAACCCTACTCCAGGGGACATTTGGCAATGTCTGGAAACATTTTTGGTTGTCACAGTTGGGGGTGCTACCGGCATCTAGTGGGAAGAGGCCAGGGATGCTACTCACATTCTTGCAGTACACAAGACACCCCCTCAGCCCACCACCACTAGCAGCACAAAGAAGTGGCCAGCCCAGAATGACAACGCTGTTAGAGCAACAAAACTTGCTCCCTGCTGACCCTACCCATCCTGCACCCACCGCACCCTTCCCTTTTCTAGGCTGCTCTGATACGAATGTCCTATTCTTGAACAACTCATTCTCACTGCTTTTAGATTGTCTTGGATGCATACTTGGAGTCCAAAGCCGGGGCAGGGGTGGGCAGGGGCAGTGAACGAAGTCTTGGCTCCCTAGCCATGTCATTTTGGGAAAACTTCCTCAGAATGCCTCAGTTTCTCACGTGTAAAATGGACTTAGGCCATAGGAGAGAGAATGGACTATGTAATAACACTAGTAATTCCTGGCCAGGCACGGTGGCTCGTGCCTGCAATCCCAGCACTTTGAGAGGCCGAGATGGGATGATCACTTTGGGCCTGGAGTTTGGGACCAGCCTGGGCAACACAGCAAGATCCCCATCTCTGCAGAAAACAAAATAAAAATAGCCGAGCATTGTAGTGCATGCCTGTAGTCACAGCTATTTGAGAGGCTGAGGCAGGAGGATCCCTTGAGCCCAGGAAGTTGAGGCTGCAGTGAGCTGTGATCACATCACTGTACTCCAGCCAAGGCAACAGCAAGACCCTGTCTCAAAAAAAAAAGAAAAAAGAGAAAAAAAGATATTATGACTGGGTGTGGTGGCTCATGCCTGTTAACAGCACTTTGGGAGGCCAAGCCAAGTGGATCACTTGAGATCAGGAGTTTAAGACCAGCCTGGCCAACATGGTGAAACCTCATCTCTACTAAAAATACAAAAATTAGCCGGGTGTGGTAGCATGCGCCTGTAATCCCAGCTACTCGGGATGCTGAGGCAGGAGAATCGTTTGAACCCAGGAAGTGGAGTGTGGTTGCAGGGAGCTGAGATGGCGTAAATGCACTCCAGCCTGGGCAACAGAGCGAGACTCCGTCTCAAAAAAAAAAAAAGGCATTCCTAATTTCCTAGCTGTTTGCTGGGGACTTCCGGCTTCCTCTGTCCTGGGCACTGTGCCGTGAACTTTCTGAGCGTTATCCCCTTCACTCCTCATGAAGGAGAGAATCATCATCTCTTTCCATGATCGATGAACTGGCGGCAGAGAGATGTTACGCAGCTCGCTTTGAGGTCCCACAGTCAGTCCGTGGGGAAGTCAGGATTCAAACCTCACATTGCCGAGATCTGGAGGGATGGCCTCGTGACCTTGGCTTACAGTGAGCAGTGGTGGGGAGCTGTGAGCTTCAGAAAAGTCCCTGAAAACACAGCTTGGCTTCAGGCAAATGCTGGGGAAGGAAATGGGACAGGAAAGGTCCATTAGTTCCAGCTTGTTTAGGGCTGTACGTGCCAGGCTGTGACATTTGAACTTCCCACAGTGGATAATGGGGAGCTATAGAAGATTATGAGCAAGGGAGGGTTGTGATTGGGACTGTACTTCAGGAAGTTTCATCTAATAGCAGGGACCAGGATAGACAGTTTCTGCCAGCTCTTAGAAGACAACTTTCTCCCTCCCTCTGTTATTTTCTTTCTCCCCCACTTCCTTCCCTCCCTCCCTGCCTCCCTCCTTCCCTGCCTCCCTCCTTCCTTCCTTCTTTCTTCCTTACACAAATATTAGTCGAGCATCCACTATGTGCCAGGCCCTGTTCTAGAAGCTGCAGACTGAGAAGTGAGTAAAGCAAAGTCGTTGCTCATATGCCCTCATTCAGTGTACAGTATAGTGGCAGAAGGGCATATAGAGAAAACGATAAATATATATTAAAGGTAACAAGGGCTCCAAGGAAAATAACAGCTGGGGAGGGATGGGAAAGGCTTGCCAGAGGAGGTGGTCAGGGATGGCCTCACTGATGCGATGGCGTTTGATCGAGACCTGAAGGAAGGAAGGGGAGCAGTGTCAACATCTGCAGGAAGTGTGTGCCTGGCAGAGGGAACAGCTTATGCAGAGGCTGTGAGTTGGGAACAGACCAGCTGGGAGGCCAGTGAGGCTTGGAGTGAAGAAAACAAGAGTAGAGATGAGGTTTGAGAGAGCGGGAGGCTGATTGTTCAAGACCTTGTCCATCGAAGGCTTTGGCTTTGACTCTGGGTGAGATAGGAGCCATGGGAGTATTTTGAGCAGGAAAGGAACAGGCAAGTTTTGGGGACAAGTCGAGAGGAAGCAAAGACACCAGATCATCAGATAAGACAGGAAATGTCTGCCTTTGCTGAGCTTTCCATTCTTGGGCTGGAATCACAGCCCCCCACCCACTACTCGTCCCACTGTGCCAAGGAGAGACTCCAAAAATGCGTGTGCTTGAATGAATGCAGGAATGCCAGGTGGGCTATTTTGGGGCTCTCTGATGCTGGCAGGATTGACTCACATCAGCTTGCGTATGTCGCGTTTGCCGGCTTAAGAGAGCTTTGAAATGCTCTTCATGAATAATGCAGCCATATCCACCTGAAGCGTTTTGATGCTTTTTCAGGTCTGGCAACCTGGCTTCTGGGAGCTTTTGCTAGTGATGAGCATCTGCGGCAGCTTAGGCACCCTGGTTCGATGTGGCGAGGCTGGCAGGAGGGCCCCTGGCTTGCTTGGCCGTGTCTCTTGTACCATATGGCTGGGCCTCCCCCAGCCACCTCATGAGGTGCTCCAGGAGCTGGTGGTAGCACTTGTTGCTGGGTGGCCGGCAGGAAAGGGCATTTTGGTCACCCTTAAGGGCCCCCAGTTGCTGTCTGCAGAGCCCAGGATGGGAAGTGAGGAGACCTGCCCTTGTTCCAGTTCTGACCCCAGCAATGGGTGTGGCTTCTCACAGGTCCCTTCTCAAGATCTCATTCTCCTGCTTTCTAAGTGGACGAGGTTGGACAGCTCCAGGATTCCAAGAACCTCAACTCATCTAATTTGGCCAGCGTCACTCTCTGAGAGCCAAATCTTTGTTTTTTCCATTCTGAATTTACCAAGTATTTATTTAAGACTAATTAAAACTAAGTAGCTGGTAAGACTTTTGAAGTGCCTTCAGTTCACTCAAGGAAAACCAGGGCTTAACTAACACCATTCTAATGGGATAAATATTTAAAAAACAAACAACAACAAAAAAACCACAAAACTAGCATATACTGAGCATTTTATATCAATGATTTCTTTTAATTATTGATCCCCCATGAAATAGATAACACCCCCTCTTTTATGGATGAGAAACTCGAGGCACAGAGATGGCAAGGAATTCGCCCTAAGGTCACAGAGATTGTCATTGATACAGCAAGGGGTCTGGCTGCACAGTCCTCCTCTGTTATCACTCTGAAGCTAAAACCAGCAAAACCCACACAGGGTTCCAAGCTCCACTGAGAGCGGGGGATCAGGGAAAAGGCCACATTTTGGAACCAGACAGTCCTACGTTCAGATTGTGGCCCTGCCATTTAGTAGCAGCATGAACCTCTTTGACGTTCATTTCCTCGTGTGTCAAACAGCAAGGGCCTCAGCTACCACTACGCTGTCACTGTCAGGCAGTTGGCAGTATTTATGGAGGGGCCAGGCACACCGCATGGCTCACCCTTTTGGGAGTAAGCTGGACTCAATCCCAGAAGGACACTTGGCTGCCCTTTCTGGTCGCATCTGAACTTACAGATGCCCTCAGCGCAGGATCTTGCTGTCTCTAGATAAGCCCGGACGTGGGGGTGCTGCAGCCCCCAGGGCAGTGCTGTGGAATGAGTCAGAAGAGATCTCTCTTGCGATCCAAAAGGACAAGACCTCTAGTGGGCTGAGTCTTGGCTGGCTGCATCATCATCCTGGGAAGGGCAGCTGGGTCTTCCCTCTGGGGCTGGCTGCCCATCAGCTCCTGGAGAGAGTCCCTCAGCCTAAGGAGCTCAGAGTCCCTGGTGACTTTCCTGGCCCTGCACTTGGTTGCTGTGCACACCTGGGCAAGGGGGCTAAGAATGCTAAACTCAGATGTGGGGCAGTGTATTTTTCTTTCACTTAGTGATATAGAAGATGAGATGAATATATTTCTATGTTATTTATTTCACAATTTTGCAGGAACTCAGATTGTGGGTGTTTACAAAGAACAGTAACGGTTCCTTTTGCAGTAAGGCCTTATTGAGAAAATGGATAGCTGAAGCCCTGAGAATTCAAGAGACTTGGTGATGTTACCAAAATGCCAGGGTTTCGGCCTAGGTCCTGCTGCTGGCCACACAGAAGGCCAATCACTGAGATAAGTATTGCCCAAGAAGAAGTCTTTTAATAGGGTGCTGCAGCAGAGGAGATGGGAGGTCAGGCTCACATCTATCTTCCTGACCAACTAAACTCAGAGGTTTATATAGCAGGGAGGAAATGTAAGTGCATGCAAGAAAACTGGAATTAGAGAGGGGTAAGGAAAAGGAGTTGGTCAACAGGAAGCAGGTGGTGGCTTAGGCAGTCATGGTGGGTGAGGGGTGTTGATCTGTTTGTCCAGATGCAATGATCTGGTAAGTTTCATTTCCTTGGGGGAGGCCTGATGTTTGGTTTCCTGAGAAAGGAACTCAGATAAGACAAATGTAACTTTCTGAAGTTTTAAAACTGGGAGGATCAGTTTCTGTGTTTATTCAAAAGAAACCATAAACATTAGTTCTATGGGATAGTTGGGCCAGTTTCAGTGATACTTGGGGCATTGAATGAATTCCTTTTTAATTATTATTATTTGGTAAATTGTGCTTACTTGGTAAATTAGAATTGTAGCAACTACCATTTACCAAATATTGCTGTAGGTACTTTGCTGTCTCTCATTTAATCCACAAAACAACCTTCCTACAGAGAAGTACAAGTAGCAACTGCTCTTTACTGACAAGGAAATTGATGCTCAGAGAGGCTAAGAAACTGAACCAGGACTACAGAGCTGAGAAACAGCAGGGTAGGGTTTGTTAGCCAGCTCCATCCTCCATGCACTTCAAGTCGGATAAACCCTGATAAAACTAGCTAGAATGATAATAAACATATAAAAATAAAATGAAAAGAGAAAGTGAAGATAAAAAATTGATTTCTTTTTTATTTTTATTTTTGAGATGGAGTCTCGCTCTGTTGCCCAGGCTGGAGTGCAGTGGCACGATCTCAGCTCACTGCAACCTCTGCCTCCCAGGTTCAAGCGATTCTCCTGCCTCAACCTCCTGAGTAGCTGGAGTTACAGTCGCGTGCCACCACACCCGCTTAATTTTTGTGTTTTTAGTAGAGACGGGGTTTCACCATGTTGTTCAGGATTGTCTTGAACTACTGATGTCATGATCTGTCCGCCTCAGCCTCCCAAAGTGCTGGGATTACAGGCGTGAGCCACCGCGCCCGGCCATGAGTATTCTCAGCTTTTGTCAGGACCTCTAAGGAATCCACAACCCAAATACCCAAATACAGTTCAGCATCACCCTGTGTCTTGGTTGGTGCTGGTATAACGAAGTACCGTGACTGGGTAGCTTCTAAACAACAGGAATTCTCACAGTTCTAGTGGCTAGAAGTCTGAGATCAGGGTGGCAGCGTGGTTGGTATCTGGTGAGGGCCCTCTTCCACTGCAGACTTCTCATCATGTCCTCATGGCGGAACGGGGTGAGAGAAGTCTTTGGGCTCTCTTTTATAAGAGCACAAATCCCGGCCGGGCGCAATGGCTCACGCCTATAATCCCAGCACTTTGGGAGGCTGAGGCAGGTGGATCATCCGAGGTCAGGAGTTGGAGACCAGCCTGGCCAACATGGTGAAACCCTGTCTCTACTAAAAATACAAAAATTAGCCAGGTGTGGTGGCGGGCTTTAATCCCAGCTACTCAGGAGGCTGAGGCAGGAGAATTGCTTGAACCTGGGAGGCAGAGGTAGCAGTGAGCCGAGATCGTGCCATTGCATTCCAGCTTGGGCGACAGAGCAAGACTCTGTCTCAAAAAAAAAAAAAAAAAAAAAAAAAACAGAAAGAAAAGAAAAAACAAAATAGCACTAATCTCATCTAAGAGTCACCTTCATGACTTAATTACCTCCCAAAAGCTCTTCCTCCTAATACCACCACTTTGGGGATTAGGATTTTATTTGTTTGTTTATTTAGAGATGGAGTCTCGCTCCGTTGCCCAGGCTGGAGTGCAATGGTGCGATCTTGGCTCACGGCAACCTCCACCTCCTGGGTTCAAGCAATTCTCCTGCCTTAGCCTTGTGAGTAGCTGGGACTACAGGTGCCTGCCACCACGCCCAGCTAATTTTTGTATTTTTAGTGGAGATGGGGTTTCACTTTGTTGGTCAGGCTGGTCTCGAACTTCTGACCTCAGGTGATCTGCCTGCCTCGGCCTCCCGGAGTGCTGGGATTACAGGTGTGAGCCACCACGCCGGGCCCGGGGATTAGGATTTTGAAATATGAATTTTAGAGGGATATGCCAAAACATCTATAACCCCCTGCAGGAACTGTCCTAGTGTGATACAGAGATGATTGCAATACAGTTTCCTGTCCTTAGTGTGCCTAGAAATGAACTTGTACCTCTTAGTTTCTAAACCAGTTCCAATAATAATAGCTTTCTGGTAAAAATGACAATAATCGGCCTGGCGCAGTGGCACACGCCCGTAATCCAAGTATTTTGGGAGGCTGAGGCGGGAGGATCATGAGGTCAAGAGATCGAGACCATCCTGGCTAACACGGTGAAACCCTGTCTCTATTAAAAAATGCAAAAACTTAGCTGGGTGTGGTGGTGGGTGCCTGTAGGCCCAGCTACTCAGGAGGCTGAGGCAGGAGAATGGCGTGAACCCGAGCGGTGGAGCTTACAGTGAGCCGAGATCTTGCCACTGCACTCCAGCCTGGGAGACAGTGAGACTCCATCTCAAAAATAAAATAAAATAATAATCACAACCCCAGTAATAATTATAATTAGCATTTATTGGGCACCTACTTTGTCCAGGCCTGCCTTGTCCCAGTATGTTAGCTATGAGTCATAAGTGCTTATCTACATTTCAATCAAGTGAAATTTAAATTTAATTCAAAATGCAATTCCTCAGTCACACTAGCCACATTTCAAGTACTCAATAGCCACCTATGGCTGATGATAACATGTGGGACAGCACAGGTATAGAGGGTTTCCCAAAAAGCCTATCCTGTTCCAGACAGTATGCTATGCACTTCGTATGCATTAGTGTATGTAATGTTAAAAGAAAGCAAACCAGGCCGGGCGCCGTGGCTCACGCCTGTAATCCCAGCACTTTAGGAGGCCGAGGCAGGCAGATCACGAGGTCAGGAGATCGAGACCATCCTGGCTAACACGGTGAAACCCTGTCTCTACTAAAAATACAAAAAATTAGCCGGGCGTGGTGGTGGGCACCTGTAATCCCACTACTTGGGAGGCTGAGGCAGGAGAATGGCGTGAACCCGGGAGATGGAGGTTGCAGTGAGCCGAGATCACACCACTGCACCCCAGCCTAGGTGATAGAGCGAGACTCCATCTCAAAAAAATAAAATAAAATAAAAATAAAGAAAGCAAACCCAAAAACCATCAGAGGGAACTTGAGGCCCAAGGTCATCCAGGAAATAGCAGAGATTGACCTGTTCATGGTTTTACTTACCCAGAGTGCCTCCCTTGATCTGGCATCGGCTGTGTGCTGGGTCCTGTTTGAGGCCCTCTGCCTCTATTTATTATCCCATTTTACAGATAAATACTGTAAATTGCAGCACAGAGAAGTGAAGTGACTTGCCCAAGGTCACACAGCTGGTAAGAGGTGGAGACAGGATTTGAAACCAGTGTTAGAGATACTTATTGGATTGCTCCTCCTCCTAAGTTCAGGTGGAGGTGGTTAGTCCTTCTCCAGAAAGATAATAAGTACTGTCTGATGTACCTGTGTGTGTTTTAAGCAACCATTTGAGAATTTCCTTTTCCGTTTTCTGCAGCTGCCCAAACCATCTTCCCCTCCACGCCCCCAAGTTTGGCCGTCTGCCAGGGATCTTGGGTGGGCTTCGAGTCTGCGTGTATCTTCCTCATCCATGAGGACCCTGGGTCTGTGGAGATGGGGGTGCTGCCAGGGAAGCCAGACGCAAGCAGTGGGCAGGCACCCAGGAGGAGGCTGGCCAGTCTCCAGGGTGTGGGCTGGGAATGGAAAACGTGCAGGCAGGCTTCTCTGGGGATGGAAGGAGGCTGGGGAGCATCTTCACAGCTCCATCCTCTCCTGTGCATGGGCGTGGCAGCCTGAAGGACCTTTACACGAGGATGTCCTCGGGAGAATGCCTTGGAATCAGGCCCAGGGGGAGCCTTCTGGTCAAGGAGAGTCTGAGGAACCTGGGCAGGGTGATAAGGGGAGGCTCATTTGTAGGAAGCCCAGCCAGGTTGGCCGGCCCTCACACTGTCACAGAACAATGCCGGTGCCTATTTATAGCAAGCCAGTAAACGATTAACTGGGGCCAGGCTGGCAGCAGCCAAGTTAGTGGTGTTTGCTTCTTCCCTAAGCCTCAGTAACCACATTTAGGGCAGGTTATGTGGCGAGGAATTGGAGGAAGAATTTTTCTAATACCTTAAAGGTCCACAGGCTCTATCGTTTTTCATTCCGCCCTCCCCACTCCCACCTCTCCCATGACCAGGGCTGTGGGCCACCCCTGTGTGGCTTTGTTTTTGTTATCTATGCTGTGTGGAAGTGACAGGAAAGATGGAAGGGTGTGGGTAGGAATGGCGGGGGCATGTCTGTCCTGAAACTGCCTGTGAGAGGGGTCCAGGACAGGAAACTCTGATGCATTCACCAGCATTTGCTAAGCACCTACTGTATGCCAGGCTCTCTGCTGGGCAGGGGGGAGACAGCAGTGAGCACAACAGGTGAGATCCCTACCTTCAACCAAGAGGGCGGAGGTGGATAATGACCATGCAAACAGATGAAGAAATGCGATGAATTCAGAAATGGATGAGAAAACAGCAATGCAGTGGGGAGAGAGGCTGGGGTGAGTTGGGTAGGCGGCAGCTTACCAGGGCAGTCATGGTAGGCCTCTCTGAGAAGGTGGCATTTGATCTCATATCTTTTTCTTTCTCTTCTTTCCTTTCCTTTTTCCTTTCTTGATGGAGTTTCACTTTGTCACCCAGGCTGGAGTGCAATGGCACGATCTCCACTCACTGCAATCTCCACCTCCTGGGTTCAAGCGATTCTCCTGCCTCAGCCTCCCGAGTAGCCGGGATTACAGGTACCTGCCATCATGCCCAGCTAATTTTTGTATTTTTAGTAGAGATGGGGTTTGACCATGTTAGTCAGGCTGGTCTCGAACTCCTGACCTCAGGTGATCCACGCTCCTCGGCCTCCCGAAGTGCTGGGATTACAGGCGTGAGCCACCGCGCCCAGCCTGAGTTAATATCTTGATGATGGAAAGAAGAGGCTGTGTAGAGAACTAGGAATGGCAGAGGGAATGACAGGAGCAGAGGCACTGAGGCAGGGAGGAACGTGCAGCGTTGGAGGAAGGCAAGGGAGCAGGAAGTGAGGAGGAGAGAGATGGGAGACAGGCCAGAGACAGAGTGTTCCCCTGAATGTCCCCCTTGGGAGGTGGCAGGGAAGATTTCTGAGCTGACACCACCAGACACCTTCTCTACAAAAGCTCCAAAGCCCATTGCAGGTCATGGTGGACTGCAGGCACAGGGGATCCCTTTCAGAAGGAGGCGCTTAGCCTGTCTGCTGAAAGTCGGGATCCCTGCTAACGTCTTCCATGACTTGACAGTGTGAGGAAAGGATGTTTTTTTCTTATTTCCCCCTCCACGAAGTCTGTATTTAAGACTTATTAAAGTCTTATTAGATCAGTTTTAGGTTCTCAGAAAAGTTGAGAAGAAGGTGCAGAGATTTCCCATATATCCTCAACCCTTCCAAACGTGTAGCCTCCCCCACTGTCAGCGTCCTCAGCCAGAGTGGTACTTTTGTTAGGGTTAATGAACCCACATGGACGCTTATCCCCCAGAGTCTGCAGGTGACATCGGGGTTCACTCTTGGTGCTGTGCGTTCTGTGGGTTTGGACAAATGTCTGATGGCATGCATCCGCCATCACAGCGTCATGCGGAGAATGTTTCCGCTGCCCTGCAAACCTGCCACGCTCTACCTGTTCATCTCTCTTTTCTTCCCAACCCCTGGCAGCCCCGGATCTTTTCACATCTCCGTAGCTTTACCTCTTCCAGAATGTCATATTGTTGGAATTGCATAGTACATAGCCTTTTCAGATTGGCTTCTTTCACTTAGTAAAAGGCATGTAAGATAGGACATTTCTTTTTGTCACCATGATTCCTCTTGGGGAGCCGATGTGGAGCAGAGAGGGTGCCAGGTGGTGCTGGGCATGCAGGGAGAGGTGTACTGTGAAAAATGATAGCCAAAGGCAGAGGTGGAGCTGGCAGGTGCCGCTGTCCCCTGGCTCTGGGAGCAGCAAGTTGACTGTGACTGTGATGTTCGACTTCAGAGGGCTAAGGGAGCAGGTGCATTTGTCGCCATGGTACTGGGGTCTTCACTGCAATGTGGGGCTCCAGAACACGAGACTTTGATTTCAGTCCCAGCCTCCTCACAGGTCTGATGGCGTTTGCCTCTCCCAGGATGGCTGTGTCATTGGGAAAATGGGAATGATAACAATGACACCTACAATGCATAGTAGTTGTGAATCTCTGGGCTCAAGTGTGTAAAGCACCCACTTGTGAAAAACACCCATAGGTGTCTCTCGAATGAATGAACAAACCTACTGTGTGCCAGGCTCAGTGCAGGAAGGACAGTCCTGGATTTGAATCTTGCCCTGCCATTTCCAAGCCTTGTGCTCTCGGGCAAGTCATTTCATCTGACCAGAACTCAGTTTCCTCATCTGTAAAGTAAAGAGCGTTATCGTACCCATTTCACAGAAATACTATGGAGATTAGATGAGATCATACCCCAAGGCATGGCGCCAGGCAATCAGTAAACAACATTTTATAAATAAATGCTGGCCGTGATGACTTAAAACAAATGTATAAAACACTGAGCATGCAACAGCTATTGTGCCAAATGTTTTAAATGTATTGTCTTGGCTGGACACAGTGGCTCATGCCTGTAATCCGAGCACTTTGGGAGGCCGAGGCGGGTGGATCACTTGAGGTCAGGAGTTGAAAACCAGCCTGGGCAACGTTAAAAAAAAATTAGCTGGGCATGGTGGTGTGTACCTGTAGTCCCAGCTACTCAGGAGGCTGACACAGGAGGATTGATTGAGCCCAGGAGTTCGAGGCTACTGTGAGCCGTGATCGCATAACTGTACTCCAGCCTGGGCAACACACTATCCCTTAAAATATACCTAAATAAATAAATGTATTATCTTAACGCCAGTGAGGCAGATATCACCCATTTCACAGATGGGAAAGCTGAGGCTCAGAGAAGGGACAGGATTTACCCAAGATCACGCATGGATAAGCTGGGATTGGAATTCTGGGAGTCTGATTCCAGAGCCTGATGCAGCAGGTGTTACTCTAGGAGCTCAGCAGAGGGCAACCTGCATGGACTGCTGGGCTCAGAAAGGGATGCGGAGAGGGGCACGTGACTTGGCCCTGGAGGATTGGGGGATTTTTCCAGAGCTAGGAATGGGTGAGGATATCAAGTGGAGGGGACTGCATAGGCCAGGACCAGGAGGTGGGAGTCATCTGGGTCACGCAGGAGGAATGGCATGTGTGACCGGAGCCCAGGGTGTGGGGAGGGAAAGAGACAGGATTCAGCAGGGAAGGAAGGTTTGGCCACCGCATAGAACCAGGCACAGCTTGCAGGGCTGCGGCACCGTCTCTCCCCCTCCCCGCACCCCAAGTCTGTTTGTGTCTGTGCTTTGGAGCTTCCCAAACTACTCCTGTCCCCACCCCATCACCATCACCAGCCCCATTCCAGCCCCTCCCAACTGTCACCTTCTGTGTGCCTCACCCTGATAGATTTAAAAATTAAAAGCCGCCAGCTCTTTCCGTAGAGTGTTTCTCCCTGATACAATGTCCTTACAACATCTGTTCCTTCCTTTGAGCTCCACGGTGGCTATGTGGGGGCAGTCACAGGCGATTTTTTTCGCTTGTTTACAGTGGGAGAAACTGAGACCCAGAGAGTTAATTTATATTTGTTCTTCACATCTTGAGCCATCACCACCTTCAGGAAGCCCTCCCTGACCTTCCCTGCCACCCTGTCAGGTGTGGTTGCTTTGTTATTCTCCTAGAACCAAGGTGCAAAGAACTGGTCTCACTTTGTAACAATTTACCCATTTTGTGATTCTGTTTATATCTTTCCATCTCCCTGGACTGTAAGGCTTGCGAGGACAGGGACCACGTCTGCTTGCTCCCCGGAGCCTGACTCACAGGAGCATTCGAGAAATTGAGTGCATGAACGACAGTTTTGGTTCCTGCGATATTTGCAGGGAAGGAGATGTTAATGGGACATGGAGGAGGCACACTTGTCCCAGCTTAAGGGATGGGGAGTCCAGGAAGCCTTCCAGGAGGAGGCGACACCTTGGCGGAAGCTTGAAGCCTGAGTTGCAGCTAGCCAGCTGGAGCATTCGGGGTGGGGCATCTGGCAGAAGGCAGCACGTGAGCAATGGTATGGAAGTGAGCACTTAGTGCCACCTTTGGGGACCAGGGCTGAGGGTCAGTGGTCCAGGCAGGGCTGGAGATGCTGGTTCATGCTTCTTGTCCTGAGAGTCCCAGGTGCCTGTGAGAGCGGCAGAGTGGCACAGCCTGCCCTCCGCTCGCTCCATTGCTCCAGTGGTTGTTGAGGGACCTGTGAGTCACCCCCTATTCTCCCCACTTTACCCACATACTGAGTTATTTTTATTATTTATGGTTTTTTTTTTTTGAGACAGAATCTCACTCTGTCACCCAGGCCGGAGTGCAGTAGCGTGATCTCAGCTCACCACAACCTCTGCCTCCTGGGTTCAAGCGGTTCTCCTGTCTCAGTCTCCCTAGTAGCTGGGATTACAGGTACGTGCCACCACAACTGGCTAATTTTTGTATTTTTAGTAGAGACGGGGTTTTACCATATTGGCCAGGCTGGTCTTGAACTCCTGAGTTCAGGTGATCCACCCACCTCAGCCTCCCAAAGTGCTGGGATTACAGGCGTGAGGCACTGTGGCCGGCCTGAGAGTTGTTTTCAAAGGCTCCCTGCAGGGCCCTCCAGGCATCCCAATTTAACCATCCTCCCCACTGCCAGTTTCCTCCGGAGGTAAGCGTCAGGAAGCCCATGTCATAAGTGGGTGCTAGCTCAGTGGTCCTCACCCCACCTGCATGGTACTTACCCCACCTCAACCACCAGAGACCCCAGGTGGGGAGTAAAGGTGGGACGCTCTGAGTCAGCAGGCCTCAGAGGAGCATGGGACAGCTGGCCTGGGTGATTTTTATTTAGACCTACTGTGTGCCTCAAGCACTGTGCTGGGTGCTTCAAACCAGGGGTGTCTGTGGGCCAAATCCCACCTGTTTGTACCCACCCTTTACATTTTTAAAGGTTGTAGAAACAAAAGATACCATGGGCTAGATTCTAGTATGTGGCCTGAAAATAGGTTTGCCAGTTTTGGCAAATAGAAATTTAACAAATAAAAATAATTTGCCAGATGTGGCAAATAAAAATTCAGAATGCCTTGTTTAAATTTGAATTTCAGAGACTCAATCAATAATCCATATAATATTTGGCGCATACCTATACTCAAAAGATTATTCCTTGTTTATCTGAAATTGACATTTAACTGGGCATCCTGTAATGTATCAGGCAGTCCTACCCCAAACCTTAAAACATTTGCTACCCAACCCTTTACAGGAAAAGTTTATTGATCCCAGCTTTAAACACGTATCAATGGGATCTAGAGCCAAGGGGGCTTAGGACACTGCCTGGAACCTAGCTCAGTAAGCATTAGCTGCTGGTGTTAGTGTTACTAACGTAGTCCGATTGATCGTCAGCGTTTACTGATCTCCTGCTGTGTGGCCAGGCACTGTCCTAGGGGCTGAAGCTCTTCATGGGAGAGATGGAGGCTAAATGAATGAGCCCAGAGACGTATAAAGAGAAGTCAAGTGCCTGAGTCCTGAGTAAGAGTACGCAGCAGAGGAAAAGGGTAGCGATGGCAGGTGTGAGGCCCTGTTTTAGACAAGGTGATCAGGGAGGCTCTCCGAGGGGGAGATATTGGAGCCGACTACAGAATGGAGTGAGGATGTAGCTTTCTGGGGGCTACCCCGTCTCCAGCCCTCATGGTGTGCCCGGCCCTGTTCAAGTGCTGTGTATGTTTTGCTCATGGCATCCTCGCATAGCAGTCCTATGAGGTGATGCAGGTACCATCCCCGTTTCACAGATGAGGAAACTGAGGCCCGAGGTCACCCAGCAAATGGCAGAGCTGGAGACTGACCTGTTTTTGTTTTTACCCCCTCCCCCTGCCGGTCCCCCTCCCCCTGCTCTCCCCCCCCCCCCCCCCCCCCCCCCCCCCCCCCCCCGCCTAGAGTGCCTCCCTTGATCTGGCACTGGCTGTGTGCTGGGTCCTGTTTGAGGCTCCGCCTCTATTTTCTGCAATCTTTATGACAGCTCTGCACCCTGGGGCATGAGTCTTATCTGGGGTTCAGAGGAGTAAAGTCAGCCCAGTGTGGGGAGGCAGGGACGAGTAGCAAAGTTAATGTGGAACCTGGCAGGACTCAAGGTGGGCAGCAGAGGGTACCTGGGTGTGGGTAGGTGGCAGCTGAGAGGACTGGAGAAGACAGGGCAGGCCCAGGAGACCCAGAAGTCCCCCTTCCTGCCTCACAGATTGCCCTGGGTTTCCCTGCCTGGAATTAGTGCTCACTTGCCCTGAGTCCCTCCTGAGATTAATCCTGTTTTTATGCTGTTTAAATATTTGCAGGTGGAGAGAGGGAGGGAGGGCGGGGCTGGTTTCTGAATGGTTGCGGGGTGGGGCTGGAGGTGGTTGGGCAGGTGCTCAGAGGCATGATGTGGAGGGACGGGGCTGGGCTGCAGCCTCAGAGGCCAGCTAGGTCCCGACTAGCCAGGAGGTGGGAAGCCCAGGGAAGGCGGCACTGAGCTGAAGGATGCCTCAGCAGCCGGCCGTTCACCTGACGCCCATGAGCATCTCCTGGGTAGTCCGTGTCATCTCAGGCTCCTCTATCATTTGTAGAATCCCTGCTGTGTGTCAGGCACCATCTCCAGGATCTCATTCAGGCCTCTCACCTTACCCCTAAGAGGGAGGGGTGCTGGTTACCACCCACCTCCCTTTACAGATATCCACATGAGGTTGGAAACTTGCCCAACATCACACATACAGTGAGTAGCCGAGGATTCGACCCCAAGTCAGTGACTCCACATACTAGGCTCTCAGCCTCTCTCAGCTGCCCCCTGACACCCTGTCCTTTATGCTAATTTGCTGGTTCCAAAAGGAATGAGCTCCCCATCATTGGAGGAATGCAAGGAAATGTTGGAGCACCCCTTAGAATGGATGCTGCGGAGGGATAAAAGCCTCCTGACCACCTGGACCTTTGTGGACCCGCATCTCCTGAAAGACCCCCCTTAGGTGTGATTGGTGCAGTCTCATCAGGCACCCCAGGTCTGCTAACTCCCAATGAGGTGTTTCTTTTGGTCCTGAAGTTCAGAGAAGCTGAGTAATCCCTTCTCACGGGTTTCCTAGCACCTTGATTTTCAGATGACCCAGTTCTGGGCGGGACTGGAGGCAGGGCTTTAAGGCCATCAGAGAGGCCTAGTTTGAGTTCCAGCAGTGCCCTTTCCTGGCTGTGTGACCCTGGGAAAAATTGCATAAACTCCTTGAGCCTCAGTTTATACACCTTTAAAATGGAGTAATAATGCTCTTTTGAGGATTAAATAAGAATTCCATAAAAGCACCTGGCATATAAAGTATGTTCAAGTAAGGAACTTAAATTTGCAAACCTCATTAAAAGGGGGCAAATGACATGAACAGATACTTCTCAAAAGAAGACATACATGCAGCCAACAACCATATGAAAAAAAGCTCAGCATCACTGATCATTAGAGAAATGGAAATCAAACCACAGTGAGCTACCGTCTCACATCCATCAGAATGGCCAAGGTTGCAGAGAAAAGGGAATGTTTATACACATTTGGTGAGAGTGTAAATTAGTTCAGTCATTGTGGAAGACAGCAACAGTTCCTCAAAGACCTAAAGACAGAAATACCGTTCAATCCAGCAATCCCATTACTGGGTATATACCCAAAGGAGTAGAAATCATTCTGTCATAAAGACCCATGCATACCAGTGTTCACTGCAGCACTATTCACAATAGCAAAGGCATGGAATCAACTTAAATGCCCATCAATGGTAGACTGGATAAAGAAAATGTGGTATATATGCACCATGGAATACTATGCAGCCACAAAAAAGAATGAGATCAGTTGGGCGCAGTGGCTCACGCCTCTAATCCCAGCACTTTAGGAGGCCGAGGTGGACGGATCACAAGGTCAGGAGATCGAGACCATGCTGGCTAACACGATGAAACCCCGTCTCTGCTAAAAATACAAAAAAAGTAGCCGGGTGTGGTAGTGGGCACCTGTAGTCCCAGCTACTCAGGAAGCTGAGGCAGGAAAATGGCGTGAACCTGGGAGGTGGAGCTTGCAGTGAACTGAGATCACGCCATTGCACTGCAGCCTGGGCGACAGAGCGAGACTCCGTCTCAAAAAAAAAAAAAAAAATGAGATCATATCCTTCTCAGGAATGTGAATGGAGATGGAGGCCATTATCCTTATCTAACTACTGCAAAACAGAAAAACAAATATGACGTTTTTACTTATAAATGGGAGCTAAATAATGAGAAAACATGGACACAAAGAGGGGAGCAACCGACACTGGGGCCTATCGGAGGATGGAAGGTGGGAGGAGCAGAAAAAATAACTTGGCTAATAGGCTTAGTACCTGGATGATGAAATAATCTGTACAACAAACCCACGTGACACGTTTACCTGTATAACAGACCTGCACATGTACCCTTGAACTTAAATTTTTTTTTTTTAAAGGAATGTGTTCAAGTAAATATTCTCTCTTATCATTTGGTTCAAAATAGCATCCTCCAGCTTCTGCTGTGAGACAAGGTGTTCATCAGAACAAGGGCCCTGGGTCTGACTCCTGCCACCTCTGAGTAACCTAGGGCAGATTATGTGGGAGAAAAAAAAATCTGTGCCTCAGTTTCCCCATCTCTAAAATAGAATAATTTGGGGACTTAATCATCAGGGTTGTTGTGGTTATACACAGTTCCTGGAGCATAGTGAGTGCCCAAAAAAAGTGAATAATGAGCTTCACCACCATAAAGTTCCTGCACACAGGCCACAGTGATCCCAGACCATCACTGCCTCAGGACCACCCCAGACTCCCTGGCATCTGTCAGCCGTCAAAGTGGATCACGCCCAAGCCCACGTCTGAGAGCCTGGAATGGGGAAAGAGTGAGCTGAATTCCAGCTCTTCCTTCCAGGGCTGCCTGGCCCTCTTCCCCTGTCCACAGTCTGGTCTGTGCCCCGGGATGGGTTCGGAGGAGTGTGCAGCCTCCTCTCTTCCTGCATGGAGACGATGCCCTTTTCTGCAGTGTTCAAAGGTAATAACCTTTTACCCTCCTTGCTAATTACCAGCCTTTTCAACTTCATCTCCTGGACTTAGGGTGTCAGCCTGTCATTAACTCCTGGGGAGATATTCTAGCAGGTAGCTGGGATATCAGACTTCTGGGGAGATATAACCAGTATTGGGTAGCAAAGGTGGAAGGGGTCCTCACTTATCCCAGCTTGTGTCTCAGGCTGAGCACTACATGCACCCTTAGCATTAGCAGCTCCAGATCCATTCCCAAGGTAAGAGGTTTGCAGCCAGCTTCCTGGCTGTGTGACCTCAGGAGAGGAGCTTAACCTCTGAATTTCAAGATCCACAGCTGTAAGTGGACAGCCTTCTCCACTCTACAGTGTTTGGACTTGAGACAGTGTGTGAAAACTGTCATGGTGGCAACAGGAAACAGATGCCTCCCCCAAACCGAGTACATTAAGGCAAATTTAATAAAGAGGCTATTGACTAAGGTGGTGGGAGGAAGGATGCTAGGAGTCCACAAGGAAGGATGTAGCGCCCCGTGGTTGTTAACAGTAGGAACCAGGAACCATCACCACTCCTGGGTCTGAAGGGACGGGAGGGAGAGGTTACCAGAAGGGGGCTAGGTGTATGGAGAGGGTCCCCAAACAAAAGCTGTGGCTGCCAAGTCCCTTCCTTAAGGAAGCTTGAGGTAGCTGGTTTTCTATCCACTCCCGCCCTCCTTTTCTGTGTTGTTTCACTCTCCCTCTCTCCTCTTCCTTTCGCTTGAACTCTAATGATATTTGGGCGCGCATGAGAATCCCTGGGCGGGCTTGGGAAACGCCTCCAGCAGTTGGGGAAGGGCATTAGGGTTAGCATTTGCATTTCCAGCCAGTTCCTAGGTGATGCTGATGCTGCTGGCTCATGAGTGAGCAGCTGTGCTACTACTGCATAGCACTTTCCCTGAACCTCTTATCTCATCTGACCCTCGGGCTCACTGCACTAAAAGCCCCTCCCAGACAGGGCTGTGATTCCTCCCCTGAGGCTTTCCACACCTTGCACCCAGTATCACAGCCCTGATTAGAGGGGCTAGGCTTCTGCGTCCTGTGTGGCTGAATTTGCGGGCATTGTACCATTTGCAGCTTGTCTCTATTGACTTGGCCCAGATGGGTTCACACTGTAGGTTAGTGGTCCTTGGTGGAGATGGAGGTCAGCGTGCGGGCGGGTTAGGAGGAGGTGCTCTTAGGATCAACACCAGGAGGTGGAGCGAAGCAAGCAGGAGAGGCAGAGGGAGAAGTCAGGCCATGATGCAGCCTCAGGGGAAGCCTTGGCCAGCCCTGCAGGGAGTTCCAAGGGGAGCTGGGATGGCCCTTCCGAGTCATCCTGAGTTGGGGCAAAGTGGCTGGAAGTTTATACCCCACGTGCAGCAGTCATTGGATATGTGCCTCGTGGGAAGAAGCAAGACCTTGGAAGAGGCTCTCTGGATACCTAAGGCAATGTCCTGTCCCCCGTGGGGCTGACAGCTGAGGGTCTTTGACAGTTCTGATGGGATCTGGGTGGTGCAAGGCAGCAACTACCTCATCAGCCAAACTTGGCCAGGGACCTGGGAGGCAGTCAGGGCCTTCTCATGCCCCCTCCACTGCCCTCTCTTCCCATCCTTGGTTCCCATGGCCCCTGTACCCCAAACTCCTTCTTCCCTCAACTCCAAACCAAAAAGCCCTCTTGGTATCCTTTGAGCACACAGGCCCCCAGCGGAGACACCTGCCTATGGCTTTGCCAACAGCCAGCCTCTGCATGTCAATTTTTCTCAACCAGGCCATCCTGTAATACAGAGAAGCAAAAGTCCCCAACGCCCCAACCTAGCGTGCACTGAAACGAAGAATAAACACATCAGTGTTGTTAACCTCCAGGGGCAGTGGTTAGAAAGAGGAAGGGGAGGAGACTGTGTGTTCTGTGTTGTATCACTGAGTCCTGGCGAGGAGGCCCAGGTTGTCTGGGTGCATCGTTCATCCCGCGCAGAGAGTCAGGGCAGCAGCCGTCTGCGGGGAGGCCTCCCGGATTCCCGGCTCCCTGACTCAGCCCGTGGCTGTGTTAGGGCAGGTACTCCCGTAGCTGTCCAACACAGTCCTGGGGTTTGGAGATTTGATAGATTAGCTCATCTGACTCCTAGATGTGGGGCAGTGTGTGGTGGGAAGAGGCTTCCCTCAGAGTCAGATTGACCAGAGTTTAAACCTCAGATTTGTTGATGATTTTGGGCACGTAGTAACCAACGTCCCCGAGCTTTAGTGATACTGACTCCCTGGGGCTTATATTAATCAGGATTCTGTGCACTCACAGGGTATGTGTGGCAAGTGCCGGGCACATATAAATAAGATGGTTAGTGTTATTTTCAGAGATAGTCATTGGGTGAAGCTTCTAGAGGTGCAGTCAAGAGCGTGTGTTTAGCTTCTGTTTCTGCTCACTATTCACTATATGACCTTGGGCATGTTACTTCATCATTCCTTAGTCTTTCTGCTCCTCGGTCTCATCATCTTAGAACTAGGTATGAAATAGAATCTGTCCTCACAGCACTGTGGAGAGGGCATAATGAGCAAATAATACAGATCAAACCTAGATGCCATCTGTTAGCTGAGTCTGGCACACGAGAAGGGCTTGGTCAGAGGGAGAGGTGATGAAGAAGATGAGAATGACGAAGATGATGGTAATGGTGGTACTCTCAGTAGATCTGTTACTTCACTAAGGCTGCCCTAACAGTACACGGAATGGGCGGCTTGAATGACGTAAACTGATTTTCTTACAGTTCTGGAGATGGAAGTCCAAGATCAAGGTGTCTGCAGGACTGGTTCTTTCTGAGCTCCGTGAGGGAAGGATCTGATCCAAGCCTCACTCCTTGGCTCCTAGGTGGCCATCTTCTCCCTGATCTTCAGATGATCTTCCCTTTGTGTCTGTGTCTAAATATCCTCTTCTTCTTCTTCTTTTTTTTCTTAGGTGGAGTTTCACTCTTGTTGCCCAGGCTGGAGTGCAGTGGCGTGATCTCGGCTCATGGCAACCTCCGACTCCTGGGTTCAGGCAATTCTGCCTCAACCTCCCAAGTAGCTAGGATTACAGGCATCCACCACCACGCCGGGCTAATTTTTGTATTTTTAGTAGAGATGGGGTTTCACCATGTTGGCCAGGCTGGTCTGGTACTCCTGACCTCAGGTGATCTACCCGCCTCGGCCTCCCAAAGTGCTGGGATTACAGACATGAGCCACCGTGCCTGGCCAATTTCATCTTCTCATAAGGACACTTATAATCATATTGGATTAGGACCCACCCTCATGACCTCATTTTAACTTAGTCAGCTCTGTCAAGATCTAATCTCCAAAGACAGCACATTCTGAGATAGTACCGTTAAGATTTCCATATGTGGGTCAGGCGCAGTGACTCACGCCTATAATCCCAGCACTTTGGGAGGCTGAGACGGGTGGATCATGAGGTCAAGAGATCGAGACCATCCTGGCCAACATGATGAAACCCTGTCTCTGCTAAAAATACAAAAATTAGTCCGGCATGGTGGTGGGTGCCTGTAGTCCCAGCTATTCGGGAGGCTGAGGCAGGAGAATCACTTGCACCCAGGAAGCGGAGCTTGCAGTGAGCCGAGATTACGCCACTGCACTTCAACGTGGCAACAGAGCAAGACTCCGTCTCAAAAAAAAAAAAAAAAAAGATTTCCGCTTATGGAATGGAGGTGAAGGGAACACAGTTAAGCCCATAGCAGTGGGGGAGGTGACATTTTGCATGATCAGGTTCCCGAGGGTGGAAGAGGCACGACAAAGAAAAGGAATGGAGGATGAAGGCATCCCAGACAGTGGGAGGTGGGCATGTCTTTGAGGCCAGAGGAATAAGTGGGGAGACCCTGAGTGGTGGTACTCACTTGAGGGTGTCTGCTAGTTGGTCAGAGCTAGAACTTTCCAAGGCTGGCACCTCCCCCTCCCACCCTCCCACCATGTGCTCTGGAGAAAGCTAGGGGTTTGCCACATGTCCTGAGCAAGCTCATAGCTTCCTTTTGTGGAGGGAACAGATGGGGCCCAGTAGCCTCTGTGCTCACCACGAGGGAAGACACAGGCAGGTGGCTGCGTGCCTGCATCAGAGCCTCTCTGGAGGTGACAGCAGATGGTGGTCTCAAAGGAACAGGAGGACGTTGGCAGGATGGCTACAACCTTCAGAGAGGGCCAGCCACTGTGTACGGGAGTTGTCAGTCACGTCAGCACTGATCCCAAGAGCTGTCCCAGACTGCAGACCACCTAAGTAGGCCGAATGGGCCGTGACTTAGGATAGAGGAGCAGTTTCCTTGGCTGGAGCTGCGAAGTAGACCGGCCTGCTGGAGCCAAATCCAGCCCTCCACTGGTTTTGTGAATAGTTTTATTGGGACACAGCCATGCCCATTATGTATTATCTATGGCTGCTTTCATGCTACAAGGGTAGGGTTTAATAGTTGACATAGAGATCATATTAACCACAGAGCAGAAATTATTTGCTCTGTAGACCTTTACAGAAAAAGTTTTCTGGGTACATGGAATGGGCAACCTGAATGCCATAACCCGATTTTCTCACAGCTCTGTAGATGGGAATTCGAGATCAAGGTGTCTGCAGGACCGGTTCCTTCTGAGCTCCGTGAGGGAAGGATCTGATCCAACCCTCCCTCCTTGGCTCATAGGTGGCCATCTTCTCCCTGATCGTCACATGATCTTCCCTTTGTATCTACATCAAATTTCCTTTTTTTTTTGAGATGGAGTTTCACTCTTGTTGCCCAGGCTGGTCCTCTGTTTTGGAGTCTAAAGTCTTGGATGTCAGGCCCGGCCCTGGATCTTCCTGGTTATGCTGATTTAGAGGAATGTCCCCGGCCCTCTTGAGTCTCAGTTGCCGCCTCTGCCAGCGGGGGTTTTATTCGCCTGATGTTGTGAGGCAAGGTAGGCAGGAGAGAGCTTTGCAAACTGCGACTCACTCAAGATACACTAGTTGTTCTCTGCGTTCAACCTGCCTATCGCCTCCTCCCCGTCCTTTCCTCGTAGGCAAAGCTCTTTTCATACCGCCTCCATACTGCCAATAGTGCTGTTTCTTCTTAACTTGATTTTTACCTGCATAAACATGCCTGATGCAGGGAGGTGGGATGCACAGACCAGATGTAACTTGTTCCAGGGCAGCAGGGGTGTCTGTTATTATTCAAATGCTACTGAGTGTTGAGCACACACCGTGTATCAAGCCCTCTGCTAAACGCTTTACCCGCGTCGCCTCGTTTGAACTCCCCATTCATTCAACAGATAGATTTTGAGTGCCTGCTCTGTGCCAGGCACTCTGCTGGGTCTTGGGAGTAGAGCACCACCAGATGGCAGAGATGAATTCCTGACCTCATAGAGCGTGGAGGCCACTAAATCAGAGAGTTAGGGAATAAGGTAAATCAGCAAAATCATGTAGCGTGGTGGACACGTGAAGGATTATGGAGAGAAAAAAGGTGGAAAAAGGGGTATGTTGGGTATCAAGTGGGGTGCAGGTGGGGGAGTTGCGGTTCTAAATAGGATGATCAGGGAAGGTGACATTTGAAGAAAGAGTTGAGATTGCTGGAGAAAGAGCATTCCAGTCAGAGGGAACAGGAATTGCAAAGGGCATGAGATGGGCTCTGCCCGCGGAGGTGGGCAAGCAGCAAGGAAGCCTGTGTGTAGAGCAGGTGTTGGGATGGGGGAAGGGGACTTGGGAGGTCAGCAGAGGGGCCTCCTTGTGTGAGGTGGTGAGGACCTGAGTTGTCACTCTGGGTGAGATGGGAGTCACGAAAGAGTTCTGGGTAGAGGAGGGACGTGGTTTGATAGAACTTTTCTTTAACTGAAAAATATTCGTTTATTTATACTATGTGAACACATACCATATGTACATTTTAAAATGGTAAAATATACATAATATAAAATTTGCCTTCTTAACCATGTTTAAGTGTACTGTTCAGTCTTGCGTACATTTACATTCTTGTGTGCCAACCTCCAGATCTCTTTTCGAAAGATAAACTCTATACCCATTAAATAGTATCTCCCCATTTCTCCTCTCCCCAGCCCCTGGCAACTGTCATTCTCCTTTCTTTCTCTTTAAATTTGACTAAGTACCTCTTATAAGTGGAATCCTGCAGCATTTATTCTTTTGCGTCTAGATTATTTCACTTAGCACAGTGTCCTCAAGGTTCATTCATATTTTGGCATGTGTCAGAATTTCCTTCCTTTTTAAGGCTGGATAATATTCCATCGTGTGTGTAGACCACATTTTGTCTATCCATTCAGCCATCGATGGACACTTGGGTTGCTTCTACCTTTTGGCTACTGTGAATAATACTGCTGTGAACATGGGTATACAAATATGACTTTGAGACTTTGCCTTCAGTTCTTTTGGGTGTATGCCCATAAGTGGAATGACTGGATCATATGCTAATTGTATGGTTAATCTTTTGAAGAACCACCATACTGTCTACCATAGCAGCTGCACCATTTCACCTGATCATTGCACAAGGGCTCCAGTTTCTCCACATCCACACCAATACTTACTTTCTGTGTTTTCATAGCAGCCATCCTAATAGGTGTGAGTGGTATCTCATTGTGGTTTTGATTTGCATTTCCCTAATGATTAATGATGTTGAGCATCTTTCCATGTGCTTGTTCGCCATTTGCATATCTTCTTCAGAGAAATGCCTATTCAAGTCCTTTGTCCATTTTTGAATTCGGTTGTTCGTTGTTGTTGAGTTGCAGTTCTTCATATATACTGGACATTAACCCTTTATCACATATATGATTTGCAAATATTTTCTTCTATTTCATGGGTTGCCTTTTTCACTCTGTATGTTGTGTCCTTTGATCCACAAAAGGTTTTAACTTTGCTGTCCAGTTTATTTTTAATTTTGTTGCTCATGCATTTGGTGTCATATCCAAGAAATCATTGTCAAATCCAATGTCATGAAGCTTTTCCCTTGTTTTCTTATAGGATTTTTATAGTTTTAGCTTGTATTGAAGTCTTTGGTCTGTTTTACTTTAATTTCTGTATGTGGTATAAGGTGAGGGTCCAATTTTATTCTTTTGTATGTAGCTATTCAGTTTTCCCAACACTATTTGTTGAAAAGACTATCCTTTTGTTACCGAAACACCAGGGGTTTGGTCTAGGTCCTGCCGCTCTTTGCACAGAAAGTCAATCACTGAGATGACGAGTATTGCCAAGGAAGAAGGCTTTAATTGGGTGTTGCAGCTGAAGAGATGGGAGCTCAGCCTCAAATCCATCTCCCTGACTGACTAAAACTAGGTGTTTATATAGCCAGGAAGAAATGCCACAATGTGTAAGAAAACGAGAACTAGGGAGTGACAAGGAAGCAATCATGGTGAATGAGGGGGTCCCCCACCATCTGTGATCTGGTGAGTTTCAGTTCTTTGATACTTTTTTTGAGAGGCCTGAAGGACCTTCTCTGAGGAAGGAACTCAGATAAATACAAGTTTCAAGCTTTTTAAGACCACAAGGGTCAATTTCTATGTTTATCAAAAAGAACAGTTTATGGGGCAATTGGGTCAGTTTCACTTTCTTCTTTGAATGGGCATGGCACCCTTGACAAAAATCATTTGATTATATATGTGAGGTTTTAGTTCTGGGCTCTCTATTCCATTTGTCTAAATGTGTGTGTGTGTGTGTGTGTGTGTGTGTGTGTGTAATGCCAGTACCATACTGTTTTGATTTCTGTAGTTTTGTTAAAAGTTTTTAAATCAGGAAGTATGAGATCTTGAACTTCATTCTTGCTGAAGATTTTTCAAGATTGTTTTTCAAAACTGTTTGGTAGTCAGGGTTCCATGAGACATTCCTTGATATTAATTTTAGGATAAATATTTATGTTTCTGCAAAAAAGAAAAGCACCATTGGGACTTTGATAGAAATTTCATTATATCTGTCTATTACTTTGGTAATATCAACATTTTAGCAATATTAAGTCTTGTAAACCATAAACAGAAGATGCCTTTCCATTTATTTGTCTTGTTTTTATTTTGAGATAGAGTCTTATTCATTTGCCCAAGCTGGAGTGCAGTGGTGTGATCATGGCTCACTGCAGCCTCAGCCTCCTGGGCTCAAGCTATCCTCCCACCTCAGTCTCTCAGGTAGCTGGATTGCAGGCACATGCCACCATGCCTGGCTAGTTTTTGTATTTTTGTATTTTTTTGTAGAAGCGAGGTTTCACTATGTTGCCCAGGCTGGTTTCAAACTCCTGGGCCCAAGTGATCCTTTTGCCTCAGCCTCCCAAAGTGCTGGGACTGTAGGCATGAGGCACTGCACAGTGCCTGACCATATTCTTTTAATATGCTGTTGAATTCTGTTTTTAGTATTTTGTTGAGGATTCTTGCATGCATATTTATCATAGATATCGGTCTGTAGTTTTTTTGTGACTGGCTTTGGTTTCAAGGTAATCCTGACCTTATAAAATGAGTTTGGAAGTGTTCCTGCCTCTTTAATATTTTTGGAAGAATTTGAGAATTAGTTTAATTCTTTCAGTGTTTGGTAGAATTCAGCAGTGAAGCCATGTGGTCCTGGGCTTTTCATTATTGGAAGGTTTTAGCTTACTGACAGCATCTCCCTGCTATGATAGGTCTGTTAAGATTTTCTATTTCTTCATGATTTAGTTTGTATATTGTGTATTTCTAAGAATTTATTCATCTTATCTAAGTTATCCAATTTGTTGACATACATTTATTGGTTTGTAGTATTCTCTTATAATGCTTTTTTCTATGGCATCAGTTGTAATGTCCTCATTTTCATTTCTGATTTTAATTTTGAGAATTCTTTTTTATTCTTAGTCAATCCAGTTAACGGTTTGTCAATTTTGTTGGATCTTTTGGACAAACCATCTCTTGACTTTGTTAGTTTTCTTTGTTGTTAAATTCTCTTTCATTTATGGCTGCCCTAATCTTTATTTTTAAATTTTTAAATTTTTAACTTTTATGTATATATTTTGAGATGGAGTCTCACTCTGTCACCCAGGCTGAAGTGCAATGGTGCGATCTCAGCTCACTGCAACCTCCACCTCCCAGGTTCAAGTGATTGTCCCGCCTCAGTCTCCCAAGTAGCTGGGGTTACAGACATCCACCATCATGCCTGGCTGATTTTTGTATTTTAGTAGAGACGGGGTTTCACCATGTTGACCAGGCTGGTCTTGAACTCCTGACCTCAGGTAATCCACCCATGTCAACCTCCCAAAGTGCTGGGATTACAGGTGTGAGCCACCATGCCCAGCCTAATCTTTATTATTTCCTTCTTTCTGCCAGCTTTGGTTTTAGTTTGT
The DNA here is from genome assembly GCF_024542745.1 of Macaca thibetana thibetana. Classification (NCBI taxonomy): domain Eukaryota; kingdom Metazoa; phylum Chordata; class Mammalia; order Primates; family Cercopithecidae; genus Macaca; species Macaca thibetana. The sequence continues at coordinate 25,621,795 of NC_065587.1, forward strand.
TCTTCTTTTTCTTGTTCCTTAAGGTGTGCGGGTAACTTGTTTCTTTGAGATCTTCTTTATTTTAATGTAAGCATTTCCAGCTGTAAGTTCCTTCTTAGCACTGCTTTTATAGCAGCCCATAGGTTTGGGCATGTTGTGTTTTGTGTTTATCTCAATATATTTTCTAATTTCCCTTGAGATTTCTTCTTTGACCCATTTGTTATTTAAGAGTATGCTGTTTATGACTCGTATTTGTGGATTTCGTAGTTTTCCTTCTGCTGTTGATTTCTTGTTTCGTTCCATTGTGAATGAGAAAGATGCTCTGTATAATGTCATTTTTTAAAAAAAAGTTTATGAAAGATATTCTCTCTCCTGGAGAGTGTTCCATGTGCACTTGAGAAAAGTGGGCGTCCTGCCATCGTTGGGTGGAGTGTCCTGTACATGTCTGTTAAGTCCAATTGTTGGTTTATAGTGTTGCTAAAGGCCTTTGTTTCCTTATTGATATTCTGTCTGGTTGTTCTATTGACTTACGTTTTAACGAGATCCTTCTGGCTGCATTAAAATGAGCTTCTTAGAAGTGGATGCAGGGAGACCGGTAAGAGTCTACAGCATTGATTCAGCGGAGAGGTGATGGTGACTTAGACGGGGAGGTGGTGGTGGAGGGGCTGAGAAGCAGTTGGAATCTGAAGGTACAGCCAACGTATTTGACTGAATCTTTAGAAGTTGGTGCTTTATTTTTTTATTTATTTTTATTTATTTATTTATTTATTTATTTATTTATTTTTCCTGAGATGGAGTCTTGCTCTGTCACCAGGCTGGAGTGCAGTGGTACGATCTCGGCTCACTGCACCCTCTGCCTCCCGAGTACTGTTATCCTAAGGGGGTAAAGGAATTTGCCCAAGTTGTGATAAGTGGCTCATCCCAGGATTTGAACCCAGGTCTGTCTGTCCCCACATTCTCAGTTCTTAATTAACCATGTGCATTCATGAAAGTGCACCTGACCCAGCTGCCTGGAATTCCCACCCCCAGTGCCTCCCTGGAAGTCCTCTACCATCTATGACTGAGCCTGAACTCACTCCCGCTGCTGCTGTATTCCCAAATGTCATCAGGGTTTGGGTGCTTGGCAACTGCCTTCTGGCAGTTTCTCAGCATCACCGTGTCCTGCCGTAGAGGAGCAAAGGAAAGAAGGAGGCAGATTCCTGCAGAGAGGAGAGAGGTGTGCAAATGCCCTGAGACCACGTGGGCTTCATGACATGTTGCAGAAGGAGCTCAGCCCCTGGAGTCGGACAAACCTGGGTTCAAACGCCAAATCCAGTCCTCATCTGCTGTGTGACCCCGAACAGATTACGCCACCTCTCTGGGCCTCTGTTTCCTCCCCTGACAAATAGGGATAATAATGTTACTGCTCTATTACCCACAATTATGTTTACAAGAAAATATTTCTTTTTTCAAATGAAATACTCTACCAAAGCCTGAGGTCAATCATGATTCTTTGAGCCATTCATTTGCAAAGAGAACTTTATTGAGCACATACCATGTGCTGGAACTCGAGGTAGTTGTTGGCACCATGGCCATAAAGCAAGGAGACACAGAGTGCTTGCCCTCATGGGGATCAGAGACTGGCAGGGAAAACAAGTGCTGACCAAATGTTACACATCTGATTGGTGTTTCTTTTCTTTTTTTTTTTTTTTTTTCCGAGACAGAGTCTCGCCCTGTCACCCAGGCTGGAGTGCAGTGGCGTTATCTTGGCTCACTGCAAGCTCTGCCTCCCAGGTTCACGCTCTTCTCTTGCCTCAGCCTCCTGAGTAGCTGGGACTACGGGCGCCCGCTACCACGCCCAGCTAAATTTTTTTGTATTTTTTAGTAGAGACGGGATTTCACCATGTTAGCCAGGATGGTCTCGATCTCCTGACCTCGTGATCTGCCCATCTCGGCCTCCCAAAGTGCTGGGATTACAGGCCCGCCACCAAGCCCAGCTAAATTTTTTTTCTATTTTTAGTAGAGATGGGGTTTCACCGTGTTAGCCAGGATGGTCTCGATCTCCTGATCTCGTGATCTGCCCACCTCTGCCTCCCAAAGTGCTGGGATTACAAGTGTGAGCCACGCGCCCAGCCTGATGGGTGTTTCAAAAGCAGCTTCTCTAGTAACCCAAGCAGGGGAATTTGATGTCCTGAACCAGTGACATCCAGCCAGGTCCAAAATAATGGTGATGGGAGGCCAGGTAAGGTTTCAGGTGGAGCTGATGACCTGCATGCAGCTGAAATTTATTTGCAGCACACTTTGTAGACATTCATTGCGTGCCAGGCTCTATGCTCAGTATATGATGATCATTATCTTGTTCAGCCTTCCCAAGTGCCTTGAAGCTGGTGCTATTTCTATAACCTTTTAAACCAAGGAGAAAACTAAGGTTCAGAGAAGTGACATGATTTGCCTGAGGAAACACAGCTAATAGTGAGAAGAGCCAAGATACAGCAGCAGGAGCCTGTACAGGGAGAAAAAAAAAAGTGATAAGTTTGCATTTCTACTGTGCTCCTTCCTACTCTGTGACCTTGGGTGGGTCAGTTTGCCTCCATGAGACTCAGTTTCCACATCTGCAAAATGAAGCCAACTTCATGGGCCTCCTTAGATAGTTTTCAGGGTTAGAAATGCTGCAGGCAGTGCCCAGCTTGGAGTTGGTGGAGTGCTGAGATCGGGAGCTGTTCACAGGGCTGGTGCTGACTTGGTTGTGTGGGGTGGGGGTGGTGAGCCAGTTCTGGGGGGACACTGCCATGTGTTTCTGCAGAGAAGATGGACAGGGATGCACCGAACTCTGTGTTCAACTCCCGGAGGGAACCAGAAGGCAGGGAGAGTGGGCAGGGAGGGCCTAGAACAGCTCTCAGATGGATGCATGGATGTGCTGGCCTGGTGGAGTCTGGACGGGCCACAGGACAGTGGGAAAGGGCATGGGAACCCACTGGGTGGGGGTAACTCAGAACTTTGCTTTATTTACCCCAACATCAGAACCCTCAGGGTGATGTAGAGCTGAAACAGGCCTTTGGGATTGTGTTTTCCAACCTCCTCAACCTCAAAGTGGGGTAACTGAGGCCCAGAGAGGAGACGGACCTTGCTTAAATCCCACGGTGACTCTGGGCAGAATCGGGCCCAGAATCCAGTGAAGCAGAAGGGTGTTCAGGCTGCCAGAGGATCGACACCACGAGCAGAGGCACAGCTGCCCTTCGGCACTGTGTCCCTGTGCCTGGCACATTACAGGCACTCAGGTGAGAATTCTTGAGGGAGCGAGTGCGCTGGGAAGAGCACACGGCCTGGGTGTCTGTCTCGAGCTGGAACCTGTCTCTGTCAGCCAGCTCTGCCTACCTGGGTAAGTGCCTTTATCTCGCTGAGCGTCCATTTCCCAAAATAAGATCAGAAACCCGTTTGGGAGGTCTCCAAGCTGGGATTTGAACTCAGGTCTACCTGATTCCAGGGCAGTTTTTTTACCCTGCACTTTCTCGATTCCTTTATATATCTTATTCTTTCATTCATACACTGATTCATTCATTCATCCAGTCATTTAGAAAATGTTGATTGAGCATCTGCCCTGTGCCAGGCACTGTTCTAGGCTGTGCAAATTCAGCAGTGAATGAGGCAGATGAAGTTTCCGCCCTTGTGGAACTTAAATTCTAGAAGAGAGAAACAGACGGTCAACAAATCAACAAATAAAATGGGAATAGTGGTAGACTGGGTACGGCGGCTCACCCCTGTAATCCCAACACTTTTGGAGGCCGAGGCGGGCGGATCACTTGAGGTCAGAAGTTCAAGACAACATAGTGAAACCCCTTCTCTACTAAAAATAGAAAAATTAACCAGACGTGGTGGCGGGCGCCTGTAATCCCAGCTACTTGGAAGGCAGAGGCAGGAGAATGGCTTGAACCCGGGAGGCGGAGGTTGTAGTGAGCCGAGATCGCGCCATTGCACTCCAACCAGGGCCACAAGAGCAAAACTCTATCTGAAAAAAAAAAAAAAAAAAAAAGAATGGGAATAGTGGTGCGTGCCCTACAGGAACTAAGATAGGGGATGGGATTGGGGAGGGGTCTGCCTTAGTGTGGTCAGGAAAGGAGATGACTTTTTTTTTTTTTTTTTTTTTTTTTTTGAGACGGAGTCTCGCTCTGTGGCCCAGGCTGGAATGTAGTGGCCGGATCTCAGCTCACTGCAAGCTCCGCCTCCCGGGTTCACACCATTCTCCTGCCTCAGCCTCCCGAGTAGCTGGGACTACAGGCGCCGCCACCTCGCCCGGCTAGTTTTTTGCATTTTTTAGTAGAGACGGGGTTTCACCGTATTGGCCAGGATGGTCTCGATCTTCTGACCTCGTGATCCGCCTGTCTCGGCCTCCCAAAGTGCTGGGATTACAGGCTTGAGCCACCGCGCCCGGCCAGGAGATGACATTTTATGTGAACCCGAAGAGAAGCAGCAGCCTGCTATGCAAAGGACCTGAACAAATAATTGATAAAATGGGAAGCATGGAGCTCAGATAAAACGGGAAGCAGGCGTCAGACCTCCAAAAGACAAGGCGAGGAGGGGGAAGGAAAGCAGGTATCAAAATATCCCAAACGGCCCGAAAGGCCTTGTGGGGAGCAGTGCAGCCCTTTTGGGGCCCCTACACCCAGGTCACCTTGGTCACCTTGGACCTCTTCCCCTCCGGTCACCTCTGCCTTCCAGGTGAAGCAGATCATGGAGGAGGCTGTGACACGCAAGTTTGTCCACGAAGACAGCAGCCACATCATCTCCTTCTGTGGTGAGTCTATGGCCTGGGAAAGTGGCTTCTTTCTCTGTGGGCCACCTCGGGGAAGTGGCGTCTTTGAGCCACTGTTTTGCTTTATGACTCTGAAGTTAGTTTTGGATTCCAAAGGGGGACTCCACTGGAGAATTTGAAAATACAGAACAGTGTAGATAAACAATTAAAAATGACTTCTGTACCCCATGAAGAGGTCAGTGTGGTTAACACTGGAGGAGTTGATTGTCTTCCCCTCCCCGTGGGCACCGTTCACACTGACCGTGCCTCAAGTGACACACGGTCTTGCGTCTGAGGAATGGGCTCCCTGTCCATCATTCTGCCTGTGGCTATTGCTAGGTAAAGGGAGAGGGTAAATGGGGACTTTTTAAAAAAGGGAACTAAGAGCCCGTGACATAGCCTGAAGGGTCATGTCCATCTGGCTCAGCAAAGCAGGCAGGCCCAGGGCTCAGAGCGTGACTCAGACATGTCTCCTTGAACCAGCTCTGCTCACAAGCTTCCAGAAATAACCCCATGGCCAGGCTCTTGCTGTACTTTAAGAATGGTAGAGATGGGTTCTGAGTGTCTCTGAGGTCAGGATTATCAGTGTGTACATAGAAGTGGTAGTCTGTCTTTCTATCTCCCTGAAAATGTCTTAATTTAATAATTGGAGTAATGAAGGACGTGTTCGAATTCCCCTCCCGTGATCTTGGTCCTGTGGAGAGGCCTGAGCTAGGACAGCTGGCCAGCCCATCAGCTGCCGTCCAAATGGCTGGGGGCACCACCCCACGGGGCCCACAACATGCTGAGCATACACCGTGTCCTGGGAGGCCACGGACCTCAGTTCACCCCCTTTTCAGCCAGGCAGACCTGGATCCACCTCTGCCACTTTCTTGAATTGACTTTGGGCAAGATCTTTCTATTTTTTCTTTTTCTGAGACAGGATCTCACTCTGTTACCTAGGCTGGAGTGCAGTGGCGCAATCACAGCTCACTGCAGCTTCAACCTCCTAGGCTCAAGCGTTCCTCCCACCTCAGCTTCCCGAGTAGCTGGGACCGCAAGTATGTGCCACCACACCTGGCAAATGTTTAAATTTTCTGTAAAGGCAGAGTCTTGCCGTGTTGTCAGGGCTGGTCTTGAATTCCTAGGTTCAAACATTCCTCTCTCCTTGGCCTCCCAAAATGAAGATCTTATTTTTTTAAGTGGGATGTCTTTATGTAAGCATATAGCTGTACACGCATACACACACACATAATTAGATACATATATGTATGTGTGTGTGTATATATATATTTGTATTCCCAGCTTTTTGTGTGTTCCCGAATATTTTTATTTCCAAATAAAATTGCACGCATGTCCATCTTAAGACTTGCTAGCATACTTACCAATTAACTTAGAGGAATAAAAGTGATAAAAATAGTATAATAATTCGGTAGCTCTACTCAAAAGTATTTGGGTGGGAGAAATTTGATGGCACTAAATGAAACCTGAAGAACCTCCTTGAGGTTTCTTTTGTCCGTTGTTTCTTATAAGCCGTTGTCAGGAAGGATTAAACAATGTCTACAAAGTCTGAATAGACAGCTCACTTACATCACCATAAGCAAATGAAAAGTACTGCATATATAAGTTAAAAGTAAGATATCTAAGAGATCATCTCCAGGAATATTTTAAATCTGTGGGCAGATTAGGCAATATTTGATCATTCATTCAAGACAAACTGTTTTCTAACGCAAAAAAAACAAAACAAAAACAAAAACAAACCCAAAATGATGAGACCAAAACTTGTCAATATTTCTCCTTGCACATAGCATAACCTTGGTCAAGCTCTGCCCCCTGAGAGCGCTGGTTTGCTCTTTAGAGCTCTTACTTCATGGGTTTTGTCACAAGAATTAGGAAAGGTAAATTTTAACAATTATCTGACACCCAGCAGATGCCTAATAAAGAGTACTTCTTATGTAATCACTTTTTCAATAAACGTTGATTATGCACCTATACAAGTGTGAGCTTCCCATCTCTTGGCTAAGACAGAGGGTAAGAAGATTGAGAGGGTTCTCCAAAGTTCCTGTGTCTGACAGAAGCTCTGGGACACGCTGGGTGCTGGGGAGCATGGGCAGGGCAGGGCCGGGCCTGCTGACGGCCATGTCCCCGCAGCGGCTGTGGAGGCCTGCGTCCTACACGGGCTTCGGCGGCGGGCGGCCGGCTTTCTACGCAGCAACAAGATCGCAGCCCTCTTTATGAAAGTGGGCAAGAGCTTCCCGCCGGCTGAGGATCTGAGCCGCAAGGTGCAAGACCTGGAGCAGCTGATTGAGAGCGCGTGAGTGCAAAGTGTGGGGCACAGGTGGGAGCAGCTCCCCAGAGAATAGTCCACAGTCCTCCCTGGGCCCCAAGAGAGCCTGAATCCCCGGGCACTCTCTTCACTCCCTATCCTGCTCCTCAAACCCACCAGACTCTTTCTCACCCCAGGGTCTTTGCATGTGCCTAACCCTCCACCAGACTCACCCATCTGATCATCCGTAGCTGCTTTCTTGCCATCATTCAGACCTTCCGTTAGCTCAGAAAATTCCACCCCTCCATGTTCTCTTCGATATCGCCCTGTTTATTTTCCTCCCAGTTGTTGTTGATTGGACATCTGTAGTTATTCATGTCAGGTTTGTTTGATTGTTGTCTATCTCACTTGATGCTGAACTCCATGAGAGCAGGCAACTAGATCTGTTTTCTCCCATTATGTCTCAAGCATCTGGGCCAGTGTCTAGCACCTGGTAGATGCCCAAGAAACAACTGTTGAGTGAGAGCCTACTGGGAGCCACGGCCCATTCTAAATGCAAGGCAACCAAAGTTTGATAGAACCAATATGGTCTCTGTCTGTGTGGACCAGACACGAGGGCCACATATCAATAGGCATATTGTAACACATTCAAATACACTGATTAGAAGTTAAAAAAAAAAAACCCGGCTGGGTGTGGTGGCTCACGCCTGTAATCCCAGCACTTTGGGAGGCCGAGGCTGGTGGATCACCTGAGGTCAGGAGTTCGAGACCAGCCTGGCCAACATGGTGAAACCCCGTCTCTACTAAAAATATACAAGTTAGCCGGGCATGGTGGCAGGCGCCTGTAATCCCAGCTACTCGGGAGGCTGAGGCAGGAGAATTGCTTGAACCTGGGAGATGAAGGTTGCAGTGAGCTGAGATCGTGCCATGGCACTCCAGCCTGGGCAACAGACAAGACTCCTTCTCAAAAAAAAAGTTTAAAAAAAAACCCTTATATTGAAGTAACCTTTGAAGGGGAGAGGTGGCTTCCCTCCCTCGTCTTGGTGGCTGGTGGTATGTGTTAGGGGGAGGCTCAAGGACAGAATGTGTGCATGTGAGCACTTTCAGCCAGAGCCACTCCCTGGGAGGTCCTGTCTGCACAGCCAAACCCCCAGTCTATACTACAGCCTGGTCAGGGATGACAAATTTGGTTTCAACTCCTGGCAACAAATTTGGTCTAGTGGCTTCCCAGAGGAATGTACTGTGGTTCTGAAGCTATGATTGGGTGTTCTGGGGAAAAGCACATGGATTGATTGGTCATGTCTGTCAAGGGCAAGGGCAGGGAAGAGACAAGCATACAAGCATGTCCTATGTTTGCAGACTCTGTTGTGGGTGGTCACTCCACTTCACTGGATGAGAATGGCCCTTTCCTTGCGTTTCAGGCCCTGCCTGCCCAGGGCTGCTGGCCAGAACGGTATGGTGGTCAGAGCTAAGGATTTGGCTCTGTCAACTCCCATTTGGAATGACTTCTCAGCCAACTGGTCTTTGAGTACCTTCCAGTCCATCTGCTAAGTTCCCAGGTGTTTGCGGATAACTTCTTAAAGGATTAGATTTGTCACCCTCCTAATGGAGGAATTAGAGATGCCTGTGCAAGTGGTAAGGGAGAAGCATTTATTCATATATGCAATCACTCATTCATAAACTTTTTTTTTTTTTTTGAGATGGGGTCTCGCTCTGTCGCCCAGGCTGGAGTGCAGTGGCCAGATCTCAGCTCACTGCAAGCTCCGCCTCCCGGGTTTACGCATTCTCCTGCCTCAGCCTCCCGAGTAGCCAGGACCACAGGCACCCAACACCACGCCCAGCTAGTTTTTTGTATTTTTTAGTAGAGACGGGGTTTCACCATGTTAGCCAGGATGGTCTCGATCTCCTGACCTCGTGATCTGCCCGCCTCAGCCTCCCGGAGTGCTGGGATTACAGGCTTAAGCCACCGCGCCGGGCCTCATTCATAAACATTTACTAAGCCTCCTCTATATGTCAGCCACTGTGCTGGGCCCTGGAGATATAAACACGAAGAGGGCCCGTGCTTGCCACATGGTAGACTCTCAGTAAGTATTTTATTTAAAAAAAAAAAAATGAGTTGCGGCCAGGTGCGGTGGCTCACGCCTGTAGTCAGCACTTTGGGAGGCCAAGGCAGGCAGAGCACCTGAGGTCGGGAGTTGGAGACCAGCCTGACCAACATGGAGAAACCCCATCTCTACTAAAAGTACAAAATTAGCTGGGCGTGGTGGTGCATGCCTCTAATCCCAGCTACTCAGGAGGCTGAGGCAGGAGAATCGCTTGAACCCGGGAGGCAGAGGTTGCGGTGAGCCAAAATTGTGCCATTGCACTCCAGCCTGGACAATAAGAGTGAAACTCCATCTCAAAACAACAACAACAAAATAAGTTGCCAATTTCATATCCTCAAGATCACAGCATGGAGGGGAAGACAGAAAAGTGAGCAGGGAGCTCAGCTCCAGAGGCTGACAGAGCACAGACCAGCTTTGATTGGTCCAGGAGAGCTTCCTGTATGTAGGAGGCGAAGCCCTCGCTGAGACCTAAACAGTGAGAGGGATCAGCCTGGGAATGGGTGGGGAGGGAACCCGGAAGAAGCGGCAGCCCAGGGAAAGGCTTCAGATGAGACTCTGGTGCCCTCAGGCATCTGCACATACCTCTGGCTGGATCATGGAGTGATAAGGGTTAGTGGTAAGGAGATTGTTGGAGAGATGAGTGGGGCAAGGTCTTGTAGCTCTCTGCCAGTCATGTTGAAGAGCTTGCTTCCCAAGTGCACTGGAGACCCAATGAAGGATCTACACTCCAGGACTCTTCTTGGCCAGCACTCCTTTCCAGGAGAGAGAGGCAGGGGGATATCCGTATGAGAATCTGGCTTGCCCTTTGGCAGTGTAGGAAAGTGTCTGTTTAACCACATCTGCACATTCATTGGGTATTATTATTTTTTTAACTCCTGACCAGCTTGCTAGCAGCAATATGGGCTCTTGTGGTTTAGCTGCCATTCCTTCATTTTCCCGAGAGATTGAACATTCTCCCATATGCCAATTAGTCCTGTGTGGATTTGCTCTTGTGAGTATTTATTCCTCTCTCTCATTGGTCTCGAAGGAGAAACCAGATCCAGGGCCTCCAGGAGAATGTGCGTAAGCTGCCGAAGCTGCCCAGCTTGTCCCCACTTGCCATCAAGCATCTGTGGATTCGCACGGCCTTGTTTGAGAAGGTCCTGGACAAAATTGTGCATTACCTTGTGGAAAACAGCAGGTGAGAGGGAAAGACCCAATACCTGGCCATGCTCTGCCCCCACCTGCTGGCCGTCGTGGGAATTGCATCCCCTCACACAAAGCTGCTTTCTTTTTCTCTTTGACAGCCACTAAGTTTGAAAGGGATTAAATGCCTGAACGTTGGGTAGATTCAAGAGCTTAATGGCAGTGCAAGGTCTTCGGATTTAGGGTGGAGTATAGGGATCCTGAGTTTCTTCCTTCTCCTGTGGATTAATCCACTCAATCACTGTGTGGCCCTAGAGAGTTGCTTAGCCTCTCTGTGCCTGTTAATCTCCTTTGGTAAATGGCATGGCGATTCCCGATACTCCAGAGAAGTGAGAAGGGAATTTGGTAAATATACAGCATTTTGAAAATGCATGGTGAGCCTTTCTACATTTTCTCCACTAGCTTAGATTAATCTGATGTGAAAGTTTTATAGTATGAACCCTCTTGGGTAACCATTCATCCATGCATTCATTCATCCAGCAAATATTTAATGAGGACCTGCTGTGTACTGGCACTAACCTAGACATCAGGGATACAGTGGTGATGCCTGTCATGTTACAGAGCTTGTACATCATCTCAAGAGCCATGGAAGAATTTATCACCTGACACTCCTCGTGGCCAGCATGCCTCTCCAGCCCCCAAGAGGTGGCAGGAACAGTGGGGTGGGGGAGAGAGAGAGAGAGAGTGTGTGTGTAATATCTCAGAATCTCCCCATCTTTCAGAATATAAAAGTGCTGGCTTAACCACATCTTCACACAGTGGATGTTTTTGTTACCATTCTTTGCCCCTTTGCAAGGAAAATATGCATGAAAGTGGCGAGAAAAATCCCTCTTCTCATGAAGTTCATGTGCTTGCAAGGAAAACCAGCAAACAGTCATGGTGATAATACGCGATGGATGTTCCAAGGGGGCGTGGTGGTGGTGATTATTTTCTCCTGGTGGTCAGGGAAAGTGTCCTGGATGGCGCAACAGTTAAGCCTCCATTTGAAGAGCACGGAGGCATTAGCCAGGTGATGGGATGGGGAACGAAGTGTTTCTGGTGGAGGGAGTAGCAGGTGCAGAGGCCTAGAGACAGGAGAGAAAATGCAAGAAATCCAAGCTCTGGATCTCCAGTTCACTATTTACCGTGTAGTAATAGCCTGTCTCTGCCTCCTGCCCCATGAAGGTTTCTGGGCCTCTTTAATTATTGCCTTTGGCATATGACCTTGAGCATATGACCTGCTGATTCAGTTGGTTAAAGGGAATTAGTAATTTATTTGAGAAGCAATGTCAACCTGCTTTCTTTTCATTTCAACTTTTTATTTTTAATTTAGATTTACATAGAAGTCGCAAAATTAGTACAGAGAGTACTAATTGCCTAACCTCAATGATAACATTTTACATACCCATAGTGCCATGATCAAAACCAGGAAATTGACATTGGTACAATACTATTAACTAACCGCAAAACTTTTTTGGATTTCATCAATTTTTATAGGTACTCAATTTTTTTTATACAGTTCTATGACACTTTAACACATGTATAGTTTCATATAACCCACACCACCATCAGGATACAGAATTATTCCAAAATAAACCTCATCACCCCAAAGAAACTCCTTTCAGCTTCTTCTTTTTTTTTTTTTTTTTAAGATGGAGTCTTGCTCTGTCGCCCAGGCTGGAGTGCAGTGACGCGATCTTGGCTCACTGCAAGCTCTACCTCCCGGGTTCATGCCGTTCTCCTGCCTCAGCCTCCCGAGTAGCTGGGACTACAGGTGCCCACCACCACGCCCGGCTAATTTTTTTTTGTATTTTTAGTAGAGACGGGGTTTCACCATATTAGTCAGGATGGTCTTGATCTCCTGACCTCGTGATCCGCCCACCTCAGCCTCCCAAAGTGCTGAGATTACAGGCTTGAGCCACTGCGCCCAGCCCCTTCAGCTACTTTTTACAGTCACACCTCGGTTCCAACGCTACCTGCTAATTTTAAAATTTATTTTTATTTTTTGAGATGGAGTCTCATTCTGTCGCCCAGGTTGGAGTACAATGGCGCAGTCTTGACTCACTGCAACCTCTGTCTCCCATGTTCAAGTGATTCTCATGCCTCAGCCTCCCAAGTAGCTGGTTTTACAGGCATGCACCACCACGCCAGACTAATTTAGTATTTTTAGTAGAGACAGGGTTTCACCATATTGGGCAGACTGGTCTCGAACTCCTGGCCTCAGGTGATCCTCCCACCTTGGCCTCCCAAAGTGCTGGGATTACAGGCATGAGCCACTGTGCCTGGCCTTTTTAAATTTATTTTGAGAGCCCTACCTACTCATTTTTGAGGCAGCATGTTTGAGGTAATTCTGCTGATTTTTAGAAACTGAGTGGTGGCAAAGTGAAAAGTTTCTTAATGTGTTATCTTCAGATTTGATGCCAAAATGTACAACCTTGATATTGAATAAGTCCAGAGCATGTCAATTCTGGCTCATACAATATTCCAGTTGATGGAAGACTCTCAGGGGGTAAGATTACAGTGATGTTGCCACCATTTCGTGAGGATTTCCTGATGTTGGGCTCTGTGCTGTGCTATGTAAGCAAGTTGTCATTGAATCCTTCCAACAACCCAGGCATTTGAGTTCTATACTTCCTCCCATTTTACAGCTGAGGACCAAAGCTCAGAGAGGGCTCTCACTTCTCCAGCGACACACAGCAAGGCAGGGAGTGGCATAGCTGGGCTCCAACCCACTCTGTGTCACTCCAGATCCCGTGTCCTTTACTTTCTGCTGGATGCTGGCAAGAGTTGAGGCAGGTGGGCTCAGCCCAAGCCTGTATCTGCCTGCCGTATGGCCTCCAGCAACTAAATCACTTACCCTCTTTTGGGAGAACCCACTCCCGATGTTTAACATGGGTTATTTTCTATTTCCTAAGTATCTCGACTGGGTTGAGAAATAAAGGGAAAGAGCACAAGAAAGAGAAATTTAAAGCTGGGTGTCCGGGGCAGACATCTCATGTTGGCAGGATCCGTGATGTTCCCCGAGCCATAAAAGCAGCAAGTTTCTATTAGCTATTTTCAAAAGGGGAAGAAGTGCACGAATAGGGTGTGGGTCACAGAGATCACATACTTTACAAGGTAATAAAATATCACAAAGCAAATGGAGGCAGGGCGAGATCACAGGACCACCGGATGAGGTGAAATTAAAATTGCTAATGAAGTTTTGGCAGGCATTGTCGTTGATAACATCTTATCAGGAAACAGGGTTTGAGAGCAGACAACCTGTCTGACCAAAATTTATTAGGTGGGAATTTTCCTCCACCTGATAAGCCTGGGAGCGCTAAAGGAGACCAGGGCTTATTTCATCCCTTTGGCTTCGACCATAAAAGATGGGACGGGATGCCTTGAAAGGGGCCGTCTATAAGCCTACCTTCAGGGCGCATTCTCTTTCTCAGGGCTGTTCCTTGCTGAGGAAAAGAATTCAGCGATATTTCTCCTATTTGCTTATGAAAGAGGAGAAATATAGCTCTGTTCTGTCCGGCTCACTGGCAGCCAGTTCAAAGTTGCCTCTCTTGTTCCCTGAACATCACTGTTATCCTGTTCTTTTTTTAAGATGCCCAGATTTCATATTGTTCAAACACACATGCTCTACAAACAATTTGTGCAGTTGATACAATCACAGGGTCCACACGGTCCGCAGGGTCATCCTCCTCAGCTTACGAAGGAGATGACAGGATTAAGAGATTAAAGTAAAGACAGGCATAGGAAAACACAAGGGTATTGATTGGGAAAGTGATAATTGTCCATGAAATCTTCACAATTTATGTTCAGAGATTACAGTAAAGACAGGTGTAAGAAATTGTAAAAGTATTAATTTGGGGAACTAATAAATGTCCATGAAATCTTCACAATTTATGTTCTTCTGCTGCGGCTTCAGCCAGTCCCTCCGTTTGGGGTCCCTGACTTCCCGCAACACCCTCTCTGGGCCTGAGATCCCTTGGGAGGTCAGAACAAGGTCCTTTTCAATCCTAAAATTGTTTGTTTCTAGACTGTATGAGTTTTCAAGGAATTAGAAACCACTACACGATAACTCAGTTGTGGAAACATTCAGCACAAACATTGTATTGATGGTGTATTAGTTCATTTTGATGCTGCTGATAAAGATATGCCTGAAACTGGGAACCAAAAGAGGTTTAATTGGATTTAAAGTTCCACATAGCTGGGGAAGCCTCAGAATCATGGTAGGAGGCAAAAGGCACTTCTTACATGGTGGTGGCAAGAGAAAAATGAGGAAGAAGCAAAAGCAGAAACCTCTGATAAACCCATCATATCTCGTGAGACTTACTCAGGATCACAAGAATAGCATGGGAAAGACCGGCCCCCATGATTGAATTACCTTCCTCTGGGTCGCTCCCACAATACGTGGAAAGTCTGGGAGATACAATTCAATTTGGGATTTGGGTGGGGACACGGCCAAACCATATCAGATGGCATCACTTGTTATTCTTCACAGCCAAATCCCAGGGGGCATTTTTGAGCATCTGAGGCCAGTGCTCTCCATATTAGTTATCAAGGCAGGAAAGCTTGTTATACAGCCTTTCAGTACCCACTGCTGCTAAACAGCATTTGGTGGCCCCAGTAATAGAAGGGCAGACATCATCTGAGCCTCTAAGTCACTTCCTGTCTCAAATGGAAGATGTGGTAGAGGCAGATAGAGTCAGCCAGGCCTCTGCAACCTATTAATTATTATTCCTGTTACTGTTATAAAGGCTCTATCATGACCATGTGTTAAGGATGTACATGTTGAGCACTCCGCTAAATGCCTTTAATTTTTTGTTTCTCTCAAAAGTCCTTCCAATAGGCTGGTCATGGTGGCTTATGCCTGTAATCTCAGTGCTTTGGAGGCCAAGGTGGTGGGATCACTTGAGGCCAGGAATTCAAGACCAGCCTGGGCAACATAATAAGACCCTGTCTCTACAAAAAATTAAAAAATTAGCCAGGTCTGGTGGCACATGCCTCTAGCCCCAGCTAATCGGGAGGCTGAAGTGGAAGGATCGCTTGAGCCCAGGAGTTCGAGGTTACAGTGCACTTTGATTGTGCCACTGCATTCTAGCCTGGGTGACAAAGAAAGACCTTATCTTTAAAAACAAAACAGAAAAAAAGTCCTTCTGTCAGCCCTATGAGCTATATTATTATGATCCCCATTTTACAGATGGGGCAGCTGAGGCTCTGGGTGGTAACCAAGTGACACTGGGGATTGAACTCTCGTCTGTGGATTGTGCGTCCTCTGCTGGTCTCCATCCAAACCTGCATATTTTCTCCTCTTGCTAGTAAATACTATGAGAAGGAAGCTCTCCTGATGGACCCTGTGGACGGCCCCATCCTTGCGTCTTTGTTGGGTAAGTGGTCCTGTGACCACTTCTAGATGGAACTGAGCTTCATCTAGACCCCTGGTCTTGAGTCTCAGGGGCAACTCCTCTGGGACACTCTCACCCCTCTCCAGCCTCGCCCATCAAAATGCACGCTGTCCTGGCAGGCTGGAAGAGAGGGTAGTGAGGTGGGCGGCCATCTGGTGGTAGATGAGCGGGAGGACTTTCCGGGGCAGTGGGTTCCCAGCTCCCACGTGCCCCTCAGTGGGGCCCTGTGCCCTAGAGTACACCAAGATGAAGACTGCAGATCACTTCTGGACCGATCCCTCGGCTGACGAACTTGTCCAGAGGCACCGCATCCACAGCTCCCACGTGCGGCAGGACTCGCCCACCAAGCGTCCCGCGCTCTGTGTGAGTGGGGTAGACGGTGGGGCTGTGGGAGGGACCTTGCATGGGGGCAGGAAACAGGGTAGGAGTCCTCAAGGTCACCTCAGGTCTCATCCCTCTGTCTCCCCTCACGCTCTACCAGATCCAGAAGAGGCATTCCAGTGGCAGCATGGACGACCGGCCATCCCTCTCTGCCCGCGATTATGTGGAGTCCCTGCATCAGAA
The DNA here is from genome assembly GCF_024542745.1 of Macaca thibetana thibetana. Lineage (NCBI taxonomy): Eukaryota > Metazoa > Chordata > Mammalia > Primates > Cercopithecidae > Macaca > Macaca thibetana. The sequence goes on from NC_065587.1 coordinate 25,638,016, forward strand.
CTCCCGTGCCACCCTGCTCTATGGCAAAAACAACGTTCTGGTTCAGCCGGTGAGAGGTTATCTTGGGCCCAGATCTTGCACAGAGGGTCTCACTCCCAGGTTATGGAGGAAGAGGCCTCTTTGGCTCCAGGTTGCCAATCCATTCATCCATTTATCCACTCACCCATGCACACATCCATCCGCCCAACATTCATTCATCCGTCAATCTATATGTACATCCCCCCATCCTTCCATCCATCCATCCATCCACCCATTGTTACATCCATCCATCCGCCCATTGTTACATCCATCCATCCACCCATTGTCACATCCATCCATCCACCCATCTTTTTTTTTTTTTTTTTTTTTGAGACAGAGTCTCGCTCTGTCGTCCAGGCTGGAGTGCAGTGGCGCGATCTCAGCTCACTGCAAGCTCCGCCTCCCAGGTTCACACCATTTTCCTGCCTCAGCCTCCCGAGTAGCTGGGACTACAGGCGCCTGCCACCTCGCCCGGCTAATTTTTTGTATATTTAGTGAAGACGGGGTTTCACCATGTTAGCCAGGATGGTCTCGATCTCCTGACCTCGTGATCTGCCAGCCTCAGCCTCCCAAAGTGCTGGGATTACAGGCATGAGCCACTGCGCCCGGCCAATCCACACATCTTTACATTCATTTATCGACCCATCTTTCCATCCATCCATCCATCCATCCATCCATCCATCCATTTGTCCATTTATTTTCCTGTCCATCTCTTCACTCACCTGCATACTCAGGCTTCTATCCATCTGTTCACTTTTGTTCTCACTCATTGATTCAGCAAACATTTCCTTGGACCTCCTATGTGCTAGGTGCATATGGTGTCAAGATCTTCATTCTCATGGCCAATATTTCTTGATGCTTCCCTATGTGTCAGGCACTGTGTAAAATGTTTTCAACTGTATTAACTCTTAAACCTCCCAAGGACCCTTTGAGGCAGGTACCATTATTTCAGGCCTCAGTATTATCAGATGGTAATACTGAGGGCTATACAGGTGAAGTAAGGTGCAGACAGTTATGATTTGAATTCAGGCCAGCTGGTGCCAGAGTCAGTGCCATCACTCAATCACCTTCTCTGCCCCATCACACGGCTAGGCTGCAGGGATGGGTGGTAGGTGAGGCATATGTAGTTCCTGCCTTCATGCAGTGTCCCCTTTGGCTGTATCCTCCCTAGGGCCATTTGGTTGCATGGTCATTGTGGTGTTTGGGCTCTCAGCAGGAGGAAGCAAAGGGAAAACCATCAGCCACTCCATCTCTGTAGTCAGTTTTAATCACTGAGTGACCTTGAGCAAGTCACTTTTTCCTCTGAGCCTCCATATCTGCATCACAATGGGTATAAAATCCGATTGCTGCAAATCTAAGAAGCCACTAGTTTAAGATACACCGTTTTCTTTTTTATTGTTTTCAGACGGAGTCTCACTCTGTCACCCAGGCTGGAGTGCAGTGGCACGATCTCGGCTGACTGCAAGCTCCGCCTCCCGGGTTCACGCCTTTCTCCTGCCTCAGCCTCCCAAGTAACTGGGACTACAGGCGCCCGCCACCATGCCCGGCTAATTTGTTATATTTTTAGTAGAGACGGGGTTTCACCGTGTTAGCCGGGATGGTATCCATCTCCTGACCTCGTGATCCACCCACCTCCGCCTCCGAAAGTGCTGGGATTACAGGCGTGAGCCACTGGGCTCAGCCTAAGATACACCGTTTCTTAATGTAATCTAAACCAATTAAAAATGCTATTTAGAGGGATTGCTGGCTCATGCCAGTAATCCCAGCACTTTAGAAGGCCGAGGCAGGAGGATCACAAGGTCAGGAGTCCAAGACCAGCCTGGCCAATATGGTGAAACCCTGTCTCTACTGAAAATAGGAAAAAATAGCTGGGTATGGTGGCACGTGCCTGTAGTCCCAGCTACTCGGGAGGCTGAGGCAGAATTGCTTGAACCCAGGAGGTGGAGGTTGCAGTGAGCCGAGACTGGGCCACTGCACTCCAGACTGGGAAACAGAGCGAGACAGTCTCGGAAAAAAAAAAGGAAAAAAAGCTATTTAGATCATTATATACAGTGTTTTCGTTTTGTTTTGTTTTGCTACTTAAAAAATTTAGCTTATGCTTTTTGAAAGAGGTCTTTGAAACTTACATGGATGTAGTTTTGTTTTTTAATCTATATCACTTTTATAAGTAACACACAGGGAAAATGTCATTGAAATATATTAATTAAGATATTCTTCAAGCTTCTTCCAGTTCAGAGTTCCATCCTCTGTATCACTCTTCGACTTAGAGTCATCAGTGCCCTCATTTTTCCACACGTTGTTTCCTGTTCCATCAAGAGAAGGAGTTAACAATCATCTGTGCCTCTACTTGTTTTTGCAAATAAAGTTTTATTGGGATACAGCTACAGCCTATGACTGCTTTCAGGCCTTGCTGGCAGAGTTGAGTGGTTGCAGCTGAGCTTGTATAGCTTACAAATCCAAAAAATATTTCCTATTTGTCCCTTTACACAAAAAGTTTGGTGGTCCCTGATCCAGGAGCACAGGAAGTGCAGCATTTCTTGCAAGAATGTCCACTCTCATCTCGGGGATGTTTTTTGTTTTTTTTTTTTTTCTTTTTTTTTTTTTTTTTTTTTGAGACAAGGTCTTACTGTCACCCAGGCTGGAGTGCAGTGGTGTGATCATGGCTCACTGCAGCCTCAAACTCCTGGGCTCAAGCAAGCCTCCCACCTCAGCCTCCTGAGCAGCTGGGACTACAGGTGTGTACCACCATGCCTGGCTAATTTTTAAGTTCTTTTTTTGTAGAGATGGGGTCTTGCTACATTGTCCAGGCTAATGTAAAACTCCTGGGCTCAGGTAATTATCCCACCTCAGCCTCCCAAACCTCTGGGATTGCAGGCGTGAGCCACTGCACCCAGGCTGTGATGGTTCCTAAGTCCTGTAAAGTATTTGTTTGTTGCTTTACAAGAAAATCTTGGCTGGGCGCAGTGGCTCATGCCTGTAATCCTAGGACTTTGGGAGGCCAACGCACGTGGATCACCTGAGATCAGGAGATTGAGACCAGCCTGGCCAACATGGCGAAACCCCATCTCTACTAAAAAAAAAAAAAAAATACAAAAATTGGCCGGGCGTGGTGGCAGGTGCCTGTAATCCCAGCTACTTGGGAGGTTGAGGCAGAAGAATCACTGGAACCTGGGAAGCAGACGTTGCAGTGAGTCGAAATCGCACCACTGCCCTTCAGTCTTGGCAACAGAGCAAGACTCCATCTCAAAAAAAAAAAAAGAAGAAGAAGAAGAAGACAGACAATCTGGACTTGTGGGCTTCCCTGCAGGGATGAATACGTGCCTGTCTTGCCAGCATCACGCAGGCACTCTACCGCTCCGTTCCCAGCCTTCATATGTGCACAGTAGGTTTTCCATTCAAAGATGAATCGCGGTCAAATCTTTTTGAAGACATTTAAAATAGCACCTACATTCCACATGTGAAATAACAACCGTGTCCAAAACTTAATTGAAATGATGATGCTTTGAACGGCTGTTCAGTCAGGCAGGACAGCCACGTCACAGTTGTGATTAGAAGACCCACCCCCATTTCAGGTACATGAAAAAGTGAACAATCAAGATGTGTGTCTTTGGATCGATGAAATACTACACTGCTCCTCCCTTGGGGTTGTAAGCGCGTGGGTTAAATCAAGACAGTACGTGTGAAGGCTGAGCCGTGCTCGGGACACATTTGGTGCTCAGTAAATGTTGGGGTGAATTTGGTGGGGGGATGGTGACATCGCCCTCCCCACACACCCACCTGGGATAAAACAAAGCCGGTGAGAATCCCTGTAGGTAAATCTAGGGGAGAAAAGGGACCGGCTACTGGGCGGGGAGTGTGGCGGGGGTCTTTGGGAGGAGGTTTCTGAGTATTGTCTCTGGGAAGGGCCCTAGAGCCCAGCTGCCATCTGTTTCTCCCTTAAGCCTGGCCAAGATAAATGCCTTCTGTTTTGAAAAGCATGATTTTCAGTGGGGCAGGGCCTCCTTCCTGGCTCTGAAGGAACCTGGGGTCAGGGACCCTCGAGATCAGAAGGAAGTCAGAGTGTGAAAGTGATGGGAGTGGGAGGCTTTTACAGCTGGATGATGTAGAACCCATCCTGGGAGGTTGGCTGCAAATGGCTTTGCTTAGCAAGGCCACCTGGAAGGAGGCTTTAGAGTCTTCCACGTGGCCAGGGCCTTGAAGGGATTAACCCAGCCTCTTAGTTCCGATTATGTGTGTTCTTGAGTCAAATGGGCCAGGACCTATGTCCACAGCGACTCCAGCACCATGACCAGACCTGAGTCCTCCTCTCTCTGCAGAGGGACGACATGGAGGCTGTGCCAGGGTACCTGTCCCTGCACCAGACGGCTGACGTCATGACCTTGAAGTGGACCCCCAACCAGCTGATGAACGGGTCTGTGGGGGACCTGGACTATGAGAAGAGGTAGGGCACTGCGTCTGCTCTGTGTCCCTTGGGTCCCTCCACTCCCCTCGGCACAAGGAAGTTCCTCCCCGGGAGAGGGGAGGCTTGTATCCAGCCCCTGCTTCTGCCCGCTCTTCTGCCTTCTTGTTAGGGTCACTTGGCTCAGCCTCCCTGCAGCTGTGGCCTCCTGGGAAACTCAAAGGCTCGAGAGGATCTGGAAATCAGCTGGAAGAGTCTTAAGGCATGGGAGTTGGCAATGCCCTGGACAAAACCATCCAGAGGGAGAAATCTTTACAGAGATCTCCTAAGCCTACAAATGGCAAATATTCTTCAGTCTCTGTCCTCCTTCTCGATCACTCAATAAAAAGGGAAGGCAGGAGGTATTAGCAGGCGTCTGGTCCAGGGCTGCATCTGCCATGAAATCCTGTGATTTATGAGACCCAGGAAAGGCTTTCGAGTCACACTTGAAAGGAATGCAGGGACGGGATTTCCTGCTGCAGTGCCTGGATTTCAGCCCAATTAGGGAAGACTTTAGGAGGAACAAATAAAGCCGTGGTGCAGAGGTGTGGCTGGTTCAAATATTTCAGCTTGAGGAGAATTGGCTGCGGGTGGGGAGGAGAAGCAGTGGTTTTTCCTGCTCCAAGTCCACATCGAATCTTATTTTTATGTTACATTTTATTGCTTTCCTAAAAAATTATTTTACAATTAAGAATTTTTGGCCGGGGCCGGGCGCCGTGGCTCAAGCCTGTAATCCCAGCACTTTGGGAGGCCGAGACGGGTGGATCACGAGGTCAGGAGATCGAGACCATCCTGGTGAACACAGTGAAACCCCGTCTCTACTAAAACTACAAAAAACTAGCCAGGCGAGGTGGCCGGCGCCTGTAGTCCCAGCTACTCGGGAGGCTGAGGCAGGAGAATGGCGTGAACCCGGGAGGCGGAGCTTGCAGTGAGCTGAGATCAGGCCACTGCACTCCAGCCTGGGCGACACAGCGAGACTCCGTCTCAAAAAAAAAAAAAAAAAAAAAAAAAGAATTTTTGGCCGGGCACGGTGGCTCAAGCCTGTAATCCCAGCACTTTGGGAGGCCGAGGTGGGTAGATCACGAGGTCAGGAGATCGAGACCATCCTGGCTAACATGGTGAAACCCCGTCTCTACTAAAAATACAAAAAACTAGCCGGGCGTGGTGGCGGGCGCCTATAGTCCCAGCTACTCGGAGGCTGAGGCAGGAGAATGGCGTGAACCCGGGAGGCGGAGCTTGCAGTGAGCTGAGATCGCGCCACTGCACTCCAGCCTGGGCGAGACTCCGTCTCAAAAAAAAAATAAAATAAAAAGGATTTTTAACCTAGAGATAGACAGAACTCAGGTACCCATCACCCTGCCCTCATGGCCACGAACCCATTTCCTCCTTCCAGAATATTATTATTCTGGGCCAGGTGCGGTGGCTCACACCTGTAATCCCAACACTTTGGGAGGCTGAGGCAGGTGGATCATGAGGTCAGGAATTCAAGACCAGCCTGGCCAACATGGTGAAACCCCATCTCTACTAAAAGACAAAAATTAGCTGGGCATGGTGGCGCATGCCTGTAGTCCCAGCTACTCAGAGGAGGGTGAGGCAGGAGAATTGCTTGAACCAAGGAGGCAGAGGTTGCAGTGAGCTGAGATCGTATCATTGCACTCCAGCCTGTGCAACAGAGCGAGACTGTCTTAAAAATATGTATATATGTATATATATACCTGGCATGGTGGTTCACACCTATAATCCCAGCACTTTGGGAAGTGGAGGTGGACGGATCATGAGGTCAGGAGATCGAGACCATCCTGGCTAACACAGTGAAACCTGGTCTCTACCAAAAATACAAAAAATTAGCCAGGTGTGGTGACAGATGCCTGTAGTCCCAGCTACTCCGGAGGCTGAGGCAGGAGAATGGCATGAACCTGGGAGGCAGAGCTTGCAGTGAGCCGAGATCGTGCCACTGCACTCCAGCCTGGGTGACAGAGCAAGACTCCATCTCAAAAATAAACAAATAAATTATTCTGAAGCGACATGCAGACATGATATGATTTCATCTGTAAATATTTTAATGTGTATCTCAAAAAATATGGACTCTTTTCAAGAAACATCCGGCCTTGTACTGATGAAAAATGTTCTCTAGACTGGGTGTGGTGGCTCATGCCTGTAATCCCAGCATTTTGGGAGGCTGAGGTGGGTGTATCATGAGGTCAGGAGTTCAAGACCAGCCTGACCAACATGGTGAAACCCCGTCTCTACTAAAAATACAAAACTTAGCTGGGCATGGTGGCGGGCACCTGTAATCCCAGCTACTCGGGGGGCTGAGGCAGAAAATTGCTTGAACCCGGGAGACGGAGGTTGCAATGAGCTGAGATCGCGCCACTGCACTCCAGCCTGGATGACAAAGCGAGACTCTGTCTCAAAAAAAAAAAAAAAAAAAAAAAAAAAAAAAAAAAGTTTTCTAAGCTGGTCATTTCTTGTGCAGGAGTCACCATCTGTCCTCAGAGCTGGTCAGTGGACAGGACAATTGGTCCTGTGCTAGGCATAATAATTCAGCTCCAGCCAGACCCTGCAGTCTCTTACTCTCTCTTTTTAAACACTTTAATTTTATTTATTCATATTTTATCTTATTTATTTATTCGTTTTTTTGAGACACTGTCTCGCTCTGTTGCCCAGGCTGGAATGCAGTGATGCGATCTCGGCTCACTGCAACCTCCGCCTCCTGGATTCAAGCGATTCTCCCACCTCAGCCTCCCGAGTAGCTGAGATTACAGGGACTTGCCACCACACCCAGCTAATTTTTGTATTTTCAGTAGAGATGGGTTTTCATCATGTCGGCCAGGCTGGTCTCAATCTTATCTTAAGTGATCTGCCCGTCTCGGCCACCTCACAAGGTTATTTTTATTTTTTAAATTTCTATTTTATTTTATATAGAGATGGTGTCTCATTTTGTCGCCCAGGCTGGTCTTGAACTTCTGGCTTCAAGCAAGCCTCCCACCTTGGCCTCCCAGACTCTAGAGTTTCTAATCAGAAGACCATCATGGAAGAATAGGGGAGGGGCCCCGGCATGCTCTGGGCTTGGAACCTCGTCTTAGCCTCTTTATCTTAAGCCTTGGTCTAAAGCCTTCTTTGACTTCCCTGCTGAGTCCAGATCACACAAGCCCTGAATCTCCTTTGTAGCATTTAGAAGACTGCGTGACTACACAGTTGATCTGTGCCTGTATACCTACCATCTTGCTCTCAAGAGTTCAGTGCCTTAAAGGCAAGAGTCCTGTCTTGTTCGCATATTATCCCCAGCACCTACCACAGTTTGTAGCACATAGTAGGTGCTCACATCAGCCTTGTGAAATGAACCAGGGAAGTCAGGGGACCTGGATTCATTCACTGGATGTTTACTGAGCACCTACTCTGCCAGCCACTGTGCTAGATGCAAGGGAGACAGCAGTTGTAGAAAAGGAGGGGAAAATCTACCTTCTCAGAGCTTACATTTTACTGGAAGACAATGAATGGGCAAGGAGATGGATGGACATATGCTATGGTACCAAGCCTTTGCTCCACTCTCACCTTGCTGGATGACCTGGGGTACGTTACTTCACCTCAGTGAGCCTCAGGGTTCCCTTTTTATCAAGTGGAGAAGTAGGATGAGACAGTCTCCTTAGAATTGAAGGCATTCCCAGGGGATCTTCAGGGGCTCCTCAAACCTTGAAGCATCTTGCACCCAGTGTCAAAGCTTTAACTGCGCGAGGACCCTGTTTGTTGCTTGGACTTGAGCCCAGGGTTGTGTGGGCCGGAAACCTGATGCTAGTGTTTTGGGAAAAGCATTGGCTCCGATGATTGCCAGGCCCCACCCCAGCGCAGATCATCGGGGACCCGTGCTTCTGCATCATCTTTCCCTGTTGGTGAACAGGCACCTTGTAGGCACTTTGATACTGAGTTCTGGCTGAATCAGAACTTCTTTTTTCTTTTTTTTTTTTGAGGCGGAGTCTCACTCTGTCGCCCAGGCTGGAGTGCAGTGGCGCGATCTCGGCTCACTGCAAGCTCCGCCTCCCGGGTTCCCGCCATTCTCCTGCCTCAGCCTCCCGAGTAGCTGGGACTACAGGCGCCACCACCACGCCCGGCTAATTTTTTTGTATTTTTAGTGGAGACGGGGTTTCATTGTGTTAGCCAGGATGGTCTCGATCTCCTGACCTCGTGATCCGCCCGTCTCGGCCTCCCAAAGTGCTGGGATTACAGGCTTGAGCCACCGCGCCCGGCCCTGAATCAGAACTTCTAAGGTCACTGCCTAGGAGCTGGGGTGCCTCTAGCCCTGGGCTGTGAACTCCTGTCTATCCTTGTTATTCTCACCAGAACCTGAGGCTCAATGGAAGATAAATGGCAGGAGTCAGAAATATGGAGGTTGGTGTGTGGGGAAGGGGTTTGCCCCGGGAGCTCCAGCATCCCTTGGGGGACCAAGAAGCAATGAAGTGGGGTGGTTTTTGTCTGAGCTTGTGCAGGAGCCTCTTTTTTTTTTTTTTTTTTTTTTTTTTTTTTTTTTTTTTTTTTGAGACAGAGTTTTGCTCTTGTGGCCCAGGAGTGCAATGGCGTGATCTTGGCTCACTGCAACCTCTGCTTCCCAGGTTCAAGCAATTCTCCTGCCTCAGCCTCCCGAGTAACTGGGATTACAGGCATGTGCCACCATGCCTGGCTAATTTTGTATTTTTAGTAGAGACGGAGTTTCTCCATGTTGGTCAAGTTGGTCTCGAACTCCTGACCTCAGGTAATCCATCCACCTTGGCCTCCCAAAGTGTTGGGATTACAGGCGTGAGCCACCGTGCCTAGCCGGAGCTCTTTTTTCTTTTCACGGCCAGCCTCACTCTTGCACAGCCACGATCCTCACTCACTAGCTAGGTATCCCAGTGTTACAGGGAAAATGTCACTAAAAAGCTGGATGTTGGGGTTCTGGAGTCAGGCTGGACTTGCCTCCGATCTCAACCCTACTGTGTGGAGTAGCAGCGGAATCCTCCTGTGCTGCTGGTAGGACAACCAATTTGCAGACCAGTTTGGCAGTTTCTTGTAACATCCCCTTATCATGTGACCCAGCAATTCCACTCATAGGGATCTACCCAAGAGAAATGAAAACTTAGGCCCACACAAAAACTTACACACAAATGCTTATAACAGCATTATTCATAATAGCCCCAGACTGGAAGCAAGCCAAATGCCCATCAACTGAAGAATGGATGTAGACATCTGTGGTCCATCCACGCAACAGAATATTACTTGTCTATAAAAAGAGATAAATCACCAGTGGACATTACAACATGGACAAACCTCAAAAGCCTTATATCACGTGAAAGGAGCCAGCCATGAAGGGCGCATGTAGGATTTCATTTAGATGGAATGTCCAGAAAAAGGCACATCTGTGGAGTCAGAAAGCAGACTGTTGGTTGCCTAGGGCTGTAGGTGGGAAGGAAGACTGACCACAAACAGGCAACAGGAACCTTTTGGGGGTGGTAAAAATGTTCTAAAACTGGCTTGTGATGATGGTTGCCCAAATCTGTATATTTACTCATCAAACTGTACACTTACAGTGAGTAAATTCTATGGTGTGTAAATTATACCTCAGTAAAGCTGCTAAAACATGCAAAAGAAAACCAGAAACAGCCCTTGCTCCTTCCTAGCTATGCGGCCTGGGACAATCAGCTCCACTTCCTTGAGCCTCAGATTATTTATCTGTAGGATGGGAATGTAGTAAGGGAACCTCTGAATAAGCATATAGGGAGAATTTATGTAACAGAAGTGCGTGGAAAACCCTTAGCTGGGAGCCTGGCACCTGGACAGGGCTGTCAGTCATGGGGGCTGTTGATGTCATTTTCGTGGATCCAAAGAGACTATGGCCACAGAGCTCCTCCTTGCTGATGGCTGGTAGTGGCTTTGTTCACTGGGCATTTCCAGTGCTCAGCATTCACTATGCACTGTGAACATTCTCTGAGCATCACAGAGAAGCAAACAAAACAGAGCCCTTCTGCCGGTGTCGGCACCCTTTGGGGAATCAGAGGAGAGGACAGGTGGTTGCAACCCAGCGTGATGGGCACACGGGGCTGTGGGAGCCCAGGGAGGACACACTGACTAGACTGGGTATGGGAGGGGCTCAACAGAGGCTGCTACCCTTGTGTCCTCGACTGTCTTCGAAGGACATTTACTTCCGTGAACTCTGGTGAGGCTGATTCTGGTACAGGCCAGGGCAGGAAGGGCTTTCCAAGAGAAAAGGTCCCCAGCAGCGTGACTTGAAGGTTTTTCTGAGCCTATTCCACTTTTTTCATTTCACAGCTGGGGAAACTGAGGGCCAGAAACTGAGGTAGGAACTGGCTAAGGTCTCTGGTGGAAGTGGGATTTGAACGCTGCTGACTTTGAAGCCTGTGTTAGTTTGGGTCCTCCAAGAAGCAGGCACCAAGACAGTATTGGACCAGCAGAGATTTACTGGGGACACACCCGTGCAGGTTAAGGGAGGGGCAGGAGCAGACAGGGAGAGCCTTCAGACCGCCATGCAGGGAGGAAGAGGAGGAAGGAAGGAAGGTCGGGCAGAAGGAGACTGAGACACAGCACGGCTCTAAGACCGTTTGGCCAGGTCAGTTGGAAGTCTCCAGTGGACCATTGACTGTTGGAGGAGTTCCTTGTCTCGCAGGAATGAGTGGCACTAGTGCTCCGGCATGCTAGGTCCTGGCTGGGAGCAGCCTAAGGGAAGCACGGCTTCAGTGCAAATGCGGTGATAGATCCAGGGGGTGCCTTCTGAAGTTAATCTGCTCTGCTCCCCTCAGCAAGGTCTTCTGAAGGAGATCTGAGTGGTGCATTTCCATGGCCACCACAAAGCCCAAGTTCCTGTGGCCTCCACCTCCTGGTGTGTTCTGATGAGAAAAGCTATTTGTTTCAGGACAGGACAGCAGCAAGGTTTTGAGCTGGAAATGGAAACGCTTAAAGACATAATCATAGGGACCACTTCCCAGGTACGCACTTGTTAATGTATCATCTCTGTGCTGAGCCCTTCAAATACATGATTCTATTTAATCCTCACAGCAACACAATGGGGTGGGTGTTATTCTAGTCCCCATTTTATAGATGAGGAAAATGAGTCTCAGAGAAACCCTCAAGTTGCACTGCTGGGGACCTGTGAAGCTACTGAGTGGCTATTCTAACTGCTGCACATGGACACGTAGTGGCCTGGAGTTAGAATGTGTTTTAGTCAAGACTCCTAGACGCCAGTTAGAGAAAACCAAATTCAAGCTGACTTAAGCACTGGCCCACATGAACTGAAAACTCCAGGGGCAGTAGCTTCAGGCATGGATGGATCCAGGGACTTGAATGACGGGGACCTGCACTCTTTCCATCTCTTTGCTCTGTCTTCCTGTCTTTTGACGCCATTCTCAGGCATAGTCGCTTCCATCTTCAGACTTCTGCCCTTACCACTACTCTCCAGACAGAATGAGGCGTCTCTTTCCCAGTCATTCAAGTGGAAACCTAATATAATTGAGTCTCATTGGTTCTGCCAGAGTCAGGAGTCAGTCCTGCACTGAACACTGTGGCTGGAACAGTGGGACAGGTTGATTGACCAGGCCTGGGTCAGGTGGCCATTCCTGGAGTCCCAGGGTGGAGAGTGGGTGGGGTCCACCTCACCTCTCATATGGACTGGGGGTAAGGACGATGGTAACCTCCGAAAATTGGGGTTCTGAGACCAGAAGAAGGGGAGATAGAGTCTGGGCAGGATGGGACACACATGCGGGGGACCTAGTGGGAAGGGTGGAGGAGCTCCTGGGTGTGGTCTGCTGGCGTCTGAGCCCCTCTGCACACTGGGGTAGGTAGAAGTCTTGCAAGCCTGACCGTCCCTCCACTTCCAGCGTCTACTGGGACTATGCCATGACCATCCGCCTGGAGGAGATTGTCTACCTGCACTGCCACCAGCAAGGTAGGGACTGTGGGGACAGGAAGGGGGCTGTGATCCTCTGATCCTCTTGGATCGCCTGCCTGTCTCCACCCCTGCCTATTCATTAGCGTTGTATGACAGTGATATGGTGGACACCCCATATTACCTGTGCAACCTTGGGCAAGGGACCTCGCCTCTCTGTACCTCAGTTTCCCCATCTGTAACATGGGAATTACAACAGGACCCTCTCATGGGGTAGTTGTGAAGATGAAATGATGGATGTTAAGGGCTCAGCATGAAATCCACCTATGGCTATGGCATTAGTTGCTGACACTTACTAAGCACTGATAATGCTTAGATGACTCTGCCATCGATCAGCTGTGTGACCTTGGGGGAAGTTACTTAACCTCTCTGAGCTTTGGTTTCATCATTTGTAAAATAGGCAATAATAGATAGGATTCTTAGGGATATTGTATTTCAATAAGACAGTGCCTCTAACATGCTGTGGTTGTACTCAGTAAGTGCTCAATACATGCTAGCCAGAGTCAGCTACTGCCCGGAGACAGGGGACGTTGAAGGCTTCCATACAAAAATAGGTCGGGTAGATTTGTAAAGGATTCCTGAGGAGCGTAGGGTGCTAGGGGGCATCTTTTTCTTTTGGTGGTTAATGTCAGGAAGGTCAGCTTGGTTCTTCTTGACTTTGTCCTGTAGTCCCCAGTCAGAGGTGGATGGTGGGTGAGATGAGAGAGACTCCGGGGAGGTAAAAACTGCTCCTGACCTTTGCCCAGGCCTTTCCCAGAGCCTCAGAGCAGGATCCCTGGGTCTGGCTTGGCACCCCTGGGGGATGTGTTTGCAGGAAGGGGCTGTCACTGTGCCTCATAGTGACTTCCCAATGGGTCTTCTCTGGCTGCTGGTGGCGGCAGTGGACAGCGGCGGGACAGTGGTATTGGTCAGCCAGGACGGGATCCAGAGGCCGCCCTTCCGCTTCCCCAAGGGTGGGCACCTCCTGCAGTTCCTCTCGTGCCTGGAGAATGGGCTGCTCCCGCATGGGCAGTTGGACCCGCCACTGTGGTCCCAGCGGGGTAAGGTGAGTGATCATGGGGACCTGGGGAGGTTGGGGTGGAGGCTGGTCACAGAGGGTGGTGGTTTTTGCCTGTGTGCCCTTATGTGGCTGTGTGGCCTCATGCGCTCCCCACTGATACCCTCAGACTAAGCAAGTTGTGGGGACAGGTGTGTCCCAAGGATCTTGCTTTGGGACATGTTCTTGCAGGGCAAAGTGTTTCCTAAACTACGCAAGCGAAGCCCTCAGGGTTCTGCCGAGTCCACATCTTCAGACAAAGACGATGACGAGGCCACGGATTACGTGTTCAGGATCATCTACCCTGGCATGCAGTCGGAATTCGGTGAGCTGCTCTGTCCCGGGCCCCGGGGAGTCACCTGCTAACTGATGCTGAAAATGATTCCAGGTGTTTGAAACTAGAAGATGACAGGTCTGGATTCTGGGGCTAACAGGAAGATCTGGAAACAAAGTTGGTTTCTTGGTAGCCTCAGTTCCCCCCCAAATAAGAACAATAACCACCCTCTACTTGTCTAATAAAGACACTAGGAGAGGTGGCCTGGGGTAGTGGCAATGGCATAGGTTCTGGAATCCTGGCTGAACTTGGGCAAGTCATCTCAGCCCTCTGTGCCTCAGTTTCCTCATCTGTAAAATGGGTATGTTCATAGCACCCGTTACATAAGTCATTCTGGGGATCAAACGAGGTAAGGCGGCCGGGCATGGTGGCTCACACCCGTAATCCTGGCACTTTGGGAGGCCGAAATTTGGGAGGGAGCACTTTGGATTGCCCGAGCCCAGGAGTTTAAGACCAGCCTGGGCAACATGGCGAAACCCTGTCTCTACAAAAAATACAAAAATTAGCCAGGTGTGGTGGCATGCATCTGTGGTCCCAGCTATTTGGGAGGCTGAGGTGGGAGGATCACCTGAGCCTGGGGAGGTCGAGGCTGCAATAAGCCGTGATTGTGTCATTGCACTCCAGCCTGGACAACAAAGTGAGGCCCTGTCTCAAAATAAATGCAAATTAAAATATTTTAAAAATGATATCAGGCATTTCACACACATACAAAACACTCAAATGTTGTTGTTGTTAATATTCTACTTCTCGTTATTATAAAGAGTCAATGAGATGATGAAATATTCATCGTAGAGCTCATGGAGTAAGGCCTTGCACACAGTAGGCCCTCAGTAAGTTGTAGTCAAACTTGACACCAATAGAGGCGAAGCACATGAGATGATGGTGAATGGCAAGCAGGTTGCACGGTGCCTTCGTGACACAGATGCGTAGCAAATGGAAGTTCTTACTGCTAAGAGCGTCATCATTGCGGGGCTATTGTGAGGATTCAGTGAATTAAGATTTGAAAAGTACTTAGAAGAGGGCCTGGCATTTATGAAGCATGGTATGGGTGTCTGTTAAACAAATCAGTATTGAGTGGTAGGCTCTTTCTGTTCACTTCATTTTATTTAACATGCAGCGGCCCTGATGTTCCCATCCGAGGATAATGGCTCTGAGCCTCCCTTTGCTGAAGCAGCCACGTGCTGGGCAGTGAGAGGCTCTTTTGAGAGCAGATGTCCTCCTGGACAAGGCTGGAATCCCTTAAGCACTACAGAGTGTCCTGAAGTGTACATGACTATGTCTGTTCCTGCCCTGGATCAGGGCCTCCCAGCCACTCCATGGAACCAGGTGCTCAAAATCCTGGCCAGACACCAAGGCTCTTGTGGGCCCCAAGACTGAAAAGGCTCCATGTATGAGGGTGAAATCCCGTGGGATGCTGAGCCAGCTACTGTCCTGTTGCCCGAGAACTTGGGCTTCCCACCTGTGTGAAGACCAACATTCATTAAGAGTTCCACTCGAGAGCCTGTTATCAGAGAGGGCTAGATCCCCTGTAGTTGCCTTCCCAGGAAACTCCATAGCTTCTCATCCAACAGGCAATGTGCACACTCCCGCTGGGAGCTAGGCAGAGTGCTGGGTGTTTAGTTTATTTGGAGATTCTCCATGTCATCCTCCTGTGGCTTGATGAAGGCCAGTGGAACAGACACTGGCTGTGCTCACCCACAACCTCAGCATTTCTCATTCTGTGCATGCTGTTCAGCTACCAACTGCAGCTCTCTGTCTCAGTATCTCTTTGCCTGAGGGTTTTCTCTGGCCGCAAGAGTCCCTTCTGGCCAGGGATGGGGCATATTGGAAGCATCAGGGAACCAGTGCCTCCCTGGAGCAGCCCTCAGCTCATGGCTGATAGGAGTTAGTGTATCAATGTCCCAGCTCCCTCTCCCTTTGTGAGGCAAACTCTGACATACATGTTCTGCACAGACTCCTAGAGCTTCCATGGGAGATTAAGCATAGTTACCTCTATTGGTAACTTGCTTGGCGACTAACCCTTTACTCCCTCCCCTTTTCTTCTTTTGTCTCAGTTTGCCCCCCGCTTACTGATGTGCCTTTGGAACTTGCACTTGGATCCTCATCTGCCCTTGAGGAAACACCCAACTAATTCAGTTTATCTAGAATTGGACATCTGAACCTTAGTGTTACTGTCATTTGGGATGGAATAATTCTTTGTTGTAGGAGGTGGTCCTGTGCATTGTGGGATGTTGAGCACCCGCTAGATGCCAAGTAGCAAACTTACTTTGCTCTAAGTTGTGACAACCAGATATGTCTCTAGGCATGGTCAGGTGTCCTCTGAAGGGTGGCAAAATTGCCCCTGGTTGAGAGCCATTGGTTTAGAGAAAAGAATGCATCACTGTATTGAGCTCTGCCACTGCGGTGTGGTTAAGTGACCTGTCCTCCGCAGACCTCACTTCCTTCTCTGTAGAATGGGGTAACAGCACTCCCCACCAGCATCATATTCTGAGGAATCAGCAAGATCATTCCTAAAACACCTGGTGACCTGACATGGGGCCTGGCGCTTGGCAGATGCTTAGTAAGCAATAGCAGATATCGTGTCTTGAGTGCCACTGTGTGCCAGGCCCACTTCTGTCCATTGTCCCGCTGTCCCTATCTTAATTCATTCCATCCTCACCATAGCCCACCCAGGTTGTCATCACCCTCCCCCATTTTGCAAGGAGGAAACTGATTCACAGAAGGGTTAAGCGACCAGTCCAGGATCACATAACTAATTCTTGTCATGGCTGGGATTTGAACGTAGGAGGTCTCGCTCCAGAGCCTGTGCCTGTAACCACCACTCCATGCGCATCATTTTGACTGGCAGGGAGCAGGCATTGTGCTTTCACTGCCTTCATTCTCAAGGTCAGCTTCAACCCACATGGAAATGGCAACCGCATCCTTGGTTGATTTTCTGGGGCTTGAGCCTCACAGGCTTAACAAAAACAGTCATCTTACGGTTTCCATCTGTGACAGGTTTCTATCTGTGAGAGGTATGAAGTTCTTTCTGAAAGAGGGCCTAAATCAGAAGTCAACAAACCCCTTTTCATGGGCCAAATTCGGCCCATTCACCTGTTTTTGTAAATAAAGATTATATATAATCTCGCTCTGTTGCCCAGGCTGGAGTACAGTGGTGCAATCGTGGCTCACTGCAGCCTCGACCTCCTGGGCTCAGTTGATCCTCCCACCTCAGCCTCCTGGGTAGCTGGAATCACAGGCACAAGCCACCATACCTGCCTACTTTTTTTTTTGATTTTTTGTAGAGATGGGGTTTTGCCATGTTGCCCAGGCTGGGCTTAGAGCTTCTGGGCTCAAGCAACTCATCCGCCTCGGGCTCCCAAAGTCCTGGGATTGCAGGAGTGAGCCACCTCCCAGCCCCTTGATTGTGTTTCTATTGGATAGTGCTGGTCTAGCGTGGGATTTCTCAGCCTCAGCACTGTTGACATTTAGGGCTGAATAATTCCTTGTGTGGGGGTTGCCTTGTGTACGATATTGAGCAGCATCCCTGACCTCCAGCTACTAGACAACAGTAGCACCTAATTAATCCCCAAGGCGTGAAAACCCAAAGTGTCTCTAAACATCGACAGGATTGCCCAGGTTGAGAACAGGTGGTGTGGAGAGAAGTGCCTACGAGAAACCAGCTGAGGTAGAAAGAGTAGGATGACAGTCAGGTCCTCAGGCCAGGCACAGTGGCTCATGCCTGTAATCCCAGCACTTTGGGAGGCTGAGGTGGGAGGATGGCTTGAGCCCAGGAATTTGAGACCAGCCTGGGCAACATGGCGAAACTCCATCTCTACAAAAAATTTTAAAAACATGAGCTGGCCATGCTGGCACGTGCCTGTAGTCCCAGCTACTCAGGAGACTGAAGATGGAGGGTCACTTAAGCCTGGGAGATCAGGGCTGCAGTGAGCCACGTCTGTGCCACTGTACATCAGCCTGGATGACAAAACAAGACCCTGCCTCAAAAAAAAAAAAAAAAAAAAAAAAAAGAAAGTCAAATCCCCTGAGTTGGGATCTTGGCTCCTCTGCTTATTAGTTGGGTGGTCTTGGGCGTGTTGCTTAAACTCTCCATGCCTCAGTTTTCCAGTCTGTAAAAGGGGATAATGATAGTACTGTACTCAGTAGGGACAGCTGTTGTTAGGGGAAAGAGGAGAGGGACTTCGGTCAAAAAACACTAGATATGTCCTTATCTTAATTCATTCCGTCCTCACCATAGCCCTCCCAGGTTGTCATCACCATCCCCCATTTTGCAAGGAGGGATGACTTGCAAATGGCCTACTGCCTGGCAGGGCTTTGGGTGATTAAGTTGTGCCATCATTCTGAGCCTCAGTTTCTTCTTCTGCAAAGTGGAAGAGGAAGGATGCATCCCTCACAGGGTCGTGAAGGACAATAACTGGTTTCCTTAGGTTTGCTCAGGTCGCAAACTGCCTAGCCTGACACTCAGCACATAGTAGGCACGTTATAAAAATCGGCATTCTTTCTTCTAATTGAACACAGTATATGTGGGATCTGTGTGGAGCCAGGGAGGGGGAGGTTTGGAGCCCCCAGAAACGGACTCTTCCAGCTATCTCAGTGTCCTGAGATGGCTCCGAACCCCCACCTCACTGGTTCTTTCTGTTTTGTATCTCAAGTTGCCCCCGACCTCTTGGGCAGCACTTCCTCCATCTCTGTGGGCCCTGCCTGGATGATGGTTCCTGCAGGCCAGTCCATGCTGGTGGTGGCCAGAGGGAGTCAGTGGGAGCGAGCCAGATGGGACACTACTCTCCCCACGCCGAGCCTGAAGGAGCAGCCCCCCAGTAATGTCTGGGATCTCCCCTTCCCTGGGGGCTGGGTGCCAGCCACCTCTGCCATGTTGTCATTTGAGTCCTGGTCCCAAGGGAGATGGAGGCAGGAAGGGAGATGGAGACAGAGAGATTGATGCCCTCCTGCTGTCTAGCCTCCACCCTATGGAAGGCAGCTTGCAGTGTGGTAGGTTCAGTAGCAAAGGGATCAATTGGTGTTACCTGTGTGGATGCGAGTGTGAGAGGCTGAGACGGAGGAAGGCACGGTTACCACGCTTGGGCTAAACTGGTCAGGGCACCCCTGAGATTGGCTAAGAACTGGGGCTATTTTTCTAGAACATTTTACAGGGGCTTACTGGTCTTCCTTGGCTAGCTCATGGGTGAGTTACATGGGGAAGAATAGTGTAACAAGCCACATTTGGTGGCTGCGAGAACTACATCATATAGCAGCTTCCTCTTCTGTCAGTGGGTAGGGGCTGACCTTGTCAGCTACGGAGTGCTGACGGCCAGAGGACCAGTTCCACAACTCCCCCTTACCTTGGGGCCCAAGGGAAGAGTCAGGGTATTACCAGCTGTCCTGTGGGGACCATGACATATGGGTGTGCCACTCTCTTCACTTCCTACAACAGGGATTACAAAACTAAGACTCAGCCTGGCGCGGTGGCTCAAGCCTGTAATCCCAGCACTTTGGGAGGCCGAGACGGGCGGATCACGAGGTCAGGAGATGGAGACCGTCCTGGCTAACGCGGTGAAACCCCGTCTCTACTAAAAAATACAAAAAAAAAAAAAAAAACTAGCCAGGCGAGGTGGCGGCGCCTGTAGTCCCAGCTACTCTGGAGGCTGAGGCAGGAGAATGGCGTAAACCCAGGAGGCGGAGCTTGCAGTGAGCTGAGACCTGGCCACCGCACTCTAGCCTGGATGACAGAGCGAGACTTCATCTCAAAAAAAAAAAAGAAAAAAGAAAAAGAAAAGAAAAAGAAAACTAAGACTCGTGAGCTAAATTCAGCCCCATTCTATACCAGCCTATGAGCTAAGAATGGTTTTTCAATTTTTAAATGATCCAAAAAAGCCAAAAGGAGAGTAATATTTTATGACATGAAAATGATATGACATTCACATTTCACTATTTATAAATAAAGTTTTATTTATTTTATTAGAATGTGCGCATGCTTCCTTTTTAACATTTTGTTTATGGCTACTTTTGTACTACAACAACAGAGTCAAGTGCTTATGACAGAGACCAAATGGCTTGCAAACGCTAAAATATTTACTAGCTGTCCCTTTGCAGGAAAAGTTTATGGGTCCCTGTTTTAAAGAAAATAAAGCTTTTGCGCCTGTCTAGGACTACCAAGAGACCAGGAAATTGACTATAGAATTTGTAATGCATATGTCCCCAGTATGTTTGTTATGTGGCTTTGTAGACACTGCAGTTTTTACGAAGCTGAGAAAGAAAAATAAAGGAAGCTATGAGTGCTGTATCCTAAGAATGGCTGGTCAAGAAT
This sequence comes from Macaca thibetana thibetana, assembly GCF_024542745.1. Classification (NCBI taxonomy): domain Eukaryota; kingdom Metazoa; phylum Chordata; class Mammalia; order Primates; family Cercopithecidae; genus Macaca; species Macaca thibetana. Next base: position 25,658,076 of record NC_065587.1, read on the forward strand.
CACCAGTGTCCACAAGTTGGGAAATCAGAGTCTGTTGAATGTACTTGCTGTATCGAAATTGCTTTAGAAATACAGATTTGAGAGCTCTGTCTCCAGGATTTAGTTGAGTAGGCCAGAGTGTGAGGCAGTCATATTGCTTTTTAACAAGCCTCCCACATGATTTTAGGGAGTCGCTAATATGTTTGAGACCCACTTGGTGGAGCAGCTTTAGCCTCAGAACCATGGACAGCGCAGGTGCCCTCTTCATCAGCAGGGGCTTCACTGGGTCTCTGGCACGTGGGTGCCCTGCCTCATCTGTTAAGTCAGGCTCCCTTCCATCTCACCCGTGAGGCCTGTCTCTTCTCCAGAATCATCCAGCAGCCTCCCCTTCCCTCCTGCAGCATCCTGTTAGTATGACTAAGTGACAACATGGTGAGGTTTGGCTTCCTGCTCTGGGATTGGGCCTGTTTCCTTGGCTCTTGGCTCTCTGTGTCCTCTTCTTCTCTCTTTGGCTGTCATCAGCTTTGCCCATCTCTCAGGGCCACCAGATTTTGGTGATGGCTTTCATTGGATCAGGTAGACTCAAGGATGTTCGGGGCTGCTGTTTCCTACTGTCACCTTCAGGGTCTTTTCCTATCTCTGTGCTGGCTGGGGCGGGTGAACTGCTTGCTCTGGGATGAGATTTCTGTGACCCACATAGGCTTAACCAGGGTGATTCTTCTGCCCCTCCTTCTATCCACCACAGTGCCCCAGGATCTGATGGATGTCTCCGTGAGCAACCTCCCATCCCTATGGCAGCCCAGTCCCCGGAAGTCCTCCTGTTCCTCCTGTTCACAGAGTGGCTCGGCTGATGGTGGCTCAACCAATGGCTGCAACCACGAGAGGTATGAGGAGCCTGAGCTGCACATGGAGGGAGCTAAAGGATGTACCAGAAATCTGTAGATGCCCATATCTTACCCTGCACTGAATTCAGAATGAAATAACCTGTGGACTCAGGCAGATATAGGTTAAATCCTGGCCATGAAATCCTAGCTGTTAGAGGGTCACATGTATTAGTCAGGATAAACAAGGTTATGGTGCAGTAACAAACAGTCCTAAAATCTCAGTGGCTTTTTTATAACAAAAGTTTATTTCTCATGCATGCTGTGTTTCTATCATGGGTCATCTGGTGCTATTTTTTCCACACTAAAGGGCCTGGGCAATGGAGCAGCTACCATCTTGAATGTTGCCAGTCACAGTGACAGGGAAAGGTAACTGCAGAGGTTGGAACCCACAATAAAAAGGCTCTGCCCAAAAGCAGCACATGTCATATCCACTCACAGCCCATTGGCCCCATCCACAAGGGGACAGCAAGTGCAGTCCTACCATACACTTAGAAGGCAGAATAATCCCAGAACTCTAATTTAATGACAACCACATCTCAGTTTGCGCCTCCACACAGTGGGAATTCCAGTTCTTACTTTATATGGCTGTGGTAAGGACCAGCTCAGGTAATGGTTTAAAGTGGCCAGAATGTGGCACCTGCACATGGTACTGTTCAGTAAATGATACTTCCTGTTTTGTTGTATAAAGTTAAATCTCAAGCTCATCTCCTGTTTGCCCATAGATCTTTCGTCTCTTTGAAACTATTCAGCCAGTTCATGAGACTGGTTTTGTTTTTACCTGGTCCGACCTGGCCTGGCCTGAGAGAATGGAACCCTTTTGTCCTTGTGGGGCTTCTGTCCCAGTGGATGGTCCAGTCATCAGCCATAGGATGTAAGGGGTGGGAGTCGGCATCAAATTTTTGAAGTCATCCAACCCCCTGGTTCCTCAGGGTGTGGTCCGTGAACCAACATCAGCACCTGGGCAAATTCTGAGTCTCTCATCCCAAACTTCCTGAATCAGAACCTGTATTTAACACGGTTTCAAGACCATGTGTATACTTTAAAGTTTGAGAAGTGCTAATATTACTGGAGATTCTTTTTTTTTTTTTTTTTTTGAGACGGAGTCTCTCTTGCCCAGGCTGGAGTGCAATGGGGTGATCTCAGCTCACTGCAACCTTCACCTCCCATGTTTAAGCAATTCTCCTGACTGAGCCTCCCGAGTAGCTGGGATTACAGGCACGCACCACCATTCCTGGCTAATTTTTGTGTTTTTAGTGGAGATGGGGTTTCACTATGTTGTCCAGGCTGGTCTCGAACTTCTTTTTTTTTTTTTTTTGAGGCGGAGTCTCGCTCTGTTGCCCAGGCTGGAGTGCAGTGGCCGGATCTCAGCTCACTGCAAGCTCCACCTCCCGGGTTCACGCCATTCTCCTGCCTCAGCCTCCCGAGTAGCTGGGACTATAGGCGCCCGCCACCTCGCCCAGCTAGTTTTTTTTTTTTTTTTTTTTTGTATTTTTTAGTAGAGACGGGGTTTCACCGTGTTAGCCAGGATGGTCTCGATCTCCTGACCTCGTGATCTGCCGGTCTCGGCCTCCCAAAGTGCTGGGATTACAGGCGTGAGCCACCGCGCCCGGCCTGGTCTCGAACTTCTGACCTCAAGTGATCTGCCTGCCTCGGCCTCCCAAAGTGCTGGGATTACAGGCATGAGCTACTGCACCCGGCCTGAAGATTCTCTTGTTGTGCATCAGAATCACCTGGGCTAGGTGGCAAGACATACCAGTTCCTGGACTACTTCCTAGAGGTCCTGACTGAGTAGGTATGTGCAGGACCCAGGAATCTACATGTTGGAGAAACTCCAAGTAACTCTTGGGCTGATGGTCCATGGACCAGTGAGAAAGGCTGCTGTAACCCATTGCCCCCTCTCCTGTTGTAGCATCTGCTTACACACCTTGAGTGATGGAGAACTCACTACCTTGCAGAAAGCGAAGTCTACAGTGGGAAAGCTGTTGATGCGATCCTATTCTCACGTAACCTGAGCAAGTCTGAGCCTCACCAACCTGAGGGCACAAAGGGGGACTCTTTCCTGCTTAATGTTCCTACCTGCCTCCTTATGCCTAAGTGGAGGACTTCAGCTATGCTCCTCCTGCCCTGCCCCACTCTACCTGTTTTTCTGGATCTCTCCTGGGATGTCCTGAGAACAAATATGCAGATATTCTTCCATTCTATCCTCTATAAGAGTGTACAACACTCCCTTCAGTGTCCTGGATTTCTCCAACAATGCTAGAATCTGACTCCTCTCACCTCTTTTAGCCAAAAAATTCCCAAAAATTCTCACACAAAGGGAAGCTTTGAGATGTCACCTACTTAGCAATCAGTCAGATTCCGAATCCCAATTTGGTTCAGCTTGATTCAACTGGATCACTTTAGAAATCAGAACGCTTTCTGCAAGGGATAGAAACCCACTTCAAACTGGTTCAAGTAAAAAAGGAAATGTGTTGGCATAACTGAGAAGTTCAGAGACACAGTGGCTTCAAGCATGGCTGGATACAGATGATCGAAATAGGAATCTCTGTTTCTTCAGCTCTTGGCTCTGCTTGCCTCTATGATGGTTCCATCCTCAGACAGGCGCTTCCTATGCAGTGGCAGAGATGGCTCCCAGCAGCCACTGCCTGATATCCCACTGGCTTAGAAACCCAAGCAGAGAAGTGTCTGTTACCTAGTAATTCCAACAAAAGTCCCAGGGCTAATTCTCACTGGCTCAGGTTGGGTCACATGACCATCTCTGCCCCAATCACTATGACTCCAACCTGAGTCCTGTAGTGGGCAGAGTCATCCCCATGCAAACCACACAGACAGAGAGTTGTGGAGAGCGTGATTTCTCAGGGGAATATTGGGGCTGGTAGCAGAAGAGGCGATAATGCTGTACAAGTAGAGATAATAGGTGCCCTCCCTACAGTCCCCCTGAGTGGTTGATTTTAATCTGCCCTCTAGAGATAACACATGGTTACCCTCTCCAGAAAATCTGGGCTGTGTTTGGATCTATTCTAAGCATCTCCCTCTTTCTCCACCTGCAGGGCTCCCCTGAAACTTCTCTGTGACAATATGAAGTACCAGATCCTCTCCAGAGCCTTCTATGGATGTACGTATAGGGCTTCATTGCCAGTGTGTCTCCGTGGAGCAGCTATTGGTGCCTGCTGTATGCCAGCAACATCAAGAGATACTGGCTCTGGAATTTGGACCTTTCCTTCTCTATTCCCTAAATGTGTGGTTTTAGTGACATTACATGAACCTCTCTGAGCCTCAGTTTCCTTGTCTACTGACGGGAGAAATTTTATCCCTGGGTCCTGACAGTGGGGTCCCCTGGGGGCAGAGATTTGGTTTAATCACCACTGCATCCCCAGGTGCTGCAGCAGAGGACTTGTTTTCAGGATTGAATGAGGACCACGTAGAAAGCCCCTAGCGCCTAGTATTGCATGCTGTAGATGCTCAATGAATGTCAGTTTCCTTCTCTCATGAGCAGAAGCTGCAGCACGAGTAAGGTGACCTTATCCCTCCCCCAAAACTTAAATATTAAATTCATAATACTTGTGTTCTAATTATTTCCATTTAACAGATGAAGACACTAAGGCACAGAGAGGCAAAATGACTTGTCTAAGGTCACACAGCTAACAAGCAGCAGAGCTGGGACTCAGATCCTGGCCTGTCTGACTCCAAAAGCTTTGTGTTTTCCTCCTTTTCTTTTTTTTTTTGAGACAGAGTCTTGCTCTGTCACCCAGGCTGGAGTGCAGTGGTGTGATCTCCGCTCACTGCAGCCTCCGCCTCCCGGGTTCACGCTATTGTCCCACCTCAGCCTCCCGAGTAGCTGGGATTACAGGTGCCCACCACCACACCCGGCTAATTTTATGTATTTTTAGTAGAGACGGGGTTTCACTGTGTTAGCCAGGATGGTCTTGATCTCCTGACCTTGTGATCCACTCGCCTCGTCCTCCCGAAGTGCTGGGATTATAGGCATGAGCCACCATGCCTAGCCTTTTTTTTTTTTTTTTTTTTTTTTTTTTTTTTGAGGGAGAGTCTCACTCTGTCGCCTAGGCTGGAATGCAGTGGCGTGATCTCAGCTCACTGCAAGGTCCACCTCCCAGGTTCATGCCGTTCTCCTGCCTTAGCCTCCCGAGTAGCTGGGATTACAGGCACCTGCCACCACACCCAGCTAATTTTTCTGTTTTAGTAGAGACGGGGTTTCACCATGTTGGCCAGGCTGGTCTCAAAACTCCTGACCTCAGGTGATCCACCCACCTCAGCCTCACAAAGTGCTGGGATTACAGGCATGCGCCGTCATGCCCGTCCCCGCTGTCTTGATTTTTCGGTTTTATTTCCCCAGCCTCACAGCCTATATGGGGAAGATAAAACGTGTGTGTATATTCAGGGATTCTAGAAATATCTTAATACAACCTGCATGGGCCTGTGAAACAGCAGTGGCGCTCACACCCTGAGTGCCTGGAGAGGCGGGGAGAGTGTGACTCCACTAGGGCAGGGGTTTTATCTGTTCTGTTACCACCCATCTGCAGTGCCTAATGCAGGACCTGGCACGAAGCAGGCTTTGGGCAAGTATTTATTAGACCCAAATGGAAGCTCTTCCTGCAGGAAGGGGTGGGGGGTTGAGATGGGTCTGGAACAATGTTGTTGGTCGATGTGGCTCATCCGTGACGGTGACCGAGAACCCGAGTTCTGGAGCGAGGTGGCCTGGTTTCAGATCCCAGCGATGTGACTTGGGCAAGTGACATAACCAGTTTGTACCTCAGTTTACTCCATCTATAATATGGAGATAATGGTCAGGCATGGTGGCTCATGCCTGTAATCCTAGCACTTCCGAAGGCCGAGGCGGGCAGATCACCTGAGGTCAAGATTTCGAGATCAGCTGGGCTAACATGGTGAAACCCCATCTCTACTAAACATACAAAAAAAATTAGCCGGGTGTGGTGGCGCACGCCTGCAGTCTCTGCTACTCGGGAGGCTGAGGCAGGAGAATCGCTTCAACCCAGGAGGCGGAGGTTGCAGTGAGCCAAGATCACACCATTGCACTCCAGCCTGGGCGAGAGAGCGAGACTCCGTCTCAAAAAGAAAAAAAAAGATGGAGATAATAGTAGTAACTAATTTCTAGGGTTGTGGGGAGAATGGGATGAGATAAGTTATGTAACTCTGGGAATAGCTCCTTGCCATGCAGTGTGTGTTGTGTGTTAGCTATTATATCATTGTCATCATCCTCCTCCTCATCATCGTCACTATGATTGTCTCTTTTGTTAAGGTTTAGTCTGCATTCTCCAGAAGGTCCAGGGTTCTCTCTGAGAATTGAGGATGAAATAGTCTTGGAGAGCCAGAAGGAAGGGGCACAGCCAGAGCAAACAGCAGAGGCTGGCATTTGCTCAGGCACTTTACCTAACATCCTCCAGGTGCCAGTGTGGGCCAGATAAGGGGTGGCACGTTGGTAGGCATGCTTTAAGAAGGCAGGGCCATCTTTGAAAGCAAACTTGGTGCCCCTTCAGCATCTCCCTGGTTACTGACTTAGGGGGGTCTTTTTAATTCGGCTGCAATTTTTGTTTTCTTTTTTTAAAATTTAAAATTTCTATTTTTATTTTATGTTTTTTTGAGACAGGGTCTCGCCTTGTCATCCCAGCTAGAGTGCAGTGGCACAATTACGGTTCACTGCAGCCTCTACCTCCCTGGCTCAAGCGATCCTCTCACCTTAGCCTCCCAAGTAGCTGGAACTACAGGCGTGAGTTGCTGGAACTACAGGCACGTGGCATCATGTCTGGCTAATTTTTTGTATTTTTTTGTAGAGATATGGTCTCACCTTGTTGCCTAGGCTGGTCTTGAACTGCTGGGCTCAACAAATCTGCCCACCTAGGCTTCCCAAAGTGCAGGGACTACAGGCTTGAGCCACTGGACTGCCCTGTTTTTAATTTATTTTTTGATACATATATTGTGGTTGTACATATTTTAGGGGTACATAGGATATTTTGATAGATGTATCCATTGTGTATTGATCAAGTCCAGGTCATTGTGAAATTCATCACTTCAAACATTTATCTTCATTTGGGGAACATTATGGTTCTTCTTTTATAGTTATTTTGAAATAGACAATAAATTATTAACTATAATTTCCCTACTATACCATCCAATACAAGAATGTGTTCCATCTAACTGTATTTTTGTACCATTAACCAACGTCTCTGCATCCTCCTCCTACCTCCTTCCATTCCCAGCCCCTGGTAACCACCAGTCCACTCTCTACCTCCATGAAAACTACTTTTTTAGATTCCATTGTAAGAAAGAACATATGATATTTGTCTTTCTGTGCCTCACATTTTTTGCTTAACATAACCTCCAGTTCCATCCACGTTGCTGCACATGACAGGATTTCATTCTTTTTATGGCTGAATATTCCATTGCATTTGTATACCACGGTTTCTTTATCCATTCATTCATTGATGGACACTTAGGTTCATTCTGTATCTCGGCTATTGTGAAGGGTGCTGTGGTAAACATGAGGGTGCAGATATCTCTTTGATTTCCTTTCTTTTGGATAAATACTCATTCAGCTGCAATTTGAACAGGAGTTGTCCACATTTCACATTCTCTTTCTTGCTGTATGGATTAGAGGCAGACAGAGGCACAGCAAGCCCACAGAGTCACTGGCCACCTTCCTTTCTGCCCCTTCTCTGCCTCTAGCCTATGAGTTAAACGCCTTGGCTTAGAGCAGAGAAGGGTGCCGTCACCCTGACTGAGGCTGAGGAAGGTGATAAGACTTCCCTGTGGTTATAGAGCTATTTAGCAGTCCAGCCAGCAAGTGCATCAAGCTCCATCTTCCTTGTCTGGAAAAGGGGAAGTTGACGAGAATTCACTGAGTCATGGCGTTTAGTAAGAACAGGAGTGGGCCAGGTGCAGTGGTTTGTGCTTGTAATCCCAGCACTTCGGGAGGCTGAAGCAGGAGGATCACTTGAGTCCAGGAGTTCAAGGCCAGCCTGGGCAAGATGGTGAAACCCCAGCTCTACAAAAAATAAAAAATTAGCCAGACATGCTGGCTCGTGCCTCCAGTCCCAGCTACTCAGGGGGCTGTGGTGAGAGGATCGCATCAGCCTGGGAGGTTGAGGCTGCAGTGAGCCATGATAATAATAAATAATAGAGCAAGACCCTGTCTCGAAACAAAAATTTTTAAAAATGGGGCATGGGACAGCACTTGGGAGGCCCCATGAGACAAGGTGAGGGGCTTCAGGTGGTGGATGATGACACTTGCCCTCCCTCCCTCAACAGGGCTGGCCTACTGCAGACACCTGTCCACCGTGAGGACCCACCTGTCAGCCCTGGTCAATCACATGATCGTGTCTCCGGACTTGCCCTGCGATGCTGGACAGGGGCTGACAGCCGGGATCTGGGAGCAGTACCTTCAGGACAGCACAGTAAGGCTTAGCCGGGCTTGGTCTGTAGTGATGCAGAGGCTCCAGGGGGGTCATCTTATTATCTGAGAAATAAGCCCAGGACTCGAGCTGATGTGCTTGGATTCTGCATATGCAAATTGGAGTTCCCCTTCTCTTCTTGAGAGTTCCAAGACCTACAGCTCACTTCCGCCCATGAGTAGGGAGATTGAATGGGAGGTAAAACATATGCTCACCTGGAAGTAGTAAAGAACAAATCGGTCTATAAGCATTTATTATTAAGCATCAGCTGGGCCGGGCACAGTGGCTCACGCCTGTAATCCCAGCACTTTGGGAGGCCCAGGCAGGTGGATCACTTGAGTTCAGGAGTTCGAGACCAGCCTGGCCAACATGGTAAAACCCCATCTCTACTAAAAGTACAAAAATGAGCTTGCCATTATGGTTGAGTACACCTAAGACTAAAGTGAAATAGGCTTTTAATATTGGAATGTGAATAGGTGAGAGGGAACAGGCCCCGGGGCCCTTCAGGGCAGCCTTCCCACCGCGCATGTGCAGTTAGGACCTGCTGGCCCCGCAGCTTGACTAATTGTAGCTGCAAAACCTTTGCCTGAAAATGAAATTTTAGAAAGAAAACAGACAAACTCAGCCCCACAATGCATCACATACCTGTTAAAGTCATCCTAGTGTGCACAAAAGATATTAGTGTATGATGTAGCAGCTAGAATTGTTCACTTTGGATTAATTTGCTTTCGATAATTTTTTTTTTTGAAATGGAGTTTTGCTCTTGTTGCCCAAGCTGGAGTGCAATGGCACAATCTTGGCTCACCGCAACCTCTGCCTCCTGGGTTCAAGCAATTCTCCTGCCTCAGCCTCCCAAGTAGCTGGGATTACAGGCATGCGCCATCATGCCCGGTATTTTAAGTAGAGACGGGGTTTCTCCATGTTGGTCAGGCTGGTCTCAAACTCCCGACCTCAGGTGGTCTGCCCACCTCAGCCTCCCCAAGTGCTGGGATTACAGGTGTGAGCCACTGCGCCCAGCCAAGAAATTTTCCTAGAGCTGAGTCAAGACTAATAATTGCAAGATAATATTTTCAAATAAGCACACGGCAAAAATGGGCTGAAAATTAATTAAAATATTAATTCATGATAGCCTGCCCTTTCTCTTTTTATAAAAATGGGCTCATCCTACATACTACATATGTTTTACAACTTTTTTTTTTTTCACTTAACGATACACATTGAACATCTTTTTTTTTTTTTTTTTTTTTTTTTTTTTTTTTTTGAGACAGAGTCTCAATCTGTTGCCCAGGCTGGAGTGCAGTGGTGCAATCTCGGCTCACTGCAAGCTCCACTTCCCAGGTTCAAGCGATTCTTCTGCCTAAGCCTCCTAAGTAGTTGGGTACCACTGCGCCCCGCTAATTTTTGTATTTTTAGAGACGGGGTTTCACCATATTGGCCAGGCTGGTCTGGAACTCCTAACCTCATGATCTGCCCGCCTCGGTTTCCCAAAAGTGCTGGGATTACAGGCGTGAGCTACCGCGCCCATCTGAACACCTTTTTATGTGGGTTCCCATAGTTGTATCCCACACTCTTTTACATCTCTGTTGCATACCCGTGTAGGGACACACGTTCACCGATCGATGCGCAGCTGGAGAGTTGCCTGGGTTTGATTTTTTCATACGATGCCACGACAAATACCCAAGTGCCTATGACTTTGCTTATTCACGCCAGGATATCTGAGGGCTAGGTCGAAGAAGCAGGACTGCTGGACCACGGAAGTAGATCATAGAAGTAGATCATACCCCCAGGTAGATCATGGAAGTAGATCATAATAATACAGTTAGGGCGTTGCCAATTAGTATTCTAGAAGGATAAGTGCACAGGAGTTGAGGAATATTGGTGAGAAGATAGCTCAGGGTGGCCAGGTGTGGTGGCTTACACCTGTAATCCCAGCACTTTGGGAGGCCAAGGAGGGCGGATCACGTGAGGTCAGGAGTTTGAGACCAGCCTGGCCAACATGGTGAAACCCCATCTCTACTAAAAAAACAAAAATTAGCTGGATGTGGTGGCAAGTACTGGTAATCCAGCTACTCGGGAGGCTGAGGCAGAAGAAGCACTTGAACCTGGGAGGCGGAGGTTGCAGTGAGCCAAGATCACACCACTGCACTCCAGCCTGGGTGACAGAGCGACTCTGTCTCAAAAAAAGAAGATAGCTCAGGGTGGCTGGGTGCAGTGGCTCACACCTGTAATCCCAGCACTTTGGGAGGCTGAGGCAGGCAGATCACTGGAGGTCAGGAGTTCAAGACCAATCTGGCCAACATGATGAAACTCCGTCTCTACTAAAGCCACCTCCTGTTTTTCTGTTGACCAAACTCTTTGCTCCTCCCCACCCACCACAGAGTTACGAGGAGCGGGAGCTGCTGCGCCTCATCTACTATGGGGGCATCCAGCCTGAGATCCGCAAGGCCGTGTGGCCCTTCCTCCTGGGCCACTACCAGTTCGGGATGACGGAAACGGAAAGGAAAGAGGTCGGTTACCCACCATGGGCACTGGGGTCTTTCGCAACAAAAGGAGCCAGATACTGTGGGGCTGGGGAGCTCTGGTTTCATGCTGGACGAAGGAAGGGGAGGGAGATATGGGAAAGATGGGAACCTGAAGGCAGCGCTGTCCAATAGAAACATAACACTAGCCACATATGCAATTTTTAGGCTTTTAAATTTTGGACTAAGTGTAGATTCACATGTAGTTGTAAGAAATTAATGCAGAGAAATATCGTGCGTCTTTTACCCAATTTTTTTCTGATGGTAACATCTTGCAAAACTGTAAGGTAGTAAAATATCGGAACCAGAGTATTGGCATGGTATAATATACTCATCTTAATCAGACTTTCCCAGTTTTACTTGTACTCATTTGTGTGTGTGTGTGTGTGTGTGTGTGTTTCCCTACAGTTTTCTCACGTGTGTAGATCTGTGTCCATCACCACAGCCCACATGCAGAACATTTTTGATGCTATAAGGAACCCCACGTTGTCCTTTTATAGCCAGACTCACCTCCCCCATACCCACACCCTGGCCCCAATCCCTGGCAACCACTAATAATATATTCTTCATTTCTATAATTTTATCATTTCAAGGATATTATATAAATGGAATGATACAGTGTGTAACGTTTTGGGATTGACTTTTTTTCACTCAGCATAAAACCTCATCCAAGTTGTTGAGAGTATCGAGAGTGAATTCCTTTTGATGGCTGAGTAGTATTCCATGATAGGCTGTAGCACCTGTTGCTAGACAGCTGAGTTGTTTCTAGTTTTTTGGCTGTTACAGATCAAGCTGTAATGAACATTCGTGTACAGTTTTTGTATGAGCATAAATTGTCATTTCTCTGGGATAAATGAGTAAGAATGTAATTGCTGGGTCATATAGTAGTTGCGTGTTCAGTTTCATGTTTATATGAAACTGACAAACTTTCACTGTAGCACATGCCTGTAGTCCCAGCAAGAGGTTCACTTGAGCTCAGGAGTTCTAGTGCAGCCTGGGCAACATGGGGAGACCCTGTCTCTAAGGGGAGAAAATAAACTTCCACACCTCTGCAGTGGCTATACCGTTTTCTGTGTCCACCAGCAAAATAGGAATGATCCACACTTGCATCTTGACCAGAGTTTTGTCTTGTCACTATTTTTTATTTCAGCCACCTGACACGGATAATTGAGATTTCATTGTTATAATTTGCACTTCCCAAACGGCTAGTGAAGTTGAAGGTCTTTTCATGTGTTTATTTGCCATCGTGTATCTTCTCTGGTGAAATGTCTGCTAATGTCTTTTGCCCATCTTCTAATTGGATTGTTTGGTTTTGTTTTCCTGTGGAGTTGGAGAGTCCTTTATATACTCTGATAACAGTCCTTTGTTCAGATAGGTGATTGCCAAATATTTCCTCCCAGTCTGTAACTTTTCATCTTGTAAGCAGGGTCTTCTGCAAAACAAATCTTTAAATTTTTAATGAAACTCAGTTTATCAATTTTTCCTTTTGTGAATTATGCTTTTGGTGTCAAGTCTAAGAAAATTTTGCTGGCCGGGCGCGATGGCTCAAGCCTGTAATCCCAGCACTTTGGGAGGCCGAGATGGGTGGATAACGAGGTCAGGAGATCGAGACCATCCTGGCTAACACGGTGAAACCCCATCTCTACTAAAAAATACAAAAAACTAGCCGGGCGAGGTGGCGGGCGCCTGTAGTCCCAGCTACTCTGGAGGCTGAGGCAGGAGAATGGCGTAAACCCGGGAGGTGGAGCTTGCAGTGAGCTGAGATCCGGCCACTGCACCCCAGCCTGGGCGACAGAGCAAGACTCCGTCTCAAAAAAAAAAAAAAGAAAATTTTGCCTAGCCCTAGGTCCTGAAGATCTTCTCTTATGATTTATCCTAAAAATTTTCTATTTTACATTTGACATAAAATCTTTTGAGGGTTTTTTTTTTATATATACAGTCTGTCATTTAGGTCAAAGTTCATTTTTTGCTTTTGGGTCTTCAATTGCTCCAGCATCATTTGTTGAAAAGATGTCCTTCCTCCATTGAATTGCTCTTGCACTGTTCAAAAACAGTTGGGGCTGGCTGTGGTGGCTCACGCCTGTAATCCCAGCACTTTGGGAGGCTGAGGCGGGTGGATCACCTGAGGTCAGGAATTCAAGACCAGCCTGACCAACATAGCGAAACCCTGTCTCTACTAAAAATACAAAAAAAAAAAAATCAGCTGGGCAGGTTGGCAGGCGCCTGTAGTCCCAGCTACTCAGGAGGCTGAGGCAGGAGAATTGCTTGAACCTGGGAGGTGGAGGTTGCAGTGAGCCGAAGTCACGCCACTGCACTCCAGCCTGGGCAATAGAGCAAGACCCCGTCTCAAAAAAACAAAACGACAAAGTCTGTTTCTGGGTTATCCCTTCTGTTCTGGTGATCTGTGAATCTATCCTTCTGCCAGTACCACTCTGTCTTGATTATTATAACACATGTGTAATTTTAAATGTTTTCATATTCTGTTTTTTGGTTTTTTTTTTTTTTTTGAGGTAGAGTCTCTGTCTGTCGGAGTCTTGCTCTGTCGCCCAGGCTGGAGTGCAATGGCGCAATCTTGGTTCACTGCAACCTCCGCCTCCCGGGTTCAAGTGATTGTCCTGCCTCAGCCTACCAAGTAGCTGGGATTACAGGTGCCCACCACCACGCCCAGCTAATTATTGTATTTTTAGTAGAGACGGGGTTTCACCATGTTGGCCAGGCTGGCCCCGAACTGCTGACCTCGTTATCTGCCTGCCTCGGCCTCCCAAAATGCTGGAATTACAGGCATGAGCTACCGCGCCTGGCCTTAAATGGATTTTTGACTTAAGATATTTTCAACTTATGATGCATTTACTGGGACATAACTCCATCATAAGTCGAGAAGCATCTGTAATTATAAGTTCACAAGAAGCTGCAAAAATAGTAACAGAGGTCCCAGATACCCATCACCCAGCTTTCCCCAGTGGTAACAGTTTATGTAACTAAAGTATACTGTCAAAAGCAGAGCGTTAACGTTGACACAATACAAGTAGCTAGACTGCAGGCCTTACTAGAATTTCACCAGGTTTTGCATCTGCTTGTGTATTTTTTTTTTTTTTTTTTTTGAGATGGAGTCTCGATCTGTTGCCCAGGTTGGAGTGCAGTGGTGCAATCTCAGCTCACTGCAACCTCCGTCTCCTGGGTTCAAGCGATTCTCCTGCCTCAGCCTCCCAAGTAGCTGGTACTACAGGCGCCTGCCACCACGCCCGGCTAGTTTTTTTTTTTTTTTTTTTTTTTTTTGTATTTTTAGTAGAGGTGGGGTTTCCCTAGGTTGGCCAGGCTGGTCTTGAACTCCTGACCTTGTGATCCACCCACCTCAGACTCCCAAAGTGCTGGGATTACAGGCGTGAGCCAACCGCACCCAGCCTAAAATCTGGTGGTATTTTACACTCTATATTCTTGTATCACTTGTACTATTATTTACTTAAATTTGTCTTTAAATTGACTCACTTAAGATTTATACAACTTACTTTAAAAGATATTTTATATCCCTGCCATAAACAGGAAGCCAGTATAACTGGCCGTGAATAGAAGGAAACTATAAAAATAGAGTAAGACTAAATGGTGCAATTCTGTTCTAAGTAGATGTTATAGCCTGCCTAAGGCTTGTCCTCTCTTTGTTAAAAAGGGAGATTATGTTTGGGAGGCCAAGGCAAGAGGATTGCTTGAGGCCAGGAGTTCAAGACCAGCCTGAGCACAATAGCGTGACCCCCATCTCTACAAAAAATTTAAAAACTAGCTGGGCGTGGTAGCATGTGCTTATAGTCCTAGCTACTCAGGAGGCTGAGATGGGAGGATTGCTTGAGCCCAAGAGTTGGAGGCTGCAGTGAGCTATGATTGCACCACTGCACTTCAGCCTGGGTGACACAGTAAGACCTATCTTAAAAAAAATAAATAAATAAAGGATGGAGGGGAGATTATAAAGTATCGAGAAGTGTGGGAAGCACAGGAGCACCAGACTGGCCCTTTCTCCCTGGAGTAATCAGAAAAGTTGAAGGAGAGTTGAAAGCAGAAAGTTTCTGTAGTTCTGTATTATAAGGACCCATGCCAGTGAAATGTCTGTTCATCTCAGTACTGGTGTGAGGCCCCTCCACACTTCACCCATGCCTGATGGCTTCCTGGGCAGTCAGTAACTGACAACTCTGATGTGCAGAGCCCCATGCTCAGAGCTGGAGGACGCAGAAGCGCATTAGGTGAGGTCCATCCCAGTTTTGTGGGGGTTGTGGTGGTCCCTGGTGGGATTGAGGCAGCCCCAAGGACTGCAGGAGCACATGGGAAGCACCTAAGCCGGGCAGGTGGGAAGGCGGTCAGAGGAGACTCCTGGAGGAGCTGGTTGTTCCTATATTATCGGAAGGAATTACTTTTCAGGCCAAGAGGGTGAAGAAGGGAAGAGAAGACAGCACAGGCAGAGGTCTGGAGGGGAGACCAGCGTGACGTGGCGTGTGTCCGCGTGGGTTTAGAGAGGGGCAGGAAGGGCATGGTGGGCGTGAGTTGCTGAGACATCCAGGACTAGGATGGTGGAAGCAGCAGTGAGAGAGGAGGCTGGAGAGGAAACAAGGATCACGACTGCTAAGTGGTGCATGAATCGGAGGGGCCCGGCTGCAACAGAGACCTGGATGGAGGCTGCTGGGGCCATGCATCTAGGTGAAAGTGGTATAACCCTGGCCTAGGATGGCAGTGGGAATTGGGAGGTGGGTAGGGAGGGCTTGAAGGAGTCTCAGGGAAGTGGGCAGGAGGGAGCGGCTCAGGCGAGGCCCTTGGGCAGGATGGACCTGAGTCCCCCTCCCGAAGTCCTGAGTAACCATAGGAGAGGGTCGAGCTCCCCACCCTCTCTTTTCCCCTCCTGCCTCTCCTTAACCTAAGTCAGCCTATCTGTCCCCATGGTGCCCAGAGGTCTGGCAGACGCAGAGCCTGTTACCTGGGCTGTGTCACTCCGGGACAGTGGAAGCTCCCCACCTCTTGGTTGAATCCCACAAGGAAAAAGCTGGGAATCTGTGGCCCTTCTGTAAGGCCATTGCTGTAAGGAAAGGAAGAGGGTTGGTTTTATTCGTATTGTATCCTCAGCACCTGTAGCCCATGTGGGGCACATGGGAGGCCCTCAGGTCATGCGTTGATTGAGTGGATGGGTGGAGGAAGGTTAGCATCTTGCTCATCTTGTATTCCATATGGCTAGTGGTGCCTGGCATGTAATAGGTACTTATCAAATTAAATGAATGAGTGAATGAATGGATGAATGAATGAGGAAAGAGAGAGGGAAGGTAGTAAAAAAGAATGAAACAGTCTTCTCACTTTTGGCCAGGTGCGGTGGCTCACATCTGTAATCCCAGCACTTTGGGAGGCTGAGGGGGCGAATCACAAGGTCAAGAGGTCAAGACCATCCTGGCCAACATGGTGAAACCTCGTCTCTACTAAAAAAAAAAAAAAATACAAAAGTTAGCTGGGCGTGGTTGCACATGCCTGTAGTCCCAGCTACGTGGGAGGCTGAGGCAGGAAAATCCCTTGAATCTGGGAGGCTGCAGTGAGTCGAGATCGCGCCACTGCGCTCCAGCCTGGTGACAGAGCAATAGTCTTTCTCAAAAAAAAAAAAAGAAAGAAAAAAGGCAACAGTCTTCTCACTTTTATATCCCCAGGGCCTGTGTACTGTCTAGCACATAGTAGGGACTCAGTAGTTGAAATGTATATATGTGTGCATGAATGAATAAAGGAAGGAGGGAAATAAAGAAAGAAGTAGCCTTGCTTCCTCTGTGTCTTCAGAGCCTAACCAGTGCTAGGAGTAGCATAGTAGGTGCTCAGTTAATATGTGCTGGATGTTAACTGCGTGAATGTTGGATGGGTCAGAGTCACTCTCTTCCAGGTTGCTCTGGCCCTCCCCATGGGCCCCTTTGTTGACACCTCAGGTGACATTGCATCTGCCCTGGCAGGTGGACGAGCAGATTCATGCCTGCTACGCACAGACCATGGCTGAGTGGCTGGGCTGCGAGGCGATCGTGCGGCAGAGGGAGCGGGAGTCCCATGCGGCCGCCCTGGCCAAATGCTCATCTGGGGCCAGCCTGGACAGCCACCTGCACCGGATGTTGCACAGGGACTCAACCATCAGCAACGAGGTGATGGGCAGCTGGCCTCGGGGAGCATGGGCACTGGGGACGGTCAGGGTCTGCTTCACTGGGCTGTTCTAAAAGTGGTGAAGGCTGGGTATCTGGGGCCTGGTGACAGTCTCACCCCTGGCTTTTTCTTTAAGAGTGTGGGGTGACTTTGGAATCAAACCTGAGTTCAAACTCTAGTCCCACCATTTTGTAGTTCTGGGGTTTCCTACCAGTAACTTTTCTTCTGGGCCTCAGTTTTCTGCATCTGTAAAATGGGAATAATCAGGTGTAGAGGAGGTTTGTGTAGAGTCCAAACAAGATGATGTATATAAAGTGCCTGGTACACTGCCTGACTTTCATTGATTCAACAAATGCTTATTGAGTATCTACTATGTACAGGTACTATCAGGAATATCCTGGGATATCAGGAATGTTCCAGTGACACAGACAGACTGCCAGAACCTCCAGTTTAATAGCCCAAAGTAGGAGCTCAGAAAAAAAGTTAATTCTTGGCTAGGGGTGGTGGCTCACTCCTGTAATCCCAGTACTTTGGGAGGCCAAGGCAGGTGGATCACCTGAGGTCAGGAGTTCGAGACCAGCCTTGGTCAACATGGTGAAACCCCATCTCTGCTAAAAATACAAAAAAATTAGCCAGCCGTCTGTAATCCCAGCTACTTGGGAGGCCAAGGCAGGAGAATCACTTAAACCCGGGAGGCGGAGGTTGCAGTGAGCCGAGATTGCGTCACTGCACTCCAGCCTGGGCAACAAGAGTGAAACTCCCTCTCAAAAAAAAAGTTAATTCCCTTCACCAGTGATTGTATCAGTCATCAATTGCCATAATAACTGTATGTAACAAACAACCACCAAAAATCAGTGACTTCCAACAGTCAGCATTTATTTTTGCTCACAACTCTGTGGGTCAGCTGGGAAGGTCTGTTCTTCACTGGGCTGGGTGAGGCTTATTCCGTCACTGGCTGTCCGTAGCTGGTCAGCTAAAACATTTGTTTATCTTGGTTGGGCTCTCTTATTTGTCTGGGGTGACTCAGCTGTGCTCCACGTGCCCCACTGCCCAGCAAATGAACCTGGACATGCTCTCACGGTGAAAGCAGATGCCGCAGAGAGAAAGCAGAAATGCACAAGGGTGTTCTAAGCCTCTCCTGAATCAAGTGTGTTAACATCCCATTGACAAAAGCAAGCAACACAGCCACGTCTAGTGTTAGAGTAGGCAAGGACTATGAGTTTATAGGGCAGAAGCATGTATACAGGGATCAGGTTAAAAAAAAATGTGGAACCATTAATAGAACCAGTTACTCTGTGCGTTGAACTGAAATATTAGCAAGAAGTCTCAGTTACAGAGAAGTTAAAGGCGGGGTGCTGTAGTTGCAGAGGTGAGAGGTGGGAACCTAGAGGTCAAAGTGGTCTCTGAAGAGGCTCCAGGAAGCAGGGAGTGGTCCCCTCCTTTCATTTCACAGCTAGGAAACTGATGCTCTGAGGGAGGACTTGTGCAAGTTAGGAATAGAGATGAAACAAGACTTCCTGGGCTCCCAACCCAGCAGTCCTTCCTACTCTGGGCAAGGGTGCAGCCTCACCCTCCCTCCCTCCCGCTCTTTCTTCTCTCAGTCCTCCCAGAGCTGCAGTTCGGGCCACCAGAACATCCGCCTGCACAGCGACTCCAGCAGCAGCACACAGGTGACCTTGTGGAGGCCCCGCCCCCTCCCACCCACGCCTCTCCCTTCCACCTGGGGTCATGGGGATTGGGTGTCCGTCATCTGTAGGTCACTTTTTGCTTCATTTGTTTTAGCTTTTTATATTAGCATTAAACATTGTTTTTTTGTTTTTTGTTTTAGTAATGCAAGAAATATATGGATCTATCACCCCTGCAAAAAACTAAAACATTGCAGAGAAAGTCAAAGTCTGCTTTGATCATCCTTAATCTCTGCCTGCCCTCCTTTGAAATAACACCGCTATCATCAGTTTGCTGTGTTCCTTTCAAAACCTTCTGCATGCCTGTACATACACAGAAATATGTAGATAATCTATAGCAATGTTTGATAGTTTTAAAAAAAGTGTACTTAAGTGCCATCATATATGTTGTTCAACAACTTTCCATTTCAATCAGTGAAAAGAGATGACTCAATCTCACTCCGTTTTTAAAGAAAAATGCTGGCTTGGCACGGTAGTTCACACTTGCAATCCCAGCACTTTGGGATGCCAGGATAGGCAGATAGCTTAAGCCCAGGAGCTCAAGACCAGTTTGGGCAACATGGCAAACCCTGTCTCTGCAAAAAATACAAAAAATACAAAAAAAAATTAGTTGGGCATGGTGGTGCATGCCTGTAGTCCCAGCTACTCTGGAGGCTAAGCTGGGAGAATCACCAGGGCCTAGGAGGTTGAGGCTGCAGTGAGCCATGATCACGCCACTGCACCCCAGCCTGCGCGACAGAGTGAGATCTTGTCTCACACACATGTACACACAAAGCCAAGTGCTAAAACATGCATAGTGTGTTGTCACCTTTTATGTAAGAAGAGGCAATATTAATGTCTGTATGTATTTGCCTCCATTTTGGAGAACAGTGTAAGGAGAAACCAGAAACGAATCAGAATGGTTACCAAGAGAGGAGGGGCAGACAGAAGCTACATTTCCTTGAATATGCCCTGTTTCTTAATTCTGATTTTGGAGTTAAAAAAACCCTCTGGTTCTGGCTCTGAAGCTAGGTAAATATTTTACATAATTTAAATCAATTGAATCAAAAAGAGGTTTTTGAAAACACAGAAACACATGAAGCTAACCATAGATCAAGTTGGTGACATAAACACGCAGGGAAGAAATATTTCAAGTGACTTTGGAACATGATCTTTAACTGTGTACCCTTGATATGACCTAAGGACACAAAGAATCACAAAAAAATCTCTAAAATGTGTTCTGGAGATTTTTTTCATAGTATTTCATGTATTATCTAACTTTAAAAATTGATTCATAGTAGTCAACCGCATGGTGTAAAAGTAATAGGGTTTTTTTTGTTTCTTTTTTTGTTTTTGTTTTGTTTTGCCTTTCCGTGTGTAAACTAATTTTTTTAATGAGAAGAATTATGTTTACATGAGGCTGGGCGTGGTGACTCACACCTGTAATCCCAGCACTTTGGGAGGCTGAGGCAGGTGAATAACCTGAGATCAGCAGTTCAAGACCAGCCTGGCCAACATGGTGAAACCCTGACTCTACTAAAAATACAAAAACTAGCTGGGCATGGTGGCACTTGCCTGTAATCCCGGCTACTTGGGAGGCTGAGCAGGAGAATCACTTGAACCCAGGAGGCAGAGGTTGCAGTGAGCCAAGATCATGCCACTTCACTCCATCTAGCCTGGGCAACAGAGCGAGACTCCATCTTAAATAAATACATACATACATAAAAATAAAATTATGTACACATGGTAAAAGTCTGTATGATGAAAAGCTATTGTCTCACCTTATTTTGATTCCCCAGTATCCCCTTCTCAGAGTCAACTGCAGGCGGGGCACGGTGGCTCACACCTGTAATACCAACACTTTGGGAGGCCAAGGTGGGCGGATCATCTGAGGTCAGGAGTTCGAGACCAGCCTGGCCAACATGGTGAAAGCCCGTCTCTACTAAAAATACAAAAATCAGCCAGGTGTGGTGGTGGGCGCCTGTAATCCCAGCTACTTGGGAGGCTGAGGCAGGAGAATCACTTGAACCCGGCGGGTGGAGGTTACAGTGAGTCGAGATTGTGCCACTGTACTCTAGCCTGGGCGACAAGAGAGAAACTCCATCTCAAAAAACAAAACCAAACAGACTCAACTGCATTACTTTCTTGTTTCTTTCTGGGTTATTCTATGCATAGAATACGTTTTTATTGTTGTTTGAGACAGGGCCTCACTCCCATCACCCAGGCTGGAGTGCAGTGGCATGATCACAGCTCACTGAAGCCTGGACTCACCGGGCTCGGGTGATTCTCCCACCTCAGCCCCCCAAGTAGCTGAGACCACAGGTGTGCACCACCATACCAGGCTAATTTTTTGTATTTTTTGCAGAGACCGGGTTTCACCGTGTTGCCCAGGCTGGTGTCGAACTCCTGGGTTCAAGCAGTCTGCCTGCCTCGGCCTCCCAAAGTGCTGGGATTGCAGGCGTGAGCCACCACGCCCAGCCTAGACCACTTTCTTATTCGTCACAAATAGGAGCATACATTACACTTTACTTTGCCTCACTCTTTTCACTGACTGTATGGTATTCCAGTGCATGCTTGATCCATATTTAAGCCGATCACCTGTTGTTGGATATTTAGGCTGCTGCTGTAAGTAGTGCTGCAGTGGACATGCTGGTCCATGTGTTTTTGTGCACCTTGTCCTCAGGTGTTTGAGTCTGTGGATGAGGTGGAGCAGGTGGAGGCTGAAGGCAGATTGGAGGAGAAACAGCCCAAGATCCCCAATGGGAACCTAGTGAATGGCACTTGTTCGCCAGACTCGGGTCATCCTTCCTCCCATAACTTCTCCTCGGGCCTCTCAGAGCACTCGGAGCCCAGTCTGAGCACAGAAGACAGTGTCTTGGATGCCCATCGGAACACTCCCCCGGTGCTGCGGCCTCGGGATGGCAGCGTGGATGACAGGCAGAGCAGCGAGGCCACCACATCCCAGGATGAGGCTCCCCGGGAGGAGCTGGCCGTGCAGGACAGCCTGGAGAGCGACCTCCTGGCCAACGAGAGCATGGACGAGTTCATGTCCATCACGGGCAGCCTGGACGTGGCCCTGCCTGAAAAGGACGATGTCGTGATAGAGGGCTGGAGGAGCAGCGAGGCAGAGAAACGTGGCCAGGCAGACAGCGAGGACAACCTCTCGGAGGAGCCTGAGATGGAAAGTCTCTTCCCTGCCCTGGCTTCTCTGGCTGTGACTACTTCTGCCAACGAGGTGTCCCCTGTGTCTTCAAGCGGCGTCACCTACTCTGTAAGTCACCAGGACCCTCCGTTCCATTTCCTTTTTTCCAGCTACAGGAGGGTGAGATGTACTACAAGCCCATTATCCAGAATGACCCCAGAGTCAGACCTCTGGTTCGTTGCATTTTTTCCATCATGGAGGATTCACTGTAGAAACCCATTTGGGAGAGAAGATAATACAGTATTTTAAAATGGGGGCTGGGCACGGTGGCTCACGCCTGTAATCCCAGCACTTTGGGAGGCTGAGATGGGCGGATCACGAGGTCAGGAGATTGAGACCATCCTGACTAACACAGTGAAACCCCATCTCCACTAAAAATACAAAAAATTAGCTGGGCGTGGTGGTGGGCACCTGTAGTCCCAGCTACTCGGGAGGCTGAGGCAGGAGAATGGGGTGAACCCGGGAAGCAGAGCTTGCAGTGAGCCGAGATCATGCGACTGCACTCCAGCCTGGGCGACAGAGTGAGTCTCTGTCTCCCAAAAAAAAAAGACAAAAAGAAAAGGCCGGGCGCGGTGGCTCAAGCCTGTAATCCCAGCACTTTGAGAGGCCGAGATGGGCGGATCACGAAGGCAGGAGATCGAGACCATCCTGGCTAACACGGTGAAACCCCGTCTCTACTAAAAAAATACAAAACTAGCTGGGCGTGGTGGCGGGTGCCTGTAGTCCCAGCTATTCGGGAGGCTGAGGCAGGAGATCTCAGTGAGCTGAGATCCAGCCACTGCACTCCAGCCTGGGTGATAGAGTGAGACTCTGTCTCAAAAAAAAATAAAGAAAGAAAGAAAAAAAGAAAAAAAAAGGCAGGCTTTGTCGTCAACAGCCCTGGGTTCAAATCCCAGCTTCAGCAAGTCATTTTTTTCTTCTGAGCCTGAGTTTTTCTGTGTGTGTCTTACTTCTCTTCCTGAGTTGTTTTCAGAATGAATGAGTTAAAGTCCTGTGTGCCTGGCACATAGTAAGCAGTCAGTCAACAGCAGCCTTGGTCATGAGCATCGTGATTTAGAGTTAGGTCCAATACTTTGTAAATATTCAAGTTTGGTTTCTTACTAGAAAGCCCAAGCCAAAGGCCATCAACTGAAAGGGAGGATCATATTTATGATTATTTTTTAAAGAACTTGTTATTTCTTTCAAAGATAGGCAAGCCCATAAAGAGTGAAACACAGAAAAGGCTGGATATAAAACCCAGAAGATACCTGCCCATCTCACCCTATTTAACCCTCCACAGAGGCAATCATTTTACTTATTCTGCCCAAATTATTTGGTGTTTGCCCCCAGGTCTCTAACACACTGGCATTGCTGCTTCTTGATCTCTCTTTCTTTCAGTTTCAGACATTTTCTAGTGACTTCCCACTATGAAAGAGGATGGTTCAGTTCCCATTTCTTCCCAACTTCCAGCTCTCACCACACGTGACACCTTCTCGTCCCTGTCCTTCTAATATAGTTATGTAATGATTTAGTTAAATGTGTACAGTGTTAGCCGGGTGCAGTGGCTCACGCCTGTAATCCCAGCACTTTGGGAGGCCGAGGCAGGCAGATCACGAGGTCAGGAGATCGAGACCATCCTGGCTAACACGGTGAAACCCCGTCTCTACTAAAAATACAAAAAATTAACCGGGGATGGTGGTGGGCGCCTGTAGTCCCAGCTACTCGGGAGGCTGAAGCAGGAGAATGGCATGAACCCGGGAGGCAGAGCTTGCAGTGAGCCGAGGTCGGGCCACTGCACTCCAGCCTGGACGACAGAGCGAGACTCCATCTCAAAAAAAAAAAAAATGTGTACAGTGTTAATATTTTATGCATCTACTGTAAATGTCAGTGCTTGCATTATTTTAACAGAGTAATATGTAAGCCGTGTAGTAAACCATCCTAATTTTTGTCTTTCCTGTAAAAAATTTGTTTTTCCTAGATGTGTTTTCATTTTCCTGTTTTCTTTTTCTTAGTTTGCTGCATATTTAAAGTGAGTTCACCCCCAGAAGTCTTTGCCACTTTCCTAAATCTATCTTCAGACATTCAAACATACCAGGTTTTTCATTTATTCTATGTGTCCAAGGACTTCTCCCCAAAAGCCTACTGACGCCCTCCACTCCACTGCACCTGATGTGTCGTTATCATTCACGATCTTCCTCCGTCCTGATCTTGAGCTTTCTTTTGTGTCACTCATGTTTTCTCTTTCTTAATCTACTCTCTTAGATGAAGCACGTACCTCAGTGACTTCCACATTTTTCGCTTTTTTTTTTTTTTTTTTTTTTTAGATTGAGACAGAATCTCACTCTGTCTCCCAGGCTGGAGTGCAGTGGCACGATCTCGGCTCACTGCAACCTCCGCCCCCCGAGTTCACGCCATTCTCTTGCCTCAGCCTCCCAAGTAGCTGGGACTACAGGCACCCACCACTACACCCGGCTAATTTTTTTGTATTTTTAGTAAAGATGGGGTTTCACCGGGTTAGCCAGGATGGTCTCGATCTCCTGACCTCGTGATCCACCCGCCCTGGCCTCCCAAAGTGCGGGATTACAGGCATGAGCCACCGCGCTTGGCTTGCTTCTCTTTTTTATCATTTCTTTGTCCTTCTGTGCTGAATTCTGGATCGTTTCTTCAGATCGCCTTTCAATTGAGCAATTCTCTCTTCCAGAATATTTTATTTTCTGTCACCTGTCTCTAGTGTTTAATATTTTTTTTAACATTTTATTTGGCCTTTCTTCAAATATGCTATAAAATGACCTACTTGATTATTTCATATAGTCTCTTGTTCTGTTTTTTTTTTTTTTTTAGACAGTCTCCTTCTGTCCCGTCGGTTGGAGGGCAGTGGCGCAATCATGGCTCACTGCAGCCTTCACCTCCTGGACTCAAGCGATCCTTCCTCCCACCTCAGCCCCACAAGTAGCTGGGACTACAGGGATGTACCATACCAGCACGCCTGGCTAATTTTTTTATTTTTATTTTTTTTCTGAGACAGAGTCTCGTTCTGTCCCCCAGGCTGGAGTGCAGTGGCGTGATCTCGGCTCACTGCAAGCTCCGCCTCCTGGGTTCACGCCATTCTCCTGCCTCAGCCTCCCGAGTAGCTGGGACTACAGGCGCCCGCCACCACGCCTGGCTAGTTTTTTGTATTTCCAGTAGAGACGGGGTTTCACCGCGTTAGCCACATGGTCTCCATCTGACCTCGTGATCCGCCCATCTCGGCCTACCGAAGTGCTGGGATTACAGGTGTGAGCCGCCACGCTCGACCATTTTTTGTATTTTTTATAGAGACGGGGTTTTGCCATGTTGCTCAGGCTGGTCTTGAACTGGCCTCAAGTGATCTACCCGCTGTGACCTCCCAGAGTGTTGGGATGACAGGCGTGAACCAGTGCACACCAGCTTTTGTTCTTACTGTTAACCTTTTCTTTTATTATTTATTTATTTATATATTTATTTATTTATTTTTGAGACAGAGTTTCTCTCTTATTGCCCAAGCTGGAGTGCAATGGCATGATCTTGGCTCACCGCAACCTTCGCCTCCTGGGTTCAAGCGATTCTCCTGCCTCAGCCTCCCGAGTAGCTGGGATTACAAGCACACACCCATGCCCGGCTAAATTTGTGTTTTTAATAGAGATGGGTTTTCACCATGTTGGTCAGGCTGGTCTCGAACTCTCAACCTCAAGTGATCTGCCCACCTCAGCCTCCCGAAGTGCTGGGATTACAGGCGTGAGCCTTGGCGCCCTGCCTTATTTCTTTAAATACAGTAAACATACTTATTTTATGATCTGTTTCTGATACCTCTAACAACTGAGGCCCTGATGGCTCTGATTCTGTTGTCTTGTATTTGTGCTGACCGTCACTCTGGGCACCTTCTTTCTCTGAGTGTTTTGTGATTTTTTTTGAACACGAGCTCATATTTCTTGGGATATTATCTGCTGAACTATTTAAGACCCAGGTGGAAGGTAGATGCCTCAAGAGAGGGGTATTCTTTTGCTTCTTTCTAGTACTAGGGAAATAACAAATTTGAGATGACAGCTACGTTCTCTGATCTTTCAGACCACCCAGGTAATGGGAGTTTGGGTTATAAACCGCATGAGTTACAAACCTGATTTGTGGCTCTTAATTATCCAGGGAGATAACATTTACATTTAATTTAATGACTATGATCAAGGTATAAGCAGTCAGGTATCGTTGCTGTTTCACTCAGACCCAAAGTGTCAACATTCATAAGGTGAACTACTGTGGATGAAAAATACTGCTGTCACTGTGGACAGGCAATTGTTTTGAGATCCCAAAATATTAGTGGGTTTTTCTAGTTTTTCCTTGCTGAGAGTGTGACTCTTTGGGGTCCTACCTTCCTGTAGGAAGGTCTCTTATTAGATCTTCAGCTTGGGTGGGGGAGCATAAAACAATTAAATCTAAGCTTAAATTTTCCCACTTGACTAGCTTTCCTTAAGGCAGAGGCCAGCTTTAGTGTTTTCTCACATTTCTGGGTTAGTTTTTGGCCCTTAAATGTTTCTTATTTTCTTGCCATATCATTGAGCGATTTTGAAATTAAGCTAATTGTTCAAGCAGCCAGGCTGGTTTGTTACCAGAATTTGACCTCTGTTCAGTTCTTCATTCTCCTTGTCCAGTTTTCAGCAGGGAGAGGTTCACTTCCAGCTATAGTTGTAACTCTCTGAGGGAGAATGTCCATCCTGCAAATTAAAGACACCCTCCCGGAAAACAAAAACAAAATCAAACACCTGGCTGGTCCAGGTAGGAGATGTATTTTCAGTGACAACAGGAGAGGTTTAGGAGGAGGAGATAGGATTGCTGCTTCCCAGTGGGGACTCAGATGTAATTTTTCATCTCTTCCCCCTACCCCCCGCCCCGGTGGCCTATAGCCAGAGCTGCTGGACCTGTACACGGTGAACCTGCACCGCATCGAGAAGGATGTGCAGAGGTGTGACCGCAACTACTGGTACTTCACTCCCGCCAACTTGGAGAAGCTGCGTAACATCATGTGCAGGTGGCTGCGAGCAGCGAGGGGATCTAGGGGATGGGGAGGGGGAATGGGTGAAATGGGGGACATAGGGGGCCCACCTAGAAGTTATGTCAGCTTCTGAAGCTGGCATCGTACTCACGTGGAATCTTACTTAGCTCACAGTGACAATTTAACAACAATAATATAGAGCATTTATTAAGCACTTACTGTATACCAGCCACTGTCCTGAGGCCTATACTATCATCGCTCACTTACTCCTCAACCCTACGAGGTATTAACCCCTTTTATAGGTGACGATGTGGAGGCTCCAGAAGAGCCTCATTGCTGAGTGGGCATCAGGCAGTGGCTGAGCGGGAACTCATAGCCACGCCTCTCTGGCTGTAGAATCTGTTCTTCTTCTGTTTTTCTTGAAGCCAAGATCTAAGACTGTTCATTACTGTTCACTAAAAAGATATTATTCCTGTAATCCCAGCGCTTTGGGAAGCTGACGTGGGAGGATCACTTGAGACCACTTGAGTTCCTCACAGACTTCAAAAAAGTAGAGACTGGCCTGGCAACATAGTGAGACCCTGTCACTACAAAATAATTTTTTTCAACTTAACATTTAGCTGGACATAGTGGTATGCACTTGTAGTCCTAGATACTTGGGAGGTGGAGGCAGGAGGGTAGCTTGAGCCCAGAGGTTAGAGGGTTGCAGTTAGCTATGATTGCATCATTGTACTCCAGCCTGGGTGACAGAGGGAGACCCCATCTCTTAAAAAAGTAATAAAAATAATAAAAAATTACTTTTGGTATTTCTTAAAATATGAAAGTAACCCATGCTTGTTAAAAATCTAAATCACTGACAACTCTAATCCCAGCACTTTGGGAGGCCAAGGCAGGAGGATCGCTTGAGGCCAAGAGTTTGAGACCAGTCTGGGCAACATAACAAGACCCCATCTCTACAAAAGTTTTAATAAATTAGCCAGGCATGATGGTGTGCGCCTATAGTCATAGCTACTTTGGGAAGCTGAGGCAGCAGGATGGCTTGAACCTGGGAGGTTGAGGAACAATGAACTGTGATCATACCACGGCAGTCCAGCCTGGGCAACAGAATGACACCCTGTCTCAAAACAAAACAAAAACCTAAATCAAAGAAATTAGAAGGTCGTAAGATAGAAAGAGAAACTTCTCCCTTCATCTCTGCCCATCAGTGCCACTTACCCAGAATTAACGACTACTAACAATTTAGTAATATCTAATTGATTATATATTGTATAACATAATATGAATGTACTTTTTTTGTGTGTGGGGGGATGGAATCTCGCTCTATGGCCCAGGATGGAGTGCGGTGGTGAGATCTCAGCTCACTGCAACCTCCGCCTCCTGGGTTCTAGCGATTCTCCTACCTCAGCCTCCTGAGTAGCTGGGACTATAGGCGCAGGCTGCCAGACCCAGCTAATTTTTTGCATTGGAATACAGATGGGGTTTCACCATGTTGCCCAGGCTGGTCTTGAACTCCTGAGCTCAGGCAATCCACCTGCCTTGGCCTCTCAAGTGCTAGGATTACAGGCATGAGCCATCGCACCCAGCCTGAATGTACTTTTTTAAAAATGTTTTAAACTGTGATATAGTCTGATAAGTGTTACATTAAAATGGAAAAAAAATGCTGGGAAGAAGTAAAAATGAACTGACTTCTTCCTGGTTAAGGCATAGGGAGAAATCATGGAAGACTTCACAGAAGTGACCTTTTGAGATGGATTTTGACAAAGTTAAGAAAACTAAAGAAACCATAGGCCGGACATGGCAGCTCACACGTGTAATCCCAGCACTTTTTGGGAGGTCGAGGCGGGCAGATCACCTGAGGTCAGGAGTTCAAGACTAGCCTGGCCAACATGGCGAAACCCTGTCTCTACTAAAAATACAAAAATTAGCCAGGCGTGGCAGCATGCACCTGTAATCCCAGCTACTTGGGAGGCTGAGGCAGGGGAATCGCTTGAACCAGGGAAGTGGAGGTTGCAGTGAGCTGAGATTGTGCCATTGCACTCCAGTGCGGGCAACAAGAGTGAAACTCTGTCTTAAAAAAAAAAAAAAGGAACACTAAAGAAACTGTTTCACATAGAGGCTAAGATCATATATCCTTGAGTAAGGCCTCCTAGGTTCAAGTACTGCCTCTGCCACTTATTAGGTGTATGATTTGGGGCATGTCATTTACCTGTCTATGCTTCAGTCCCCTCATCTGTGAAATAGGATAATGGTCCATGTTTCACATGACTATTTTGAAAATAGTGGGTGGAGGGGCCAGGAGCGGTGGCTCACGCCTGTAATCCCAGCACTTTGGGAGGCCAAGACGGGCAGATCACGAGGTCAGGAGATCGAGACCATCCTGGCTAACACAGTGAAACCCTGTCTCTACTAAAAATACAAAAAAAAAAAGGCTGGGCATGGGGACAGGCGCCTATAGTCCCAGCTACTTGGGAGGCTGAGGCAGGAGAATGGCATGAACCCTGGAGGTGGAGCTTGCAGTGAGCAGAGATCACGCTACTGCACTCCAGCCTGGGCAACAGAGCGAGACTCTGTCTCAAAAAAAAAAAAAAAGAAAAGAAAATAGTGGGTTGAGTATACAGTAAGTGCTCAGTAAATATAAGCTGTTACTAGTAAGGGACAGATTGGAATTCCTGACAAAGGGAGCTGTAGGGCAAAGATACAGAAACATAAATTTGTGATCTCTTTGTGCAAAGTGAATACGTCAGTGTAGCTGGAGAGGAGGACAGTGTGGAAGCGATATTTGAGGCTGTGAAGATGAATTGGGAGGAGGCCATTACTCCTTGTACCCCCAGTAAAGGAGTTTGGATAACATCCCATCAGACAGCAGGGTGCTTGTGCAAGTTTTGAGCCTGAAGAGGCCTCCTGAGTTGGCCTTTAGGGAGGTCATCCTGGTAGCTGCACATAGGATGTTTAAAGAGAGACACTGGGAACAGGGATGCAGGCAGGAGGCTGAGGGAGAGGTCCAAGTGAGGGATTGGGGACAGAAGCGGGAGGAGCGGAAGTTGGAGTGGGTTGGAGAGGCAGGCCGTGGCTGCCATAATTGGCCCCTTATGTCTTTTCTAGCTACATCTGGCAGCACATTGAGATCGGCTATGTCCAGGGCATGTGTGATCTTCTGGCTCCACTGCTGGTCATTCTGGATGATGGTGAGTGTGTCTTTACTGCCCAGGGCTGGGGGCGCATTTCCTTTCCACTGCATGGCAGAGGGGTTGATCTCACTTTGTGACTCTACGGAATGTGGCTCCAGCCAGGTGCTCCGAAGGCCTGTCTGGTGAACACATCAATATCCTAGTGAAATAAAAAGTCCTTATATTCCATGGTGCCCAATACTCAACACCCAGATAGGCATTTGCTAGCCACTGATTGTATGAATATGAATGAGAACAAACAAACCAAAACAAAAAACAAACCCAGACGGCTTCACTGGTGAGTTCTATGAAACATTTAAAGAATAATTAATGCCAATTCTTCACCTGCTCTTCAAAAACGTAGAAAAGGAAGGAATGCTTCTTAACTCATTCAGTAAAGCCAGACCTCGTATGAGGACTGGGTGTCTCATTGGCATGCAGATACCAGTAACAGACAAAGACGTAACAAGAAAACTACAGACCAATATCCTTTATGAATACAAATGCAGAAATCCTCAACAAAATACCAATAAACTTAATTCACCAAGATATAAAAAAGATAATACACCATGACCAACTCAGGCTTATCTCCAGAATGCAAGGGTGGTTTGACATGCAAAACTCAGTCAATTTAATTCACCACATTACTAAAATAAAGGGAAAAACCCACACAATCATATCAATTGACACAGAAAAACACAAGAAAATCCAACATCCTTTCATAATAAAAAACATTCAACAAACTAGGAATAGAAGGGAACTAAACACGATAGAGGGCATCTGTGAAAACCTCACAAATATGATCATACTCAGTGGTGAAAATCTGAACACTTCCTCCCTAAAAGCAGGAACAGGACAGGTATGTCTATTTTTGCCACCATAGGTTCTAGCCAGGGCAATTAAGAAAGACAAATAAATAAAAATAATTCAGATTAGAAAGAAAGTAAAACTATCTTTGTTCACAGATGTGATTTTGCATATAGAAGATCTTAAGGAATAAAAAAAAAAATTAGAACTGATAAATAAGTTTATCAGGTTTGCAGGATACAAGATCAATAAACAAAAGTGTCTTGTATTTCTATACACTTGAAATGAACAATCCCAAAATGAAATTAGGAAAACAATTTTATTTGCAACAGCATCTAGAAGAATGCAATACTGACTGGGTGCAGTGGCTCATGCCTGTAATCCCAGCACTTTGGGAGGCCGAGGCGGGCAGATCACCTGAGGTCAGGAGTTTGAGACCATCCTGGCCAACGTGGTGAAACCCAGTCTCTACTAAAAATACAAAAAAAAAAAAAAAAAAAATAGCCAGGCGTGGTGGTGCATGCCTCTAATTCCAGTTACTTCGGAGGCTGAGGCAGGAGAATCGCTTGAACCTGGGAGGCAGAGGTTGCATTGGGCTGAGATAGCACCACTGTACTCCAGCCTGGGTGATAGAGTGAGACTCCGTCTAAAAAATAAATAAATAAAAAATAAATAGTCCAGGCATGTTGGCTCACGCCTGTTGTAATCCCAGCACTTTGGGAGCCTGAAGTGGCTGGATCATCTGAGGTCAGGAGTTTGAGATCAGCCTGGCCAACATGGTGAAACCCTGTCTCTACTAAATATACAAAAATTAGGCCGGGCGCGGTGGCTCAAGCCTGTAATCCCAGCACTTTGGGAGGCCGAGACCGGTGGATCACGAGGTCAGGAGATCGAGACCATCCTGGCTAACATGGTGAAACCCCGTCTCTACTAAAAAAAATACAAAAAACTAGCCGGGCGAGGTGGCGGGCGCCTGTAGTCCCAGCTACTCGGGAGGCTGAGGCAGGAGAATGCCGTAAACCCGGGAGGCGGAGCTTGCAGTGAGCTGAGATCTGGCCACTGCACTCCAGCCTGGGCAACAGAGCGAGACTCCGTCTCAAAAAAAAAAAAAAAAAAAAAAAAACATTAGCCAGGCATGGTGGCAGGCGCCTGTAATCCCAGCTACTTGGGAGGCTTGGGCAGGAGAATCGCTTGAACTCAGGAGGCGGAGGTTGCAGTGAGCTGAAATTGCGCCATTATACTCCAGCCTGGGTGACAAGAGCAAAACTCCATCTCAAATAAATAAATACATAAATAAAATACAATACTTATGAATAAACTTAACAGAAATGCAAGATTTGTACATTGAAAACTACAAGGCATTGTTGAAGTAAATTTTTAAAAACAAAATAAATGGAAAGATATCTCATGTTCATGGATTGGAAGACTTAGTGTTGTTAAGGTAACAATGCTCTCCAATGATCTGTAAAGTCAGTGCAGTTTCTGTCAAAAATCCCAGCTGCCTTTTTTTTTTTTTTGTTTGTTTTTTTCAAAAATTGACAAGCTGACCCTAAAATTGGAAATTTAAGGAATTTAGAATAGCCAAAACAATTTTTAAAAGGAGATGTTGCAGGACTCACAGTACCTGATTTCAAAATCTACTACAAAGGTCTTAAAATAGTGGTATTTCTATAAGGATCAACATGTAGATCAATGGAATAGAATTGAGAATCCAGAAGTAAGCCCTTACATTGATAGTCAATTGATTTTGACAGAGGTACTAAGAAAATTCAACTCAGTGAGGAAAAACAGTCTTCTCAACATATGGTGCAAGAACTACTGGACATGCATATGCAAAAAATTGAAGTTGAACCCTTACCTCACACCACATACAACAAACTAACTCAAAATGGATCATAGACCTAAATGCAAGAACTAAAAGTGTAAAACTTAAAAACAGGAGTAAATCTTTGTCACCTTAGGCTAGGGAATTTTTTTTTAGATATGACACCAAAAACATAAAGAAAAAATAAGCAAATTAGACTTCATCGAAATTAAAAACTTTTGTACTTCAGAGAACACCATCAAGAAAGTGAAAAGAACCCAAAGACTAGAAGAAAATATTTCCAAGTCGTATGTGTGATAAAGGACTCGTAGTCAAAATATATAAAAAACTCTTATAATTCAACAATAAAAAGACAACCTGATTAAAGTGGCTGAAGGATTTGAACAGACATTTCTCAATAGAATTGAAGATATGCAAATGCCAATAAGCAAGTTAAAGGATGCCCTGCATCAGGGGTCTCCAAGCCCTATGCCACAGACAGGAACCTTGCTGCACAGCAGGAGGTGAGCAGTAGGCTAGTGAGCATTACAACCTGAGCTCCACCTCCCACCTCCTGTCAGATCAGCAGTGGCATTAGATTCTCCTAGGAGTGCGAACCCTATTGTGAATTATGCATATGAGGGGTCTAGGTTGTGCACTCCTTCTGAGAATCTAATGCCTGATGATCTGAGGTGGAACAGTTTCATCCAGAAACTATACCCCCCACTCCACTCCCTGTCCATGGAAAAATTGTCTTCCAGGAAACTGGTATCTGGTGACAAAAAGGTTGAGCACTGCTGTTCTACATCATTAGTCATTAGGAAAATGGAAATCAAAACCACAGTGAGATACCACTTCATATACACTGGGATGGCTGGAATCAAAACAATAGAAAATCATGTACTGATAAGAATATGAAGAAATTGGAAGCTTCATACATTGCTGGTGGAATTGTAAAATGGTTTGGCCACTTTACTTATTTATTTATTTATTTATTTATTTATTTATTATTTTGAGATGGAGTCTCATCCTGTCACCCAGGCTGGAGTGCAGTGGCACAATCTCAGCTCACTGCAACCTCTGCCTCCCGGGTTCAAGTGATTCTCCTGCCTCAGCCTCCCAAGTAGCTGGGATTACAGGCACCCACCACCACATCTGGCTAATTTTTGTATTTTTAGTAGAGATGGGGTTTCACCATACTGGCTATGCAGATCTCGAACTCCAGACCTCAGGTGATCCGCCCACCTTGGCCTCCCAAAGTGCTGGGATTACAGGCATGAACCGCCATGCCCGGCCGGTTTGGCCACTTTAAAAAACAGTCTGGCAGTTTCTCATAGTAATGAACATAGAGTTATCATGTGACCCAGCAATTTCATCCATAGATATATGCCTAAGAGAATTGAAAATATATGTTCATGCAAATACCTGTACATATGTTCATGATAGCATTATTCATAATACTCAAAAAAGTGGAAATAGTCGCAATGTCCATCAAATGATGAATGCATAAACAAAATGTGGTATATCCATACAATGGAATATTATTTGGCAAAAAAAAGAATGATGTTCTGATCCAAACTACAATGTGGATGAACCTTGAAAACATTATGCTAAGTGAAAGAAGCCAGACACAAAATATCACAAATGGTGTGATTCCATTTATATGAAATGTCCAGAGTAGACAAATCCATAGAGACAGAAAGACTAGTCGTTGACAGGGACTTGGGGGAGAGAGAAATATGAAGTTGCTGCTTCATTGATACAGGGATTTCGGGGTTGCAGGGGTGAAGAAATGTTCTGGAACTAATAGTGGTGATTGCACAACATTGTGAATGTACTAAAACCACTAAATGGTACATTTAAAGGGTGAATTTTATGTGAGAATCTCAATAAACCTGTTAAAAAATGGGATTGGGTGCAATGGCTCACACTTGTAATCCTAGCACTTTGGGAGGCCGAGGCAGGAGGATTGCTTGAGATCAGGAGTTCAAGATGAGCCTGAGCAACATAGTGAGACTCCATCTCTACAAAAATAATTAAAAATTAGCTGGGCATGGTGGTGCACACCTGTAGTCCCAGCTACTCAGGAAGCTAAGGCAAGAGGATTGCTTGAGATCAGGAGTTCGAGACCAGCCTGAGCAACATAGTGAGACTCCATCTCTACACAAAAATTTAAAAATTTGCCGGGCGTGGTTGTGTACACCTGTAGTCCCAGCTACTCAGGAGGCTAAGACAAGAGGATTGCTTGAGCCAAGGAGTTGGAGGTTGCAGTGAGCTATGATCGTGCTACTGCATTGCAAGCCCCTGGGCTAAATATATAAACATTTATGTCTAAAATACAACAACTAGGTCCAGGCCCAGTGGCTCACGCCTGTAATTGCAACAATTTGGGAGGCTGAGGCAGGTGGATCGCTTGAAGTCAGGAGTTCAAAACCAGCCTGGCCAACATGGTGAAAAATTTCTACTAAAAATACAAAAGTTAGCTGAGCATTGTGGCAGGCACTTGTAATTCCAGCTACATGGGAGGCTGCAGCAGAAGAAGCACTTGAACTTGGGAGACAGAGGTTGCAGTGAGCCAAGATCATGCCACTGCACTCCAGCCTTGGTGACAGAGCGAGACTCCATCTCAAAATAAATAAAATAAAATAAATAAAATAAAACAAAATAAAATAAAAAAGTAGGCCAGGCATGGTAGCTCATGCCTGTAACCTCAGCACTTTGGGACGCCAAGGTAGGCAGATTGTGACTAGCCTGGGCAACATGGTGAAACCTCGTCTCTACAAAAAATAGAAAAATTAGCCAGGTGTGTTGGCACACACCTGTGGTCCCTGCTACTTGGGAGGCTGAGGCAGGAGGATCACTTGAGGCTGCTAAGGTCGAGGTGCAATGAGCCGTGATTGTGCCACTGCACTCCAACCTGGGTGACAGAATGAGACCCTATCTCAAAAATAAATAAATACATAATAAATGGGGAGCATAATTCCGTACTCTTTTTTTTATTTTGACACGTTTCACTCTTGTTGCCCAGGCTGGAGTGCAATGGTACAATCTCAGCTCACTGCAACTTCCGCCTCCCAAGTTAAGGCAGTTCTCCTGCCTCAGGCTCCCAAGTAGCTGAGATTACAGGCACCCACCATGATGCCTGGCTAATTTTTGTATTTTTAGTAGAGACAGGGTTACACCATGTTGTTCAGGCTAGTCTTGAACTCCTGACTTCAGGTGATCCACCTGCCTTGGCCTCCCAAAGTGCTGGGATTACAGGCGTGAGCCACCATGCCCAGCCAACTACCTACTCTGTAGACACGGACTGCACATAGTGACTTGTTTCCAAAAAGTACAGTATGGAAGGCAGTGACGGGATGAGAAAGAAACTACAGTAGAGAAACCTGACAAACACGACTTCAGCCAGGTGACCATGGCCAACATCAGCAGTTTTAAATCATGCTGATAGTATATACCCTTATGATATGATTAAAATGGCCCTTTACCTGTGTGGTTTTCCTCTTGATAACCCATAACCCAGTCTTACCATGAGAAAGGCATCAGATAAATTCCATTGCTAATAGTGCAGCATCCTACAAAAAATACCTGACCACTACACCTCAAAACTGTCAAGGTTGCCGGACGTAGTGCCTCACGCCTATAATCCCAGCACTTTGGGAGGCCTAGGTGGGCGGATCACAAGGTCAGGAGATTGAGACCATCCTGGCTAACACAATGAAACCCTGTCTCTACTAAAAATACAAAAAAATTAGCCGGGTGTGGTGGTGGGCACCTGTAGTCCCGGGAGGCTGAGGCAGGGGAATGGAGTGAACCCGGGAGGTAGAGCTTGCAGTGAGCCAAGATTGCGCCACTGCACTCCAACCTGGCCGACAGAGCGAGACTCTGTTTCAAAAAAAAAACCAAAAAACAAAAAACTATCAAGGTCATCAAAAACAAGAAAAGCCTGAGAAACTGCCACAACCAAGAGGAGCTTAAGGGAACATGACCAGTCGACGTAATGTGCTGTTCTGGATGACAGCTTGGAACAGAAAAATGACATTCAGTACATACTAAGAAAATCTGAATACAGTATGGACTTTAGTTCATAATGTGTCCATATCGGTTCAACAAATGTATCATGCTAATGTCCAGATACTAATAATAGAGGGAACCGCGTGTGGGGTGTATGACAAGTTTTTACTGTCTTTGCAGTTTTTCTGTGAATCTAAACTTTTCTAAAATATAAAGCCTTTTGTCTGGGCATGGTGGCTCACACCTGTAATCCCAGCACTTTGGGAGGCCGAGGCGGGCGGATCACGAGGTCAGGAGATCGAGACCATCCTGGCTAACACGGTGAAACCCCATCTCTACTAAAAAATACAAAAAACTAGCTGGGCGTGGTGGGGAGCCCCTGTAGTCCCAGCTACTCCGGAGGCTGAGGCAGGAGAATGGCGTGAACCCAGGAGGCGGAGATTGCGCCACTGCACTCCAGCCTGGGCGACAGAGCGAGACTCCGTCTCAAAAATAAAATAAAATAAAAATAAAGCCTTTTAGGCCGGGCACGTTGGCTCACGCCTGTAATCCCAGCGCTTTGGGAGGCTGAGGTGGGCGGATCACGAGGTCAGGAGATCGAGACCATGGTGAAACCCCCCTGGATAACATGTGAAACCCCATCTCTACTAAAAGTACACGAAAGGTCCACCCCCAACATTGAAGGTCATATTTCAACATGAGAGTTGGAGAGGACGAACATCCAAACCACATCACTTGGGCAGCGGGGCAGCTGACTGTTCTGTGCTGCTTTCTCAGAGGCGCTTGCCTTCAGCTGCTTCACGGAGCTCATGAAGAGGATGAACCAGAACTTCCCCCACGGAGGCGCCATGGACACGCACTTTGCAAACATGAGGTCGTTGATCCAGGTATGACTCCGCGTCCAATCCTGCTTTGGACCTTTTTGGGAAACAGTAAGTAAAGCTTAGTGGCTCCAGACTGAGCTATTTAGAGCCCACCTGGATTGGAATCCTATTTCTGCTGTACAAACTCGGCATATGCTCTTATCTTTCTGGGCCTCAGTTTTCTCATCTGTGAAATAGGTTTCCTCATTTTTATGAGTCCCAATAAGTTATTAGAATTATCATGGAAATGAAACAAACTAATGATGTTATAGTGCTCAGCACAGTGCCTGAGTGCCTCTCAGAGCATAGTCCATGGACTGGCAACATCAGCCTCACTGGCAACTTGTTAGAAGTGCAAATTACTGGGCACCTTTCCTCCACCGAATAAAAATCTCTGAGTTGGGCCCAGGAGTCTGTGCCATATGAAGCTCTCCAGGTAATTCTGGTGCAAGCTCAAATTTGAGAAGTATTGTAATAAATGCTAGCTCTTCAGCATTCATAGCGATTAGTATATCTACTCCCCAGAGGAGTTAAGACTCTACTCAACCCTGGCCGGGCGCGGTGGCTCAAGCCTGTAATCCCAGCACTTTGGGAGGCCGAGGCGGGTGGATCACAAGGTCAGGAGATCGAGACCATCCTGGCTAACATGGTGAAACCCCGTCTCTACTAAAAATACAAAAAACTAGCCAGGCGTGGTGGCGGGCGCCTGTAGTCCCAGCTACTTGGAGGCTGAGGCAGGAGAATTGGCGTGAACCTGGGAGGCGGAGCTTGCAGTGAGCCGAGATCGCGCCACTGCACTCCAGCCTGGGCGACAGAGCGAGACTCCGTCTCAAAAAAAAAAAAAAAAAAAAAAAAAGACACTCAACCCTTTGAGTAGAAGGAATGCAAATGTGTTAACGAGTAAATGGTGGGGATGCTTGTTATCTACACACTAGCAGTGGAGCTACAGTTAGCTCTGATTTCTTCTTTAGTGGAACTTTAAAATACTACAAAATATTTTGGACATAAGGAAGGTAAAAGAGTAATATAACAAACACCCATGTTTCCACCCCCACCTCCCCAAGAAATAAAATATTAACCACAGGCTGGGCGCGGTGGCTCACGCCTGTAATCCCAGCACTTTGGGAGGCCAAGGCAGGCGGATCACTTGAGGCCAGGAGTTTGAGACCAGCCTGGCCAACATGGTGAAACCCCATCTCTAACTAAAAATACAAAAATTAGTCAGGCGTGGTGGCGCACACCTGTAATCCCAGCTACTCAGGAGGCTGAGGCAGGAGAATCTCTTAAACCCGGTAGGTGGCGATTGCAGTGAGCTGAGATTGCACCATTGCACTCCAGCCTGGGTGACAGAGCAAGACTCTGTCCCGAAAAAAAGTTAACTTTAGATTTTTCATTATTCGTGTACCCCTTCTTGATGGCATTTCCCCACCACTCCTGTCCTCCCAGTGGTAAGCACTTTGCAGATTCCTGTGTTCACCATTATAATGTACTTTTAAAAATTCTTTTACAATATATGCATATATTCCTAAACAGCATATAACTCTGTTTCTTTACTCCCCACTTTACATAGTTTTAAATGGTATGAACTCTTGTGCGGCTTGTCTTTATACTCAGTAACAAGTTTGAGAGGCTGATCAACAAGGGGGCAGTTGATTCCTCTTTCCCGGAAGTACAGTCTTCTGCGTTAGGAGCACAGTGCATTCTATCACATTTGATTTGGATCCATTTTCCTGTTGGTGGTCATTTAGGTTGTTTTTATTTGGTTTGGTTTTGCTTTTGCTTTGGGGAACTTGGGGTTTTGCTTTTGGCCTTTATAAACAGTGCTGCACTGAAATTCTTGTGTGCATCCCTGCTGCATGCATGCAACAACTTTGCTTAGTCATCTACTCGGAATGGAATTGCTGGGGCAGAGAGAATGCACGTCCTCAGTTTTATCAGGCACGACGGAATCACTCTCAAAGCGATTGTACCAGTTTCTTAATGCTCCAGGGCAGTATGGTAAGGGTTTCAACACACACCATCCTCACTTGATATTGTCACACTTACATATTTTTGTCAATCTCTTGGATATGATTCGAGCATCCCATTGTGATTTATAATTACATTTTTATTTTTAATTTTTGTGGGTACATAATAGGTGTATATATATATATATATATATATATATATATATATGTGGAGTACATGAGTTGTTTTGAGACCGGAATGCAATGTGAAATAAGCACATCATGGAAAATAGAGTATCCAGTCCCTCAAGCATTGACATCCTTTGTGTTCCAAACAATCCAATTATATGCTTTTGGTTATTTTAAAATGTACAGTGAAATTATTGTTGACCATAGTTACCCTGCTGTGCGATCAAATAGTATGTCTTTTTCATTCAGTTTTTTCATTGTGATTTTATTTGCATTGTCTTGATTGACAGTGAAATTAAATATCTTCTTCTTTTTTTTTTTTTTAAGTTCATTTGGATTGTGAAGTGCCTATTCATATGCTTTGCCTATTTTCTTTTTCTTTGTTTTTTTTTTTTTAGAGACAGAGTCTCACTCTATAGTCCAGGCTGGAGTGCAGTGATGTGATCTTGGCTCACTGCAAGCTCCGCCTCCTGGGTTCACGCCATTCTCCTGCCTCAGCCTTCTGAGTAGCTGGGATTACAAGCTCCCGCCACCATGCCTGGCTAATTTTTTGTATTTTTTTTATTTTAGTAGAGACAGTGTTTCACCATGTTGGCCAGGATGGTCTCAATCTCCTGACCTCGTGATCCACCCACGTCAGCCTCCCAAAGTGCTGGGATTACAGGCGTGAGCCACCACACCCAGCCAACTTTGCCCATTTTCTATGTACATTTTTTCCATAATTAGAGTCATTTTGTACATACTTTTCTTTCTGTACATTATTTTTCAAACAAGGTTTTTTTTTCCCCCACTGACTAGCATATCCAATAGCTGGAGGTATTCTTCCACCACCTGTTTTTTTATAACATTTTGTTAAAATATAATTTAGATACATAAAATTTACCCTTTTGAAGTGTATGATTCAGTCAGTGGCTTTTCATTTATTCACAGAGTTATGTGATCATCATCAATTTCAGAACATTTTCATTACCCTAGAAAGAAACTCTTCATTAACAGCCACTCCCCATCCCCTCCGTCTTCCCAGCCCCTGAAAACCAAGGAGCTGCTTTCTGTTTCCGTGGATTTGCCTTTTCTAAATGTTTCATATAAATGGAATCATACAATATGTGGCCTTTTGTGACTGGCTTCTTTTACCTAGCATAATGATGTCAAGGTTTATCGTGTATGTATGATGCATTGTAGCATGTATCAAAACTTAGTTCGAGGCCAGGCGCAGTGGCTCATGCCTGTAATCCCAGCACTTTGGGAGGCCAAGGCAGGTGGATCACCTGAGGTCAGGAGTTCAAGACCAGCCTGACCAATATGGTGAAACTCCCATCTCTACTAAAAATAACAGAAATTAGCCAGGCATGGTGGCAGGTGCCTGTAATCCCAGCTACTTGGGAGGTTGAGACACGAGAATCACTTGAACCTGTAATCCCAGCCTACTTGGGAGGCTGAGGCACAAGAATCACTTGAACTCACTTGCAGTGAGCTGAAATCATGCCACTGCACTCCAGCCTGGGCGATAGAGCGAGACTCAGTCTCAAAAAAATAAAAACAAAACTTAGTTTGTTTTTATTACCAGATAATATTAAAATAGATGGTATGGATATGCTACTTATATTTATCCATTCATGTCTTGATGGACATTTGAGTTGTTTCCCAGTTGTTGGCTATTATGAATAACACTATTACACACATTCATTCACGTACAGATTTTTATGTGGATATGTTTTTGTTTTCATTTTGTTTTTTTAGACAGGGTCTCACTCTGTCACCCAGGCTGGAGTCCAGTGGTGTAATCATAGTTCATTGCAGCCTTGAACTGGGCTCAAGTGATCCTCCCACTTTAGCATCCTGAGTAGCTGGGACT
Organism: Macaca thibetana thibetana; assembly: GCF_024542745.1. Classification (NCBI taxonomy): domain Eukaryota; kingdom Metazoa; phylum Chordata; class Mammalia; order Primates; family Cercopithecidae; genus Macaca; species Macaca thibetana. The sequence continues at coordinate 25,699,515 of NC_065587.1, forward strand.
ACATGCCCAGGACACCATGCCAGGCTAATAATAAATTCTTTTCTTTCTTTTTTCTTTTTTTAGAGACAGGGTCTTGCTATGTTGCCCAGGCTGGTCTCAAACTCCTGGCTTCAAGTGATTCTCTTGCCTTGGCCTCCCAAAGTGCTGAGCCACCACACCTGACCAATAGATGTTTTCATTCTTCTTGGGGATAAACCTAAGAGTGGAATTGCTGCATCATATGGAAATTCTGTGTTTAGGTTTTTGAGAAACTACCAAACTGTTTTCCACAGCAGACACACCATTTACATTCTCAGGAGCAGTGTATGGGGGTTCCAGTTTCTCTGCATCCTTGCCAACACTTGTTATTGTCTGTCATTTTTCACTATCCTAGTGAGTGTGAATTGGTATCTTGCTGTGGTTTTGAATTGCATTTTCCTAAGGATTAAGGATGCTGAGCATCTTTCATGTGCCTCTTGACTATTTGTGAATCTCCTTTGGAGAAATGTCTATTCAGATCCTTTCCCCTTTTTTTTTTTGAGACGGGAATCTCGCTCTGTCACCCAGGCTGGAGTGCAGTGGCCGGATCCCAGCTCACTGCAAGCTCCGCCTCCCGGGTTTACGCCATTCTGCTGCCTCAGCCTCCCGAGTAGCTGGGACTACAGGCGCCCGCCACCTCGCCTGGCTAGTTTTTTGTATTTTTTAGTAGAGATGGGGTTTCACCGTGTTAGCCAGGGTGGTCTCGATCTCCTGACCTCATGATCCGCCTGTCTTGGCCTCCCAAAGTGCTGGGATTACAGGCTTGAGCCACCGCAGCCCAGCCTCTTTCCCATTTTTTAAACTATACCTGGCTGTTAAGGGCTATATGGTGTCTGGTGTGTGGATGTACCACCATTTGTTCAGCTGTCTCCTCTGCTCCAGCCTTTTCCCAAGAGGCTGATGCTGCCTTTCCTTCCTGACAGATCCTGGACTCGGAGCTGTTTGAGCTGATGCATCAGAATGGGGACTATACTCACTTCTACTTCTGCTACCGCTGGTTCCTGCTGGATTTCAAGCGAGGTAAGACTTTAAACTGGGGACCTGTGTCCAGACTCTTTGTAGCAGAACTTTCAGGGGAAACGATCCTGTGGAGGTGAGGTTGAAGGGTTGGCAGCAGAGGCAGCAGGGGAGAGAAGCACATGTTTATGGAGTTGGGACTATCGTTTCACCTGCCTTATCTTGCATTGACACTCCACAGTAGGCACTGTTAAGATCTTCATCTTACCAATCAATGAGGAAACCGAGGCTGAGAAGGGTTAAATTCAGAGCTAGGGAGAGAAAACTTCAGGGCTAGGGTGAGAACAGCCAGGATTTGAACCCACCTCTTTCATTCTGCTGTGCTGCTTTTCAGAGCCCAAGAACTCTAAAGCCCACGAGGCAGGGGCTTTCATGCACATTCCAACATGACATAAAACTGTCGTATAACACAGTACTTTGTTGCTGTTGTACTGATTTGGGATGATGTTAAAATTATAATAATACCAGACATAGGCCGGGTGCGGTGGCTCATGCCTGTAATCCCAAGGAGGCCAAGGAAGTCAGATCACGAGGTCAGGAGATCAAGACCTAACATGGTGAAACCTCGTCCCTACTAAAAATACAAAAAATTAGCTGGGCGTGGTGGTGCACGCCTGTAGTCCCAGCTACTCAGGAGGCTGAGGCAGGAGAATTACTTGATCCTGGGAGGTGGAGGTTGCAGTGAGCTGAGATCACACCACTGCCCTCTAGCCTGAGTGACAGAGCGAGACTCCATCTCAAAGAAAAAAAAAAATCTGACATGTATGGAGTGTTTCAGTGCCATGCACTGTGCTGAGTCATTTATGTGTATTATCTCTTTAGCCTTTTTCTATTATCAGCTTCACCCCACTTACAGATGAGAAAAGAGACAGGCTCATGGAGAAGTAACTACCCCAGGCTCCCCTTGCCAGCAAGTGATGGAGGAAGGATTCACACCAAGTTTATCAGACATAGGAAGGCTTGCTTTTTTTTTTTTTTTTTTTTTTTTTGAGATGGAGTCTTACTCTTTTTGCCCAGGCTGGAGTGCAATGGCGCGATCTCTGCTCACTGAAACCTCCGCCTCCCAGCTTCAAGCGATTCTCCTGCCTCAGCCTCCTGAGTAGCTGGGATTACAGGCACCCACTTCCACACCTGGCTAATTTTTTTGTATTTTTAGTAGAGGCAGGGTTTCACCATGTTTGGCCAGGCTGGTCTCAAACTCCTGACCTCAGGTGATCCACCCACCTCAGTCTCCCAAAGTGTTGGGATTACAGGCGTGAGCCACCACACCCGGCCTTTTTTTTTTTTTTTTTTTTTTTTTTTGAGACGGAGTCTCGCTCTGTCTCCCAGGCTGGGTTTGTTTTTGTTTTTTTTTTTAAGACTAAGCCTGGCTCTGTCGCCCAGGCTGGAGTGCAGTGGTGCAATCTCAACTTACTGCAACCTCCACCTCCTGGGTTCAAGCAATTCTCTGCCTCAGCCTCCTGAGTAGCTGGGATTACAGGCGCCCACCACCACGCCTGGCTAGTTTTTTTTTTTTTTTGTATTTTTTGTAAAGATGGGGGTTTCACCATGTTGGCCAGGCCAGTCTTGAACTCCTGACCTCGTGATCCACCCACCTCGGCCTCCCAGAGTGCTGGGATTACAGTCATGAGCCACCGTGCCCAGCCAAAGGCTTACTTTTAACCATTGCTCTACTCTGCCTCTTCACTAGACTCAGAGGCCACAGCCGGCTCTGCCCGTGTGTGGGGGGAAAGGAGAAAGGCCTCCATGGGTGCTGATGGAGATGTGGGTGCAGGGATAGCAGGTGTTGCTGGTCTAGGGGCAGGGCAAGGACGAATCTGTGTAATTCAAACTCACACATGCCTGGTTCCTCCACTTACAGAATGTCAGAGCTGGAAGGAAGTTAGAACTTACCTGGTTTACACAGCCCATCCTACAGATGGGGAAACTGAGGTTTCTGGTGGTCAAATGACAGAGTCCTCTCCTGTCTTCTGACCTGAGTTCTATCCACTGCACCAGGGCAGAGGCATAAGGCAAAACTTGCCTGGGATTTTCCCAGCTTTCAGGATTTCCCAAGGGAAGGCAACATTGTGAGCCCTGTCACCAATTCTCTCCCCATGTGTGTTGGTGTCTTGGCAGAACTCATCTATGATGACGTCTTCTTGGTCTGGGAGACCATCTGGGCAGCCAAACATGTCTCCTCAGCACACTACGTCTTGTTCATTGCGCTGGCTCTGGTGGAAGTCTACCGCGACATCATTTTGGAGAACAACATGGATTTCACAGACATCATCAAATTCTTTAATGGTACCCACATGATTGGGGCCTCATGAGAGGGGTGCAGGCTGCTGGAGGCCCCTTCTGGGGGTCTCAGGAGGCATGAAGATGGGCTGAGATGGATGCATGGTGAAGGGGATAAAGAGAGCTCTGCACACTTCTTATGGCTATTTCCAAAAGGACAAGTTCACATCTCGTAATGCTGAGGGTGCATTTTTCCCAGGGATCTGGCAGAGGGACTACGGGTGTTGAAATCAGCTCGGGGCAAAGCCTGGTTCTACCGCTGACCAGCTGTGCCCATGGTCAAGTCACTTCTCCTCTCTCTAAACATCCACTTCCTCATCTGTGAAATGGGCTAGCAGTGGTCTGCTTTGGTTGATGTGTGTGGGAAAAGCAGGCCCAGGGCAGCAATTTAAGTAACATGAAAAAGACACAGCCCTTGAAATCAGACAGATGTGAATTCTGATCCAGGCTCCAGGCTCCTGGGAACTGTGTGACCTTGTCCAAGTGACTTCACGTCTCTAGGCCTCAGATTCTTCAGGGATAAAATGGTGCTAACATTCCCTCCCTCACAGAGAGGTCCAGAGGATTACAGGAGACAACATGGTTAAATCTCAGCACCTGGTACCTGGAGGGAACCCAATAAACGAAAGCTATCGCCACTGTTATCACTATTAAACATTTTTTTAATGAAAAAGTTCTGGAAAAAACAAAAGAAAAAAGCCACTGTGACCTCACTTTTGAAACATTATTAGGGTTCTTAATTTAAGTAAACTTTTGGGGGGAATAGTTTTGCATTTTAGTTGTCTACTAAAATTGTAGATTGAGAACTGTTTTAGATTTAGATGCACAGAAAATACATGATACCTTGGCCTAGCTTTGCCTACTGTTAGCATTTACATGACCCTGGTACATTTGCCAAAACTAAGAAATTATCATTGGCACATTACCATCTACTAAACTACAGGCTTTATTTGGATTTCACCTGTTTTTTCACCAATATCCTTTTTCTGTTCTAGGGTCTAATCCAGGAAACCACAGTCATGTTTATTTTTATGTTTTTACAATTTCAGAATCCAGTTGTATATACCTTTTTTCACTTAATATTTCAAACATTGTCTTTCATATAATCTTTTTTTTTTTTTTTTTTGAGATAGAGTCTCTCGCTCTGTTACCAACGCTGGAGTGAAGTGGTTCGACCTCAGCTCACTGCAACCTCCGCCTCCCAGGTTCAAGCGATTCTCCCACCTCAGCCTCCTGAGTAGCTGGGACTACAAATGTGTGCCATCACACCCGGCTAATTTTTGTATTTTTAGTAGAGACAGGGTTTTGCCATGTTGGCCAGAGTGGTCTAGAACTCCTGACCTCAGGCGATCCGCCTGTCTTGGCCTCCCAACGTGCTGGGATTATAGGTGTGAGCCACTGTGCCCAGCCAGTCATTTTTTTAAACTACAAACTATATCTCAAGTGACTGTTCCATAACTTACTGAACCATTTCTTATCATTAGCATGTAGGTTATTTTCAGTTTGAAGGTGTGATTGAGAGTCCAAAGCAATTCATCTGTTAGCATAAAGATTCCTAAATTTTCTCAATTCATGCACTGCTAGTGTCTCTGTAAAATTATAACAGCCCCTCAGACCAAAAGTTTCATTTAGTAAATAGTTCATAAACCACTTCATAAATATTTATATCATAGCAACTTAGAAGCCATTAAAAAAATAACACATACATTATATCTTTTTTTTTTTTTTTTTTTTTTTTTGAGGCAGAGTCTGGCTCTCTTGCCCAGGCTGGAGTGCAGTGGCCGGATCTCAGCTCACTGCAAGCTCCGCCTCCCGGGTTCACGCCATTTTCCTGCCTCAGCCTCCCGAGTAGCTGGGACTACAGGTGCCCGCCACTTCGCCCGGCTAGTTTTTTGTATTTTTTAGTAGAGACGGGGTTTTATTGTGTTAGCCAGGATGGTCTCGATCTCCTGACCTCGTGATCCGCCCGTCTCGGCCTCCCAAAGTGCTGGGATTACAGGCTTGAGCCACCGCGCCTGGCCCTTTTTTTTTTTTGAGACGAAATCTCGCTCTGTCGCCCAGGCTGGAGTACAGTGGCCGGATCTCAGCTCACTGCAAGCTCCGCCTCCCGGGTTTACGCCATTCTCCTGCCTCAGCCTCCCGAGTAGCTGGGACTACAGGCGCCCACCACCTCGCCTGGCTAAAATAAAATTGTATATTTTAGTAGAGACAGGGTTTCACCGTGTTAGCCAGGACGGTCTCGATCTCATGGCCTCATGATCCGCCCACCTTGGCCTCCCAAAGTACTGGGATTACAGGCGTGAGTCACCGTGCCCCGGCCCATGGCACTTACTTTCTATTTCAGCAGCTGCTGAAAAATCTAACTTTGCAAAGACAGTCATTGATGGGACTCTGGGTACAGTGGCTTATGCCTGTAAGCACTTTGGGAGGCCAAGGTGGGTGGATTACTTGAGGCTAGGAGTTCCAGATCAGCCTGGCCAATGTGGCAAAACCCTGTCTCTAATAAAAATACAAAAATTAGCCCAGCATGGTGGTGCACACCTGTAATCCCAGCTACTCAGGAGGCTGGGATTACAGGAGGCATGAGAATCGCTTGAGGTTGGGAGGCGGAGGTTATAGTGAGCCGAGATCACACCACACTGCACTCTACCCTGGGCAACAGAATGAGACATTGTCTCAAAAGAAAAAAAGAAAGTTATTGATGACAGCGTAGTTAAATTCATGAACTCACTCCAGCTAACAGTTGACGTGGCGCTCAACTTAGATGAAGCATTGCCGCGCTTCCCTTGAAATATCCAAATACTCCACAGTGTCCCTGTAAGTTCACTGTGACATGCTGGGGTACTTTGGTACCCAGTTCAGGAACCATGTCTTAGTTTTAGTGTTGTTTTGTTTTGTTTTTTCTTTTCTTTCTACTAAATGGTTTATTTATGATAAATGTCTAAGTTTAGGATTATTTGGTTTGGAAGTCTGACCACATTGTATGGCTCTTGATAAAATTATTCTTTTCTTTGCTTTTTTTGTTCCTTTCTCCTCTTCCTTTTCCATCTTTCCTCCCTCTGTTGCTTCCTCCTTTTCATATCTTTCAGCATCTGCTGTGTGCCCAGCACTGCTTTCAGTCATTCTGTTTATAGGAGAGGAGTGGAAGGACTTCACCTTTTCATTTTTATTATTATTATTATTTTTTGAGATGGAGTTTCGCTCTTGTTGCCCAGGCTGGAGTGCAATGGTGCAATCTTGGCTCATCACAAGCTCTGCCTCCCAGGTTCAAGCGATTCTTCTGCCTCAGCCTCCTGAGTAGCTGGGATTATAGGCGTGCACCACCACGCCCGACTAATTTGTACTTTTAGTAGACACAGGGTTTCTCCATGTTGGTCAGGCTGGTCTCAAACTCCCGACTTCAGGTGATCTGCCTGCCTCAGCCTCCCAAAATGCTGGGATTACAGGTGTGAGCCACCGCGCCCGACTGATCTCACCTTTTTATAGGACATCCTGTGAACCAGCATTATCCCATTCAATCCCCACAGCAACTTGGTGAGGCGGCTGCTATTCCAATCCCCATTTTACAGATGAGGAAACTGAAGTCCAGAGTTAGAGGGCTTCTCCAGGGCCTCTGCTTCCTGAGCCAATCTGTGATGGAGACGCCCCCAGAGAAGCCTCCAGGGGCTGGAAGTGTGCCCTAAGACTGGACGCGGAAGGAGGCTCATGAGATTTTTTTCTGCTCTTTCAGAAATGGCTGAGCGACACAACACCAAGCAAGTCCTGAAGCTGGCGCGGGACCTCGTGTACAAGGTGCAGACTCTGATTGAGAACAAGTGAGGGGCACCTCACCCAGGCAGCCTCAGCCAAGCTGCCCCACCTGTTCCTCTGCTTATTTTTCCTCCTGGCTGGACGGTCACCCCAGGAGCGGGGTCCTGGTGTCTGTTCACAAGCATGGAGTTCAGTGCAAAAAGAAACTACCGTGACTTTCACTTCTGGGCAGATGGGGTGGAGGGAGTACCCCTTCAATTTAGCCTTACGTTTTCCTGTTTGACCAAAGATTGCCCAAGTCTGGCGTTCCTCCCTTGCAGGAGGTAGGGGATGTTGGTGGATGAGGAGCCATCGTTGTTTGCTGGTGTCCAGAATGGTCTCCTCTTCTTCTTTCCCTATCCCTCCAAACTGTCTTGTAAGATGAGACCTGGGAAGGGAATTTCTTTTTGGAAATTGGTGTAGAAGAGGTGTGTGGGGCTACCTCTGTGCTCCTCGGCAAGGGGCCTTTGGCGATATTCTGGACATGGCTAGAGATTGACCCTCCACGTCGACATTACTGACATTTGCAGCCAGGTGATTCTTTTTGAGGGGACTGTCTTCTGCATTGTAGGATGCTGAGCAGCATCCCTGGCCTCACCAGATGCCAGTCGCACCATCCCCCACTCACACCCCAGTTGTGACAACCCCCAAAAATGTCTCTAGACATTGCCAAATGTTCCCTGCAGGGCAAAGTTGCCCCCATTTGAGAACCAGTGGCTTGGAGGAGGGACTACAAATGACTTCCTGCCCCATTCTTTTGATGCTAAACCACCCTGGTCCTGAGGCCTCCCCCCACTTAGAAAAGGCACACAGGAGGCCCGGCGCGGTGGCTCACGCCTGTAATCCCAGCGCTTTGGGAGGCCGAGGCAGGCGGATCACAAGGTCAGGAGTTCTGAGACCAGCCTGGCCAACATAGTGAAACCCTGTCTCTTCTAAAAATACAAAAAATTAGCTGGGCGTGGTGGCGGGCGCCTGTAATCCCAGCTACTTGGGAGGCTGAGGCAGGAGAATCGCTTGAACCTGGGAGGTGGAGGTTGCAATGATCTGAGATCACACCACTGCACTCCAGCCCGGGTGACAGTGCGAGACTCTGTCTCAAAAAAAAATAAAAAAGGAAAAGGCACACAGGAGTCCCTCACACATCTCTCTTGGAGTCTGGGATTCCATCTGTTGTATTTTCTCCTTTTTTTCTCCTCTGTGTGATGCCAGAAGATACTCATTTTCTTCTTTTCAAGAAATGCATCTCCCCACATAGGGAGTGGACCCAAAAAGTGTCTGTAGGCATGAGACGGTCAGAGCTCTTTGGGGTCCTGCACAGAGCCCCCCCAGGCCGGGCAGAGTCTGTATCCTTCTGCCATCTTGCAAGGGAAAACCGCCTTTCCTTCCAAGTATTGGGTCTTAGAAATGTGTGTGTTTGGTGAAAGCTGCTTAATGGTGGTGGGGTGCAGCTTTTCTCTAAGCGCAGTTACTCACTCAGGACAAAGGAGGAAAAGGAAGGCAGAGGTCGGCCAGGGTAGAGCATGGTGTGTGTTTTCCTTGGGGAACATTAGCTGATGAGCTGGGTCCAGGACCATGCTAGGTCTGGGAACAGTCCCCCCGAGGTCTTCACACAGAGTGTCACCAATCCACAAACAGACCCGAAGTGAGCTAGTGTACTCTGCCTACCTGTCCTTTTGATAGAGCAGTCTTGCCCGCTCTTCTGTTCTGAGAATGCACCCAGAATGGGGGAAACCCAGCAAGCATCAGAGAGAAAGGCTCTTCTCGGGAGACCTGCCACCTCTAGGGTGGTCAAAGAATGGCAGCTGGGATTTTGGACAGGGGAGAGGATAGGTAAAGCAGCGTATTGAAGCATTGGCGAAGGGGCGTATTAGTCCTCCCATCCTGAGCACACCGGGATTGGGATGCATCCTTGTGTGCTTGTGAAGGCTTCTTTCCCTTGGTACAGCAACTTCAACTGCACCTGAACCTCCAACCTCTGCCCAGCCTCTGGTGCAGGGTGGATAGAGGTCTAGTCAACCCTTACTTTCTGAAGAGAGCTCTGTGGGAGACTTGAGGCTACGGTAGCCTTCATGGCTCCCAGCTCCTACCCCACCCCACCAAAGCAGAAACGGGAGACGGCAACGTTCTGGCTGCCATTAGACTTGCGTCTCCCTGCCCTACGTACCCCAGCTTCCAAGACAGGAGGAAATGTGCAAAAGGCCCCTCCGGAGAAAACTGTATTTTGCCATTCAGCTGTTCTTTACACAGGGTGTTATTTTGGTGAGACCCAGGTCCCAGACCTTCTGGTTCCTATTTATTTTTTTAACAGACCAGTCTCGAAGTACAGCACAAAATCTCTTCTCTGCCTTCTCTCGTGATGTTCCAGAGAGCATCTGTGGTTGTGATTTGGAATAAGTCATATTTATTTGGTTTACTGTGCCTATTCAGATCTCTGTATGTCGTGTGTGTTTCTGTGTCCTGGAATTGGATGCGTGGGAGTTGTTCTGTCCACGGAGTGCACTCTTTTTTTTTCAGTGTGGCCCACATATCTTGTAAATGTTTGCTGAAGAGTTGTGTCTATATATAGAGAAAATATATATAAACAGAGAAATATGTGAATCTGGTATTTTTTGTTTTTTTTTTTTTTTTTAACTTTGAAAGAAAGAAATGCTTGCTTCTGAATACTGTGTCTTCCCACTCACACCCCAGTAACCCTATACGGGGTCAGATTTTTGTAATATCTACCTGGCCTTTTCCCCAAAAAGGTGAATCACTTCTGACCTCTTGTATGAGTTGGCTCTTACCACAATTAATGCTGCATTACAAATGACCCAAAACGTAGTGGTTCAAAACAGCCATGTATTTAGCTCATAATTCTGTGGGTCAACAGTCCAGGCTAGGTTCAGCTGGGAGGTTCTTCTGTTCTTAGTCAGACTTCTTCATGTGTCTGTGGTCAGCTAATGTCCAGATAGGCAACTCTGCTTCTGATGGTTGTCTGGCTGTTGACTAGGGCAGTGGGGGAAACTGTGTTCTCCATCTCCTATCCTCCAACAGGCTAGCTTAGGCTTGTTTACATGGCTATGATGGCAGATCCCAGAAGGTAAGCAGAAACATGCGCTGCCTCTTGGTCTCAACTTCTCTGGCATAGTCATTTCTGCCACATTCTGTTGGTCAGAGAAAGTCACATGACCAAGCCCAGCTTCAGAGGGTAGGCAAATAGATTGTACTTCCTGATGAGAGTCTTTGGAAAGTGATAATGAAAAGGAACATGGGCCAGGCACAGTGGCTCACCCCTGTAATCCCAGCACTTTGGGAGGCCAATGCAAGAGGATCACTTGAAGCCAAAAGTTCAAGATCAGCCTGGGCAACATAATGAGACTCCATCTCTCCAAAAATAAAAAATTAAAATTAGCTGGATGTGGTAGCATGTGTCTCTGGTCCCAGCTACTCAGGAGGCTGAAGTGGGAGGATCACTTGAGCCCAGAAGATAGAGGCTGCAGTGAGACATGGTCATGCCACTGTGCCTCAGCCTGGGTGACAATGCAAAATCCTGTCTCGAAAAAAGAAAAGGAGCATGGATCCAGGCTCAGAGATAATTGAGGCCATTTTTGCAAAGAGTCTGCCACATTCCCAAAGGCCCAGTGCACAAGAGGGGTTCCCAGTCAGCCATTTGACCTGAGAGCATAGCTCTAAATTAACACTTCCCTGAATCCCGACTGCTGAGCTAGCTCATTTCTCACCTCCGATGCTCCCAAAGACAACGAGTTCATTCCCCCAACATCGCTGGTTCTCACTCATGGCTGCCGTTCAGAACGATAGTCATCAGGCAGTGAGCACTGTGCACAGATCTGCACCTCCATCAGTCTCTAAACATGACTGAGGAAAACTAGTTTTCAGCTATGGAAGCACAGCCTGATTTAATATAATGAGCAGCATCAAAACCTCAGGGTTTTTTTGTTTGTTTGTTTGTTTGTTTGTTTTGAGACGGAGTCTCACTCTGTCACCCAGGCTGGAGTGCAGTGGCATGATCTCCGCTCATTGCAAGCTCCACCTCCCGGGCTCACGCCATTCTCCTGCCTCAGCCTCCCGAGGAGCTGGGACTACAGGCGCCCGCCACCACGCCCGGCTTATTTTTTGTATTTTTTTAGTAGAGACGGGGTTTCACTGTGTTAGCCAGGATGGTCTCGATCTCCTGACCTCATGATCCGCCTGCCTCGGCCTCCCAAAGTGCTGGGATTACAGGCGTGAGCCACCGCGCCTGGCCAAAACTTCAGGTTTTGAATAGAAAAAGATTTCCAACTAAGCCAGCAAAGTAGAGGAGGAGTTTGCAGGTGGCATTGGCTGCCTGGGTGTGCCTCATCACCACTTCCTTGGAATATTCCCAGCAGAGGCAGGAATGAAACCCACAGCAGCCGGCAGGTGGGGGCTCTTTTAGTTGGAACATATGCTTCCTCCTGGGGGAAACGTCTCAGAGCAAATAATGGTCCTGATGTTGCCACTGTCCCTTGAAGCCTCCAGTCTCCTTTCTCTGACTTCAACCTGAACTCCGTCCATGGGCTCTCCTCCTGGAGGGTGCCACTGTCGTTTGCAGCTGCCTGGCATGGCCAGACCTGGGGAGTGCCGGGCACCTGTTGTGTGTGCATAGATGCCTGGTCGTATGCACTATTGGCCTTTGATCATTGGCAATATATTTCACAGGGAAAAAAATCCTAAGATAGCATTTTTGCTTTTGTAAAGGCTTTTCTAAACACATGCACTTGACCCACGCGCAGTGGCTCACACCTGTAATCCCAGCACTTTAGGAGGCCAAAGTGGGCAGATCACCCAAGGAAGGTCAGGAGTTCAAGACCATCCTGGCTAATATAGTGAAACCCCATCTCTACTAAAACTGCAAAAAAATTAGCCGGGCGTGGCGGCGGGCACCTATAATCCCAGCTGCTCAGGGGGCTGAGGCAGGAGAACCACTTGAACCCGGGAGGCGGAGGTTGCAGTGAGCGGAGATCGCGCCACTGCACTCCAGCCTGGACAACGAGCAAAACTCCATCTAAATAAATAAATAAATAAATAAATAAATAAATAAATGCACTTGAACTTTGCATAGACACGAAAAGATAGGTTTTGGATCATGAGGCACATTTTCACGACTCGGTGGGGCTGAAGAAGTGGTCTTGGTTTCCACGGGCACCTGTAGTTGGCATTGTGGCCCCTGCTCTTCTCTTCATCCCCCTTTCCTCCACCTCTTTCTCTTTTCCTTCCCCTTCATCATATTTATCTCCTCCTCACCCTTCTTTCTTCCCTTCTTTTGCCTCCTCTCCTTATAGCAAAGAGCACTTGGATAGTGTCTGTGCTCACATTTTCTACTTGAATGATGTTGGTCTTATACAGAGCAAGACTGCAGTGTTAAGGCCTTTCTGGATGCTCCAATTTCTTCTTAAACCATCTGCCATTTCCTTTTCTCCTAGAATTTCCTTTTGGCTTACAGGAGAGAACTTGGGGCAGTTGAGAAGCACCTTTCATGCCAAGAATTTGGGAGACCCTCGCCTTCCCATTTCAGAACAGCTGGCAGTCACGTTATGCCATTTTATTTTATATTCCTTCTTCCCCTCTGTCCTTCTCTCCAAGGCCTGAGATCTCAGTAGCCCAGGGGAAGGGAGGTAAGGGTATAATCAGGGACTGTGATGGGACGCGATTGAGATTTCTCTCTTCTCTCTCATTTTTTTTCTTTTCATCAGATGCTCTTAGAATAGAATTTTGCTGTCTTGGCTGGCCGTGGTGGCTCACGCCTGTAATCCCACCACTTTGGGAGACCAAGGCAAGTGGATCACCTGAGGTCAGGAGTTTGAGACCATCCTGGCCAACATGGTGAAACCCTGTCTCTACTAAAAATACAAAAATTAGCTAGGCATGGTGGCGAGCGCCTGTAATCCCAGTTACTTGTGAAGCTGAGTCAGGAGAATCACTTGAACCCAGGAGGTGGAGGTTGCAGTGAGCCAAGATCTGCACTCCAGCCTGAGCGACAAGAGCGAAACTCCGTCGAAAAAAAAAAAAAAAAGCCGAGTGCGGTGGCTCACGCCTGTGATCCCAGCACTTTGGGAGGCCGAGGTGGGCGGATCACGAGGTCAGGAGATCCAGACCATCCTGGCTAACATGGTGAAACCCCATCTCTACTAAAAATACAAAAAATTAGCTGAGCTCAGTGGCACCCACCTGTAGTCCCAGCTACTCAGGAGGCTGAGGCAGGAGAATCACTTGGGCAGAGGTTGCAGTGAGCGGAGATCGTGCCACTGCACCCCAGCCTGGTGACAGAGCGAGACTCTGTCTGGAAAAAAAAAAAAAAATTATTTTCTCACCATACCAACTAAAATCATGTCATATAGCTCTGTCCACATATTCAGGGAACAATAATGTAGGATCCCAGATCTGGTACTATGGCCATGTGGCTTTGGGCGAGTGCCTTTACCTCTGTGAACCCAGAAAATCTGAGGCAGGTCTCAGTTAATTTAGAAAGTTTTGTTTTGCCAAGGTTGAGGACATGCATGTGACACAGACTCAGGAAATCCTGACAACATGTGCCCAAGGTGGTCGGGACACAGCTTGGTTTTATATATCTTAGGGAGAAATGAGACATCTATCAATATATGTAAGAAGTACATTGCTTCAGTCTGGAAAGGTGGAACAACTTGAAGCAAAGACAGGAAGACTTGAAGTGGGGAAGGAGCTTGCAGGTAGGTCACAGATGGGTGAGACACAAACGGTTGCATTCTTTTTAGTTTCTGATTAGTCTTTCCAAAGGTGGCAATCAGATATACATCTATCTCAGTGATCAGAGGGCTAACTTTGAATGGAATGAGAAGCATGTTTGCCCTAAGCAGTTTCCAGCTTGAGTTTTCCTTAGTGATTTGGGGTAGTTTCCTTTCACACCTCTTAGCCTCAGTTTCCACTTCTGCAAAATGGAGATAGTAATGCCTCCTTTGGTTCTGGACTCAGTCTTGGCCCCTCCACCCTCATTTACTGGAACTCTCTGCCCCTCAGCATCACTGAGGATGGGGCTGGGAACCCATTTGTCCTGAGTTCCCATCATCTACCTTTCTTAGGTTCTCACGTGAGACTTTGAAACTTAAGAGAATGCGGCCGTAGGAGGAGAACTCTAGAAAGGGTGAGCCTGGGACCCTCCTGGACTGTGTCTTGGAGAAACCCCAAAATGAGGTATGATGAGGCCATCAGTTCTTGTTAGGAGCAGCATCTACACTGACACTGCAGTCTGCATCTGATTCTGCTGTCAGGAAAGGGCTCCCAGCTCCCCATCTTCTTGGCTTCCAAGTCACTGTGCATATCGAGAGCTTGAGCCCAGGACAGGTATAAACTCTAGAGGAGCACAGTTTGACACTTTTTGAAGTACCAGCTTGCCAATCCATTTCTAGGTCAACTCCAGCAGAATTCAAATAACCAACGGGATTGTGGAGACTTTCCATTACATGAGGATGTGGGACAGGGACCCTCCAGTGTCTTCCTGGCTTTCTTTTTTCAGATTTGTAGGCACAGTCATTTCCAGGCTTTGTAGGTGCAGGGCTCCTTGCAAACGATGGATGCCTCTTGTTTTGATGAAGAGAAAATTACAGCACTCCCTCTATTGCCAAATAAAGACAGAGTCTCTTTCTAACTGATTTTGCTTTACCAGCTGGAGAATCATTACCTTTGGCATTGCTGAAACAGTTCAAAGAGAAAATTAAGAAACTTGGGGACCATAGTGGGGTTATTACAGAGAAGAGGCAACATGTTCCAAGCACCAGTAGGTGATGTGCAAACTGAGTTTGAGCTGCTACTTGCCGGCTTCCACTTGCCCCACCTTATACTGGGATCTGCCCGAGGCTTAAGGAATCTTCCCACGTGAGACTGATTTGCATTGAAGTGCTTGAAAAGTGGCACTTTTGAAATGAACCACTTGAAATGAATCACTGTCCTTCAGTCCATTTGAACCCCTTGTGGTATCTTCCTAGATTTTCTATTAATGTTTTTCTATTGTTCTATTCTGTTTTAAAAAGCTGTCAAGTTGTTCTTATGGTTTGTACTGGTAGATAAATAACAAGCTGCGTTCTGTGTGATCTATGTGTCTTCAGAACAGTGGAATCACTCTTGGGGGCTGTTCGTGTATATTCTTGGGTGGGTGTTTGAAGCCAGAAGAGTTTGATTATGATGAGCTGGATGGATGGGGGAGCAGAGGGAACAAATCCAGGTGTTGTTTTGCATCTACCACAGAGTCCAACAGACCTAGATTCAAATCCCAGCTCTGCCACTGATCAGCTGTGTGGCCTTGGGCAAGTAATTTCACCTCTCTGAGCCTCGATTTTCACTTCTGTGAAACTGGGATAAGAAAGACTCCCTTAAAGAGAGAACTGACCATTGAGTGTTTCTGTCTGCTCAGCATCCTTCCCTCCTTCTGGTACCAGCACCCCCTCAACTTTGGGGAACTGTAACCAGTGACCTTCTAATGAGACTCCTGACATGGCCCTCCCTGCCCAGGGGTAAGCACATGACCCACTGCAGGCCGATCAGACTCCTTCCCTGGGATTTATATATACCAAGAGAGGAAAGAGAAGTTCACTGTTTCCTCTGGAGCAACTGTGCTAGGGGATGCCAGCCTAGAACTGCCTATGACCTTGTCTCCTGCAGATAGGAGTCAGGTATGGCTGGGTCCAGATGTTCAAATGAAGTTCTTAGAGTTCCACCTCTCTCCATCTCATGCTTCTGTTCTCCTCCATGCTGGCTTCCACAGAGCCCATGCCCAACTCTGAATCAATCATTCTGACCAGGCTTGATTTGCCAGAAGGGCTCATTTATCCATCTTAAAGCCCAAGGTGGCCACAGACTGGCTGTGGGTGTTTTTTGTTTGTTTGTTTTTGAGACAGTGGCTCACTCTGTCGCCAGGCTGGAGTACAGTGGCACGATCTCAGCTCACTACAACCTCTACCTCCAAGGTTCAAGCCATTCTCCTGCCTCAGCCTCCCAAGTAGTTGCGACTACAGGTGTACGCCATCACGCCCAGCTAATTTTTGTATTTTTAGTAGAGACGGGGTTTCACCATGTTGGTCAGGATGGTCTCGATCTCCTGACCTTGTGATCCACCAGCCTTGGCCTCCCAAAGTGCTGGGATTGCAGGCATGAGCCACGGTGCCTTGCCAACTGTGTGTCATTTTTTATAGGAAGATCAGGGTACTGCTCCCAAAGAAGAGCAATGCGTGAACACAGGAGAAATCAACAGATTGAGTCCCGGCAGAGAAAGCAGCACGTGCCAAGCTGTAGAGATGAGAATGTTCCCGGACCAAACTGAGGGTCAGGCTGCTATTTCTCATGGCCCAATAATGAGATGCAGATGAACTGGGGAGAAAGAGAGTTTCTATTTCTGTAACTGTTACAGGGAGAAGGCCTGGAAATTATTGCCAGACCAACTCAAAATTACAAAGTTTTCTAGAGCTTATACACCTTCTAAGTTATATGTCTACGTGTAAGCGTGCATTCATCTAAAGACATAAGTGGGCCGGGCGCAGTGGCTCATGCCTGTAATCCCAGCATTTTGGGAGCCTGTGGTGAGCAGATCACCTGAGGTCAGAAGCTCAAGACCAGCCTGGCCAACATGGTGAAACCCCATCTCTACTAAAAATACAAAAAAGTTAGCTGGCTGCAGTGGCGCATGCCTGTAATCTCAGCTAATCGGGAGGTTGAGGGAGAAGAATCACTTGAACCCAGGAGACAGAGGTTGCAGTGAGCTGAGATTATGCCATTGGACTCCAGCCTGGGCAACAAGAACAAAACTCCATCTCAAAAATAAATACATAAATAAATAAATAAGTGATTAATTTCTTTTAATCTATAACTAAGGTCTGAGTCGTGAAGACCTTCTTCTGGAGCCTCAGTAAATTTACTTAATCTAAATGGGTCCAAGTAATGGGGCGATTACCCTTATCTTGTCTCCTGCTAAATCACGGGGATTTGGGGGAGTTCCTTCAGACCTCCAATAAACTTGTTTGTGGAGGTCTGGGGAGTTTCTTCAGACCCCCAGTAAAACTTATTTAATCCTAAAATGGGTCCTGTTAAGAATTCCTTCGTTATTTTGTCATGCTTTGAGGCCCAGGAAAGGTCTAGGCAAAATTCTTGGTGGGCTTTTGTTCTATTCCAGCATTTGTATGAGGGCACTGGCTTTTAATATTAAACTTAACCACTCACTCCGTACTGAAATAGTTGTTATGGAGGCCTGTATTTGGTGAGACCTGGCCTGCCACAGGAAGAGGACTTCTGTGGGCTTTAGAAGTTCACTGTGAGACAGAAGGAGAGGCACAGGTGTTGAGTGGGTGACAAGAAAAAGCCTGAAGAGAGAGGTTGGAAATAGATTCTAAAGGGCCCCAAGTAACAGTGTAGTTTCCACATCAATGGGATTATTTGCATAAGGGGTGAGTCAGGTCCTTAACTCCTTCTCCCCAACCCAACATTGGCTTGAAAAAAAAATTTTTTTTTTTGAGATGGAGTCTCGCTGTGTCGTCCAGGTTGGAGAGCAGTGGTATGATCTCAGCTCACTGCAACCTCCGCCTCCCAGGTTCAAGCAATTATCCTGCCTGAGCCTCCTGAGTAGCTGGGACTACAGGCATGCACCACCACACCCAGCTAATATTTGTATTTTTAGTAGAGATTGGGTTTCACTGCATTGGCCAGACTGGTCTCGAACTCCTGACCTTGTGATCTACCCGCCTCAGGCTCCCAAAGTGCTGGGATTACAGGCGTGAGCCACCACACCCAGCCCATTGGCTCAAAATCTTGTACTTAATAGACACTCACTAAATATTTGATGAGAAAATAAATAATTTTCAAATTCTCTAAAACAAGGAAGAATTATAAAAACAGAAGGAACAGAGAATATGTGCATGCCAATTAAACAATTTAGTTTTTGAGTGATAGCCATGAGCTCAGAATTAGCCTGGGCAGTTTTCATAAAGATGTTGAATTCTCAGCACAGTCCTTGAGGTAAGGATTATAATAATAGTAGCCAATGTTTATGAAACACTATGTGCCAGACATGGTGCAAAGTGCTTTATTTACATAGAGTATCTCCAGTGAATTCTCAGAACAACCTTATGAGGTAGGTATGATTTCAACTTTCTTTTTTTTTTTTTTTTTTTTTTTTTTGAGACGGAGTCTCACGCTGTTGCCCAGGCTGGAGTGCAGTGGCGCGATCTCGGCTCACTGCAAGCTCCGCCCCCTGGGTTCACGCCATTCTCCTGCCTCAGCCTCCTGAGTAGCTAGGACTACAGGCGCCCGCCACCGCGCCCGGCTAATTTTTTGTATTTTTAGTAGAGACGGGGTTTCACTGTGGTCTCGATCTCCTGACCTTGTGATCCGCCCGCCTCGGCCTCCCAAAGTGCTGGGATTACAGGCTTGAGCCACCGCGCCCGGCCTGATTTCAACTTTCATTTTCCAGAAGAAAAAACCATGCCAGAGAGGTAAAGTGGCTTGCCTGAAGTCACACAGCAAGAAGGAGCAGAGGTGGGATTTGAAATTGGCTACACGATGATTTCATAAACCTCTGGAGTGTGTTCTCTGTGCCTCTCCCAGGAGATTTTTATTTGTTCATTTCTGGCACAAGGATGATTCTCTCAGTGGCCCTGGAGAAGATGATGGTCCTCCCTTGGACCTTGGTCCTGTGGGGCCAGCTGATGATGGGCAGGAGGCTGGCCAGGACTACATTGAGGATAGCGGTCGTGTAACCCCAACCCAGACGGCACTTCCCACCGTGATACATGGAGGAGGCTTCGCAGACTTCCTTGACGAATGGGGAGGCAAGGCCGATTGGAAAAACCAGCAGACCCATAATCATGGCGGTAGCTGGAGATAGCAGGAAGGAAAGCCAGTGTGTTGGCCAAGGGGCACCTCAATAACTTTCCATCCCACAACTCATCCACCCTATATCCACCCATCCATCTATCCACCCACCCATTCATTCATTTGCTTATTTATTGGCTCATCTCTCCTTTTATCCACCCACTCATTCAACCATGCTTCCAACTATCTGTCCATTCACTAACCCATCCATTCAAACATACTCTTACCCACTTATTTTCTCTATCCTTCTATCCATATTCCTACTTAACCACCTGCCTCCCACCCATCCATCTGCCCACCCATCATCCACCCTCATCTTCCATTCATCCATCCAGTCTGCCCATTTTCCTTATCCACTAAGATATCTGCCCATTCATTCATTGTTCATCCATCCACTTATCAACCCACTCATTTATGCAATTCCCTAGCCCACCCATCCATCTATTCACTTACTTATTGGCTCATCTCTCCTTTTATCTACCCACTCTCTCAACTACACTCCCACCCTTCTGTCCATCTGCTCATCCATCCACTCAACCATGTTCAACTCCACTTATTCTCTCCATCCCTCTATCCACCTATTTATTCACTCATCCACTCATCTGTCCATCTGCCTGCTTAGCCACCTGCCTCCCACCCATCCATCCATCCACCCATCCACCCATCCCTCATCCTACATCCATCCAACTATATTCCATTCTATCCATTTTTCCTATCCTTCCATCCGTCCATTCATCCATCTACTAATCCATCCATCCAGCAGTCCATCCATCCATCCATCCACTAATGTATCCATCTATCTGTCCATCAGTTCATCCATCCACTTGTCAACACACTCATTCATCCATTCACCAGCTTACCCATCCAACCACGTGTTCATTCATCAAAACTGTTGGAGGTGTTGCAGTGGACATTAATGATACTAATGAAATGACTGGACACCTTCTTGCTTCCAAGGCACTCATAACAGAAATCAGAAGATCCCTGGCCTCCCTTGCTGCTCTCCAGCCACCCTTGTCTACTTTCAGTTCCCTGAACATGCCTTGCTCCCTTGTCTCCGTGCCTTTGTTCTTCGTGTTCCCATTACCAGAAACGCCCTTGCTTGTACTCTTGGCTAACTTCTACTCATCCTTCCAGACTTGGCTCAGGTGGGACCTCCTCCAAGAGGCTTGCCTTAACCCATCCATACACTGGGCCCATCCATACACTGGGCCAGGTGCTTCCTGGAGTTTTTTCTAGCATCCTTTGCTCATCCCCATCATGTGAAATATCCATTGACTGATGCCCTCCAACCCCCCAACCAACTAGACACTGCAAGCAAGCCTAGGACAAGGATCATGTCTCCATCAATTGACTCAGCAAATGTTTATTGGGCATCTATTATGTATGAAGCACTGTGCTAGGGGCTGGTGATAACAAGGCAGACAGACATGTCCTTGTCCTCATGGAACTGATGTTCTTTGGAGAAAGGGACAATAATCAACTAGGCAGATTCGATATTTCAGGTAAGTATATGCTATGAAAGGTATAAAGCAAAGTAAGAAGATGGAGAATCTAAGGAGAGGGAAGATCCCTTAGCTAGAAGTCATGGAAGACCTCATGGAGGCAGTGATATCTGAGCAGAGCCCGTAATGAAGTGAGTAGCAAGACCTGCAAAAATCTGGGGAAAGAGGAGTCCGGCGGAGGGAGCAAGCATGGTATATATGAGCAACAGACTGCAAATCAGAATAGCCAGGGCACACTGAGCCTGGCGGAGGAAGGAAGAGATGAGGTTGGTGAGAGACTGGGGACTGGGTTAGGTGGAGCCTCATAGGCTACGGTAAGAAGTTCGGATTTTAATCGGAGTATGATGGGAAGTGATTGGAGGGTGGATAAGCCAGTCTGAGGGGCACGATCTGATGTCAACTGAACAGGACGCATTTGTCCAGTGTGTGGCCAAATAGACACTAAGGGGGAGGAGTGAGAGCAGTGAGACCTGTGAGGTGCTTATTGCTATAATCCAGGCAAGAGATGGTGGAGCATTAATTGAATGAGGATTGCAATGAAGACCTGGCTAGTACATTCAAAAGCTATGTATAAATTACAGAAAAGTGACTCTTCTCGAGAGATGCAGTCTTGCAGGTTCACAGTTTAGCAAGTGAAGTATGGGCTAGATTTCAGCATCTCCTCAGTTCTCAGCTGGGCATGCTTGCACAGTGCACAACATCCCCAACTGTGTATGGTGGTCTTGGTAAGGATGACACGAAGTGGATGGATGAGAGAGAAACAAAGGGGGACAGATTATTAAGACTGGGTCAGCTAACAGCGGGAATGGGTGACACTAAGGATGCCATCTCTCCCTCCCCCTGATTTCTGGCTTGCCAAAGGACCAGGAATAGTCAACAATCTTAGGGTTTATCTCTGAGATCTGACCCAAGAGGCCAGGCTCTGCTCACAGACTCATTCATTCATTCATTCATTCATTCATTCATTCACTCATTCCATAAATATGTCTAGAGCACTGACTATGTGCCTGTGCATTGGATTTACCTGCCACTGCCTGCACCCCCGGCATTGGAACACTGTTTCTTCTTGGGCACAGCCCTTTGGGGGCCACAGCCCAGGACAGGAGGAAAATTGCATTGAAGGCCAGCAGGAGCCAGCCTCCGAGGAGCATCACAGCTGAGACCTGCAGGGAAGAGACAGAAGGAAGGGTGTTGGCTGGGACAGGGGCAGGTGGACGCTCCCTCTGCTCATTGACCAGCTTCTGAGTCCTTGCAGCATGTGGTCTGTGCTATTACGATTTCCATTTTACATAGAAAGAAACTGTCCAAGAAAATAAACTGTCCAATAAAAGTCCAAGAAATTGAAGTCATTTGCCTCAGAACACATGGGTAATTAAGTGGTAGAGCCATAATTAAGATCCACACTGACTGACCAGCATATAGTACCTTTATTAAGCACTTGCTACGTGTCAGGATCATCAGGAGAGGCACCTGGTAGCTGCCGTTACATCACCCTTATAACGATCAATTTTGAAAACTGTATATTCTTCCTTAGACGTGCTGGACTAGGAGTCCTTTCCCATTCTCCCCATTGTTGATTTTGGCAACGTGCATCATAACAGGGACTTTAACACCTTAGCTCTTTCACTTTTAAACCTAGCAGTGTTTAGAGGGTGGCCAGGTAGGAGTGTGCAGGTTGTACACTGCACAACTCTCAGAGGTGCATTGCGGGCCATCGTAGATTTGCAAACTGATTACAGTGACTTTCCAGCAGATGGCAGTAGAGCATCCTAAAGAAGGGACACCTTTTCCTAATTTGCACGAAGGTGTTATATTGGCTGGCAGCTGCCTTTGGAATCATCCTGCACGTTTGCTAAATTATTAGTAGCCAGACCCCACTCCATGCCTATGGAGACAGGGGCTCCGGGTGGAGCACAGAACTTGGCATTTTTGCAAAGTTGCACAGGTGTTTCTGAAGGGCTGTCAGGTTGAAGAACCTCTGCTCAGTTCTAAGGAGAGAATGGCAAATTCGTAGCCACTGGGACACCCAGGCAGCGAGGAAAGCCTCCTCAAATTCCATTCAGCCAGCTTTCCTACCCTGATGAGTTTAACCGAGCCCCTGAAGACTCAGTGACTTGGTGAACCAGCTCTCACCTTCCAGGCAAAGTCAGGAATATCCTCCAGGGAACTGAAGGTCGCGCAGCTCTGGTTCCAGCTGTTGCCCTGAGGCCAGGAGCAGTAGGTGAGGATGCCAAAGGAGAAGGTTGGGGTCTGGAACCAGGCAGGGGAGATGAGGCTGAGGGCTGAGGTGCAGGTCAGAGAGAGCCCCAGAGCTACCCACACGCTGCTGAACATTAGGAAGTATCGCTGACCTAGGGGTCAACAGGGAAGATTACTGATGGAGACTGCAGGGACAAGGAGAGAAACGGACTGGCAGAGGTGCTCCCTAGCCAAGGACCTGGTGTTATGATCAGACCCCAGATCATCAGCCCCCCTTGAGCCTGGAGATGCAAATGGGAGGTGCTAATAACTGTGGTCTGGTAGTGGGGGTTACTTTGTCCTAACAAATTCTAGAAGTACAACCCCCAAGTCCTAGAATAAATGTTAGCCCTTAAAGACCTTTGAACGTTTGCCCCTCCACCTTCTGCATGGTGCATCATCCTCACTGGTCCATGCAGGGATCTTCTCATATTCTGTCCATACTTTCATTTATTCATGTGTTTGTTCATTCATTCATTTATCCATTCTTTCAGCCCATCAAGCCTCCCCTGTTCAAAAGGGCTGCTTCTACCCAGACGGGGCACCTTTTAAAAATTCACACACATATAGGCCGGGCGCGGTGGCTCACGCCTGTAATCCCAGCACTTTGGGAGGCTGAGGCGGGCGGATCACGAGGTCAGGAGATCGAGACCATCCTGGCTAACATAGTGAAACCCCATCTCTACTAAAAATACAAAAAATTAGCTGGGCGTGGTGGCGGGCGCCTGTAGTCCCAGCTACTCGGGAGGCTGAGGCAGGAGAATGGCGTGAACCCAGGAGGCGGAGCTTGCAGTGAGCCGAGATTGTGCCACTGCTCTCCAGCCTGGGCAACAGAGCGAGACTCCGTCTCAAAAAAAAAAAAAAAAAAAAATTCAGACACATATGCTTGCTTGCTTGTTCTCTCTCTCTGTCCTCTCTCTCTCCCTCCCCCCCCTTTCTTCTTTCTTTTCTTTCTCTTTCTTTCTTTCAGTGAAAAAAAGCTGGAGTGCAGTGGCATGATCATAGCTCACCACCACCTCAAACTCCTGGGCTGAAGCAATCCTCCCACCACAGCCTGCTAAATAACTGGGAGTACTGGGGCACACCACCATGTCCAGCTAATTTTTATTTATTTTAATTTTTTGCAGAGACATTCCGTCACATGTGGCTAATTAGAAACCTGTTTTTCATTTTTTGTGGAAACAGGGTCTCCCTATATTGGTCAAGCTGGTTTCAAGCAGCACAGATGCTGTTTATAGCAGCCACCTTGTTTTTTTATTTTAATCATTTAATGTGTGTCATTTTGTGTGGAGTTAGGTTTGCAAAATTGGTGTGGTGCTGTATGCATGCATTTCTCATTGCTGCAGATGGTACTATCTTTATTTTTTTTTTTTGAGACGGAGCCTCACTCTGTCGCCCAGGCTGGAGTGCGGTGGCACGATCTCCGCTCACGGCAAGCTCCGCCACCTGGGTTCACGCCATTCTCCTGCCTCAGCCTCCCGAGTAGCTGGGACTACAGGCGCCCGCCACCACGCCCAGATAATATTTTGTATTTTTAGTAGAGATGGGGTTTCACCGTGTTAGCCAGGATGGTCTCAAACTCCTGACCTCATGATCCGCCCACCTCGGCCTCCCAAAGTGCTGGGATTACAGGCGTGAGCCACCGCGCCCGGCCTATCTTTTTTTTTTTTTTTTTTGAGACAGATTCTTGCTCTGTCACCCAGGCTGAAATGCAGTGGTGCCATGCCAGCTCATTGCAATCTCTGCCTCCCAGTTTCAAGCGATTCTCCTGCCTCAGCCTCCTGAGTAGCTGGGACTAAAGGCACGTGCTACCACACCTGGCTAATTTTTGTATTTTTAGTAGAGACGGGGTTTCACCACATTGGCCAGGCTGCCAGGTGGTATTATCTCATGTTTTGCATTCTGTGTCTTACTTTTGGGCTGAAACAACATGGGTTTAGGATGCATTCATGTTGTCATGTGTATACCTGTTCTGCCTGTCTTGGTTTGGGTTCCCTTGAAGCAGATCCCAAGGGCCTCACCTCCTAATATCAACCTTGGAGGTTAGGGTTTCAAAATATAAATTCTGAGCGGACACAAATATTCAATCCATAGCAAGACTCTAGTGAGAATCTGTGAATGTGGTTTGATTTTGCATATATTTGTTCTTCTTTTTTTTTTTTTTTTTGGCATGATACTGCTTTTCCAATGGAAATTCAAATGTTGGTTTTCTGTTTGTTTTGTTTTGTTTTGTTTTGAGACGGAGTCTTGCTCTGTCTCCAGGCTGGAGTGCAGTGGCACGATCTCGGCTCATTGCAACCTCCGACTCCCTGGTTCAAGTGATTCTCCTGCCTCAGCCTCCTGAGTAGCTGGGATTACAGGCACAAGCCACCACGCCCAGCTAATTTTTGTATTTTCAGCAGAGATGGGGGTTCACCATGTTGGCCAGGATGGTCTCAATCTCCCGACCTCGCGATCTGCCTGCCTTGGCCTCCCAAAGTGCTGGGATTACGGGCGTGAGCCACCGTGCCTGGCCAAAATTCAAATGTATTTTAATAAAAAAGCAAGTCAGTGTAAAGTCAAGTCTTACTTAAATAATAATAGACATGGTTTCATGGCATGGTTGAGGCTGGAAGGTGATTTGCTAACAAACAGCCAATCCCGCCCTTGATGGCCAGAAAGGAAGCCTGAAAGGGTGAGCCTGCCCAAGGGCACTCAAGGTCAAAAGCAGCTGAGCTGCCAACCAGGCCAAGGGCACCTGGGCAGCTTTGCCAGGCCCCTGCCGTACAACCTTGGGTTTCACCTTGGCCAACTAAGCCCAGCCACCCACTAAACATGGCGGGAATTCTGGGGTTGGAGGCCAACCAACCACTCCACCATATCCCTGGTGCGGTACCTGGGGCAAGTGGCCCCATTGCTCTGGGCCTCAGTTTCTCCATCTGTACAAGAAGATTATGAATCCCTTAATCTGGACTAGGGGAAGATAGTGTTGGGATCAGTCAGTGGGCAGGGTGATATGATGGAAAAAGGCAGAGAAGCCCAGATCCTCCCCTTCCCATCTATCGGAGTTTGGGGAGATGGCCTCACTTCTCTGGAAAATGGGAGTGAGGGTTGTTGTGAAGCTTCAAGGGGATAAAGTGTGTGTGTGTGTGTGTGTGTGTGTGTGTGTGTTGCAGGGGGGAGAGGCAGAGATAAACCTGGGCAAGTATGTCTGGGTCAGGTTGCATGGGTTTTTTACCCTGAGATGAGGAAAACCTTGTGGCTGCTCCCCAGCAAGTGAAACGTGCTCCCTTGAGTAAGAGGAGATGGTGTGTTTGTGTGTGTGTGTGTGTGTGTGTGTTTCTTTTGGTGTTGCTGTTTTCCCTACACCAAAATCAGCCTCTCCTTTGGGTTGGCAAGATCCTGAGGGGTGTAATTCCAGCCAGGAAGCCTGGAAGAGCTGAATCCACTGAGGCCTATGATTGTGCCTCTCTCTGGCTGCGCTAGTGACTGTCCAGGCGTTTCTCACCTTGAAAGGAGTTTTGTTCTCCAGATAATGCTCAATGTCACCTGGGAAAATCACGCCAACCGTCCAGGTGCCCAGAAACCTAAATGAGGCATTATAACCCGAAACCACATCCGACCAGGCTGCAATTAGCTGGAATCCACCTAAGGGAAGCTTGAAAGGGACTGAATATTTTCTCCTCTGGTTCAGTGCTTAACTTTTAATAGCAGTTAACAGTTTCCGGGCGCTCACTAGGCTTCAGTCTAAGCAATTGCATAGGTAAGCACTCATTACCTATAAACCTTGTGGCCACCTGATGAGGTAGATACTATTATCACTGTTCCCATTTTACAGATGGCAAAACTGAGGCTCAGGAAGCAAGCCATAGAACTGAGACTCAGACTTAGGGAATCAGGCTCGGGTTCTGGGCCCAAAGTGATATTAAGGATTTAATTTAAAGGCCAACGAACCCAGTGGCTTACTAGAGCTGCCCAGGGTTAGGGCATGGTCAACTCTCCTGACAGCCCTGCCCAAGGGGCACGGATGATTCCAGAGAAGCCACATGAAGGCAGAATCTCAGGAGGAGAAATGGGATTGGGAGTTTAGAGGTGGTTGCTAGGGACTTGATATGTCAAACCAAGTTTCCTTCTTCTTCTGGCTTCTATGTCTTTCTTCTTTGTAAACTGGAGGGGTTGATCAATCATTCATTCAACTTTAATGTGCCCAGCTCAGTGTGACTCCTTAACCCCCTACCCCCAGGATACAGTGGTGAACAGAACGTAGTCCCCACCTTCAAGGAGCTTAGAGTTTTGTGGGCAAGACAGACCCACAAGATATAGCAATATGTCCATGTGCTCATCCATTCAACAAATATTTATTGCGTGTCTACAATGTTGCAGGAACTGTTCTGGGTCCTGGGGATTCAGCAGTGAGGAAAACAGACAAAGCCCCTCCTTATGGAACATAGACTCTGGAGGGAGAGAGACAGGGAGGAAAAAAGCAAGTCAATATGTAATATGCTAGATGTCAATAAGTGCCCTAGAGAAAAATGAAGCGTTGGAGGGAGATAGCAAGTGACTGGGTAATTGGGGGATGGTCATGGAAAGCCCCATGAGAAGGTGACCTTTGAGCTGGGCCTGAAGAAGGTGACGGAGGGAGCCACATGGAGAGGTGTCAGAGGAATATTACAAGCAGAGTGGGGAGCAGGTGCAAAGGCCCTGAGGTGAGTGTGCTCTTGGCACATTTGAGGATAAAAAGAGGCCCATGTGACTAGAAGAAACGAGGATAGGAAAGAGCGGTGGAACTTGTAGTAGAGATAAGGTCTTATTCTGTTGCCCAGGCTGGAGTGCAGTGGCGCAATCACAGCTCACTGCAGTCTCAACCTCCTGGGGCTCAAGCAATCCTCCCACCTCAGCCTCCCAAGTAGCTGGGGCTACAGGTATGCACCACCATGCCTGGCTAATATATATATATATTTTTTAGAGATCTGTCACCAGGCTGGAGTACAGTGGCATGATCTTGGCTCATTCCAACCTCTGCCTCTTGGGTTCAAGTGATTCTCCTGCCTCAGCCTCCTGAGTAGCTGGGACTACAGGCATGTGCCACCACGCCCGGCTAATTTTGTAATTTTAGTGGAGACGGGTTTCTCCATGTTGGCCAGGCTGGTGTTGATCTCTTTTGTTTGAGACAGAGTCTCGCTCTGTCGCCCAGGCTGGAGTGCAGTGGCACAATCTCGGCTCACTACAAGCTCCGCCTCCCAGGTTCACGCCATTCTCCTGCCTCAGTCTCCCGAGTAGCTGGGACTACAGGCGCCCGCTACCACGCCCGGCTAATTTTTTGTATTTTTAGTAGAGACGGGGTTTCACTGTGTTAGCCAGGATGGTTTCGATCTCCTGACCTCTTGATCTGCCCGCCTCGGCCTCCCAAAATGCTGGGATTACAGGCGTGAGCCACCGCGCCCGGCTGAACAATCCTAGGTTTTCAAAAGACCACTCTGGCTCCTGGGTGGAGAACAGGCAGAAGGGAAGCAGAGGGAGAAGCCTTCAGAATGTGACTCGTCAGTCAGACAAGAGACAAAGGTGGATGTGGATGGACGTTAAGGTAGGGGCAGGGGAGGAGGACAAAGAGTGGTCAGATTCTGGATCGATTTTGAAGGGCAAAGGTCAAGCTGATCAGATTTGCTAATAGAGTAGGCCTGGGGTGTGAGGCAAAGTGAAGAGGCAAGAATGCCTCTAGGGCTTTTGACCTCGGACAGAGAACCTGCAGAAGCAACAGGTTTACTAGGGCAGGTGGAGGTGTCTGAGTGTGAGGTTGTGTAAGCAAAGCTTGAGATGTGTATCTTCTCCAACCCACCAATCAATTGATATATACAGGCATGAGTACAGACACAGCTCCACCCCATGAAAAAGACTGGGGTGACATTGGGGATGAGCACAGAGGAAGGGCACCCAGTCTAGCCTGGGGGGTGCAGGCCATGTCCAGGCTAAGATGCACAGATGGGCAAAATGGGTCTAGGGAGAACTTGTATCCTTTATCACATTCTCCCGGCTATGCAGCCAAGTAAGTCCAATTTCTGGGTCTATTTCAGCATCTGTTACAAATTGTGCCACCTAGGAGAAATTATGTACTGGCTCTGAGCCTCAGGTTCCCCATCTACAAAAGGAAGGTCAGTGGGACTTAACCCTTTGGAGGGTGATGCGTTCCTTTGAAGATATGATTTAAAACTATGGATGGGCCGGGCGCGGTGGCTCAGGCCTGTAATCCCAGCACTTTGGGAGGCCAAGATGGGCGGATCACGAGGTCAGCAGATCGAGACCATCCCGGCTAACACGGTGAAACCCCGTCTCTACTAAAAAATACAAAAAACTAGCCGGGCGAGGTGGCGGGCACCTGTAGTCCCAGCTACTCGGGAGGCTGAGGCAGGAGAATGGCGTAAACCCGGGAGGCGGAGTTTGCAGTGAGCTGAGATCCGGCCACTGCACTCCAGCCCGGATGACAGAGTAAGACTCCATCTCAAAAACAAACAAACAAACAAACAAACAAAAACAAAAAACTATGGATGTTGCCCAGGTGCGGTGGCTCATGCCTATAATCCCAGCACTTTGGGAGGCCAAGGCAGGCAGATCACCTAAGGTCAGGAGTTCGAGACCAGCCTGGTCAATATGGCAAAACCCTGGCTCTACTAAAAATACAAAAATTAGCTGGGCATGGTGGCAGGCGCCTGTAATCTCAGCTATTCAGGAGGCTGAGGCAAGAGAATCACTTGAACCTGGGAGGCGAGGTTGTAGTGAGCCAAGATCATACCATTGCACTCCAGCCTGGGCGACAGAGCAAGATTGTCTCAAAAAAAAAACTGAAAAAAACCCGAAACCCCAAAAAACAAAACTATGTATGTTTCCACATGCACTCTCACACGAGCAAGCATGCACAATAGCACGCATGCACACACACACACACACACGCATAGAGTTGTATGTCATTTCAGAGGCTCATGGTCTCCCTGAAGCCCCTAACAGTCCCTGAGCAGTGTGCTTCATGCTATCCCAGTTTCCTTGCTTCCCCACTACTCACCTCAGGTCACTTTTCCCTCCAGACTCACCACACTTTAGGTCAAGACCTTCCAACATGGCCAGCTCTGCTCAGGCTCCGGCTTTGGATCCACGTCTGTGACCTTGTAAAATTCTCCTTTCCTTTGGAGGAAGAATTTAGATTGTAGAACAATGCCCGGGCACGCTTGATAAACTGGTCTGAGGGTGTGTGTGTTTGTGTGCGTGTGTGTGTGTGTGTGTGTGGTTTTTCCTTCCCACTTCCTTAAATCAATAGTCTTCACTCCAGGCTGCTGGGTAGGCTGAGCAAAGAGGGGAAAGCCAGCCCCAAGTGGGGACAAGGGGAGGGTATAGTGTTTTCTGGGTAGGACAAGGCACCAACAGGGATTAACTGATCTATGATTAAACGCCAGGTGTAGGAAACCACAGATAGAATCTCAGGAGGAGAAATGGGATTGGGAGTTTAGATGTGGCTGCCACTGTGTTCTCTACCTTTCTGCCCTCATAATTCTAGCCCAGGCAACTGATACGCATATTTGTCTGTATTTCTCATAGGACCTTCCCTGTGAGCTGTGAACTTCTCAAAGTCAGGCACTGTGTCTTAAATATCTTTATCCTTAGCACAAGTCTTGGCACAGAGTAGGTGCTGGTATTCTTTTGCTATAAGTGATAGAAGCACCACTCAAATAGACGTGAGAAATGTGTTGGTTCACACAACTGAAATTCTCTGGGATGGGCTTCAGGCACAGCGGGATCCAGGTAAATAAGCAATGTCTTCAGAACCTCTCTCTCTCTCCATCTCTCAGTTCTGCTTTCTGCTCAGTTGGCTTCACTCTCTAGGCAGATTCTCTCTAACAATATTGTCCCTTGGTGGCTCCAGGCTGACATTCCCAGACTCAGCAACCCCACAGAAAATAAAGCTTCTCTTTGCACACTATTGTAGCTAGTGTTGTGCTTAACACTCAACGGACAAACGTGAATCCCATGCCCACCACCAGTCAATCATTGTGGCCAGGCAAATGGGATGCTCTGATTGGCCAGACCTACACCCTGTGTCCTGGGGTTGGGGGTTGAGGTTTGGAAAGTGAGGATCAAGTAAGGGTGTCGCGAGGCCTCACCCCCCTTGAAACTCCATGGACTGAGTGTAGAGGATGGGGTTCTTCTCTGGAGGAAAACGGAGATGCTGCTGGCAGAGGGGAGATGGCTGCTAGGAAGGTGAGAACAAAAGACATTGCGTCAGTGCGCAGGAAATGCAA
This sequence comes from Macaca thibetana thibetana, assembly GCF_024542745.1. Taxonomy (NCBI): domain Eukaryota; kingdom Metazoa; phylum Chordata; class Mammalia; order Primates; family Cercopithecidae; genus Macaca; species Macaca thibetana. Next base: position 25,730,473 of record NC_065587.1, read on the forward strand.
GCTTTTCCCTGTAGCTTAACAAATGAGCACATGGCAGTTGGTACTGTCGGAAGCAGGAGATTCCCAGCCAGTTAGAGGCAGAAAATCTCAGTGAAGCCTGTGGCTCAGGCTTTACTCAAATCCCAGCTCTGCCACCTCAGTCAGTGTGACCTGTGTTGGGTCATCTCTGCCTCCTTGGCCTCAGTTTCTCTACCTGTAAAACGAGGGCGTCTGGAGTGGTGGTTGCCAGCGTTTTTCCCCCAGTCACTCATTCAAGTATTCATGTATTCATTTTTCCCCTTTCAATCGATAGGTTTTGAAGGGCACTGGAGTTAGCCTAAACTGGATTTGGATTTCAGTTCTGATGTTTACTTGCTGTATCAGGCTTGACTGATGCACCTTCTCAGGTGTGCTCAGCTGTGTCCTTCCCGGCCAGCCAGCAGCTCTGGACAAGATCAAGCCTCCTCTCACTTCCGCCTGCAGGTGGCTTGGGTCAGTTGCTGCAGCTACTGGGCCACCTAGGCCGGCATCTCCCGTTCTCATTCAAGTAGACCTGACCCGCTTTAAGGGAGGGAGCCCTGGACCCTCTTCTAGGCTCAGGTGAAGCCCTGTGTATGGAATTAGCTTCCCTTGGGGCTGTCTGCAGGCACAGATAACACAATTGGGCCCAATGGTGACTAATCATGGACAGGGGACGGGAGGTGCCGGCCAACAAAGTCTTTGCCCTTCCTTCATCCCTTCCATGGTCTGTTTCATGCGGCTTCTGTAGCCAGCCTAGTAAGGCATGTCTTACATTTGCTCTCCCTCCTCCCCTGCCTTGAAATCCCTTTCCCTTCACCCTTACTGAGTTGGATTTTATCCCTAATAAAGCATTAGTGCATAAAATTTGCCTTGGGCTCTGTTTTCCAGGGAGCCAGGCTGAAATACTAGCTGTGTGAACTTGGGCAACTTACTTAACCTCTGAGCTTCAGATCCTTCATCTGTAAAAGGTAGATAATAATAGAGTATCTCAGCAGGGCACAGTGGCTCATACTTGTAACCCCAGCACTTTGGGGGATTGAGGCGGGTGAATAGCTTGAACCAGGAGTTCAAAACCAGCCTGGGCAACACGGCAAAATCCCATCTCTATAAAAATACAAAAATTAGCCAAGCATGATAGTGCACACCTGTAGTCCCAGCTGCTCGGGAGCCTGAGGCAGGGGTATGGCTTGAGCCCAGGAGGGCGAGGCTGTGTAGTGAGCCAAGATTGTGCTACTGCACTCCAGCCTGGACGACAGAGCGGGACTCTGTCTTGAAAAAAATTAAGTAATAATAATAATAATAATAGAGCATATCTTATAGGTTGTTGTGGAGTTTAATGAGATAGCACAGGCAAAATATTTGGCTGAAAAAATGATAACCTTCATTAGTATCATCACCATGAACCAAACGCTGGATTCCAGCATGTGAAAACATTTATGCAACGTTGAACTTCATGAATATTTATTGGGTGTCAGCTCTGTTTCAGGTACTACGCTAGTCTCTTCCCACAAGGACCTCACAGCCTAGAAAGTGAGTGAAAAGTAATTGGGCAATGATACGACAGTGTGATCAGAACTTTAATGGGTGAGGGCACCAGCCCCAGATTCTGCAACATCTAATCAGTTTTGGTGGTTAGGGATGGCTTTTTGGAGGAACCGATGTAGAAGCTAAGATCTGAGGGACATTGTTAGCCAGATGATGGGGAGGCAGAAGGCAAAGACTTCCTGGTGGGGGTAATGGCATGGGCATAGGACTAGTGTTGAGGGAAAACATTTCAAAGAACATATTGGCTCTCACACTGAAGATGCAGATAAATTTGAGGAAAAACAAAATGGATAAATATGCACCAACGAAAATGCATGAACATGGTCTTTGCAAGGAGTGTGTGGTGTGTAGAGCTATACTGTTCAATATGGTAGCCAGGGCCACATGTAGATTTTAAAATTTATACTAATTAAAATTAAATAAAATGTAAGACTTAGTTCCTCAGTCTCCCTGACCTCATTTTAAGTACTCAGTAGTTATCTGTGGCTAATGTTGGACAGTGCAGATATAGACCATCTCCACCGTTGCAGCAAGTTCTGCTGGCAGAGCTGACAGAGGCTAATCAGGACAGACTTCCTGGAGGAGGGGACAGAAGAATGCAAAGAAAGGGTTCTGGGAAAATCCCTGGGAAGCACTGTGCTCTATTCTTAGAAAAAGAAAAGCCAGGGCTGGGAGTGGTGACGTGGGAGGAGGGAGGGGTGTTGCCTCTGGAAACAGTGTACAACCTGACACCTCTTTGGTCAGGTCCACCTCTGGGTATGTGCGAGCTGGCATCTCTTACCTAGGCGGGAAGACACAGGAATGCAGGGGGAACCAGCTAAGGCGGGGGCTGAACCAGGAAGTCCTGCCCCTTCTGGGTCCAGGTTCAGGAGGACTCTGGGAGTTGTAGTTCAGCACTTCTGGAATCCCCTTAAAGCTTGACAGGGATGGAAGAGCTGACACCCGGCCTGGGCTGGGCATCTCTTGAGGCGGAGAGTAGGGTTGATGGTCAGGGCTGGGGACATGTCTGGGTTTGAGTCTCCATGGGGCGTGGGAGGAGGATGACTGTCTTGTCCCCTCCCATCCTTATGTTCTGGAATGGAGAGGAGATGCCAAGGTGGAAGCCTGCATTGGCTGGGGAGCTGAGAAACATGGAACATTCCGTTAAACAGAACCCCCAGCCTACACATTCTGGTTCATGGAGATTTGCCCAGGAGAGACAGGAAGTTCCCATAAGGTTAGGGAGGAGGGGCAGCAGATGCATGTCATTAGCTCTTGGTCATTCATGCACTTAGCATATATTCTTTGAGCACCTGCTGTGTGCCAAGCCCTGTTCTAGGCACTGGGAATCGGAGGTGAAAGAGAGAGAGAAGTCCCTTCCCCCAGGAGGTCTAGAGAGAAGAGCAGACAATCAACAATGATTTGCCTTTGCTGGTGTAACATACACGTCATGTAAAAGCCTGACTTAGGTGGATTTTGAAGGATTTTAAGTTTCAATCCAGCCGTTCCTGGTCTCCTACTCACAGACTTCTCTCTGGAAGTGGTAGTCGTCTGTAAAAGCGACTGGGTTTGATCCTTTTGATGACTGTACTCAAGATACACAGATGATAAGGAGAATGTCCTGAGACATGAGACCTCATGGGACCTCTGCCCCCCAATTCCTGGGTTCCAGCACTGTACACAAGTCCGTTGGGGGTTCTCAGGCTGCTGTTTGGTAAACAGGGTTTACCCTGTCTGGGTCTGAGGGTGATGATCAGACCTTCAAAAGGCTTGTGGTGCAAATGGTGTGGAACAGGAGCTGCCCTTGTTTCTTACACACACCCAACAACTTAAAAGCAAAATGAGGCAAGAAGTCTCCCCACCAATCCTCCTGAAGCCACACAACGTGATGTCCTTTTCTTTTCTCTTTTTCTTTCTTTCTTTTTCTTTTTTTTTGAGACGGAGTCTTGCTCTGTCGCCCAGGCTGGAGTGCAGTGGTGCGATCTTGGCTCACTGCAATCTCCACGTCCCGGGTTCAAGCCATTCTCCTGCCTCAGCCTCCCGAGTAGCTGGGATCACAGGCATCCGCCACCACGCCCAGCTAATTTTTGTAATTTTTAGTAGTGATGGGGTTTCATAATTTTGGCCATGCTGGTCTCAAACTCATGACCTCAGGTGATCCACCCGCCTCGGTCTCCCAAAATGCTGGGATTACAAGCCACCGCGCACAGCCTGTGATATCCTTTTCTTTTTCAGCTTTATTGAGGTCTATCTTGTTTATAATAAAGGCACATTGATTTTAGGTCCTCCAGTTATTTATGCTCTGTACATTTCCCATAGGAGCACATGTCACAGAGTCAATTCGATATACTCGCGAAATTATTTGTTTCAATATCTGTAAGCTGCACAACAGCCTGGATTTTGCCAGCTGCCCACCACTGGGTCTCCAGGACCCGGTATACAATAGGTGCTTAATAAAGATCTGCTGAATGAAATGAGTAAAGGATAACAGAACAGGTATTTTCTTTCAGAGGCGACTTCCTACGATTCTCTCAACTTGTCACAAGTTCCTATACCCATTACCCCACAACCCAAATCCACAACACAATGGCAGGAGGATTCGCACACAGTAGGCGCCCCAGGGAACTCTCGGGTGCAGTCCCCTTGCTTGGCGCGAGGAGGCGCCAGCACCGCGCACAGACCTTGCCCGCCCCCGGGCCGGCACCAGCAGCCCAGGCAAGTCAATGGGCCCACATTTATGGAGCACCTCCTTAATTTCTGGGTTGCATTAGGCTTTCGGGGTCGCCGGCTGGGCAGCGGGTCGGTGCCGGTGGCGGGGAATCCTGGCTGGTGACTGGGGAACATCCAGGGGACGCGGGAGGGGACCGGGAGCAAAGTTCCCAGTTGGACAGAGCCGGGTCGGGCCTCGAGGGGCGGGAGCGCTTCCGGCAGGAGTGTCCAAGCGAGTCGTGACCTCTGACCCGCCGGAGAGGTCCCAGGCCCAGGCGCCACTGCCGCCTCGGGTCCTGCAGGCTCTGTTCCCCTCCGCGCAGGCGCGGCCGGCCGCAGTTCCCATGGTGACGGGGGCGCGTCCCCACCCGAGGCCCCGCCCCCAGCAGGCTAGGCTGCGCGGGGCTGCGGGCTCAGCGGGCAGGTGCCGCGGGCTGCGGGCAGGTGGCGGCGCGGCGCGGGCTGGCGGTGGCTCCACGGTAGGTTGCGCAGCGGCTGTGGGGAATGGGGGCCGGCTGGTCACCTCCTGTCCCCGGCCGGCGAGGTAGCTGGGGGTGACGGCGGCGGGCGAGGGCCGCCAAGTTTCTGCCCGGCCGAGGCCCCGGGAGAAAAGTTGGCAAAGTTGGCTGGGGAAGAGGCGGGGACCGGGAGGATTTCCCCAGACTCCGGGTCTGCGGGGAGGGAGGATACCGGTTTGGGAGCCGGGGAATCCGTCTCCCGAGACTTGCGAGTGGATCCCGCGGGAAGATCCCGCATAGGGCAGCCAATGGATCACGTGCCACCCGGTTGGCGACTTGGGAGTCGATCCCTGCAGGGGATCGGGCGCTGGAGGCCTGGGGTCCCACTGGATCCCCAGTCAGGGGTGACGGCAGAGGGTGATTCAGAACTGGGAGCGAGAGGATCAATCTCCTCCCACGCTAGCCTGAGCCTTGCGAATGGATTCAGAGAGATCCGGTGGCCGGGAGCTGAGGGATCGCTGGAGATCTGGGTTACTCAGCCTGAAGCTGTTAGGGTCTGGACATCTGTGCGGGTTGGAGGCCCCGGAGGTGGACAGTGGGAAGCTAGGGCGGCGAGCGAGATGGAGTCTGGGTCGAGGGGAGCCCGGAGGACGGCGGGGTGGTTCGGGGGGCGTGAGAAGGGCAGCGCGCGGGGCCCCTCGGACGCGGAGGCTCTGGACGCGTCCTCCCGGCCTGGCCTGCGCCCCGCTCCGCTCGTCTTTCCAGGGCGGAGGCGCCCTGATGAGATTAAGCCTCAGTCCCCCTGTTCCCAGGCAGGCCCGCGTGATCCCCGCCCCGATGGCGGCGCGGCCCACCCGGTCTCACGGGTGGGGCTCCCGGGATGGGAAGCGGCTCGTTGACCCCCACCAGAGCCAGACCTTTTCACGCCCTCCTGGCACACAGTTGCCTGGGAGTGGGGGCGCCGCGCCTTAAAACCCTGCTCTTCGTCCAGTCCCGAAGCAGGCGTGTGACCTCCGCCGCGCGATGCCTAGGTGGCCAGGGCTTCCTGCCCGCCGGCACTGAACTTTCTGTAGCCAGGAGCAGCCATTATTTTTTGGAAGGGAAAAGACTCTACCTGTTGCACAAAGAAAAACACTTTCTTTGCACCTTCTTTGTGACCTTGGGCAGAACACTTATCTGAGTCCAGATAGGGACCTTCTGGGCAAAATGAGCTTGGCCTAGGAGGGTCTGCATCCTCCCTCTTCTAGGAGACTGGCAGGATGGATCGGAATGAAGGGTATGAAACAGGTAGGGGCTCTATAAGTATCAGTGCCTCCCTCAGTCTATGGCCTCTCCTTTCCCATGCCCCATCCCCTGTGCTTGCCTTACAGTATCTAAAGATTCCAGAAACCCTACTTGCTGTCTTTGAAACTGCAGGATTAGAGAGCTATTTAGCTTAACCTTTCTTCCAAATGGGTTAATTGCCCCTCTGATCCCCCCTTGCAGAGAGAAGTTCTGAGGTTTGGCTAATGAGTAACCAGGACATTTGGACAAGGCTTCTCCCTTGGCCTGGCTTTCCCTCTGCTAATCCATCAAGGTTTCTGGACAAACATGCGTGTGTACCCCCAGACTCTGGCGCCTCCTTCCTTCCTGTTGCAGCCAGGGACAGTTCCTGAGGAATTTGTACAGACACAAGCCCAGATCTTGGTGGTTCTGGCAGGGGGATCCTTTTAAAGGATTTGCATGCTTGTCAAGGGTGCAATTAACCAAGAGAAGTGCAGAGTTTCAATGCAGTGTCTGGGGATATATTTCAGCTGGGCATATGAACTGGCTGGCTCCATCAACCAGCATGTACTGAGCACCTATGTCAGGAGCACTGTAGAAATGGTGTGGCCTAGGGCAACTCAGGATCTGTCCTCTTATTTTCCAGCTATGGAGCAGTCAGCTTGCCCTGCAGTCTAGTACTGATTCTGGATGTTGGGGATACAGTTCTCACCCTAGGTTCAGAGGCTGGAAGCTGCCCCTGCCCCCATGGAGGTCCTGCGGGCTGTTTTTTGTTTGTTTGTTTGTTTTGTTTTCTTTTGTTTTTTGAGATGGAGTCTCGCTCTGTAGCCCAGGCTAGAGTGCAATGGCGTTATCTCGGCTCACTGCAACCTCCGCCTCCTGGGTTCAAGCTATTCTCCTGCCTCAGCCTCTGGAGCAGCTGGGATTACAGAGGCCTGCCATTTTGCCTGGCTAATTTTTGTATTTTTAGTAGAGACAGGGTTTCACCATGTTGGCCAGGCTGGTCTCAAACTCCTGACCTCAGGTGATCCTCCCGCCTCGGCCTCCCAAAGTGCTGGGATTACAGGCGTGAGCCACCGTGCCCGGCCTCACAGGGATATTTTATATGTGCATTCATTCATTTATTTATCATTTGTTCCTTCAACAAATCTTTCAAGACACTGTATCAAAGATGAGGCTAGCAGCCACATCCTTAAGGGGATATTTTATGCCCTGAAAGTCTTTGTGAACATAGGCACTTGTCTGGAAGGGGAGAACCATGATCATAGGAGGAGGGGCTGATGCCTTTGGCTGTGAGGAGGGATGGGAGTCAGAGAGTTTAGTTTTCTCTACAGCCAGTGGGAAGAGGTTGGTGTTATGGACTGCAGAAGTGGAACAGCTTGTGCAGAAGCCTGGAGGTAGGGGAGTGCCTAGGGTGTTGACTGGGGCCAGGCCAGCCATGCTTAGTGGTTTGGACTTTATTCCTGGGGCGTGGGGTGCTGTGGATCACAGTGAAAGGGTCTCTGCAGGCGAGAGGCAGGGTCAGATGTGTGTTTTGGGAAGCTTGCCCTGGCTGGTGTGGGGAGGCTGGATGATCGGAGGGTCATGCCAGGAGGCTGGGGGCCAGTAAGCAGGCTGCAAAACAAATCCAGATGAGAGGCCAGGCGCGGTGGCTCACGCCTGTAATCCCAACACTTTGGGAGGCCAAGGCGGGCAGATCACGAGGTCAGAAGATCAAGACCATCCTGGCTAACACAGTGAAACCCCATCTCCACTAAAAAGACAGAAACAAAAAATTAGCCAGGCATGGTGGCGGGCGCCTGTAGTTCCAGCTACTCGGGAGGCTGAGGCAGGAGAATGGTGTGAACCCGGGAGGCGGAGCTTGCAGTGAGCCGAGATCGCGCCACTGCACTCCAGCCTGGGCCACAAGAGCGAAACTCCATCTCAAAAACAAAAACAAAAACAAAAAAAATCCAGGCGAGAGACTATGGTGGACTGGACGTAAAGACCAATGGTGTGGAAGGGTGCTCACTGACAACTTTGACATTGATCAGTGTTACATTTAGAGAGCCACTCACTTTGAAGATCCCTTCCTCAAGGTGGGTGTAACAATCTACCTGGGGGAAGGAAACCCCTCAGAGGAGGTGGTGTCAGTACTGAATTCAGTTTAGCAAACCTTCTTTAGCACCCTCTGTCTGCCTGTTCAGGGGGAGCCATAAACCATGCCAGTCCTCAAGGACTTCCTGTGGGGAGACGTGGGGCATATTATTCCCATTTCACTGATCCTGGCCTCTGTGGCATAGTGAGGTCTTTGCCAGGCAGCAGTGGCAAAGCAGGAATTTGAACTCACTTCCAACTTGCAACTAGTGGATGTTTGGGTTCAGGTTAAGCAATAGGGAAGCAACAGAGGAAGGTGGGTTTGAGTTGGATGTAGAAGGGGTAAATCGAAGGAGCCTTCCAGGAGGAGGCAGGGATGGAAGGGAGGGAGCCAGCTGGCCGGGCGCAGTAGCTCATGCCTGTAATTCCAGCACTTTGGGAGGCTGAGGCGGGCAGATCACAAGATCAAGAAATAGAGACCATCCTGGCTAACAAGGTGAAACCCTGTCTCTACTAAAAATATGAAAACAAAAAATTAGCCGGGTGTGGTGTTGGGCGCCTGTAGTCCCAGCTATTTGGGAGGCTGAGGCAGGAGAATGGCGTGAACCCGGGAGGCGGAGCTTGCAGTAAGCCAAGATCGCGCCACTGCACTCTAGCCTGGGCAACAGAGCGAGACTCCATCTCAAAATAAATAAATAAATAAATAAAAATAAAAATAAAAAAAGAAGGGAGGGAGTGAGTCATCCAGAGATACTCCAGGCAAACCCTGGCCCTGCTCTCTCCTGGCCATGGCCTTGGGCATGGTTGTGGTTTTGAGACTCGACTTCCCTATCTGTAAAAAGGGCTCATGATAAGGATACTCCCATTCTCAAAGGGCTGTTACGTGAGTTTGACGAAGCAGTGCATGGACAGGGCTACGCCTGGTATCTATGCTCTGTAAGGGGTGGTGTGATTATTATCACTATAGCCTGTCACCAGGATAAGTTCCAGGTGTGTGGTGCTTTGCTCAACCTGGTGTGTGCATGTGTGTGTTGGGGGGAGAGAGGGAGTGACCCACAGGTGACACTTGAGTCTTAAAGGATGAGTAGGAGGGAGGGCTGGGGACATTCCAGGCAGAAGCAACAGCACTGGCAAAGGCATAGATCGCCTGGAGAACTGCAAGCTAATTGATATACCTAGAATTCAGGGTGTGCTGAATGAATAAAAGTCAGACCATAGGCAGCAAAAATTCCTTTTTTACCCCAGACACTCCCTGAATTTCTAAACCTGAAGGCTTTGGCAGGTTTGGGGCAGAGAGGAGGGCAGCAGCATCCCTGTCCAGGAGTTCACACTCCTTCTTCCACTCACCTGTCCAGATTATAGTAGTGTGAACCTACACAAGCCATGTCCCCCTGGGACCTCAGTTTCTTCCTCTGTAAAATGGGAGGACTGGGGAGAATGCAGGTAAAGCACATAGTGCATCAGAGCAGCGCTGTTAAGCAGAATCTGGGCTAAGCTCTTTTGTTCCTTTTTTTTTTTTTTTTTTTTTTTTTGAGACGGAGTTTTGCTCTTACTGCCCAGGCTGAAGTGCAATGGCACGATCTCGGCTCACTGCAGCGTCTGCCTCCTGGGTTCAAGTGATTCTCCTGTCTCAGCCTCCCAAGTAGCTGGGATTACAGGCATGTGCCACCACGCCCGGCTAATTTTGTTATTTTTAGTAGAGATGGGGTTTCTCCATGTTGGTCAGGCTGGTCTCGAACTCCCGACCTAATGTGATCCACCCGACTCGGCCTCCCAAAGTGCTGGGATTATAGGCACCCGGCTTCTTTTTTTTTTTTTTTTTAAATATATGTTTTACAACAAACCCAGGTGGTGCTTGTTTTCGAGACCCTCGACTTTGCAGTTCATGAAACTGAGGCTTCAAGAGGTTATTGATTTGCTGCGAGGTCACGCAGCTGGAAAGTGGAAGAGCTGGGATTTGAACCCAAAGCTGTCTGCGTCAAAGCCATGCCCTTCCCGCTTCCGTGGCTCCCGACACAAGAAGGGGTGCTTCTGCCTATTCTCACTACTCAAACTGCTGCCATTTAAAAAGAAGCTAAGGCCAAGTGCAGTGGCTCCCGTCTGTAAGCCCAGCGCTTTGAGAGGCAGAGATGGGAAGATTGCTTGAGCCCAGGAGTTTGAGACCAGCCTGGGCAACATAGCGAGACTCTGTCTCTGAAAAAACAATTTAAGGCCAGGTGCGGTGGCTTACGCCTGTAATCTCAGCACTTTGGGAGGCCGAGGTGGGCAGATCACCTGAGGTCAGGAGTTCGAGACCAGCCTGGCCAACATGGTGAAACCCCCCTCTTTACTAAAAATACAAAAATCAGCCAGGCGTGGTGGCAGGCGCCTGTAATCCCAGCTACTCGGAAGCCTGAGGCAGGAGAATCGCTTGAACCTGGGAGTTGGAGGTTGTGGTGACCTGAGATCATGCCATTGCAATCCAGCCTGGGTGACACAGAAAGACGCTGTCTCAAAAAACAAAAAAAACAAACTTTAAAAATTAGCCTGGCGGTCAGGCGCAGTGGCTCATGCCTGTGATCCCAGCACTTTGGGAGGCAGAGGCAGGCGAACCACCTGAGGTCAGGAGTTCGAGACTAGCCTGATCAACATGGAAAAACCCTGTCTCTACTAAAAATACAAAAAAAAAAAAAAAAAAAGGCCAGGTATAGTAGCACACGCCTGTAGTCCCAGCACTTGGGAGGCTGAGGCAGCAAAATCGCTTGAACCTGGGAGGCAGAGGTTGCAGTGAGCCAAGATTGTGCCACTGCACTCCAGCCTGGGCGACAGAACAAAACTTCGTCTCAAAAAAAAAAAAAAAAAAACAACCTTGGGAGGCCTAGGTGGGTGGATCACGAAGTCAGGAGATCGAGACCACGGTGAAACCCCGTCTCTACTAAAAATACAAAAAAAAAAAAAAAATTAGCCAGGCGCAGTGGCGGGCGCCTGTAGTTCCAGCTACTTGGGAGGCTGAGGCAGGAGAATGGTGTGAACCCGGGAGGCGGAGCTTGCAGTGAGCCGAGATTGCGCCACTGCACTCCAGCCTGGGCTACAGAGCGAGACTCCGTCTCAAAAAAAAAAAAAAAAAAAAGAAAAACAAATTAGCCTGTCAGTGTGTCAGGCTGTGGTCCCAGCTAATTCAGAGGCTGAGACAGGAGGATTGCTTGAGCTCGGGAGTTCGATGCTGCAGTGAGCTTTGATTGCGCCACTGCACTTTAGCCTGAGACAGAGTGAGATCTTGTCTCAAATAAATAAATACATAAATATATAAAAATTTTAAAAATAGAAATTAAAAATAAAAGGAAACTGGTCAAGCGCAGTGACTCACACCTGTAATCTCAGCACTTTGGGAGGCTGAGGTGGGAGGATCACTTGAGGTCAGGAGTTTGAGACCAGCATGGCCAACATGGTGAAACCCCATCTCTACTGGAAAAATAAAATAAAAAAATAAAAGAAATAAAAATCAGCCAGGCGTAATGGCGGGTGCCTGTAATCCCAGCTATTTGGGAGGCTGAGGCATGAGAATCGCTTGAACCTGGGAGGCGGAGGTTGCAGTGAGCTAGATCGTGACACTGCTCTCCAGCCTGGGCAACAGAGTGAGACTGTGTCTCAAAAAGTAAAAATAAAAGGAAGCTAACAAACAATCGAGGCATACACACACACACACACACACACACACACACACACACACACACACACACACATTTTTTTTCCTTCAATGCAATGAATATTTAATGACCGTCTTATGTGGGCAAGGCACTCTACTTGTGAAAAATTCAAAAGATCACCTGCCCTTAGGAATCCTCTGGTCAACTGTACGAGAAGAAGGAAGGGGGCAAGGCAAGATGAGACAAATAAGCAAATAATTATGGACTTGACTTCTGAGCAGAAGCTATCACAGCTACATTTGTTAATTGCTCAGTTAAGTGACCTTTGAAATGTTCTATAGCCTTGTCTCCATTAAGAATATGAAATACAGCCGGGCACGGTGGCTCACGCCTGTAATCCCAGCACTATGGGGCCCCGAGGCAGGTGGATCATTTGAGGTCAGGAGTTCGGAACCAGCCTGACCAACATGGTGAAACCCCATCTCTACTAAAAATACAAAAATTAGCTGGGCGTGGTGGTGGGTGTCCGTAATCCCAGCTACTCAGGGGGCTGGGGCAGGAGAATCGCTTGAACCTGGGAGGGGGAGGTTGCAGTGAGCCGAGATTGCGCCACTGCACTACAGTCCCGGTGACAGAGTGCGACCCTGTCTCAAAATAAAAAAAAGAATATGAAATACATTTCCAAAGCATGATCTTTGGATGTTTACATCACTGAGTCAGAAATGATAAACACATCAAAATTATTTTGTATTATGAAAATAATGTATAATACACCAAACACTTCCAAATGGCAAAATAATATTCTAGAAAGTAAAAAGTGAGTCTCCTATGCCAGACTCCCAATCCTACTTCTGAGAGAGCCAGCAGCTTCTCCTGACAATCTAGAAACTTTGCACACACACATGCTCTGTTTACTTCCTTCCACACTCCTATCACACTGTGCAAATGATCAAAGTTATCTTTACATCCACTTTGGAGCCAGATGGAAGGAGTTGAATCCTAGCTCTGCCACTTACTGGCTGTGTGACCTTGGGCAGGTGACTTAACTTCTCTGAGCCCATTTTCTCGTCAGTAAGTGGGGAGGCAGATGGTATGTGCTCAATATGTGTAGATGCTGTTATGATTATCCTCATTATTACTAGTAGTGGTCATTGTGGAGTTAGTGTTATTAATGACTTTCCCCTCTACTCTCAGCTCCTAGAAGGCAGAAACCCTACTTAACCTTCATTGCTGTCTGTATTGTTCCTAACTGGTACTGCCAGACACAGAGTTGGTGCTCAGGACGTAGCCTTGGAGTAAACCAATGAATCCATATATGTAAACATATTATTTGAACAACAACAGCAACAACAGTAACAATAATAAAATAAAGAGGCAGGGTGCGGTTGCTCACACCTGTAATCCCAGCACTTTGGGAGGCCAAGATGGGCAGATCACAAGGTCAAGAGATTGAGACCATCCTGCCCAACATGATGAAACCCCGTCTCTACTAAAAATACAAAAATTAGCTGGATGTGGTGGTGCGCGCCATGTAGTCCCAGCTACTTGGGGGGCTGAGGCAGGAGGATCACTTGAACCCGGGAGGCGGAGGTTGCAGTGAGCCAAGATCACACCACTGCATTCCAGCCTGGCGACAGAGTGAGACTCTGTCTCAAAAAAATATATATAAATAAATAAAATAAAACAAATAATTTCACACGTGAATTAAAAATATATTTGGGTACTTTCCCATTTCAGAATGTGTTGATTTACCTCGTTCTTTTTAAAAGCTGAATAAGGCCAGCTGTGGTGGCTCATGCCTGTAATCCCAGCACTTTGGGAGGCCGGGTGGATCACTTGAGGTCAGGGGTTTAAGACCAGCCTGGTCAACTTGGTGAAACCCCATCTCTACTAAAAATACAAAAATTAGCTGGGCATGGTTGCACGCACCTCTAATCCCAGCTACTCGGGAGGCGTGAGGCAGCAGAATTGCTTGAACCTGGGAGGCAGATGTTGCAGTGAGCTGAGATGGCACGACTGTACTCCAGCCAGGGTGACAGGGCAAGACTCCGTCTCAAAAAAAAAAAAAAAAAAAAGTACAAAAAGCTGAATAATTTCCAGTGCATGAAGGTGCTATGAACTTATTTAACCGATCCCCTCTTGATGGACATTGAGTTGTTTTTCAGGTTCTTCTTCTTTTTTTTTTTTTTTTTTTGTTATGACACAGTGCCGCAGTAAACATCCCTGTTGACATGTCTTTGCATACTTGTTGCGATAGGCTGGAGGACAGATTCCAGGATGTGAAATTTTGGGGATGAAGGGTGTTTAGAACATTGACCTGACCTGCCCATTTTCCCAGCAGAGTGGCTGTATGTTTCACACTCTTACCACAGCTGTGCGAGAGACAGCCTCTTTGCATATTTCAGAGAGAAGGAACAGTGTTTGGCTCTCTCTTGTCTGTGGCCATAGGACACGGCCTCTGGCCTGAGGGAAGGTGAGAGTTCCTATAAGTGACACAATATTTTGTGGCCCTTGGGATTCTTTTTGTTGTTGTTTTTGTTTTGAGACAGGGTCTTGCTCTTTCATCCAGGCTGGAATGCAGTGGTGCGATCTCAGTTCACGGCAGCCTCAACCTCCTGGGCTCAGGTGGTCCTCCCACCTCAGCCTGCCAAGTAGCTGGGATTACAGGCATGCACCACCATGCCTGGCTAATTTTTTGTATTTTTGTAGGGATGAGATTTTGCCATGTTACTCAGGCTGGTTTCAAACTCCTCAAGCAATACTCCCACCTGGGAGCCAACACACCCAGCCTGGCCCTTGGGTGTTTTTTTTTTTTTTTTTTTTTTTTGAGACGGAGTCTCTCTCTGTCACCCAGGCTGGAGTACAGTGGCCGGATCTCAGCTCACTGCAAGCTCTGTCTCCCAGGTTTATGCCATTCTCCTGCCTCAGCCTCCCGAGTAGCTGGGACTACAGGCGCCCGCCCACCTCGCCCGGCTAGTTTTTTTGTATTTTTAGTAGAGACGGGGTTTCACCGTGTTAGCCAGGATGGTCTCGATCTCCTGACCTCGTGATCCGCCCGTCTCGGCCTCCCAAAGTGCTGGGATTACAGGCTTGAGCCACCGCGCCCGGCCGGCCCTTGGGTTTTAATACAAACTGCTGGTGACTGTGTCTTGGAAGATATTTGCCCACGTACACACAAGTCTTTCTGGACATATGTGGTCCCTGTATTAGTCAGGCTTTTCTGTGATCATACTGTGTAACAAACATCTCCTACATCACAGTGGCCTTTAACAGCAAACATTTGTTTCATGCTCACAAGTCAGCGGGTAGCTTGGCTGACGTTACCTAGGCTTTGCCAGCAAGGCTGGCCCTAGGCTTTGGATTGGGTTCAGGTCTGCCTCGTGAATCTTCATCCAGATTCACAGGCTGAAGGGTGGCAGCCAGCCAGGGCATGCTCTTCTGTGGTGGACAACAGAAGCCTCCGTTCTGAACTGAGAAGCTGCACTTCTGCTCTCATGCTATAGGCTGAAGCAAGTCACATGGCAAGCCTGACATCAATGAGTTGAAGTCTACTCCTCTCATGGAGGCTGAATAAATATTTGCTGAACAATAATAGAACCCGCCACAATTATGTTTCTGATGGGATAGGACCGGTCCTTGCAGGAGTAGAGAGTCTGCCTGGAGGGCATGGGTAAGAATCATGGCTCATGATTTGTGGACAAGTGGTCACAGAGCAGAGGCTCTGGGTAAGGAGACCTGGTTTGAGTTTATAACTAGAGACAGGCAGTTCACCAACTGAGTCTCAGATTCCTTATCTGGAAAATGGGAATATTGTCTTCTCTGGCAAGCTGCTGGGAAGCTTAGAGATATTACTGCATAAGGAGGCGCTTTATACTTATGAGGTGAGGTGGGAAATGAGGGATGATTGTCTTGATGATGATTTTTGTGCTGGAGCTGGCTTACAGTTCCCTGAGCCATGATACCTGTAGCCAGTAGAGTGAGAGAACGCAGCGACGCCAAGGTGAGACTGGGAGGGATAGGTCTGGGTTTGAATCCCAGCTCTGCCCATTATGGGCCACGTGACCTTTGATCAGCCTCCTCGCATCCCTCAGCCTCAGTTTGCCTGTCTGTAAAAGGGACACAGTGTGCTTGTACCCATTAATAAGGACTGTGAAATGCTTGGCATGAGGTAGATAATAACCAGATGGTGGCTGTGAGCATTGGCATGGAGCTGAGGGGGTCCTGATAGGGGCATATGAGGAATTCTGCCACCCATTCCCTTGGGAATATTGCAGGGAACCTGGAGCCAGACTGCTTGGATTCAAATTCTAGCCCCACCACTTACCAGCTGTGTGGCCTTAATGCAAGGCAGTTAATCACTCTGGGCCTCAGTTTTCTCATCTGTAAGCTGGGAGTAATAATAGAGCCTGCCTCATGAGGTTGACAAGCATTAAATGTGTTAACACATAGCACCTGCGAATGAATTCACACGCGCCTTAGCTAGTATTGTTAGGATTGCTAGTATTATTATTAGTCTGTGGAGGCCCAGAGAGGTTGCCTCCCTTCCTGGGAGCCACCAGGGCCTTGGGGAAAGGAGTGATGAGAAGCGGATGCGTTTTGGGTCCCTGCTGCTGAGGCGGTGGGGTTTCCCCCTGTAGCTAATATGGGTCACCCCTTGAGGATGGCCAAGGTGCCTTTACCAACCACGCAGCCCTCCTGAGTCCTGAAGCAGCCCTGACCCAGCCGGGGAAGAGTCACGGGGCGCTCTGATCTAAGAACTACTCACATGGCGCCACTATGGACGCACACAGCAGGCTTCCGGGAGCCCAGGTTTATGAGTATCCGCAGGGCTCACTGAGATAGCTGCAGGGTTACAGGCCACTCACCCTCTCCTTCAGTTGTTCACTCCATAAAAATGTATCATGTATTGGGAGGCCAAGGCGGGCGGATCACCTGAGGTCAGGAGTTTGAGACCAGCCTGCCCAACATGGCGAAACCTGATCTCTATTAAACATACAAAAAATTAGCCGGGCTTGGTGGCGGGCACCTGTAATCCCAGCTACTTGGGAAGCTGAGGCAGGAGGAGAATCACTTGAACCTG
Source organism: Macaca thibetana thibetana (assembly GCF_024542745.1). NCBI lineage: Eukaryota > Metazoa > Chordata > Mammalia > Primates > Cercopithecidae > Macaca > Macaca thibetana. Next base: position 25,747,209 of record NC_065587.1, read on the forward strand.
GGAGGCGAAGCTTGCCGTGAGCCGAGATCATGGCACTGCACTCCAGCCTGGGCAACAGGAGTGAAACTCCATCTCAAAAATAAAAAAATAAGAAAAAAAAAAAAAAAAAAGGGCGGGCGCGGTGGCTCACGCCTGTAATCCCAGCACTTTGGGAGGCTGAGGCGGGTGGATCACGAGGTCAGGAGATCGAGACCATCCTGGCTAACAACACGGTGAAACCCTGTCTCTACTAAAAATACAAAAAATTAGTCGGGCAGGCGCTGTGGTCCCAGCTACTCGGGAGGCTGAGGCAGGAGAATGGTGTGAACCCGGGAGGCGGAGCTTGCATGAGCCGAGATCGCGCCACTGCTCTCCAGCCTGGGCGACAGAGCGAGACTCCGTCTCAAAAAAAAAAGAAAAAAGAAGTTTGCAGGAGATAACTGAGGCTGTCTCTCATCTTTATGCAGATCCTGCTTTTGGTAATAATAATGTTATCTGTAGTAAAACAAAAATAGGACTGGACACGATGGCTCACACCTGTAATCCCAGCACTTTGGGAGGCCTAGGCAGGTGGATCACTTGAGGTCAGGATTTTGAGACCAGCCTGGCCAACATGGTAAAACTCTGTCTCTACTAAAAATACAAAAATTAGCTAGGCATGGTGGTGCATGCCTATAGTCCTAGCTACTTGGGAGGCTGAAGCAGGAGAATTGCTTGAACCTGGGAGACAGAGATTGCAGTGAGCTGAGATTGTGCCACTGCACTCCAGCCTGGGAGACAGAGGGAGACTCTGTCTCAACAAAAAACAAAAAACAGCAAAAAAAAAAAAAAAAAAAAAACCCACAAAACCCAAAAATAACAAGTGAATAATAACTCTGTCCTAGGCTCTGTGCTCATCATTTTCCTATGTACTTTTCTTGTTTTTATTTATTTTTCTTGAGACAGGGTATTCTGTCACCCAGGCTGGAGTCCAGTGGCGCTATCGCAGCTCACTGCAGCTTCCATTTCCCAGTCTCAAGTGATTCTCTCTCCTCAGTCTTCTGAGTAGCCGGGACCACAGGAATGTGCCACCATGTCAAACTAATTAAAAATTTTTTTTGTAGAGACAGGATCTTGCTATGTTGCCCGGGCTAGTCTTGAACTCCTAGTCTCAAGTGATTCTTCCACCTCAGCCTCCCAAAGTGCTGGGATTACAGGTGTGAGCCACCATGCCCTACCCCTATACATTGTTGTATTTGATTCTTGTGACTCCATTTTACAGGTGAGGAAACTGAGGCTCGGAGAAGGAGTCATTTGCCCAGGGCCATACTACTGGGAATGGGGAATGGGGATACATGTAGCCTGACTCCAGCCGCCATGCTCTGAATCACTCCTGCTGTTGCCCCTCTGGTGGTGAAGCAGGATGGGCAGTGCCGAAAAATCCTAGTGTTAGATCCTGTTCCCACATGTTGATGCTGTGTGGCTTTGCACTTGTGATTTCACCTCCTTGAGCCTCAGTTCTTCTGCAGAAAGAAGATGACAAAATTTCTTCCGTGAGGTCATTGTAAGATTAGATACAGCAACCATTTATAAAGTCTCTGGCACATAGTAGGCTCTTAAAAAAAAAAAGGGAGACCTCGGCTAGGCACAGTGGCTCACACCTGTAATCCCAGCACTTTGGGAGGCTGAGGCAGACAGATCACCTAAGGTCAAGAGTTTGAGACTAGCCTGGCCAATGTGGTGAAATCCTGTATCTACTAAAAATACAAAAATTAGCCAGGCATGGTGGCACACACTTGTAATACCAGCTACTCAGGAGGTTGAAGCAGGAGAATTGCTTGAATCCGGGAGGCCGAGGTTGCAGTGAACTGAGATCACACCAATGCACACCAGCCTGGGTGACGAGAGTGAAACTCCGTTTCAAAAAAAAAAAAAAAAAAAAGGGAGACCTCCCCCATAAAAAGATGAGCTTAGGCCAGGCACATTAGCTCACACTTGTAATCCCAGCACTTTGGGAGGCCAAGGCAGGCAGATCACTAGATCAGGAGTTTGAGACCAGCATGGCCAACATGGTGAAACCCTGTCTCTGCTAAAAATACAAAAAGTTAGCCGGGCATGGTGGCAGGTGCCTGTAATCCCAGCTACTCGGGAGACTGAGGCAGGAGAATCGCTTGAACCCGCGAGGTGGAGGTTGCAGTGAGCCAAGATCATGCCGTTGCTCTCCGGCTTGGGCAACAAGAGTGAAACTCCATCTCAAAAAAAAAAAAGGATGAACTTAAGGTTTTAAAAAATGTGTGTAAGTTGTCCCAAAGAATTATTTTATAAATCATAATGTAAATCTTCCTTGTTTGTTGTAGTAGCAGAAGTAGCAACAATGGCAGTAATAAAAGTAAAAACTAACATTGATTCACTGCTTCTTATAAGCCAGTTGCTCTGACATAGACTCTGTGTGTTATTTTATAGGGTCCTCATAATAACCTGTGAAGAAAGATGGTAGTGTTATTCCCATTTTACAGATGAGGAAACTGAGGCTCCAAGAGGTGAAATGCCTTGCTTTCCAGCTAGTGGCAGGCAGGGAGGACTAGAGCCTTGTTATGAATACGTGAGAATCTCATTCCAGTGCAATACCCCTGCCTGTTGGAGAAACAGCTGTATTTTCACAGGCACCAGGTCAGGGCTGAGGCTCCCAGCTGACTTTGTGTTGATATTTCTTTTCTTTTTGTTTTGCTTCCTCAGGGGGGAAAGCCTTTTCTGGGGAGTCCTGTTTACTGATGGCTTAGCGAGCACTGCCGAGGGAAGGAGACTTTGGGTCTGCAGGACCTCCCTGCAGAAGGGGAGCCCAGCGGGTGCATTGGGTGCACCGAGGTCACTGTGCACTCACACCGCCCGGTCTGTCTGGACTTGAAGCCTGGGTCTTGGCCTTGCCCAGTGCCCTGGGCAGGGCTAGGGAGTAACTTGGTTAGGGAACTCCCAGTGCCCTTTGGCCTGGGAAGCTGCCCAAGTTTGTCTTTCCCTTTCATTTTAGGCCCCAGCACTGGAAAGCGCTTGTCTTTGTTTTTCGAATGATTGCTTACCTGCCTACCTGGGACTGTGCTTACCACGTGAAGAGGTTCTAGGCCGTGAGAGAGAATACAGAGTGTATTAAAATGAGTCCTAGACTGGGCATGGTGGCTCATGCCTGTAATCTTAGTGCTTTGGGAGGCCAAGGTGGGAGGATTGTTTGAGCCCAGGAGTTTGAGACCAGCCTGGGCAACAGAGTGAGACCCTGTCTCTACAAAAAATTAATTAACCAGGTGTGGTGGTGCACACCTGTAGTCTCAACTGCTCAGGAGGCTGAGGCATGAGGATAGCTTGAGCCAGGGAGGTTGAGGCTACAGTGTGCTGTGACGGTGTCACTGCACTCCAGCCTGGGTGACAGAGCAAAAGCCTGTTGCAAATGAATGAATGAATGAATGAATGAATGGGTTCTAGGCCTGAAGTTAGGCCTCCTGAGTTTTAGTCCAGCTTCTCTGCTGTGTGTTCCTGGGTATACCCCTTCCCCTCTCTGGAGGACAAGGAACTGGATAGGTAGATTCTAGAGCCTGTTATTTCTGCCATACATTCTGGGAAGAATTAAAACCAGACTTTTGAAAGACAGGACCTAGAAACACCACAATTTGCTGACAGGGCCTACTGTGTGCCAAGTCCCTTGTTAGGGAGATACTATGTTAGGTGCCTTCTTGTCAAATCCTCGGAATGACTCAGGCAGTTTGGTATCACCAGCCCCCTTTACAGTTGAGGAAATGGAGGCTCAGAGAGGTAAAGGCCTCGTCAGTGTCATAAGCTTGGGGTAAGAGGTGGCAGAGCCTGTGTTGGAACTCAGGTCTTCCTCCTGCAAAGCTCTGACTCCATCAGCAATACCTTTTCTCCCATCAGAAGTTCTAGTGCCAGGTGTCCTTTCTTGGGATAGTTGATCATTTTCTTCTTTGTTATTTGTTGAGCACCTACTGTTTACCAAGGCCTGGGCTGGGCCTTGGGCCTCAGAGCTGCCTGGGGCCTGGCCTCCTCCCTCAAGGAGGACAGAGAAGAGGAGGCAGAGAGCAGCAGGCCTAGGGCTCTGATCCCAGCCTCGGCCCCACTGTCCCCCAGGCTTGAAGCAAAACCGTTTTCCTTGACACGCTTAAGACTTGGATGAGACAGGACGCTTTGGCAACCAGCAGACCACCTTCTTCTTGGAGAGGTGAGGTGCCTGGTTACTGTCAGATTTAACTCGAGAAAGGCAGTGGCAATGCTTCCAAGTCCTGTCTTGATGCAGATGTCCTAATCACAGCCCCTCTGGCTTCCTTTCCTTTGATTCATTAAAAGGTAGGGAAAGGGGGTGGCGGGGCAGCGGAGAAGGCAGCAAAAAGCATGGAGGAATTTTTGGAATGCCCAGAATGCTGGCTGACCTAGCAGAGCAGGTGTGAGCCATCTCCCCTGGCTTTGGTTAGAGTCTGTTGGGCATGCCTGGAGGCTCTCTGGGTGCCATCCAGTTCCTGTCCTTGAGGCCCGAGTCACCCCGGGAAGGTGGCTCTCCTATGACTCCAGCTGCAGCCTATAGTAGAAGATGCCGCCTGGGTCCGGAGCCATGCAGCCTGCAGTCATGTCCTGGCTCTGTTTTCTCCCCAGCCGTGGGAATGGTTTCCTGTGTCCGCCCCAGCATCCGTACCCATGGAATGGGGGTGCTGATGTCTGTCTTTCAGCCTGGCTGGGAGCTCTTAGCAGGGTCACATGGTGAACACTGGGACAAATGGAGTGTCCATGCAATTCTATTTGGGTAGGTGGTGATGTTAAGTAAAGCCCCTACTGTGTGCATGGAGCTGTCTGGAGTACTGAGACATTCCCAGACTTTTATTGATTACATAGTCTTATCATTTGGGGGACCCGTCTGTTTACTTGGCCTCCCCTCCACACCATGCATGTATTGTCATGAGATGACTCTCTTCTTATTTTCCAAATTGATAATTTTTATGCTCTTTTTATCCTTATTATCCAGCAATACATCTTTATTGTTTTATTGTTTTGCTTTGTGTTGTTTTGTTTTGTTTTGTTGAGACAGGGCCTTGCCCTGTCACCCAGGCAGGAGTGCAGTGGTGCAATCATGGCTCACTGCAGCCTTGACCTCCCAGACTCAGGCGATACTCCCACCTCAGCCTCCCGAGTAGCTGGGACTACAGGCGTGTGCCACCATGCTGGCTAATTTTTAAAATTTTTTTTGCAGAGACAGACTCTCCCATTGTTGCCCAGGTTGGTCTTGAACTCCTGGACTCAAGAGATCTGCCCACCTTAGCCTCCCAAAGTGCTGGCACTACAAGTGTGAGCCACCATGCCCGGCCTCATTTTTATTGTTGAACATTTCAAAATGTAGTTGTCCCTTGGTATACTCAGGGGACTGGTTCCAGATCTCCCTCGGATACCCAAATCTGAGCATGCTCAAGTCCTTTCTATAAAATGGTGTAGTATTTGCATATAACCTACACATATCTTCCCGAATACTTTAAATCATCTCTAGATTACTTATGATACCTCATCCAATGTAAGAAATATTATACGGTATTATTTATGGAATAATGACAATAAAAACCTCTGTACATGTTCATTACAGACGCAGCCATCCATTTTTTAAAAACAATATTTTTCATCCAAGCTTGGTTGAATCCATGGATGTGAAACGCACAGATACCGAGGGCTGGCTGTACAGATAAACAAAAAGGAGATAAAACTCATAATCCCACATTCTAAAGATAACTGGTGCTAATATTCTGGGCTCTGATTTAGACGCGTTCATCACACCCTGCATACATACATATTGATTGAGATTTCAGCTCTTTGTCTTGGGGCACATGTAGAATGTGGGCTTTACACTGAGGTGGTTTATATTCCAGCCCTGGCTCTGTAACCGCTTGGCTGTGTGACAGAAGGGAGATCACTACCTAATATGAACTTCGGTTTCTGCTCTGTAAAACTCGATTGCTGTGAGGATTACATGAGTTAAGGTCTGTGCACTCTTCAGAGAGGGGCCCCTTCTATGGATGCTGTAATTGATAACTAGTGGATTTACAGAACAGGCTTCAGAGAAGACCCCCTCCCCCAGGCATGGCCCAGGGGTGCTTTCTTTATCTCCCGAGGTGGGAGCTGTTCAGAACGGGGCTTGGGCCAGGGAGTTTGACTCACACAAAGCACTCTGGGCAAACTCTCAAACCAGTCCTGATCTTTATCACTTCGGGATGCTTCCTGTCCCTGCCGAGGCCTGGGCATTGTCCAAGTTAAAGCCACCGGATGGTCCCAGCAGGCCGGGAGGTGGCCCCTGTAAAATGAGCTCACCAAGAACCCTTCCGCCTCCCCAGCTGACTCCAGCAGTGGCTTCTGGAGGACAGGCTCGAGACACCAGGGGAGAAGGATAAGGTTGGCCCGCTACCTCCAAGAAGGCCTGAAAGCCGTGATGTCACCTGGACACTGCAGGATCCCAGAAGGCCACAGAGAGGAAAGGGCTGGGGGAGCCATAGGGCAGGGCAGGTCATGGAGCCTGGCTTTCAGAGGGGAGTTTGGGGTTGGAGACATCTGTAGGGAAGTGAAGCTGTGCTGTTCTAGCTCTGTGAATTTGAATCAATACATTGTACAACCTGGTCCATCTTTGGTTTCCACCTCTATGAAATGAGGCTAATGGTAGGGCTTACCTAATAGGGTAGATGTGCCTTTATCATGTAAAGGCTCCTAGCACAGTCAGGCACACGGTTGGTGCCTCTTCCTCCTCATCGTCATCATCATCTAGTACAGGGGTCCAATCTTTTGGCTTCCCTGGGCCACATTGGAAGAAGAAAAATTGTCTTGGGCCACACATAAAGTACACTAACACTATCAATAGTTGATGATAGACTTAAAAAAAAAAAAAAACTGAAAAAATCTCTTAACATTTTAAGAAAGTTTATGAATTTGTATTGGGCTGCATTTAAAGCCGTCCTGCAGCCCGAGTGCCATGGTTTAGACAAGCTTGATCTAGTATATTTATAACAACACAAACCATACAGACTGAGCCAGACCCAGTGCTAACCATTTGCTATGCACTGTCTCACTCAATCATCGTAATCAACTGTAGCCGCTGTTATTTATTTATTTATTTTGAGATGGAGTCTCACTCTTGTTGCCCAGGCTGGAGTGCAGTGGTGGGATCTTGGCTCACTGCATTCTCTGCCTCCCGGATTCAAGCGATTCTCCTGCTTCAGCTTCCCGAGTAGCTGGGACTACAGGCACGTGCCACCACGCCTAGCTAATTTTGTATTTTGAGTAGAGACGGGGTTTCACCATGTTGGTCAGGCTGGTCTCAAACTCCTGACCTCAAGTGATCCACCCGCCTTGGCCTCCCTTAGTGCTGGCGTGAGCCACCACGCCCAGCCAGCCGCTGTCATTAATACTACTATCTAGCTGTCAGATTCCCCATGGGAAGTGATCAATGAAGGACAGCCATAGTGGTTATTCCTGTTTTTGCTGGTGCCACCCAGAGCTATCTGTGTGAGATGTAGCTCCCTTGCCAACCCAATATCCACAAATTGGGGCATCTACCCCTTTTGTGGAAGGGAGTCTTCTACTGGGGCTGTTCTTGAGAAAAACTCCTTGTTTTTCTTGTTCGTGACGCCTCAGTGCCATGCCAGGTTGCCTTTAGTTTGTGATCCTCTGAGCCCGGTTTGTCTGTTTCAGTTTCCTTGAAGGATGGCTGCTGAATCTTGGGGTTATCCCCTGGGTCCCGCAGTGTGAATGTTGTACCCACAACATGGTACATTCCCAGTGTCTCTCAAATGTGAGGGTGATCCATCTGGCTGCTGTGGGATGTGGTCCTGAATTTGCACCCAGAAATTGGTATTTTTGAGGGGGGGGTATTGGTATTTTTTGTGGATCATGAAGGAAAGAGTTTGGTGGCTTTTAGGTAGAGGGTTGGGGGGGTACCTGGGCTTCCCCTGTGCTGCTGGCCTGGGTTGTGGCCTGAGTGCCTCCTCAAAAAGGCTGGAATTCTTAACGTGCCACTGTTTCCAGAGAGGTTTCTTTAGCAGTGCTCCCAAAGGAAGCATGAACCTGGGGGATTTCATATTCCAGGGTGTGTCTAGTGGGAGGGGACTGAGGGAGGGTAGGTGCCTGGAACAGGCTAGGGTCCCAGCTGGTGACTCAGTTTCCCTTCTACCTGGTCAGGGCTTTGAAGTCCAAGATCATGCTTGAGAGAGATGGGAACCTGTAAATATAACCGTTTCTGTGGTGTTTATTCCTAAAACAATATAGGATCATTGCAGAACGTGGAGGAAAACTAGGTAGTAGGCAGGCAGGCAAACATGCAAAATGTTATCACCCAGACAGATATTACAGTGGTTAACAGCAACTAAAATAATGATCATAAACATGGTTAATGATTACTGAACACTTGCTACATGTTTTATATGGTTTACCTTATTTCACTGCTCAGAAAACAGTACTCATGAGAGATCTGCATTCAGGACCCTGTACTCATAAGCATATGGTCAGAACCACCCATTCAGTCTTCTGTCTACCATCTAGCTGCTTTCCATGCATTCTTCCATCCATTCCTCCATTTTGCATTCATCCGTCCACCTACCCATTCATCCACTCATGCATCCGTCCATCCATCCATCCATCCATCCATGCATATATGCATCCATGCATCCATGTGTGTATTCATCTATCATTTCATTCATCTTTCCTTCCATCCACTTACCTGTCCTTCCTTCTTTCCATCTATCTATATACCTACCTACCTTTCATTCCATCCACTTATTCTTTATTTCTCTCTTTCCCTCTTCCCTCCCTCCCTCCCTCCCTCCCTCCCTCCCTCCCTCCCTTCCTTCCTTCCTTCCTTCCTTCCTTCCTTCCTTCCTTCCTTCCTTCCTTCCTTCCTGCTCTTTCTTTCATCCATCCATCCATCTCATCTAACAATATTTATTAAGCACCTACTCTGTGCCAGGCACTATCCTGGGCACCAAGGATGCAGTAGGGTTCAGCGCCTTTGTAGTCCTGACATTCTAGTGGGGAGAAGCAGGCGCAAAAGTCCATTCATAAACCAGAGCTTTAGATAATGATTAAGAGCGATGGTGAAAATAAAAGAAGGTAATGTGGAAGACGGTGTCTGCTTTTGATGGGGTGGCTAGGGAAGGGCTCTGGGAGGAAGTGACCTATGTACTGAGACCTGAAGGAGACAAAGGGGCCATCCGAAGAGCCCGGGGGAAAGTGTTGTAGGTAGCAGGACCGGCAAGCGTAAAGGCCCCCAGGCAGGAGCAAGCTGGGCATCGTGCTGGAAGCCCCGAAGGCACAGGGAGCAAGTGGGGGAGGTTCAGGAGGCCGGGCTGGTGCAGGGCAATGTGAGGTTCATTGTAACTGCAGTTGCCCTTCATGACAGGACTTGGTTCGGGCTTTTAAAAAACCCTGACTGCTGAAAAGGGAATGGACTTGTGCTTGGGGCCGAAGTGGAGGCCTGGAGGGCAATGAGGAGGCTGCATCTGTACAGGGGGGAGGGTGGTGGCACACAGGAAAGGACAGTCCTCATGACCCTCCCATTCCCTGTTCTTGCTCCTCTCAGTACAGACCCCAAACTGCATATGAGGTTTTTTTTTTTTTTTTTTTTGAGACGGAGTCTCGCCCTGTCGCCCAGCCTGGAGTGCAGTGGCGTGATCTCGGCTCACTGCAACCTCCACCTCCCCATTCAAGCAATTCTCCTGCCTCGGCCTTCCAGGTAGCTGGGGTTAGAGATGTGCGCCACCATGCCCGGCTAATTTTTTTTTTTTTTTTGTATTTTTAGTAGAGATGGGATTTCACCATGATGGCCAGGCTGGTCTCTTAAGTCCTGACCTCAAGTGACCTGCCTGCCTCGGCCTCCCAAAGTGCTAGGATTACAGGCATGAGCCACTATTACAGGCATGAGTCTGGCTATTGCATATGATTATTTATATATTTGTTTCTCTAATAATGTCTGTCTCTCGTATGGAACGATGAAGGTCCAGGAGGGCAGGGACTTTGCTCCCTGCCATGTCCCAAGTACAGTTTCTGTCACATAGTAGGGACACTTAATAAATATTTGTCAACTGAATGACTAGTGGGGTCCTCCTAAAAATCTGGGTGAAAATATTAATGATACTGAATAATAGTGATGACTATATATTAATAATGATAGTAGCAAGCCGGTGCTGAATGGCTGTGTAGACTTGGGCCTGGCCCTGCCCATCCTCTGCCCAACTGCACCTCTTTTGGTGGTTTGCACAATGGGACTTTCACCAGCTCCGGGAGGCCCTATCACCTGGCAGGCCCTCAGCAAATGACTGGCTTATTTGCATGCTGTGCTCCCTTTCAGGATAGGATTTATCAGCCGGACTTGGGTCTGGGTGGGGCAGGTTGGGTGAGGCCTCTCAGCTGTGTGGGAGGTAGAACTTCTGTGTAAGCTGAGGACTGAAGTTCAGCTTTCCAGGCTGACTTTTCCCAGCCATGTGACCTTGGGCAGGTCCCACCCCGTCCATGAGCTTTAGTGTGTGATGTGATGGATGGTGACAGGTACCAGTGCTACCATTTGTTAACCCCCTAGGATGTGCCAGGTACTATGTTAGGTCCTTTAGTTCTCATGGTGACACCATGAGGCAGGAACTATTCTTATTCCCATTTTCCAGATGAGGAAAGTGAGGTGGAGAGAGCTTAAGTCATTAACCCATGGTCAGTTGGCTAGAAGGTGGTGGAGCTGGGATTTAAACCCAGGTAAAGCTAATGCATGAGCTCCGTGTTTAAACTCCAAACTCCAGTCATTCTTGTATCACTTTGGGATTTTCTGGATATGTGTATACCACCCGGGCTGTTTTCCAGTTAACATTTTTCTTGAACTTGTCTCTTTTCCAGGATAGCCATATTGAGATATAATTCACTTAACATCCAGCTCATCTTTTTTTTTTTTTTTTTGAGACGGGTGTCTTGCTGTGTCGCCCAGGCTGGAGTGTAATGGCATGATCTTGGCTCACTGCATCCTCCACTTCCCAGGTTCAAGCAGTTCTCCTGTCTCAGCCTCCCGAGTAGCTGGGACAACAAACGCACTCCATCCTCGCCTGGCTAAGTTTTCTATTTTTAGTAGAGATGGAGTTTCACCATACTGGTCAGGCTGGTCTCGAACTCCTGACTTCAGGTGATCCACCCACCTCAGCCTCCCAAAGTGCTACGATTACAGGCATGAGCCACCACATCCAGCCTAGCCCAGCCTATCTCTTTAAAGTGCACAGTTCAGTGGTTTTTAGTATATTCATAGATATGTGCGGTTCTCACCATGACTGATTATGGAATATTTTCATCACCCACAAAAGGAAACCCCATACCCATTAGTGGTGCCCCTTCACCAGTTTCCTCCCTGGCCTTACACAGCCACTAATCTACTTTCTCTATGGATTTGCCCATTCTGGATATTTCATATAGATGGGATCATACAATATGTGACCTTTTGTGACTGATGTATTTAACTTAGCAGAATGTTTTTGAGGTCATTCATGTCATAATTTTTTTTTTTGTGATTCTTTTTTTTTTTTTTCTTTGAGGCAGAGTCTCGCTCTGTCGCTCAGGCTGGAGTGCAGTGGAGCTATCTTTGCTCACTGCGAGCTCCGCCTCCGGGGTTCAGGCCATTCTCCTGCTTCAGCCTCCCGAGTAGCTGGGACTACAGGCACCCACCACCACGCCCAGCTAATTTTTTGTATTTTTAGTAGAGACGGGGTTTCACCGTGTTAGCCAGGATGGTCTCGATCTTCTGACCTTGTGATCTGCCCGCCTCGGCCTCCCAAAGTGCTGGGATTACAGGCGTGAGCCCCTGCACCCGGCCAGTGATTCATTTAAAAAAATTTTTTTTTGAGACAGGATCTCACTGTGTCACCCAGGCTTGAGTGCAGTGGTGCAATCATAGCTCACTGCACCTTCGACCTCCTGGGCTCAAACAATCCTCCTGCTTCAGCCTCCTAAGTAGCTGGGGTACAGTTGTGTGCCACCATGCCTGGCTAATTTTTTTTTTTTATTTTCAGTAGAGATGGAGTTCTGCTCTGTTACTCAGGCTTGTTTTGAACTTCTGAGTTCAAGTGCTGGGATTATAGCTGTGAGCCATTGTACCTGACTGTGACCAGTGCTTATTGCTCTCATATATGTGCTGTACCCTTGCACATATTGAAATATATGAAATGGCCATTTTCGTAGTTCAAGAATGGCAGATATCAAAATTTCATAGGCTTCAACCTCACGATGACCCCATCAGATAGGCAGTATCGATCTCTTTTTCCAGATGAGAAAACTGAGGCTCAGAGAGGGAATTGACTCCACCAAGGAAACACAGCCAAGGATGGTGCAGAGCTGAGATCCAAATTCCCTGCTGATTGCATTCTGTATCCCTGGCCTCCCTTTGCACTTGGGGATGCTGCTGCTGACTCACCAGCAAGGGATGAGAGCTTTGGTTAATTTGTCCAGCAGCAGGGATGGGTTTCCCTGCACCATCCACACTCCCCACCACTATTCAGCGTGGGCTTCCTGTGTGGCTACTGTATGCCTTGTGGGAAGAGGCGGGCATTGGGATGGGACTGGGAACTGAGTGAGTTTGTGGATTTCTGGTCTCTAGGGCCTCAGACAGCCTGGTCCTCCCACTCCCCACCCGGAGCCAGCGACTGCAGACGCTTGGCCCTGCTGCAGCTGGGAACACTGAGCCGGGCACATCCCCCTGGGAAGGACTGCTCCACATTCGGCAGTTCCCTGTTTATGGAGCAAAGACAGCAGAACCCCCAGGGGTGGGCATTGGAACGCAGCCCTAACAAGGCTGTCTGGATTTTCGTGCCTTTCTTTTGGAAGCTTTCCTTCTTAGAGAGGGAACAAAAGGCTTAGAGAGGATGAGTATTTTGCTCAAGGTCATTCAGCCAGCCGGGAGCTGAGCAGGGACAAGATGCTAGGAATTTGCTTCCCAGTTCCTGTTTCTTTCCATCCGACATCCCTCTCTGCCTCCCCCAACCCTTCCTGGGCCCCCCTGTTGTTGTGTGTGGGGGTCTGTCCATGCTGCCCCCAACACTCCAGTGGGTATGAACTGCTCAGGGGTACGGAAGCCCAGGAGCTGTCTGGGTGAGGCTCGAACACCCCACTGGCCGCCTGCCAGTCTTGGACGCTCCCACCTGTGACGCAGAGAGCCCACCAGGCTGGTCGCGACATGAGGATGCTTTCAGCACCCAGCACCCCAGTGGGTGGAGGAACAGGTTTGGGCCCTTTGCCCGCCTGCTTCCCACATGCTGGGGCTCACCCCTAGGTCAGCCTATGGGGGACCTGCCTCTGACTGGGCCTGAGACTGCAGGGGCCTTGCACAAGAGACACACTGCCAGGCTGGGATACCTGGGGCGGGAAATGCAAGGATGGAGACTCTGGCTTCCCGGGGACCTGCCAGTCATGAGTGGGACCTGCCAGTCAGGATTTGGACCATGTTATTGGTCAGGGGAGGATACAGCAATGCAGGTAGGTTCCCCTGTCCCAGAATCCTGGGTTCAAGTCCTGTGCTTCACCACTTGCTGCCTGTGAGACTCTGGGAAAGTTCAATCCCTGGCCTCAGTTTCCCTGTCTGTACAATGGGAATGATATTAATCGTAGAACCACCTCAGAGAACTGTCATGAGGATTGACCGAGAGGCTGCCTGTGAAGTTCTGCGCCCAGTGCCGGGCACGTTGTTGGCAGCTGTTATTACTATTACTGTTAATGGGCTAATTATACTCACGTTTCCATGATCAGCATCAAACATATCCATGGTGTTTCCTGGTGACCTTGCAACATCGGAATTGTGTGTCTTTGAGAAAAGGGAAACTGACAGCTCAATGGAGGCAGGAGATGGATAATGTGACCCTTTAAAGACCCTTTGTGTCCAAGACTTTTGGATAAAATGTTTGGTCCACGCCTGGGACCATGCGCTGTTGTCTGCCCTGCCAGAGCCTTGATAAACAGGGCTGGAGACCTGGGTGAGGCTCAGTGGGGATGGTAGGAGGCCTCTTACCCCCCAGCTGCCTCCTGGGAGCAGCAGCCAGGTCTGGCCTCATAGAGCCTGTGAGTCCAAACAGAAAGGCTTGAATGTGTCTGAGACCCTCTAACTCTGATCTCCTGGGGAATCCACCTCCCCTGGCCCACCCTGGGGCTCCAGAGGGCCCCAAGGTTCCGATGTGCTGACACGCCAGGACTTTGGACTGGCTTCTCGCCCTTAGATTCCCAGGGTGGGGGGTTGAGGGGTGGGGCCCGCTGAAGCCTAGAAAGGGCAGGGCCTTGGCCTGCGTCACCCTGCAAGTGGAGACAGAGGATTCTTGGCTCTGGGCTCTGGGCAGGGACATTTTATTTATTGCTGAGTTGGCCTCTGTCCTCACAGAGTTTAATTTCTCAGCTTCCCCACATTCGGCACCGTAGTCCTTATTCTATACTCATAAGTGGCTTCTTGTCCTAAACAAACCAAACCAAAAGGCCAAAAATCTCCCTGGACCTGCATCGCTTCTTGTGAGTGTCTTTCAGAACCTTAGGGCTCCAGCAGGGTATGGAACAGGAAGTGATCATGGCCACCACCACCGTAATCATAGCAGTTAACCTACTGAACACATGCTGCGAACTGGGCACTCTGCTAGTCACTTTGTACTGATTAACTCCTTTCATCCCCTCAACGGCCCGGAAGGCAGGTGACATGGTTTGGCTCTGTGTCCCCACCCAAATCTCATCTTGAACTGTACTCCCATAATTCCCATGTGTTGTGAGAGGGACCAGGTGGGAGATAATTGGAATCATGGGGGTTGTTTCCCCCATTCTGTTCTTGTGGTAGTGATTAAGTCTCACGAGATCTGATGGTTTTATCAGGGGTTTCTGCTTTTGGCTCTTCCTCATTTTTCTCTTGCCGCCACCATGTAAGAAGTGCCTTTTGCCTCCTGCCACGATTCTGAGGCCTCCCCGGCCATATAGAATTGTAAGTCCAATTAAACCTCTTTTTCTTCCCAGTCTCAGGTATGTTTTTATCAGCAGCATGAAAATGGACTAGTACAGCAGGCATTATTACTTTTATACCCATTTTACAGATGAGGAAACTGAGGCACAGAAGCAAAGTAACTTCAGGGCTACCTATCTAGCATGTCATAGAACTAGGTTTTGAACTCAGGCAGCTGGATGTCATGCCTGTGCCCTGGTGCCTGACTCGTTTAAAAAATCCCACTTTTAAAAATTGTGAAATATGGATCCAGTTTACCATCTTTTTTTTTTTTTTTTTTTGAGATGGAGTCTCGCTCTGTCCCCCAGGCTGGAGTGCAGTGGCGCTATCTTGACTCACTGCAAGCTCTGCCTCCCGGGTTCACGCCATTCTCCTGCCTCAGCCTCCTGAGTAGCTGGGACTACACCGCGCCTGGCTAATTTTTTTTTTTTTTTTTTTGTATTTTTAGTAGAGACGGGGTTTCACCGTGGTCTCGATCTCCTGACCTTGTGATCCACCCACCTCGGCCTCCCAAAGTGCTGGGATTACAGTCGTGAGCCACCGCGCCTGGCCCCAGTTTACCATCTTAATTTTTTTTTTTTTTTTTTTTTGAGAGTCTCACTCTGTCATCCAGGCTGGAGTGCAGTGGTGCAATCTTGGCTCACTACAACCTCCGCCTCCTGGGTTCAAGCGATTCTCCTGCTTCAGCCTCCCGAATAGCTGGGACTATAGGCATGTGCCACCATGCCCAGCTAATTTTTGTATTTTTAGTAGAGATGGGTTTTTCACCATGTTGGCCAGGCTGGTCTCGAACTCCTGGCCTTAGGTGATGCTCCTGCCTTGACCTCCCACAGTGCTGGGATTATAGGCATGAGCCACCACACCCAGCCAACCATCTTAATCATTTATTTATTTATTTATTTATTTATGTATTTATTTTTTGAGACAGAGTCTCGCTCTGTTGCCCAGGCTGGAGTGCAGTGGTGCAATCTTGCCTCACTGCAACCTCTGCCTCCCAGGTTCAAGCGATTCTCCTTCCTCAGCCTCCCGAGTAGCTGGCATTACAGGCATGTGCCACTGCACCTGGCTAATGTTTTTTTTTTCTTTTTTTTTTAAGTAGAGATGGGGTTTTGCCATGTTTGGCCAGGCTGGTCTTGAACTCCTGACTTCAGGTGATCTGCCCGCCTTGGTCTCCCAAAGTGCTGGGATTACAGGTGTGAGCCACTACACTCAGCCAACCATCTTAATAATTTTTAAGTTTACCGTTTGGTGGCATAAGTACATTCGCATTGTTGTGCAGCCGTTACCACCATCCATCTCCAGAACTCTCTTCATCTTCCCAGACTGAAACTCTACTACCCATGAGCAACGCCCTATCCCATGCCCCTGCCCACAACCCCTGGCAGCCACTGTTCTATTTTCTTTCTCTATAAATTTGACTATTTTAGGCATCTGATATAAGTGAACCATACAGTATTTGGCCTTTTGTGATTGGCGTATTTTGCTTAGCAAAATGTCTTCAAGTTTCACCTGTGTCGTAGCATGTAAGAATTCACTTCTTTTTTTTTTTTCTTGAGACTGAGTCTTGCTCTGTCGCCAGGCTGGAGTGCAGTGGTGTGGTCTCGGCTCACTGCAAGCTCTGCCTCCCAGATTCAAGCGATTCTCCTGCCTGAGTAGCTGAAGAATTCCTTATTTATTTATTTATTTATTTATTTATTTTTGAGACAGAGTCTCGCTCTGTCGCCCAGGCTGGAGTGCAGTGGCGCAGTCTTGGCTCACTGCAAGTCCCGTCTCCCTGGTTCACGCCATTCTCCCGCCTCAGCCTCCTGAGTAGCTGGGACTACTGGCACCCGCCACCACGCCTGGCTAATTTTGTTTTTGTATTTTTAGTAGAGACAGGGTTTCACTATGTTAGCCAGGGTGGTCTTGATCTCCTAACCTCATGATCCGCTCGCCTTGGCCTCCCAAAGTGCTGGGATTACAGACATGAGCCACCACGCCCGGCCAGAATTCCCTTTTTAAAGGCTGGATAATATTCCATTGTATGGCTAGGCCACATTGTTTATTAATTCATTCATCAGTGGATGCTTGCCTTGTTTCCACACTTTAGCTAGTATGAATAAAATGCTGCTACAAACGTAAGTGTACAAATATCAGTTCAAGTCCCTACGTTCAGTTTCTTTGATTTTTTTTTTTTTTTTTTTTTTGTGAGACGGCATCTAGCTCTGTCGCCGAGGCTAGAGTACAATGGCGCGATCTTGGCTCACTGCAACTTCCACCTTCTGGGTTCAAGCAGTTCTCCTGCCTTAGCCTCCTGGGTAACTGGGATTACAGGCGTCCGCCACCACGTCTGGCTAATTTTTGTATTTTTAGTAGAGACGGGATTTCTCCATCTTGGCCAGGCTGGTCTCGAATTTCAAACCTCGTGATCCACCCGCCTTGGCCTCCCAGAGTGCTAGGATTACAGGCGTGAGCCACCGCACCGAGCCCAGTTTCTTTGATTTTATACCCAGAAGTGGAATTGCTGGATGATATGCTAATCCTGTTTTTAGTGTTTTAAGAAGCAACCATGTTGTCTTCCACAGCGGCTGCACCATTTTACATTCCCACCAGCTGTGCACAAGGGTTCCAATTTCTTCACATCCTTGCCAACACTTGTTATTTTCTTTCTTTTTTTTTTTTTTGAGATGGAATCTTGCTCTTGTCACCCAGGCTGGAGTGCAATGGTGTGATCTCAGCTCACTGCAACCTCTGCCTCCGGAGTTCAAGTGATTCTCCCGCCTCAGCATCCTGAGTAGCTGCGATTACAGGCATGCGCCATCATGCATGGCTAATTTTTTTTTTTTTTTTTTGAGACAGAGTCTCGCTCTGTCGCCCAGGCTGGAGTGCAGTGGCCGGATCTCAGCTCACTGCAAGCTCCGCCTCCCGGGTTTATGCCATTCTCCTGCCTCAGCCTCCCGAGTAGCTGGGACTACAGGCGCCCGCCACCGCGCCTGGCTAGTTTTTTTTGTATTTTTTAGTAGAGACGGGGTTTCACCGTGCTAGCCAGGATGGTCTCGATCTCCTGACCTTGTGATCCGCCTGTCTCGGCCTCCCAGAGTGCTAGGATTACAGGCTTGAGCCACCGTGCCTGGCCGCATGGCTAATTTTTGTATTTTTAGTAGAGACAGGTTTTCACCCTGTTGGCCAGGCTGGTCTCGAACTCCTGACCTCAGGTGATCTGCCCACCTCGGCCTCCCAAAGTGCTGAGATTACAGGCATGAGCCACTGCGCCCGGCCAACACTTATTGTTTTCTGTATGTGTGTTTTTTTTTACTGTGGCCATTCTTATGGGTGTGGCTGGCTCGTCATTTAATTTGTGGGGGATTTGTAGGCTCTGTGTTTGTTGGGCCTCTGTGTGTATGTGAGGTGAGGTGCCGGGCAGGGGCTGGTTCCTGTTAGAATGTCCGTCACATCATGCTGTGTTTTCTGGAAATACTTTGTTCTCCCTCACTGGACTGTGAACTTTCTGAGGATGTACCCTGGTGCCCCCATGGAGAGCTGGCCGGGGTGAGGTGCTAAAGAAATACTTAAGAACCCATTTCTCACTGACCTGGGGCATACCCTATTGTGTGTCTTTGGTGGGAGAAAGGCTGGAGCCCTGCGTCTCATTCTTCTAGGGTGCTCTACACTTACTACACTTAACTAGGGAAGAAGAAGCCCCTGAGTGCCTGAGACATGACTCTTAGCCCTGGATGCTCAGGAGAAACTCCCTGGGGAGCTTCATAAAAATACAGATGCTGGGCCAGCATCTAGAGACTCAGGCTTAGCTGGCCTGGGGCAGGACCTGGGTATTTGTATTCAAAAGGAAAACTAGGCCAGGTGCCCCGGCTCACACCTGTAATCCCAACACTTTGGGAGGCCAGGGCGGGAGGATTGCTTGAGCCAGGAGTTCAAGATCAGCCTGGGCAACATGACGAGACCCCCATCTCTACAAAAAATAGGAAAATTAGCTGGGTGTGGTGGCATGCGCCTCTAGTTCCAGCTACTTGGGAGACCAAGGTGGAGGACTGCTTGAGCCTGTGAGGTTGAAGCTGCAGTGAGCTGTGATTTCTCCACTGTACTCCAGCGTGGGTGACAGAGCAAAAACCCTGTCTAACATAAAAGGAAAACTCCCCAGGTGATTCTTTTTTTTTTTTTTTTTTTTTTTTTTTTTTTGAGACGGAGTCTCGCTCTGTCGCCCAGGCTGGAGTGCAGTGGCCGGATCTCAGCTCACTGCAAGCTCCGCCTCCCGGGTTCACGCCATTCTCCTGCCTCAGCCTCCCGAGTAGCTGGGACTACAGGCGCCCGCCACCTCACCCGGCTAGTTTTTTGTATTTTTTAGTAGAGACGGGGTTTCACCGTGTTAGCCAGGATAGTCTCGATCTCCTGACCTCGTGATCCACCCGTCTCGGCCTCCCAAAGTGCTGGGATTACAGGCTTGAGCCACCGCGCCCGGCACCCCAGGTGATTCTTATGGCACCTGGCCTGGGAGGCATAACCATATATTACTGGACTCTGCCTGAATTAGCTGAGGAGAGACATGCATATATGTGTACATCATGGATAAAATAAGCGAATGAACGAACAAATGGGTGTAGAGTCCCCCAAGCTCTGTCATCCACGCACCACTTGAGTGATATTTCTACATCTTTTTATTTCCCATGTTATTATTCCTCTAATTATTTAAAACCACCGCCACCTCATTGTACTCAAATAATTCTGTGTATTATTACTGTCAATTAATAACACCAGTGATGCTGGCCCTAAATAGAAGATTACTTAAGAAATACAGACAAGCCGGGCGCGGTGGCTCAAGCCTGTAATCCCAGCACTTTGGGAGTCCGAGACGGGTGGATCACGAGGTCAGGAGATCGAGACCATCCTGGCTAACACAGTGAAACCCCATCTCTACTAAAAAATACAAAAAACTAGCCAGGCGAGGTGGCAGGTGCCTGTAGTCCCAGCTACTCGGGAGGCTGAGGCAGGAGAATAGCATAAACCCGGGAGGCGGAGCTTGCAGTGAGCTGAGATCCAGCCACTGCACCCCAGCCTGGGCGACAGAGCAAGACTGTCTCAAAAAAAAAAAAAAAAAGAAAAAAGAAATACAGACAAAGGAAACCAAACAGTGTCATGTAGTTCCCACTAAACAAATGCCGCTTTCACTGCAGGTTTTTGAACCAGAAGTGGTCTTTTTTTTTTTTAATTTTTAATTTATTATTTATTAAGCATCTACTATGTGCCAGTCACTGTACTATGTGGTAGAGATACAAACCAACCAACAGTTCCTCTCCTTAAGATACAAAGGAGACCAGTATATAACCTCACAAGTTAAATATGCATAATTGGTCCTATGATCAAAGTGGGGCAAATGATACCCAGCTTCCTGGGTGAAATAGCAAGGCACTGAATGCTCAGGCAGGGGGATTTCAGGGTCCATTTATACAGTCCATCCTCAGTATTCACAGGTTCTGTATTTGCAGATTCTGTACTGCAAATTCACTTTCTTCTTTTTTTATTATTATTATACTGTAAGTTCTAGGGTACATGTGCACAATGTGCAGGTTTGTTACATATGTATTCATGTGCCATGTTGGTGTGCTACACCCATTAACTCGTCATTTACATTAGGTGTATCTCTTAATGCTATCCCTCCCCCCGCTCCCCCCACCCCACAACAGGCCCCGGTGTGTGATGTTCCCCTTCCTGTGTCCAAGTGTTCTCATTGTTCAATTCCCATCTATGAGTGAGAACATGCCATGTTTGGTTTTTTGTCCCTGCAATAGTTTGCTGAGAATGATGGTTTCCAGCTTCATCCATGTCCCTACAAAGGACATGAACTCATCCTTTTTTATGGCTGCACAGTATTCCATGGTGTATATGTCCACATTTTCTTAATCCAGTCTATCATTGATGGACATCTGGGTTGGTTCCAATCTTTGCTGTCGTGAATAGTGCCACAGTAAACATACGTGTGCATGTGTCTTTATAGTAGCATGATTTATAATCCTTTGGGTATATACCCAGTAATGGGATGGCTGGGTCAAATGGTATTTCTAGTTCTAGATCCTTGAGGAATCGCCACACTGTCTTCCACAATGGTTGAACCAGTTTACAGTCCCACCAACAGTGTAAAAGTGTTCCTATTTCTCCACCTCCTCTGCAGCACCTGTTGTTTCCTGACTTTTTAATGATCGCCATTCTAACTGGTGTGAGATGGAAGCCAGAAGTGGTCTTACTCTCTCTTCGCTAAAAAGCGTGATTAGCAAGTGTTGCAGAAGTGTTAAAGACAGGCTGGCACCTCATGGAGACCTTCTCCTGGCTGGAATCACTTTTCTTCCATGAGTCAGTGCTATTTAATGTCCAATCCCTAGACTGTGTGCCTTCCACACTCATCAGTGAAGAGCTAGGGAATGAGGGTGTGTGAAGCAGGAGCCAGGTGGGTGCAGGGTTGTGGGTCTGCATGGGTGAGGGCCTGTTTCTTAAGTGGTCTTTGCTGTCACTGGCATTTGCTCTGTGGATGTTGGGGTAACCTAAGTCCAGGGCAGCGCTTGCCCCACAGCAGCCCCAGAACCTCAGGAGGATCCAAGAAGCTTTTATCTCCAAGGTCACTGAGCTGGGATGGTCCCTGCCAAGGTCATGGTGTTGGCCGGGCACAAAGCCCAGAGGGCACAGGCCTGGAAGTTGGAAATTGGGGGGGAGAGGGAGCTTCTCCTGCAGGACCCAAGTCCTTGCAGGATGAGTGCCAGCGTCCTGGCTCCTTGAATCACTTATAGGGAGGTCAGTGGTCTGGGTGCTGGTTTCTCTGGCCTGCTTCAACCTGCTGTGTGACCTTGGATGAGTCCCTTGGCCTCTCTGAGCTTCCTTCCAGGCATCTGTCAAATTCATTTGGAAAGTACTCCTCTGACACCTGCTGTGGGCCAGGCTCTGTGCTGGGGACTGCAGGGAATCCTGCAGCTGAGATCCCTTCTCTCTTGGGATCTATGGGCTGGAGGGAGAGGCAGACCTTGAAGGAGGGAGAAAGAAGACCAGGATGCTTTGAAGAAAATGGGCAGTGAACTTTAGCTGAGGGGTCGGCTTGTGCTTTTCTGAGTGCACCTTAACAAATTATCACAATCTGGGTGGTTTCAAACAACAGCACTGTATTCTCCAACTTTCTTGAGGCTAATAGTGTCCTCAGAGCCACACTATTTTGAAGGCTGTAAAGGAGGATCCCTCCTTTCTTCTTCCAGCTTCCCGTGGCTTCTGGCAATTGTTGGCGTTTCTTGGCTTCTAGCTGTGTATCTGTGTTTTCACTAGTCATTGGATTAGGGTCCACTCTAATGCAGAGTGACCTCATTCAGACCTAACTAATTACATCCACAAGGACCCTATTTCCAAAGAAGGTCACATTCTGAGATTCCAGGTGGACCTGAATTTTGGGGAGACGGTATTTCTCCCATTACACTGAAAAAGGGCCATTAAAGCTCAGACTTAAAGGATGTGTGTATGGTGGGGGGGCAGGGGTAGTTCAAGGTGCAGTTGTGTCAAGCAGAGGGAATAGCTGGTGCTAGGGCTTTCTGGCAGGAGTGTGGCACAGAGGCCTGTGTGACTGTGCGGTGGGGACTGAAGTGGGGGGTCTGGGGGCCTGGGGTATGGGGCCATGGAAAGGTGTTTGGATTTTTTTTTTTTTTTTTTTTTTTTGAGACAGAGTTTTGCTCTTGTTGCCCAGGCTGGAGTGCAATGATGCGATCTTGGCTCATCACAACCTCCGCCTCCCGGGTTCAAACGATTCTCCTGCCTCAGCCTCCCAGGTAGCTGGGATTACAGGCATGCACCACCGTGCCCTACTAATTTTGTATTTTTAGTAGAGATGGGGTGTCTCCATGTTGGCCAGGCTGGTCTCGAACTCCTGACCTCAGATGATCTGCCCGCCTTGGCCTCCCACAGTGCTGGGATGACAGGTGTGAGCCACCACGCCCGGCTGCTGTTTGGATTTAACTCTAAATGCCTCTCAGGGGCTTACGCAGGGACATTATGGGTTGCATTCCCTTTTGGAAGAAGATCACTTACCTAGGAAGGGGCATGACAGTGACTGAGGGTACATGCCTTAAGGGTTACCCCCAAGCACACTTACATCCCTCTGGTGTTCTAAGCCTCAAATCTTTTGCAGATAGGTAGGGTAGTATCTCTTGAGGAAATGCAGGCCCAGAGAGGTTAAGCAGTTTTCTTAGGGTCACACAGCTAGGGGAAAGAAAGCTCAAGGCCCCAGCTAACATCTTCAGTCTTGTAAGTTCTCAACACACCTGGAAGCAAAGGACTATCCTCAAATATAGCTGGGTGTCCAGGACATGGGAAATAGCCCAGGACAGGGAGCGCTGATTTTACACCTGTTGGTGAAGGTAATGCATCATCCGCCCAGTCAAGAGACGATGTAGCTACTGGGCAAGGGATAAGGCAGCTTCAGCAACTTAATAAGTGCGGAATTAATTCCCTTACATCTGTGAACTGCTGTGAGTCTTTCCATTCAAAACAAAGCTCAAGAGCCAAGGAGAAAAAACAGGCAAAACCTTGGGAGTCCAAGGTGGGTGGATCATGAGGTCAGGAGATTGAGACCATCCTGGTCAACATGGTGAAACCCCATCTCTACTAAAAATACAAAAAAATTAGGTGGGCGTGGTGATATGTGCCTGCAATCCCGGCTGCTCGGGAGGCTGAGGCAGGAGAATTGTGGGAACCTTGGAGGTGGAGGTTGCAGTGAGCCGAGGTCATGCCACTACACCCCAGCCTGGCGACAGAGCTAGACTCCGTCTCAAAAAAAAAAAAAAAAGAAAAGAAAAGAAAAAGAAGAAAAAGAAAGCAGGCAAAGAGCAATAAACGCTGACCTGTGTCCACCAAGGAGCATGTTAGAGGGTTGTTATAGAATCCTAGGCCCTGGGCCCAAAGGAAATAGCAGGATAATTCCAACTGTTCCAGACACACGGAGCTGCTGTCTCTCTGATGTTTTGGATATATATTCATGTGGAAAAGAACTTTCTTCTTATTGGGAAGTAAAAATACATCTCCATTCAGATAAAACATCTCTATTCACATTCCAAAGTGGGAACACAACAATTTTTCCCACACTGGGATTTAAAACATAAATTAGGTGCTGTCTCTGAGGTATTGAGGATGCTAACATCCTCCTAAGAGATGGGCTTGTTGGCTGGATCTGAAATTCCCTGTGGAGTGAAAGGCCCTTGTTTCCTGCTGTCTCTTGTTTCTTTAGTTGCCTCTTTGTCTCTATGCCTTTTGAAGGAGGAAGAGAGGGAGGGAGAGGGAGGGAGAGAGAGAGAGAGAGAGTTTGTGTGTGTGTATGGGGAGGGCAGAGAGAGAGAAAGAGAGGGAGGAACTACTCTGTTCTCCAACACCAGGAGAAACCTCTCCCTCTGGAATAGCCCCTTCCCATTGAGGATTTTTCTCCAACCGTGTTTTGGGAGCGTTGTGGCGTGGCCCTTTGGGAGAAAGCTGAGTCAGTAAGTGCCGACGCGGTCTCCTGACTGCTGGGACGGACTCCTTCCCCAGCAAGGTGGAGAGATGCCGTGTGTGCGTGTGTGTTATGGGGGGTGGGGACGTGTGAAAGACAGGAGTTAAATTTGGTCCCGGATCTGAACATGGGTTTCCTTCCTCTCCTGGTGAAAGGCCCTATCTCAGATGAATCACGTCCTCTCTTTAGAGTTCTGGGCCCACAGAATGTCAAGGCCAGTCTGGCGCTGTTGGAGGGGTGCCTGCCCAAGGGATGTCAGACTCTGGCTTGGGACTCTGGAGGGACCTTGGGCCACCCTAAGGGATGAGACTTGTGGCTTCAACCAGAACATCTTCCCTATGTAGTCAATCTTCCCTGGGTATCTGTGGGAGACTGGGTTCCAGGACCCTCCTCAGATACCAAAATCCTCAGAAGCTCAAATCCCTGATGTAAAATGGTGTAGTATTTGCATGTAACCTATACATATCCTCCCAGATGCTTTAAATCATCTCAAGATTAATTATGATAGTTAATACAATGTAGATACCATGTAAGTCGTTACTATGCTACATTGTTTATGGAATATGACAAGAAAAAAAGAAACTCTGTACCTGTTCAATACGGATGCAACCATCCTTTTTTTTTTTTTTTCCTGAATATTTTTCAATCAGTGATTAATTCAATCCATAGATGTAGAACCCATGGATACAGAAAGCTGACTGCGTATTGATTTTTTTTTTTTTTTTTTTTTTTTGAGACGGAGTCTTGCTTTGTCGCCCAGGCTGGAGTGCAGTGGCAAGATCTTGGCTCACTGCAAGCTCCGCCTCCCGGGTTCATGCCATTCTCCTGCCTCAGCCTCCTGAGTAGTTGGACTACAGGCGCCTGCCACCAAGCCTGGCTAATTTTTTGTATTTTTAGTAGACGGAGTTTCACTGTGTTAGCCAGGATGGTCTTGATCTCCTGAGCTCGTGATCCACCCTTCTCGGCCTTCCAAAGTGCTGGGATTATAGGTGTGAGCCACCATGCCAGGCCTATTACTATTTTTTGTCGCCCAGGCTGGAGTGCCATGGTGTGATCATAGCTCACTGCAGCCTCAGACTCTTGCGCTCAAGTGACCCTCTTTCCTGCCTCAGCCTCCTGAGTAACTGAGACTACAGGCACACGCCACCACATCAGGCTAATTATTTTATTTTTCTGTAGAGGTGGAGTCTTGCTGTGATGCCCAGGCTGGCCCCAAGCAATGCTCCCACCTCAACCTCCAGAGTAGCCGGGATTACAGGTGTGCACCACTGCTCCTGGCTAAATGACAGCTAATTTGATAGACTTCTGCTACATTGGGCATATTATGTCTGCTTTGCAATTGAGGATACTGAAACATGGGGATGGAGAATGACTTTCTGAAGTAGAACCTGGATTTGAGCCCAGCCTTGTAGCCTCTGACCCCTGTCATGCCTGCCTTCTCTCCACACATCTCCAAAGCGCTCTGCCCTGCGGGGGGTGTATCTGCAGCATCACAGGACTGTCAAGACTCCTGCCTGGATCTCAGGCCCCCAAACTGGGAGCACTTGTTATTTTAGGGTATCTCTGTTGTGACCCCCACTCAGTGGGAAGGATTCCCATTTTTGCTTCATATGATCCTTTGGGTAGAAAATCACTATTTGTGTTAGTTCTTCAAAAACGGGTTTGGGACCTGGTGCGGTGGCTCATGCCTGTAATCCTAACACTTTGGGAGACTGACGTGGATGGATCACTTGAGGTCAGGAGTTCAAGACCAGCCACATGGTGAAATCCCATCTCTACTAAAAAATACAAAAACTAGCCGGGCATGGTGGCTAGTGTCTGTAATCCCAGCTACTTGAGAGGCTGAGGCAGGAGAATCGCTTGAACCTGGGAGGTGGAGGTTGCTGTGGGCCAAGATGACACCACTGCACTCCAGCCTGGGTGAAAGAGCGAGACTCCATCTCAAAAAAAAAAAAAAAATGGGTTTGGATGGTTTACCTCATCTGAGAACTATGGTCGGGTGTCAGACCCAAAGATGGGGAGGGAACAGGGCAGGGAGCTACTGAACACCAGGTCCTGTGCTGGGGTTTTCAGTGCCCATCTGGTTTTGGTATCTTACCCATCTCATGGTTGAAAAAACTGAGGCTCAGAGAGGAGCACTGACTTGTCCAAGGTCATGCAACCAGTGATTAGGGAGCTGGGATTGGAACCCAGGTCTCTGACTCCCTGCATTTTGTGCTGGTGTTGAACTCCCAGGCCCAGTGCACTCACCGCTTCTTCGTGGAGGGAGTTTTGAATAAATCTTTTTTCCAGGTCCATTCAGTTCTGGTTTCTCCTGGTTTTATATCGAGGGTGGGTAGGAAGGGGTGTTCATTGTCTTCCTCTCACCCTGGTGTTCAAAGCCACATTGTCCCTTCTCTTGGTCCCCACCATCACTGAATTCATCTTGGCCACCCCCTCTCCCACCGGGAGGGTGGTAGGAGTCTCCCGCCGCAACTCCGGGCTTCTACCCTTGCCGTTTAGTTTATTCCCCACTGGGTGCTTGGTATGCTTGCAGGCGGGTCACAGCCCTGCTGACAGCCTCCGTGGCTTCCTGTTCCACGTAAGGGCAGGTCCATGCTGCTTCTGCACAAGTCCAGGTTGACACTGACACTGGATTGCTTCAGCCATCTTGCCTCCTCCCTTCCCACCTTCCCTTTCCCCACCTGGCCCTGTCTCCCTGGCCTGCTTTCTGGAAGGCTCTTTCCCTGGCTGTGTGCATGGCGGATCTGGTCTTCATTGAGGTCTCAGCTCACATGGCGTCTCCTCAGAGAGCCCTCCCCATCCCCTCATCTAGAGTTGCTGCCCCTCCGCCCTGACTTCTTATAACCCTTGCTCTGTTGTCTTCATAGCCCTGGTCAACTCTGAGCTCGGTCTCTTTGCTGCTGTAACAAGGGAGCTAGGGCTGCATGGTCTCTAAGACGAAAATTCTGAACTCATAAGCCCTAGGAATTCAGGGCTGGTCAGGGCTCTGGAGGGATGCAATGGCCCAAGGCAAGAGTGTGGGAGGAGGGCTGACCCTGAGCCACAGGAAAGGGAGAGTCCCTGGGTGGGGAAGAAACTATTTGGGACGAGTTCCCAAAGCTTAGCAAGAGCTCAAGAGCCCCTTTCCCCACCACTCCCGGAGAAAACACGCACTATTGTCTTAGCTGCAGTTTTGGTGCTGGGAGGGCGTGCGGGGTGAATAATGTCTGCCCGGCAAAGGGACTTCTGCCAAAGGGACTCTTGTTTATTTGAGATTTGAACAAAAAAAGGCTGTCCTCTTAAAACCACAGCTCCAGAAACCTTGTTGGGGTTTTGGGATCAAGGCGGAAGATGGCAGGGAGCTTTTTCTAGCTCTTTGTTAAACATTAAAAACATATTCTTTTGATAGAACATATTCAGAAGCCCATCATCACTGGGCAAGCACTGTGAAATTTTGGCAGGGTGATTTTTTTTTTTTTTTTTTTAAAGACAGAGTCTTGCTCTGTCACCCAGGCTGGAGTGAGATGGTGCGATCTTGGCTCACCGCAACCTCTGCCTCCCGAGTTCAAGTGATTCTCCTGCCTCAGCCTCCTAAGTAGCTGGGATTACAGGCACCCGTCATCATCCCTGGCTAATTTTTGTATTTTTAGGAGAGACAGGGTTTCATTATGTTAGCCATGCTGGTCTCAAACTCATGACCTCAGGTAATCCGCCTGCCTCGGCCTCCAAAAGTGCTAGGATTACAGATGTGAGCCACCTTGCCTGGCCTGTTTACTGTCATATGTGTGTTCCTCCCTAGGCACCTCCCACACATGACTCAGTACCTCTAAACATACATACACATCTCACACCCACACCACCTCCTGGAAGCATGTTCCCTGGCCCCACACACACCACACACACACCACACCATGCACACGCACGTGCCTGCCCAATGTGCGCCCATGCCAGCAGCAGCCCTGGGTGGTGGTATGAGGTTGGGGCTGCAGAACCACCACCCTGCCTGGCGTGGACAGGCCACCTCTGGAGCGTCAACATGTGGGACACAGCAGGGACCTGCTCACGCCCTGGCCTTGCCCTTTGTTGAAGGGTGGAGCAACCGTGGCCCTCTGGTGACCGTACCTTGCGGGTGGGTAGCTTCATGCTGGTCTTGGATTCCTGCCAGAGGCTGGAGGCCTAGTCTTCCCTCCTTATCTGTAGGAAGGGCCCAGGGCTTGGTGGGTAAGCCAGACACTGAGCTAGGTCCTTCTTGCCCAGCTGGGGAAACTGAGGCTCGGGTGCCACAGCCGAGGTCACAAGCCAGGACCAAAGGCTTCTGCTTGACCACACTGCCCGCCCCGGCCCAGGGCTGGCCAGGCAGCTCCCATCACCCAGGCCTCCTCTGGGGACCCTTCCTTCCTTAATTTAATTCTTATTTTTTTGAGAAGGAGTCTCGCTCCATTGTCCAGGCTGGAGTGCAGTGGCTCGATCTCCACTCACTGTGACCTCCGCCTCCTGGGTTCAAGCGATTCTCCTGCCTCAACCTCCTGAGTAGCTGGGACTACAGGCGCACACCACCATGCCCAGCTAATTTTTTTTGTATTTTTAGTAGAGACGGGGTTTCACCATGCTGGTCAGGCTGGTCACGAACTCCTGACCTCAGGTGATCCACCCACTTTGGTTTCCCAAAGTGCTGGGATTACAGGTGTGAGCCACCATGCCCAGCCCCTTTCTTCCTTATTTTTAGGAATGTCCCCTCTCTTTCTTTCTCCCAGTCTAGCAGGGCAGATCAGCTTTGTGGCTCTGGAATTGACAAGATGAGTGACCTCAGACAGACAGTTCATCTCTTTAAGCCTCAGTTTCCTCCTTTCTTGTTTGTTTGTTTGAGACGGAGTCTTGCTCTGTTGCCCAGGCTGGAGTGGCAGGATCTCGGCTCACTGCGAGCTCTGCCTCCGGGGTTCAATCGATTCTCCTGCCTCGGCCTCCTGAGTAGCTGGGACTACAGGCACGTGCCACCACGCCCGGCTAATTTTTGTATTATCATTATTATTATTATTATTATAGTAGAGATTTTAGTAGAGACAGGGTTTCACCATGTTAGCCAGGATGGTCTCGATCTCCTGACCTTGTGATCCACTTGCCTCGGCCTCCCAAAGTGCTGGGATTACAGGCTTGAGCCACCGCGCCCGGCCGATGTATATTCTTAGCAAATCTCTCAGCTACTATTCAAAGCACATAGGACAGTTTACCCATCTGAGAGGTGGGAAAACTGAGGTTTGGGAAGTTAAGAAACTTACCCATGCTCATAGAGGTAGGATTTGAATTTGAGTCTGCGCACTGTGGACTGCCAACCAAAGCTTTCACCTGACTCAGACTCCTAGTTGCCAGGCGCTTATCTTGAAGCCGCCCTGTCTGCCTTTCCCTCTAATCTCCCTTGAAGCCAATAGTTCTCACCTGGATGCACAGGATGGAGGATGCTGACATGTGAGATGCTGTCCCCCCACCAGGAGTGGGAGAGTCAGTGAGGCTCCTGGCAGGCAGGCGGTAACTCCACCCTCTCCTGCTCAGGAAAGCAGATTGGAGTGCTAGGGAGGCAGGGTGAGGGAGATGATTCTGCGAGAGCCCCAAACACACTCTCACAGATGGCCTCAGAGTCCTGCAAGACCCTGTCCTTTGTCTTCTCTCCAAACTCAGCCTGTGATACTTCCCTTCACTCTACTCCAGCTGTGCAAGCAGAAATTTCTATTCCTTCCATGCCCCAAGCTCTTTTCTGACTCTAGACTTCATGACTTTCCCTTGGCCGGCTCCCTGTGACTGTAGGTCATTCAGCTGATAATGTCACCTCCTCCAGGAAGCCTTCCTGATCACCCAATTTGTGCAGCCCAGCTGCGATTCACATCACAAACCCCATTCCCTTCACCTCCCTTGTCACATGCTACCATCTTTATCTTGGTGCATGGCTTATCCATTGCCTGCCTTTTCCACCTTCCACCTGCTCTAAACTCCATGTAAACAGGAAATTGTGAGTTTATCCATATTGCTCTATCAGCAAACATGGGGTATGGCACATAATAGGTCAATACATCTTTTGGAAAAATTGGAAAAAGAGCAACTTTTAAAAATTCAGCAAGTAGAGCCAGGTGCGGTGGCTCTCGCCTGTAATTCCAGCACTTTGGGCGGCCGGGGCAGTTGGATCACTTGAGGTCGGGAGCTCGAGACCAGCCTGGCCAACATGGTGAAACCCCATCTCTGCTAAAAATACAAAAAAATTAACTGGGCATGGTAGAGGGTGCCTGTAATCCCAATCCCAGCTACTCAGGAGGCTGAGGCAGGAGAATCTCTTGAACCCAGGAGGTGGAGGTTGCAGTGAGCCAAGATCATGCCATTGCACTCCAGCCTAGGCAACAATTACAAAACTCCGTCTCAAAATAAATAAATAAGTAAATAAATAAAATGCAGCAAGCGCAAGTGTTAGAACCTCATCATCTTGGTAGTCAGTGGTTTGCTGACACATTTCAAAATGGGGTGTGTCTCCCCACTGTGTCACGACACCTTAGGAGAGAACTTGTTTTCCGAGCCAGTCTTTTCATTGTGAGTCAGTGATTCTAGGAAAGAGTGGTGTCATAGGTTGGGTTCTCCCAGAAGCAGAGCCTAAGTCAAGAGTGCAAGGGCAAGCAGTTTATTTGGGTGGCAGTGTACCATTAGGATGAGATAAGGAGCAGGTTATCTTGGGGGGAAACTGGGGCTTAGCTGTGCTGGGGACCTCTGGGAGCCTGTAGAATATGGCATTAAATTACCCAACTTGAGTGCTAGATAGCTGGGGTATTTATCCCCCAGCAACAGAAAGTTATCCACCAGTGCTGAGAGGATTTGGGTGGAGTCCAACAGTGTTGGGTATGACAGAGCAGGCTCTTCCCAGGCACCCCGTGGTGCCTGGGGTGGCGCACCTCTGGTGAGGACCTGGCTGGCTCCAGCAGGCAGAGGGCGACCGTGGCTCAGGTGAACCAGCGCATGAGGTCAGAGGCTCTGATAAAGGAGTGGCTTCCCTGTTCCTGCTTCTGCCTGAGATCCAGGGCTGTTTGCAGAAAGGTGCCTCTTTAGGTATATGAGGATCTCTGAGCCCAGAGAGGTCATTTTCTTGGGGTCCCCTTTTAAGAATGAACTGTATCATCATCAGAGCTGTTGTATACCAAGGACCTGCTGTATATACTTTCCAGGCCTCCTTGCTTCCTTGTGTCTTTTGGGATGGAGTTGGGGTGGGGGGCGGACCACTCTATCCCCTTGGGATGAGAGACAAGGCCTGTACCTCCTCCTGCTTTCCAGCCACGTTCCTGCATTTGTGCAGAAGCTGTGCAGGCTAACTCCAAGCTCCTGCCTCATCCCAGTCTGTTTGTGTGTTAGTTTTTTTGTTTGTTTGTTTGTTTTGGCAGGGGACAGGGTCTCACTCTGTCACCCAGGCTGGAGTACAGTGGTACAATCATGACTCACTGCAGCCTCAACCTCCCTGACTCAAGCAATCCTCCTACCTCAGCCTCCCAAGTAGTTGGGACTACAGGCAGGAGCTACCACGCCTGGCTAATGGTTTTTGTATTCTCTGTAGAGATTGGGTTTCGCCATGTTGCCCAGGCTGGTCTCCAACTCCTGAGCTCAAGCAGTCCACTGCCTTGGCCTCCCAAAGTGCTGGGATTATAGGCGTGAGCCACCACGCCCACCCCTAGTCTCTTTAAATGATTAATAATAATACTGTTATGAGGACAGTTACTGATGTAGGTGTTGACCATTGGCATTATGCTAAGCACTTCATGTATGTGATCTCATTTAATCCTCACAAAAGCATGTGAAGTACCTACCCTTGCTTCCATCTTATAGATGAGAAAGATGAGGCTCAGAGAGGTAGAGTGAGTTGCCCAAGGTCACACAGCTAGTACAGATGGAGATGGCTGGCTCTGGAAGTCCCTGTTCTGAACGGTCGTACAGAGGGATACAGACAACGGGAGGAGACTGGGGGCACCCAGCTGCCACTCCTGCGTGTCATCCCCTGACCACAGTGTCCTCTGAAGTCCTAACTGGTGATTATGCTGGGTAAAATTGGCATCTGGGAGAAGTGAGAGCAGGTGGTGCTTATCTGAATGTAGGAGATTGTAGAGTGTTTTCTCTAACAAGGCTAGGTAAGTCGTCTTCAGGCGAGGGACTTACAAGGACTCATTAGGGAGCCGAACACTGTTTATGCAGGTGGCTATGCTGAGAGCTGGTGATAGAGCAGGGTGTCTCAGTGGAGGGCTCCCTCTCGGACTCAGAGGTACATTTTAGAGCTTCATTGCTGGTAGCTGAAAAGCACAGCTTAGGTCCTTCTGGGTATCTTACAGAGAGGAAAGTAAAGGGCATTGGGAAGCAGCAGGTAGACCCTCCCCCACATGTGCACACACGCGAGCCTCATGGATTACACGTCCACTTACAGCATGGCCCCTGGGTTGGTCACGGGAATTGCCATTCCTTTTTAGACTTAGATTTGGGAGGCAGTGTGTCAGTCTGGAGTGCGGGCGAGTACTTGAAAGCTTTAAGTTCTGTCTTATGTTGGGTTCCTTAGAAGGAGAGCTTGAGACAGGAATTCTGTGAAAGTGATTGTGACTCATGAGTCCCCGAGAAAGGGAGACAGGGTAATAGGGCAGAGGAGGGGACCTTTGGCCTCAGTTCGATCCCCTGGGGCACTCTGAAGCCATAGAGTAAGTCCTGCCTTGGGGCAAGGGTAAGTAGCCCCTTGTGTCCCTTGGAAGCCAGTCACTGTACCAGGAGGGGTGGAGACTGTGGGCCAGCATGTTGGAGGACAGCCCTCCTGGAAAAGGGTGTAACTGTGAACTGTGAGCAGACAACTGTCATAGCAGCTGGGGGATGGGAGCAGCAGCAGGAAAGGGGATTTGGGGGAGGAGCAGATCCAGCAGCATCTCCCATAGGCTGCAGTGCTAGATTCATCCCTAATTGACTGTGTGACCTTAGGCAAGCCTCTCGGGGCCCGAATTTTACCTTCTGTACGCCAGGGGCCTGCATGGAGCCACTGTGGTCTCCATCCCATTCTCACCCTCCATGCAGTGACTTATTTTCTCATGGAAACACTGATTTGCTTCAGCAAATGTTTACTGTGTACCTATCACATGCCAGGCACCTTGCAAGGCAAGGATGTCTACAACAAAAAGGATCTCTGCCTTCAGGAAGCAAGGCAGACAAACCAGGCGTAAAACAGTGGGGTTGGTGTCACAAAGAAACGGAGAGTTCTGGGAACCAAAGGCTACCTGGGCTGGCGGCAGGGGTCTGGGAAGGCTTCCTGGAAGAAGAGGTATCTAATTAGGAACCCATGCGCATTGGCATTCATGGGTACTGATGTCACTCAGGAAAAAGAGAAGGTGACTGGCAGCTTTCTGCGGGTCTCTTTTGCATCCCAGGATGGAATTCTTCCAGATTTTGACTTCTCCCATGTCTTGCTTGAGAGGGGAAATTGCCGGTATGAAAAACAATCACGGCAAAGCTGACTGCGATGTTGATGTCCCGGATGAGTGAGTTAGGTGCTGGGAGGGAAAGGGTGCTGGTGGGGGTTGTCGACGTTGAGAATGTATGGCTTGTGGGAGGCAGAGCGTGAGGCTGGTGGGGCTGGTGCCCTGGGTGAGGGGCAGGAGATGAAGTCTTAGTTGTAGACAAGAGCAGATAATGCAAAGCTGTGGTGAGTGGTGTGGACTTCATTTTGTGAGCGCCTGGAGGCCACTGGAAGTTTTGGGTTTGCCTCCTTAAGCAAAACATACATACAGGAAAGTACACACATCTTAGGTGTCAACTAGACACACGTTTACATAGGTATACAAAGATGTAATCACGAATATCAAGATGTAGAACATTCTCAGGTCCCCAGAGCGTCTTTATACCCCTTCCTAGTCACAGTCCCCAAAGGTAATTGCTGCTCTACATTCTGCCACCCTAGAGACTACCTCATAGAACTTTTGCCTGAATTTCATATACATGCCATTTTACAGAACACTTTAGAATGCTGCTTGTGTTGCAAACCTTAATGCCTGTCGTATTTATCCGTGTTTTTTTCTTGTGGCAGTACAAATATTCTTGACTTACGATGGGGATACGTCCTGATAAACTCATCAGAAGTCAAAAGTATTGTCAGTCAAAGTTGCATTTAGGCCAGGTGTGGCGGCACACACTGGTAATCTCAGCACTTTGTGGGACTGAGGCCGAAGGATGGCTTGAGCCCAGGAGTTTGAGACTGGCCTGAGCAACATGGTGAAACCCCATCTCTACAAAAAAAACCCAAAAATAAAACAACAACAAAAAATTAGACGGTCATGGCAGTGTGGGCCTGTAGATCCAGTTACTCGGGGGGCTGGGGTGGGAGGATCACTTGAGCCAGGAGGGCAAGGGTGCAGTGAGCCGTGGTGACACCACTGCACTCCAGCCTGGCTGACAAATTAAGACCCTGTCTCAAAAAACAAAATAAATTGCATTTGGGCGGGGCCTGCAATCCCAGCACTTTGGGAGGCCGAGGCAGGCGGATCACGAGGTCAGGAGATCCAGACCATCCTGGCTAACACGGGTCTCTACTAAAAATACAAAAAATTAGCCAGGCGTGGTAGTGGGCGCCTGTAGTCCCAGCTACTCGGGAGGCTGAGGCAGGAGAATGGTGTGAACCCGAGGGCTGGAGGTTGCAGTGCGCCGAGATCGCGCCACTGCACTCCAGCCTGGGCGACAGAGCAAGACTCTGTCTTAAAAAAAAAAAAAAAATTATCCAGGCATGGTGACATGCGCCTGTAGTCCCAGCTACTCAGGAGGCTGAGGCAGGAGAATGGGTTGAACCCTGGAGGCAGAGGTTGTAGTGAGCCGAGATTGAGCCACTACGCTCCAGCCTGGGTGACAGAGTAAGAGTCCGTCTCAAAAAAGAAAAAAAAAAAAAAAAGAAATTGCATTATACTTTCATAAACGTATCACCTATTGTAAAGTTTAAAAGCTGTAAATGCAACCATCACAAATGAAACCATCCTATGTCGGGGAGTATCTGCAGGTTGTTTTGTTTATTGCTGTATTATATGCCATAATGTGAATATGACACAATTTATGTATCAAGTGTAGTGCTGATGGACATTTGGTTTCCAGGTTTTGACTATGATGGAGGAAGCTGTTATGAACATTCATGTATAAGTCTTTCTTTTTTTTTTTTTTTTTGAGACGGAGTCTCGCTCTGTCACCCAGGCTGGAGTGCAGTGGCGCAATCTCGGCTCACTGCAAGCTCCGCCTCCTGGGTTTACGCCATTCTCCTGCCTCAGCCTCCCGAGTAGCTGGGACTACAGGCGCTCGCCACCTCGCCCGGCTAGTTTTTTGTATTTTTTTTTTTTTTAGTAGAGACGGGGTTTCACCGTGTTAGCCAGGATGGTCTCGATCTCCTGACCTCGTGATCCGCCCGTCTCGGCCTCCCAAAGTGCTGGGATTACAGGCTTGAGCCACCGCGCCCGGCCTATGTATAAGTCTTTCATGGACCCAAGCATTCATTTCCATTGAGTAGATACCTAGGAGTAGAATTGCCAGGTCACAGGTTAGGTGTCGAGATTCAGCTTTTATAGGTCCTGCCAGTCTTCCAAAATGTTCGTGCCAATTTAAAAGCAGCTTTAGTTCCACATCCTTATCACCACTTGGTAATGCCAGTCTCTGTAATTTTAGCCATTGCAGTAGATGTGGAGTAGTCTAGTATTTTGTAATCTATATAGTGTATAGTATACACACAGAGAGAGAGACAGAGAGAGCCAATAGGGTCTTACTCTGTCACCTAGGATGGAGTGCACTGGCGCAATCATGGTTCACTGCAGCCTCAACCTCCTGGGTTCAATTCACCCACCTCAGCCTCTGGGTAGCTGGGACTACAGGCATGCACCACTATGCCTGGCTAACTTTTCAATTTTTTGGGAAGACAGGGTCTCACCATACTGCTCAGACTGATTTCAAACTTCTGGGCTCAAGAGATCCTCTCTCCTCGGCCTCCCAGAGTGTTGGGATTATAGGGGTGAGACATTACGCCTGGCCTTGAGTAGTATGGTATCTCATTGTGCTTTGTTTGTTTGTTTGTTTGTTTGTTTGTTTAGAGAGGGGTCTCATCACTCTGTTGCCCCAGGCTGGAGTACAGTGGTGCGATCTCAGCTCACTGTAACCTCCGTCTCCCAGGTTCACGCCATTCTCCTGCCTCAGCCTCCCGAGTATCTGGGACTACAGGCGCCCGCCACCACGCCCAGCTAATTTTTTGTATTTTACTAGAGTAGGGGTCTCACCATGTTAGCCAGGATGGTCTCCATCTCCTGACCTCGTGATCCGCCTGCCTTGGCCTCCCAAAGTGCTGGGATTACAGGCGTGAGCCACTGCGCCTGGCCTGTTTTTTGTTTGTTTGTTTGTTTTTAATGTAGCTTTTGTTGTTGTTGTTGTTTTTGTTTTTTTGAGACAGGTCTGGCCCAGGCTAGAGTGCAGTGCGCAATATTGGCTCACTACAACTTCTGCCTCCCTGGTTCAAGTGACTCTCATGTCTCAGCCTCCCAAGTAGCTGAGATTACAGGTGCATGCCACCATGCCTGGATAATTTTTATATGTTTAGTGGAGTTGGGGTTTCATCACGTTAGCCAGGCTGGTCTTGAATTCCTGGCCTCAAGTGATCCGCCTGCCTCGGTCTCCCAAAGTGCAAGAATTACAGGCATGAGCCACTGCACCTGTTTTTTTTTTTTTTTTTTTTTTTGAATAGAAACAGATTCTTGCCATGTTTTCCGGGCTGGTCATGAACTGGCCTCAAGCAATTCTCCTGCCTCGGCATACCAAAGTGCTGGGATTATAGGCATAAGCCACTGCTCCTGACCCTCATTGTATTTTTGTGTTTTCCCAATGACCAGTGAAGTTGAACTTTTTTTCATGTGCTTATTGTTCATACGGAGATTTTTTTTTTTTTTTTTTTTTTTTTTTGAGACGGAGTCTCTGTCGCCCAGGCTGGAGTGCAGTGGCACGATCTCCGCTCATGCAAGCTCCACCTCCCGGGTTCTCGCCATTCTCCTGCCTCAGCCTCCCGAGTAGCTGGGACTACAGGCACCCGCCACGACGCCTGGCTATTTTTTTTTGTATTTTTAGTAGAGACGGGGTTTCACCATGTTAGCCAGGATGGTCTTGATCTCTTGATCTCGTGATCCGCCCGCCTCAGCCTCCCAAAGTGCTAGGGTTACAGATGTGAGCCACCGTGCCCGGCCCATATGAAGATTTTTTTCTGTGTATGTGTGTAAAGTGTCCATATGAGTCTTTTGTGCTTAGAAGAAAACGAAAAACAAAACTGAATTGTCTTTTTTCTTGTTGACTTATAGTTCTTTATATATTCTGAATAGAGTGCTTTGTAAAATACATGTGTGTATGTGTATGTATGTGTATATATACATGTGTGTATATATGTATGTGTATGTGTGTATGTATGTGTATATATGTGTGTATACATGTATGTGTATATATGTATGTGTGTGTATGTGTGTGTATATATATGCATGTGTATCTATGTCTGTGCATGTGTAAATATACATATTTTTAATCCCAGTCTTTGATTTGCTTACATCATTCTTAATGGTGTCTTCTAATGAACAGAAATTTTACTTAAGATCAATCTATTCCATGTTTTCCTCTAGAAACTTGATGAAAAATTTTCACTGAAAGATGTTTGTGTAGGGGATGAAATGTTTACAGTGGCATTTTGGAAAGTTGATGCCTGCCCCAATGTGGACCAGGTCATGGGGGTGGCTGATAGATTCCTCCAGGCAGGAGAAGGTGGTGGTCTGGACTGGGGGGAGATCAGCCCTAGCGGGTAGATGGAGGGAAGTGGGGGATGTGGAGAGAGATTCAGAGGCAGATTGAATAGGATTAGAGTGGGGCATGATCTCTTAGAATCCTTTAGGGCACTTTCTATTTTAAAAAATGCTAACTCATGAGTCCCTGGACCAGACCATCTTGCCAGGCCCATCTAGCCTTTCTCCCACACTGGGCAGGCCTGAATGGCTGTTGGTTTTCAGATGATACCTGCTGTGTGGTCCTGTTGGCCCATAACACAGGATTCCTGTAGCTGGGAGAACCTGCATTTATAGCATCCTTGGGCTAAAGCAATTTTTACATTATGTAAATAAGTATATATTTTTATGTTATATAAATATGTGATATAAAAAATATAAAATATGAGTATATACATTTATATACATATACAGGCATACATATATACACACACACATATTGCATCATGAATCAGGAACTCCAAGCTTTAGTGGTAATTCTGACTGGCAAGTATCCCACCTCTGGTTAGGAAAAACACTTCTCTCTCCTCTTTCCCATTGTCCTGCCCTAAAAAACAAGCAGGCTTGCCTTATTTTTGGATTTAGCATTTGTCATGGAGGTGCTGTGGTTTAATGATCCAGGAAGAAAACCACTTTGGAGTTTTTGCTCCTGGTAACCATTGGTAACCAGTGAGTAGGGGAAGCTGAGCATGTTCAGCTGTTTTAGGTTAGGCTCCCCCAGAAGCAGGCCCAGAGACAAGGATGGGAACATGAATAGCTTTTTGGTAAGTTGACCCCAGCAGCACTGTTGGATGAGAGTGGAAAGTGAGATAGGGAAGGCAAGAAGCTATATACAGCGTGTTATCAAAACCACACACCTCAGGCTTCTTCCCCAGAGGAGGGAGGGAGTTGGGGTGTTGATACACCAACTTCCGTTAGTCTTTGGTGGAGGGCTGCTCTGGGGCATTAATTGGCTGCATTTCTGACCTGAGTTGCTCCCACAGCCAAAAACCAAACCTTTAGCCAGAAAAACTGCAGATGTCCTCAGGCCACCTTCTGCATCTAGAGGTGAATGCTGAGGGCACAGGGCTGGGCACCAATGGTGGCTGCTGAACCCTCCTTGAGAAACACTTGAATGCTGTGACATTTGTATATTTGGAAAATCAGTCCATTGAACTTTGTGTTTTAACTTCATGGCTTTTTTTTTTTTTTTTTTAAAGCAGGGTCTCACTCTGTTACCCAGGCTGGAGTGCAGTGATGCAATCTCAGCTGGCTGCAACTGCCCCTTCCGGGGATCAAGCGATTCTCCAGCCTCAGCCTCCCAAGTAGTTGGGACTACAGGCACAAGCCACCAATGTCCAGCTAATTTTTGTAGAAATGGGGTGTTACCATGTTGCCCAGGCTGGTCTCGAACTCCTGAGCTCAAAGTGATCCACCCGCCTCGGCCTCCCAAAGTGAGCCACTGCCCCTGGCCTCTTTGGCATTTGTTTTAAACTTTTTTTCCCCTCTTATTACAAACACATTCATTTATCAGAAGGCAGCATAGCAAAGGAATCAAGAGAGTGGGCTTCATGGTCTTAGTGTCTCTGAGCCTCAATTTCCTCATCTGTAAAATGGGAGTAAAATACCACCTGCCTCCGAGGTTGCTGGGAGAAACCATTTTTTGTTTGTGAAGCATTTCATATAGAAACTGGCTACACATCCAAGCACAAATACTTCTCTTGTTATCATTACATAAAACTTATAACTACACAAAAAAGATTAAAATTAGCCATAGCCTTATCTCCTTTCACTTGGAGGTAATTTTTTTTTTTTTCAAGATGGAGTCTTGCTTGTTGCCCAGGCTGGAGTGCAGTGGCACAATCTCGGTTCACTGAACCTCCCGGGTTCACGCCATTCTCCTGCCTCAGCCTCCGGAGTAGCTGGGACTACAGGCGCCCACCACCACGCCCGGCTAGTTTTTTGTATTTTTAGTAGAGATGGGGTTTCACCGTGTTAGCCAGGATGGTCTTGATCTCTTGACCTCGTGATCCGCCTGCCTTGGCCTCCCAAAGTGCTGGGATTACAGGCATGAGTCACCACGCCCGGCCACTGGAGATAATTTTTGTAAACATTTTCACACATGTTCCTCTAATACTTTCTCTCAATACCCATATATTCAAATTTATATACACATCCATGTGCATCTGTATCAAATGTAAAATAATTTTTTTTTTTGAGCCCTGTTACCCAGGCTGGAGTGCAATGGCGAGATCTTGGTTCACTGCAGCCTCTGCCTCCTAGGTTCAAGCAGTTCTAACTCAGCCTCCTGAGTAGCTGGGATTACAGGCATGTGCCACCACATGCAGCTAATTCGTTGAATCTTTTTTTTTTTTTTTTTTTTCCTTGAGATGGAGTCTCACTCTGTCACCCAGGCTGAAGTGCAGTGGTGCGATCTCGGCTCACTGCAAGCTCTGTCTTCTGGGTTCATGCCATTTTCCTGCCTCAGCCTCCCAAGGTAGCTGGGACTACAGGCGCCTGCCACCACGCCTGGCTAATTTTTGTAATTTTTGTAGAGATGGGGTCTCACTATGTTGCCCAAGCTGATCTTGAACTCCTGGATTCAAGTGAGGCCTTGGCCTCCTGAAGTACTGGGATTACAGGTGTGAGCCACCATGCCCAACTGAAATGGGATCTTCATGTCCATATTGTACCTAAATGTTTTAAAATTTAACTTTTATTTATTTGGCTAGCTAATACATTGACAAGATTCAAAGTGAAAAGTTACCAAAGGATAGACAGTGAAACGTCTCTCTCCCATCCTTGTTCCTCCATCTGCCCATTTCCCTGCCCTCCAGGGAACAAATTTAAAACTTACTTTTAATTGTATTTTATTATTCCTCTGAAACTCTTTGTAACTGCTTTTAGCTAAAAGTGTAGAAGATTTGATTGTACTAATTATACCTCATTAACTCTCAATCAGTGAATCCTGAATGAATTCCTTGTAGGTGGCAAAGGTTATCTTAGAAATGGAAAGGTTGGCTGGGTGCCGTGGCTCAAGTCTGTAATCCCAGAACTTTGGGAAGCCAAGGCGGGTGGGTCACAAAATCAAGAGATCGAGACCATCCTGCCCAACGTGGTGAAACCCCATCTCTACTAAAACTACAACAATTAACTGGGCATGGTGGCGCTGTATTCCCAGCTACTCAGGAGGCTGAGGCAGCAGAATCGCTTGAATCCGGGAGGCAGAGGTTGCAGTGAGCCGAGATCGCGCCACTGCATTCCAGCCTGGGCAACAGAACGAGACTCCATTTGAAAAAAAAAAAAAAAGAAAAAATAGAAATTGAAAGGTTACTCTGAGGTGTTTTGGTATAATTCCGGCCCTGGAGATGGAGATTTTCCTAGTGCTTGTATGCTGGTTAATAAAGATGATGGATTTGGGGGTTGACGGGCAGTGGTGGATCATGCAAACTTGTTGCAGTCCCCAGTCTAAACCACAAGTGTTCTGTGCCTGTAATAATAACTCACTTCATTCCTTGGCTCCTCCGCTAAGCAGAACCCTTCATTAACCCAAGACCTCCACTTTACCTGCCTCGTGGTAGTGTCCCCTGCATTTAAGGCAGAGGGACAAAGACGCCAAAATAAACTCTTCTCAGTGATGCCAAAGGTCATACATAGCTCCTTCCAGTGGGGGAGTAATTTGTGGTTAAATTAAATAAGGTTGGACCTGGGGTCAGACCATCAGCCCTGTGTCTTCCTGTATTGAGAAGGCAGAGAATGAAGCTAGAAGATGTAAGTTTTGAGTGCCAGCTCTGCGTTTTCCTACCCAGGTGACTTCCTCTCTCTGAGCCTCAGTTTCCCATCTGTATAATGGGATTCTACAGTGCTCTCCAGGAGAACTTTGCATACTCTCCAACAGCATACCTAGGATCGTGTGCCTGTGGAGTGCTTGAAATGACACCTGTGCAACTAGAGCACTGAATAGCCACTTTTATGTCCTTTTTTTTTTTTTTTTTTTTTTTTTTTTTTGAGATGCGGTCTCACTTTGTTGCCCAGGCTAGAGTGCAATGGCATGATCTTGGTTCACTGCAACCTCTACCTCCCAGGTTCAAGAGATTCTCCTGCCTCAGCCTCCCGAGTAGCTGGGATTACAGGCGCCCGCCACCATGCCTGGCTAGTTTTTTGTATTTTTAGTAGAGAGGGGATTTCACCATGTTGGCCAGGCTGGTCTCGAACTCCACCTCAGGTGATCCACCCACCTCGATTCCCAAAGTGTTGGGATTACAGACGTGAGCCACTGTACCAGGCCTTAATGTCATTTTAAATGAACCGATATTAAATTTTAGTAACTGCATGGGAAGTACAATACCAGGACCTACCTCCTGGCGTTTGATGTTGCGAAATGCTTAACCACTGGGAATGGGGGAATTAAGGTGTCTGGTGGCCCTGGGGGGCGACCCAAAGAACTTCATAGAGCTGTGGGCCCTGGGGTTTTTCAGGCAGCCATTCAGCTCAGTGCTGCCTCCTTCGGGAAGCCCTCCCCTTGTCTCCCCAGCCAAGTT
Organism: Macaca thibetana thibetana; assembly: GCF_024542745.1. NCBI lineage: Eukaryota > Metazoa > Chordata > Mammalia > Primates > Cercopithecidae > Macaca > Macaca thibetana. The sequence continues at coordinate 25,789,995 of NC_065587.1, forward strand.
AAGCTCTGTATGCGTTTCCTATTGTGCTGTAATAGATTCTCACAATTCAGTGGTTTAAGCAGATTTCTTACTTTACAGTTCTGACGATCAGCAAGAGTGTGTCCTTTCTGAGGTTCTTGGGGAGAATCCATTTCTTTGCCTTTTCTGTTTTCCAGAGGCTGCTTCATTCCTTGGCTTTTGGCCCCACATCCCTCTGTTTCTGTTCTCACATTCTCTGTCTTTGACTCTGACTTTCCTGCCTTTCTCTTATAAGGACCCTTGTGATGACATTGGGCTTAGAGGATCCAGGATAATCTTCCTGTCTCAAGAGCCTTAATTTAATCACATCCGCAAAGTCCCTTTTGCTGTGGAAGGCAATATATCTGCAGGTTTTGGGGATTAGGACCCAGACATTTTTGGGAGGCATTATTCTGTCTACTGCAAGCTCTTCTTCTGTGGGTTTCAGTCATGCCTCTGAGCCTCTCACTGCTGTGGTCACCATCTGTGGCCATGCCTGCCTCCCGCACCAGACCATGCCTCAGGGACAAGGATGTTCTGCCCCCAAAACTTGCCAGAATACCTGCTCTAAGCTGGGTGGGACCTGTGATACCCTGGAGTTACAAGGTCTGCTAGTGCTGGCCGGGCGCGGTGGCTCGCGCCTGTAATCCCAGCACTTTGGGAGGCCAAGGCGGGCAGATCACAAAGTCAAGAGATCGAGACCATCCTGGCTAACATGGCGAAACCCCTTCTCTACTAAAAATATAAAAATTAGCTGGGCATGGTGGTGTGTGCCTGTAGTGCCAGCTACTCGGGAAGCTGAGGCAGGACAATCACTTGAACCCGGGAGGTGGAGGTTGTAGTGAGCCGATATCACACCATTGCACTCCAGCCTGGCGACAGAGCGAGACATGGTCTAAAAAAAAAAAAAGGTCGGCTAGTGTTGAGGTAGGAGGCAGGACTTGATTCTAGAGGTGGGGCTCACACTCTGGACCACACTGAAGATTAGCTGAAACAGAGAAGAAGTGACAGCCCCTCTCCATAAGACATGTCCACCTGTGCCATGTCAGTTTATCATTGCCATGGCAACACACAAATGTTATGTCCCCTTTCCATGGTAACCACCTGATGACCTGGAAGTTACTACCCCTTTTCTAGAAATTTCTGCATAATCTTCCCCTTAACTTGCATGTAATCAAACGTGGGTATAAATATGACTGCAGGACTGCCTCTGAGCTGCCATTCTGGGTGCACTGCCTATGGGGGAGCCCTGCTCTGCAAGGAGCGGTACCTCTGCTGCTGCTGTACACTGCCACTTCAAGAAAAGTTGCTGTTGACCGGGCATGGTGACTCACGTCTGTTATCCCAGCACTTTGGGAGGCCAAGGCAGGCAAATCATCTGACGTCAGGAGTTCGAGATCAGCCTGGCCAACATGATGAAACCCCGTCTCTACTAAAAATACAAAAATTAGCTGGGTATGGTGGCAGGTGCCTATAGTCCCAGCTACTTGGAAGGCTGAGGCAGGAGAATCTGTTGAACCTGGGAGGCGGAGCTTGCAGTGACCGGGATCACGCCACTGCACTCCAGCCTGAGAGACAGAGTGAGATCACTCTGTCTCAAAAAAAAGAAAAGAAAAGTTGCTGTCTAACACCATTGGCTCACCAGTTCTTCCTGGGCAAAGCCAAGAACCCTCCCAGGCCAAGCCCCAATTTTGGTGCTTGTCTGCCCTCCCTCATCAGCTCACTACATGGTTGGCCTCTATAAATCACTTTGCCTTTCCAGACCTCAATTTACCACCCTGTAAAATGGGGTTAACAATAGTATCAACCCCAGGAGGGTCGTTGAGGGTATTAACAGACATGCATGTAGAGCCTTTGGCATATCACCGAGCACTTAGGTAGCACTTAATAACACAGCAACTATTGATGCTTCGAGGATAAATAGGGTGGGATTTAGATTGAGACCACCTGAGTTCAAATCCTGGCTCCACCACATGCGCCAGTTGCTAAACCTTCCTTGTCTTCTCCAAGAAATGGGCCTTGTTGTGAAACCCAACCTCAGAGAGTGGGTTGAATGGGGGAGATTCGTTTAATGTGCCGTCTGGCACAAAATCATTGTTAGTGATTTGAGGATGATAATGACTAATAACCAGATTTTCCCAGGGCCCAGCACTTACAGATCTAAGGACAGTGGAGCCCAAAAACTTGCAATGGTTTGCTGAGTTCCCTTTTTTTTTTTTGAGACGGAGTCTTGCTCTGTCACCCAGGCTGGAATGCAGTGGCGCGGTCTTGGCTCATTGCAAGCTCCGCCTCCCGGGTTCACTCCATTCTCCTGCCTCAGCCTCCCGAGTAGCTGGGACTACAGGCGCCCGCCACCACGCCCGGCTAATTTTTTGTATTTTTAGTAGAGATGGGGTTTCACCGTGTTAGCCAGGATGGTCTTGATCTCCTGACCTCATGATCTGCCTGCCTCAGTCTCCCAAAGTGCTGGGATTACAGGTGTGAGCCACCGCTCCTGGCCTGAGTTCCCTTTTTGTGGTTAGGGGAAGTGTGTCTCTTCAGCTATACAGAGGCCCAGAAATGGGTCTGTTGTCATGCCCTGAGGCTGGCAGTGCCAGGCCCTGATGCATTCATGGGGTCTTGGACTCAGGTATGGGAGGAGGAGGAGCCAGTGGTTGCCTGAAGGGCATGGGAGGCACAGAGATACTCCTGGGAAAACCAGGAGAGGACCTGTCAGCTGTCATTTTATCACTTTGGGTTTATTGGTATAGATGGCATGGAAACGGGAATGTGGAGTGGAGAGGAGAGGGCTGTGCCACAGACAGAGATGGACCCGATACTTCACAGCACCAAGACATGGGTTCAGCCTCAACCACCTTTTCAGGCTTTTCTTGTCTCCTGGCTTAAGGGGATGTCGTTTTGTGTTTATATTTCTTGGCACTTTCCTTACCCACTTTTTTTTTTTTTTTTTTTTTTTTTTTTTTTTTGAGAAAGAGTCTTGCTTTGTCGCCCGGCTGGAGTGCAGTGGGGCAATCTTGGCTCACTGCAACCTCTGCCTCCCAGGTAGCTGGGATTACAGGTGCCTGTCACCACACCGGGCTAATTTTTATATTTTTAGTAGAGATGGGGTTTTGCCATCTTGGCCAGGCTGGTCTCAAACTCCTGACCTCAGGTGATCCTCCTACCTTACCCTCCCAAAGTGCTGGGATTACAGGCATGAGCCACTGCGCCCAGCCCCCTTCCCCACTTTTTTCCTTTTTTTTTTTTTTTTTTGAGATGGAGTCTTGCTTTGTTGCCCAGGCTGGAGTGCAGTGGTGTGATCTTGGCTTACTGCAACCTCTGCCTCCCGGGTTCAAGTGACTCTCCTGCCTCAGCCTCCCGAGTAGCTTGGACTACAGGCGCCCGCCACCACGCCCAGCTAATTTTTTTGTATTTTTAGTAAAGAAGGCATTTCACTGTGTTAGCCAGGATGGTCTCGATCTCCTGACCTTGTGATCTGCCCGCCCCGGGACCTCCCAAAGTGCTGGAATTACAGGCATGAGCCACCACTCCCGGTCCCTTCCCTACTTTTAATCAAGACCTGTGCAAGTGACAGACTGGTATGGATCACAGGCCAGACTTGTGAACAGTATCTGCTTACCCATTTGTCCCTCATCCCCCTCTCCCCAGCTGTGAAACAGGACATGATTCGACAGTGGATAAAGGTAGACTCCCTTGAATTACTGCCTCTCCCAGATTGTTCTGTTAGGGAGCTATTGCTTTGGATCTTAAACATTTAGGCAGTTCCCCTCTCCCTGCCCCCCTGCAACCTCATCGACTTACAAATACGTATGCGAGTCTTTATATTCTGTTTGTACTTTTTTTTTTTTTTTTTTTTTTTTTGGAGACAGAGCCTTGCACTGTCGCTTGGGCTGGAGTGCAATAGTGCGATCTTGGCTCACTGCACCTTCCGCCTCCCAGATTCAAGCGATTCTCCTGCCTCAGACTCCCGAGTAGCTGGGATTACAGGTGCCCGCCACCACGCCCGGCTAATTTTTTGTATTTTTAGTAGAAACGGGGTTTCACTATGTTGGCCAGTCTGGTCTTGAACTCCTGACCTTGTGATCTGCCCACCTTGGCCTCCCAAAGTGCTGGGATTACGGGTGTGAGCCACTGCGCCCGGCCTCTATTTGCACATTTATTGTGCGTTTGTAGAGACCTACTACGTGCGCAGTCTGCTGGTAGGTGTTTTACATGCACTATCTCCTTTAATCCTCAGATTTGAGGTATCACTGACCTTACTCATAAAGAAATGGATCTTTGAGAGGTGAAGCGGCTCTGTTAAAGGAACCACAGCCACTGTGTGCACTTAGAAGACATTTGTCCACTGAATCCATTTGTGCCAAACTCCCTGTGTTCATTAGGAATATTTTTGCCTGCATGTCACAGAAACCCAAACCAACACTGGCTTAAATGGGTGTTTTTTAATATTTTTCACATAAAAAATGGAGAGGAGAGCAGTTCAGAGTTAGGGCAGTGGCTTAACTATATATATGTCAAGTTACTTTTCATGTCACTATCCTTAAATTTAGGCTTGTGGTTCCTTGGTCCCAAGACAGTTGCCATGACTCCAGACATCATATTCTTGATCCAGGTAGGAAGGAGAGGCAGCACCACAAGCTGTATCTGCCTGGATTTTTTTTGAGACAGAGTTTCACTCTATTGCCCAGACTGGAGTGCAGTGGCGTGATCTCGGCCCACTGCAAACTTCACCTCCTGGGTTCAAGTGATTCTCATGCTTCAGCTTCCTGAGTAGTTGGCATTACAGGCACCTGCCACCATGCCTTGCTAATCTTTTTTTTTTTTTTGAGACGAAGTCTCACTCTGTCGCCTAGACTGGAGTGCAATGGCGTGATCTTGGCTCACTGCAACCTCCACCTCCTGAGTTCAAGTGATTTTTCTGCCTCAGCCTCCCAAGTAGCTGGGATTACAGGCAAGCCTCACCATGCCCAGCTAATTTTTGTGTTTTTTGTAGAGATGGGGTTTCACCATGTTGGCCAGGCTGGTTTCGAACTCCTGACCTCAGGTGATCCGCCCACCTCAGCCTCCCAAAGTGCTGGGATTACAGGTGTGAGCCACCATGCCCGGCCTAATAGTTGTAATTTTAGCAAAGATGGGGTTTCACCATGTTGACTGGGTTGGTCTTGAACCCCTGACCTCAGGTGATCCGCCCGCTTCAGCCTCCCAAAGTGCTGGGATTATAGGTGTGAGCCACTGTGCCTGGCCTGCCTGGTTTGTTGTTGTGGTGGTTATTTCTTTTTCTTTCTTTCTTTCTTTTTTTGGAGATGGAGTTTTGCTCTGTTGCCCAGGCTGGCGTGCAGTGGTGTGATCTCGGATCACTGCAACCTCCGCCTCCTGGGTTTGAGCAATTCTCCTGCCTCAGCCTCCTGAGTAGCTGGGATTACAGGCGCCTGCCACCCCACCTGGCTAATTTTGTATTTTTAGTAGAGACAGGGTTTCACCACGTTGGCCAGGCTGTTCTTGAACTGCTGACTTCAAGTGATCTGTCCACCTTGGCCTCGCAAAGTGCTGGGATTACAGGCATGAGCCACTGCGCCTGGTTCATCACGTCTGTTTTATTAGCAAAGCAAAAGCTTCCATAGAAGTCTTTCCCATTTCCCCTTAAGTTCTTAAATTTTTTTTAATCAGAATTGGGTCACATGGCCACTTTTAGCTGCAAAGGAAGCTGAGAAAGCAAGTCTCTGGCTTGTTAGTTTTAAGGAGGGAAGCTGCCAGAGAGCTTGCATCTGCACTGTTGACGCCAATATCATGTTCTTTCCACTTGACTGGTGATTTTCCCTGTTCAGATTAAACCCCATGAGTTATTACTGTAGCCACTTAACCCCTGTACTGTTATTTCATTTTTTTAAATTTCCCCTTTCTTTTCTTCTTTTTTTTTTGGAGACGGAGTCTCTCTGTCACCAAGGCTGGAGTGCTATGGCACGATCTTGGCTCACTGCAACCTCCGCCTTCTGGGTTCAAGCGATTCTCCTGCTTCACCCTTCCGAGTAGTTGAGACTACAGGCATGCGTCACCATGCCCAGCTAATTTTTGTATTTTTAATAGAGACAGGGATTCACCATGTTGGCCAGGCTGGTCTCGAACCCCTGACCTCAGGTGATCCACCCGCCTCAGCCTCCCTCCGCGCAGGGCCACTTTTCCCTTTCTCAAAAGTTAAACATATTTGTTTTTAAAAGAACCTTTCAAAAACTCTATTGTAAACAAAACCAGTGTTGCTTGCTTTAACTAGAAAAATAACAGTAAAAATTAAATACAATAAAAACAATCAGCTGCTACTACAGCAGCTAATGGTCTGAGCATGAGGCTGTTATTTCTCCGTTAAACTGGGAGAGGAGCACATGATGGAGATGTAGGTGTTAAAAGTCATAGTGGCACCCAGCAGACTGTCTAGCAACTTCGGAAAGCTCCCATGAGGATTAGAAAGGAAACCAGGTGCTTTAGTGCTGTGCCTGGATATCAGAGCCTCCTAAAGTCATCTTGTGTCCCAGGTGGCTACCTCCCACCTCTCAGGATCTCAGTCCTGCCCCACTCGGTCTATCCTGTGCCAGGCACTGAATAGGTTCTGGGAAGGAGAACTGAGAGTGGAGGGGTGTATCCTCTGGGTAGAGTGGGATGGGGTTGGATGGTTGATGTAAATTGTGTTAGGGAGAGAGTCTCAAGCTTTTTTCCTGTGCAAGGCATTTAATCAAGTCAATTGCCCTGGAGGGTTGGAAGTCATGTTGGCCCAGGAAATCAGCATAGGCTTCCTGGAAGAGGCCTCATTTAAGCTGCTGTAAAAGGATGGGTGGGAATCAGGCAAATGGACATTGTGTTGGGAGTAAAGGGCTGTCTGTGAAGAAGGAATAGCATGAAAAAGATACTCAAGTCGTTGTATTTATTTGAGAATGTGAGACTGGTCGGGGTCTGCCGTATTGACTAGGTTGATTGTTTTTTTTGGGGAGTTCGGGGAGAATTGAATACCTTGCCCAAGGCAATGGACACTGGGAGCCATTGATGATTTTAGAGCTGGGGAGTGATCAAACCTTCCCAGGATATGGAGCTTTGCACATAGGCAGCACTTGGACCAGTGTAAACTTATTCTTTCAGAAATCTATTTGTACTTGAAGGGAACTATCTCTTTATATTTCCTGCAATGCAATATGCACATCTCAGTCTCCCTAAGGAGAGAGCGTGTTAGGCTTAGATTTTTCTGAGTCAAGCATTGTGCTGCTGTGTTTTATGTTGAATTGAGCTTTGGGGTTGAGTTTCCTCTGCTGTGAACACCAGTTCCGGGGCTGGGTCTTCCTTCCTGCCCCCTCTTCCTACACCAGGCTGTACACACACAGCCGCTGGGCTGGTCCCAGACTCACTTGTCTCTGTGAACTGTTCCAATTGCCCTTGGAAACCTTGTAGTCAAGCTTACGATGATCCTGCCATAAAGCAGAGCCAGTAAAGCTCCGAGTGAGGGCAAGGCCCTGGTTTATTGCTCATTAGACATCTTTATTGGGTCTGCCCCAGGGGAGGGATTAAGAACCCTGACCTCCGAAGCTTTGAATTGAGTCACCATGGGAGGTGTTTTCCTTACGTGTGATTCTGCATATATCCAGAGTTCCAGAAGAAACATGTACCCTTTGAACCAAATAGCCCAATTCTAGGCAAAATTTCACTTGAGAAATTAATTGTATATGGGTGTTCATTGCAATGTTGGTTGTAAGGTTCACTGATTGGCACGCTGACCATTAAAGATCCAATAGTGGGGGATAGGTTATCTAATATTCATATAATGGAATACGATGAAAGCTGTAGAAACTTTTGTATAGGGTGTATACTATTGTCCTGAAAGATGGTCATGACCATAGTTTGAAATGAAATAATAACAACAAAAAACAAGCTTCTAAATAGGATGCATGATCGGATTCCATTTTAATTTTGAACACGAGTTCCTGTTTTTATTGGAAATGTCAACGTTGTTGTACATCAGAATGGTGGGATTTAGGAATATTTTATTTTTATTTTTTGAGACAGGGTCTTACTCTGTCACCCATGCTGGAGTGCAATGGTGCAGTCGTAGCTCACTGCAGCTTCAAATTCATGGGCTCAAGCAATTCTCCACCTCAGCCTCCCAAAGTGCTGGGACTACAAGCATACACCACCATACCCAGTAAATTATTTTATCTTTCTTTCATAACGAATCTTGCTATGTTGACCAGGCTGGTTTCTAACTCCTGGCCTCAAGCTATCCTCCTGCGTTAGCCTCCCAAAGTGTTGGGATCACAGGTGTGAGCCACCACACCTGGCTGGATTTACAATTATTAAAAGCACTTTTGCTTGTGTGTGTTGAATTTTTCTGTTGTTATCATGTGGAACGCCTAAAGACGTCTAGTGGAGGGCTCAAATGAGGCTCAGCCAGAATACTGTAAGAGCTTTGGGTATTTGAAAGAGGACATCCCACCCTTGGGGGAAGTCCAGTCTCTCAGGAGACTAAGATCTCCCCAGTCTAAAGCAGGGGTCAGCAAATTTTGTCTGTAAAGAGCTATAGTAAGTATTTTAGGTTTTGTGGACCATATGGCCTCTGTGACAGTCTGTCACTAAGATAGAGCCATAGATAAAAGGCTCTTGAAGGAAGCCACAGATAGTCTGGGCAACATGGCGAAAGCCCTTCTCTACAAAAAATTTAAAAAATTAGCAGGTCATGGTGGTGCATGCCTGTAGTCCCAACTAGTTAGGATGCTGAGGTGGGAAGATTGCTTGAGCCCAGGAGATTGAGGCTGCAGTGAGCTGAGATCGTGCCTGGGACACAAAGTAAGACCTTGTCTCTTACAATTTTTTTATTTTTATTTTTTTTTATCTATGGCAGCAGCCATAGATACATAGATAATATGTAAATAAATGACTGTGGCTGTGTTCCAATAAAACTTTATTTGCAAAAGCAGGCAGTGGGCTAGTTTGGCCTGTGGACTCTAGTTTGCCAATTTTGGATTCAGAGAAAAACAACGGGGTGGGGGGAGCGGTGGGGGAAGGAACAGAAGCTTAATTAATGGTTTCAGTGAGTGGTCAGCCAGTCCAAAAATAGCACCAATTGTAGGAAGGAACAAGCCAATGAAAACTGAAACGGCACAGGAAGGAACAAGTCAAGAAAATTGAAAAGGCGGATGTTTAAGCAGAGGGGTAAAGATAAGTTGTAACATTCTTTCTCCACATCGGCAGCTGCACTTGGACAAGACAAGGGGCCTGGGGTGAGGCAGTTTGGATTATGCTTTAGAGGGTCTAAAAGGCAAATCAGCATATTAAAGGCTCTGAAAAGTCCTGCTGGACAGACACCTGTTTACCATTGTTGAACCCAGCGTTTCCCACAGTCTTGTAATATACCACAGAATGCTTTTGTGGGTGTGAGTGTGCCCTACCCACATCCCATGGTCCAGGGGAAGTTTGGGGAAAGCCATCTCAAGCTGTTCCCCTGGATCCCACAGTCAGAAACACCAGATGCGCCGAACTCTAATGATGGAATTTACACAGGAGTCAAGACTTGTCTAATTATGGCAATTCTTACAGAAACAGTAAACACTCCGTACGAAAATGAGCTCTGCTACTCCTGTCATTGCAAAGGAAGAATTTGATTTCACCCCCTCAAAAATTTTTTATTGAGCACTGACTTTTTAAGGAATCACAGGGATTCTTTTTTTTTTTGAGACGGAATCTTGCCTTTGTTGCCCAGGCTGGAGTGCAGTGGCGCGATCTCAGCTCACTGCAACCACCACCTCCCGGGCTCAAGCGATTCTCCTGCCTCAGCCTCCCAAGTAGCTGGGATTACAGGCGTGCGCCACCAAGCCCGGATAATTTTTGCAGTTTTAGTACAGATGTGGTTTTATCATATTGGCCAGGATGGTCTCGATCTCCTTACCTCATGATCCGCCAGCCTTGGCCTCCCAGAGTGCTGGGATTACAGGCGTGAGCCACTGTGCCCAGCCAAGAATCACAGGGGCTTCCTTAAAAGAGACTAAGAACACACATCTCACAATCCAGAAGGTTGTTCTCTGTCAGGGGAATGTATCAGTTGCAGAGAGAAGTGGAAAACACAGAACTGATGAGTCTTGGGGTTGAGCCAAATCAGAATCACAGAATCTTAAAAAGGATAGGAAATTGGCCGGGTATGGTGGCTCATGCCTGTAATCCCAGCACTTTGGGAGGCCCAGGTGGGCGGATCACCAGGTCAGGAGATAGAGATCATCCTGGCTAACATAGTGAAACTCCCATCTCTACTAAAACTACAAAAAAATTAGCCGGGCGTGGCAGCAGGCGCCTGCAGTCCCAGCTACTCGGGAGGCTGAAGTAAGAGAATGGTGTGAACCCAGGAGGCAGAGCTTGCAGGGGGCCGAGATCGCACCACTGCACTCCAGCCTGGGTGACAGAGTGAGACTCCGTCTCAAAAAAAAAAAAAGAGGCAGGAAATTTAGCAAGCCTTCTTCAACCTCTTGTATCTGAGGCCCAGACTAAGGCAGCGGCTTGCCCAAAGTCGTCACTGCAGGTTCATAGAGGAGGTGGGACAAAAACTAGGGTGAAGGACACAGATTCCTTTTTTTTTTTTTTTTTGAAACGGAGTCTCTCTCTGTCACCCAGGCTGGAGTGCAGTGGCATGATCTTGGCTCACTGCAAGCTCCGCCTCCCAGGTTCACGCCATTCTCCTGCCTCAGCCTCCCGAGTATCTGGGACTGTAGGCGCCCACCACCACACCTGGCTAGTATTTTGTATTTTGTTTAGTAGAGACTGGGTTTCACCGTGTTAGCCAGGATGGTCTTGATCTCCTGACCTCGTGATCCGCCCACCTCGTCCTCCCAGAGTGCTGGGATTACAGGTGTGAGCCACCGCACCTGGCCGGATTCCATTTTTACAAAATATCCAGAAATGGCAAATCCGTGGAGACAGAAAGTAGATTAGTGGTTGCCAGGGGCTGGGGGAGAGGGGAATGGGGAGTGACTGCTAAGTGAGTATGGGATTTCCTTCGGGTGATGAAGATGTTTTGGAACTGCAGAGGGGTGATGGTTGTGATGCACTATAGGCCAGCCCCAGAATAGGGGCTTATCCTGGGGAGGGTTCTTAGATTCATCCAGGAAGGAATTCAAGTGAGCCAGTGGTGTTAAACAGCATAAACAGCAACTGTTACTGAAGCAGCAGTGTACAGCAGCCACAGAGGTGCTGCCCCTTGCAGAGCAGAATTGGCCTGTAGGCCGTGTGCCCAGAGTAGCAGCTCACAGGCAGTTCTGCAGTCACACTGATACCCACTTTTAGTTATATGCAAATTAAGGGATGGTTTATGCAGAACTTTATAGAAAAGGTTGGTAACTTCTGGGTTGTCAGGTTGTTGCCCTAGAAAGGGGTGGTAACAACTGGTCATGGTGCGATGGCTCATGCTTGTAATCCCAGCACTTTGGGAGGCCGAGGCGGTGGATCACCTGAGGTCAAGAGTTCAAGACCAGCCTGGCCAACATGGTGAAACCCTGTCTCTACTAAAAATACAAAAATTAGCTGGGTGTTGTGGTGTGCACCTGCAGTCCCAACTATCCAGGAGGCTGAGGCAGAAGAATCACTGGAACCCAGGAGGCAGAGGCTGCAGTGAGCCGAGATTGCGCCACTGCACTCCAGCCTGGGCCACAGAGCAAGACTCTGTCTCAAAAAGAAAAGTGGGGTGGTAACTTCTGGATGTTGCCATGGCACTGGTAGACTGACAATGGCACACTGGTGGGCAGGTCTTACAGGGAGGTACTTCTGCCCTGACCTGTTTTAGCTAGTCCTCAATTTGGTCTGGTGTCTGAGCCCCGCTTGCAGAGTTGAGTCCCACCTCCTACCTCAGTTGCATGATATAAATGTACTAAACGCTGCTGCACTGTGAACTTAAAATGGTTGCAATAGTAAATTTTATGTTATGTGAGTTTTACCCCAATTTTTCAAAAAGTAGGATGATTGAATAATTTTTTGCCCAAACCTAGACATCTTTTTTTTTTTTTTTTTTTTTTTTTTTTTTTTTTTTTTTTTTTGAGATGGAGTCTCGCTCTGTTGTCCAGGCTGGAATGCAGTGGCGCGATCTCGGCTCACTGCAAGCTCCACCTCCCGGGTTTACGCCATTCTCCTGCCTCAGCCTCCCGAATAGCTGGGACTACAGGCGCCCGCCACCTTGCCCGGCTAGTTTTTTTGTATTTTTTAGTAGAGTCACGGTTTCACCGTGTTCGCCAGGATGGTCTCGATCTCCTGACCTTGTGAACCGCCTGCCTCGTCCTCCCAAAGTGCTGAGATTACAGGCGTGAGCCACTGCGCCTGGCCAACCTGGACATCTTAGAGAGTAAAAGGGGCCTATCCCAGGTAAATCAGAAGGTGGGATCGCCCTGACTAAAACCGTCTTGTTCTGGCTCATAAGCCAGGGCTTCTTACTCCTGGATGCAACCTGGACTCAAGTTAACAGAAGTGTCTTCATTGTAACTAAAGTGTTACATTCTGCCCCATCCGGGCACCTCCCATTTTTAGAAAGTTGAACCTCTCCACAGTCCTGCTTTCCCCCACAGAGGGTAAAGGAATAGCGCTCAGGCTCCAACGACCATGTTTATCCCATGCTTTTGGGCCTTTGAATATGCGTTTCCTCTGCTGACACCAGCCTCCTCCTCTGCTTGGCTGACTTCTCTCAGTCTCAGTTGGGATACCTTCTCTTCTAGCAAAGCTTCCCTGACCACTGTTTGGGCTTGTATAACCCCCATATCTGTCCCATCAGGATACCTCCCAAATTTCAGTGTTTCCTGTCCTCCTCCCCTACTAGAGTGTGTCACCATTGTGATTAGGAACGTTCCCACCGCATTCCCTGCCCAGACAAGTAGACCATGAGAGCTTTTAATAGAGATTCGCCTGAAGGACATGGGCCCCCGTGAGCTGGGTCACGTGGTAATTAGAGCTTCAGCATTTGTTTCCCGTTATATTTGTTTTTTAGTTGTTTGTAGGTTTTTGCTTTTTTTTTTTTTAATTGCAGTAAAATATACATCACATAAAGTTTACCATTTTAACCATCTTTAAGTGTACAGTTTGGTGGTATTAAGTACATTCACATTGTTGTGTGACCATCATCACCATCCATCTCTAGAACTTTTTCATCTTCTCATTTTGAAAAACTGCATCCATTAAACAATAACTCCCCATTCCCCAGCCCCTGGCAACCACCATTGTACTTTCTGTCTTTATGAATTTGCCTATTCTAAACACCTCATATAAATGAAATTATACATACAGTATTTGTCCTTACATGTGTGCTTATTTCACTTAGCATAATGTCTAAAAGGATCATCCACATTGTAGCATATTGTAGCATTTCCTTCCTTTTGAAGACTGAATAATATTCCATTGTATGGATAGACTACATTTTGTTTATCCATCCATTGATGGACATTTAATTGTTTACACCTTTTGGTTATTATGAATAATGCTCCTTCAAACATTGGTGTACAAATGTCTGCTTTCAATGTTAGGGGGTATACTCTTAGGAGTAGAATTTCAAGATTCTGTGTTTAATTTTTTGAGGAACTCCCATACTGATTTCCACAGTGGATGTGCCATTTTATATTCACAACACCAGCAAGATATAAGGTTCCAATGTCTTCACATCCTCTCTAATAGTAGTTTGTGTGTGTGTGTGTGTGTGTTTTTAATTAGTAATAGCCACTCTCATAAGGTATAAGGTTCCAGTGTCTTCACATCCTCTCCAATACTTCTTTTGTGTGTGTGTGTGTGTATGTTTATTAAGTAATAGCCACTCTCATAAGGTATAAGGTTCCAGTGTCTTCACATCCTCTCCAGTAGTTGTTTTGTGTGTATGTGTGTGTGTGTTTAATTAATAGCCACTCTCATGGGTGGGAAGTGCCTTTTACATTTGAACACCATAACAAGCAGTTGTTTTAGTTAAGCCCATGTGGATTTTGGTAGAAATCTGATAGGAAGGCAGGGTGGGATCCACAATTCCAGCCACCCACGGGCAAGTCACAGCACTCCTCCAACCTCAGTTTACTCATCTGTAGAATGGAAGTTGTAATAGGACCTGCCTCTGGGTTGGTAAAGTGATGAAATGAAATAATCCTTGTAAAGCATTTAGTGTAGTGTCTGGCGCATGGTGTGAGCTTAATACACGATAGTTATTTTTATGCTTTGCTTCTGAAAGTGGGCAGGAGATAGTCTTAGCACCTCTACCTTTCAAATCGATGATGGAAAGACAGCTCAGAGGAAAACCTCTGGTATTGAGATGTAAAAAAAGCAGCTGTTTGCACAAACAACATTCACGGGCATAAAAAGGAATTTAAAAATTTACCAACAAGTCCAACCCAGGTCTCCAGCATGTTTTTTTTTTTTTTTTTTTTTTTTCTTTTCCATTTGTGCCTGTTCTCTTCCAGACATCCGTCATTTGTATAAACAACCTTTGCTATTGTCATGGCCTTGAATACAAAACAATATATCCTTTTTGCTTCCCCTACCAATTATCCTAAGTGCTTCCACTTCCCTGTGCATACCCCCTTACCTTTGGCTGAAATATGTTCTTTCAAAGTTGCCCTATTTACAGCTAAGGCAACCATCTTTTCTGATTCCAAACTCAAGACTTGTTGTGTGATGGGATTTTTGCCCAGGCTGGGAATTGGAGGTCTGCTCTTCCTGCTGACACGTTGCAGCTTTTGTAACATTTCAAATGTTTATGAGTCCTGGGTTGTTTCAACTAGGTGTAATTGCCAGGGGTATATCCTTGCTGTGTTTGGTTAGATAACACTGCAAAGGACATCTTTGTGCATATAACTTTTCTTTTGGATTACTTCCAGAGAATACATTTTTAGAAGTCTGATTACTGAGTTGAAAAGAAGTGTTTTGCCGGGGTGAGGGGAAAATATTTGATTTGGAGTCAGAAGGCCTGAATTCCAACCCCACCTCTACCCCTCACTAGCAGTGGGAATTTGAACTGGCTGTTTCTGGACCATATTTTTTTTCTCATCTGTAAGAATGGTGGTAATTAATAATTTGAACAGCACAACTTGTTGAGAAGATGAATGAGAGAAGGCACAAGATGCACAGAGTCACTTAGCATGGTGCCTGACTCTTGACGTGGGTCTCAAAAATGTTAGTTGAAAGTGAATATTGCCGAATTGCTTTTACAATTTACATTATCGCAGGACCAGATAAGGAAATCCATTTTCCCACACTCACGTCTACATTGAGTATTACTGTTTTCTTCTCTTAGGTGTTTTTTGCACACTGGCTTAATGCCTCCTATGGTTCAGACTCCAGATACAGCCATGAACAGGACCCAGGACCCTTCTTGCTAGGAGCTCACCATTTAGTGGAGGAAACAGAGGTAGTCACCAGGTATTCCTCAGTGCTGGGCGAGGGGGAAGCAGGAAGTGAGATATTGCAGCACAGAGGAGCACCTGAATAAGACCCACTCATGGAGCGTTAGAGAAGGCTTCCTGGAGGAGGTGGCATTGAGATTAAGCTAGGTAGTGAGGTAAGGGCAGTGCAGAGGCATGAAGGCGAGAAAGTGTACACTGTGTTTTGTGGCCTGTCTGGGGTTCATTGTGCTGAAGTATGTGGGTGTATGTGACAGACAGACAGATGGGGTGGTGTCAGTCATTAGAATGAAACTGGGGAGACGAAGAGGATCTGGATCCTGTCTGGCCTTTATTCAGAGGGCAGCAAGGAGACACGGGGGTGTTGAGCAGGGGAATGACATCCTGGCGCTTGCACGTTGGAGACACCCCTGGCTACTGCTAGGTGAATGGATAGGAGGAGGCCACAGCTGAGGCAGGATTGTCAGTGAGGAGGCTGATTTTATTTTATTTTATTTTATTTTATTTTATTTTATTTTATTTTTTTGTTTTGAGACGGAGTCTCGCTCTGTCACCCAGGCTGGAGTGCAGTGGCTGGATCTCAGCTCACTGCAAGCTCCGCCTCCCGGGTTCACGCCATTCTCCTGCCTCAGCTTCCCGAGTAGCTGGGACTACAGGCGCCCGCCACCTCGCCCGGCTAGTTTTTTTGTATTTTTTTAGTAGAGACGGGGTTTCACCGTGTTAGCCAGGATAGTCTCGATCTCCTGACCTCGTGATCCGCCCGTCTCGGCCTCCCAAAGTGCTGGGATTACAGGCTTGAGCCACTGCGCCCGGCCAACTATTTTATTTTTAAGACGGGGTCTGGCTTTGTTACCCAGGCCGGAGTGCTGTGATGTGATCTTGGCTCACTGTAACCTCAGCCTCCCAGGCTCAGACAATCCTTAGCCTCCTGAGTAGCTGGGACTATAGGCACGCACCACCACACCTGGCTAATTTTTGTATTTTTCAGTAGAGATGGGTTTTTGCCATGTTGCCCAGGCTGGTCTCCTTGGCTCAAGTGATCCTCCCACCTCGGCCTCCTAAAGTGCTGGGATTATAGGCATGAGCCATTGCGCCTGGCCAGAGGCTGATTTTAAATATCCCTTCTCTGTGAAATCTTCCCTGGCTAGACCTTCTCACATTCCCTCTTTTTTTGTCACTTATGTAACATTCTGGAGCTTGTCCTTACCTTGTTTTTTTTTTTGTTTTTTGTTTTTGTCCTTTTTTTCATCTTCGTGAATCACCATTCCATGGGAGCAGGGTTTTTTATTTGTTTTGTTCACTGCTGTGTCCCCAGCGCCTGGCCCAGAGCCTGGTACGTAGATGCTTGCTAACTGTGAGAAGGAAGGAAGGAAGGGAGGGAGGGAGGGCGGGCCACAGTCATGGGGACAGAGACAAGAGGATGTACATACTCCGGTGATACTTGACATTTTGACCGGGCCCTTTCTGGAGGACAGACCTCCTGTGCACAGCAGCCCTTCTCTGGGAGGACATCAGCGTGCACTTTGCCAATGCGTTCCTGGCTCTTTTCGTGGCTCACTGCACAGGATGGATTTGCAGATTTGGGGGCTAAGGTCACATTCTGGAAGATGCTGGAAGGTGTCAGGACCAGCCCACGCCCCTCGCCACATGGTGGCATTCCCAGGAAGTGGCAGCCAGAGACTGAATAAATGACTGATAAGCTCTCTGATCGAATTTTAGGGCGTAATTATGAAAGATCTTAAACAGCTGTTAGAATGAATCAACGCCTCTGAATCTGGGAGAAGAGCTGCCAAACTGTTTGGTTTTGAATGGAAGTGCTTTTCTTCCCTTCTCTCTTGTGAATCGCTCAGATTTCCCCAGGAGGCTTCAAGCTCCATGGCTGCGTCCTCAGCATCAAGCATAGAACCTGGCGCTTGGGAGGGAGGCAGTGAGAGTTGGCGGAAGTAGGGTCAGAAGGCTGGACAAATGAATGCTTTCGAATGACTCCTGTTGAATTTCAGCACCTGTTGCTCTTGGGTGACTCCCTTCTCAGACAAATGATTTTTTTCCCGCACGAAATGGCAGAAGATGGGAATTTTGCACTTTGCAAATTAAGCTTGGGGAGATCAAGCTTGTGGACTTGGCAGGTTCAGCAACAGTAGAGAAACACTCATTGCTAGTCCACTTCCTGGGGTCAGACTGATGTCCCCTCTCTCACACTCCTACCACAGCCTCCTGACCTCCCCAGATGGATGCCTTGTTTTCCATCTGTTCAACGTGCTGCCCTCCATGATAATTTACATACATATGAAACTAGAGGTGGCTCAGACTTGGTTTCCCTTCTTTCTCTGGGGAGGTCTTGTTGACTTGGCTTTGGTCATAATGCTCAGCTAATATACTGTTTAAAAAAAGAGGCAGGGTGGCCGGGTGTGGTGGCTCACGTCTCTAATCCCAGCACTTAGGAGGCCGAGGCAGGTGGATCACGAGGTCAGGAGATCAAGACCATCTTGGCTAACATAGTGAAACCCTGTCTCTACTAAAAATACAAAAAATTAGCCAGGTGTGGTGGTGTGCACCTGTAATCCCAGCTACTGGGGAAGCTGAGGCAAGAGAATCGTTTGAACCTGGGAGGCGGAGGTTGCAGTGAGCCGAGATCACGCCATTGCCCTCTAGCCTGGGTGACACACCGAGACTCTGTCTGTAAATAAATAAATAGCCAGGTGTGGTGATGGATGCCTGTAATCCCAGCTTCTCAGAGGCTAAGGCACGAGAATCACTTGAACCTGGAAGGCGGACTTTGCAGTGAGCCAAGATTGTACCACTGGACTCCAGCCTGGGCTACAAAGTGAGACTCTGTCTAAAAAAATAAATAAATAAATAAATAATAAATAATAGTGAACATGTCCACCCCAAGAATAAATAGCATCTAGCCTCTTTGTGAGTGGGCTTCACAAATGTTTTCGAAGAGGCTAACATCTCTTAAATCAAGTGTAACATATGCGATTTAAAAGAAAGCTTTAAAGCATACAGTTAAATTGGTTTCCTTGTATTTTACAGCAGGTTAAATGAAAACCTGAGAATCATGGGTTTCTAGATTTGGCTAGGACTTTAAAATATTACGGAGCCATCTACTATGGTGGTTTAAAAACTCCTTTTACTAGGCTGGGCATGGTGGCTCAATCCCAGCACTTTGGAAGGCCGAGGCAGGAGGATCATGAAGTCAGGATTTCAAGACCAGCCTGGCCAACATAGTGAAACCCTGTCTGTACTAAAACTACAAAAATTAGCCAGGTGTGGTGGCATGCGCCTGTAGTCCCAGCTACTCAGGAGGCTGAGGGGAGAGAATTGCTTGAACCTGGGAGCCAGAGGTTGCAGTAAGCTGAGACCACGCCATTGCACTCCAGCCTGGGTGGCAGAGTGAGACTCCATTTCAAAAAGAAAAACAGGCCGGGCCTGGTGGCTCACACCTGTAATCCCAGCACTTTGGGAGGCCGAGGTGGGTGGATCACGAGGTCAGGAGATTGAGACCATCCTGGCTAACACGGTGAAACCCCGTCTCTACTAAATATACAAAAAATTAGCCGGGCGAGGTGGCGGGCGCCTGTAGTCCCAGCTACTCGGGAGGCTGAGGCAGGAGAATGGCATGAACCCGGGCGGCAGAGCTTACAGTGAGCTGAGATCACGCCACTGCTCTCCAGCCTGGGCAACAGAGCAAGACTCCGTCTCAAAAAAAAAGCAAAAATAAAAACCCAACCAACCAAACAAAAAGCAAATCCCAAATAACTCCTTTTACTTTTCTTTGTTCATTGATTTATTAATTCATTCACTGACTCATTTGTGCAACTGTATTTACATACCAGGCATCTGCTAGGCATTTGCAATGGTAACTTGAGAGGCAGTTCAAGACACAAAGCAGATGATGGGTCACAGAGGCACTGTCTGGTGTAGAGGAGTGTGGACCAAGGGACTTACTTTATCTTATCCTTCCCCTTTTGTTTCCATGCAGTATAGTCACTGAGGTGGGTTCAAGGTTCCCAAAGTGGGGTGACATTTGTGTACCATTGATCCTAATTCAGCAAATGGTTGCTCTTGGTGACTCTTTTCCCAGGAAAATCCATGCAGAGAAGCATTCATTCCACATTTGGGCAGGTGAGCTGGCGTGACAGTGTGAGGTTAATGTGGATGCAGCAGGTGCCTGCCCTCAGGGTGGAGCTCCTCTGTGTGACTCAGTGAAACTGATAGAGGTCTCTGGGTGAGGGTTGGTGGACTGAGCCTCTGGCTTGTGAAACTGATAGGGGTCTCTGGGTAAGGGTTGGTGGACTGAGCCTCTGGCTGAACGCTTCACGGCTCTTTGGTTCTGTCATTCAGTAGCCACAGCCACAGCTAGAGTAACTCATCTTATGTCCCAGATTGTTTAGAGTCATTTGGCATGAGAATCATGGTACCTGGACGGACTTATTTAGCATCTTAGAGAGTGGGCAGCAGGGGCAGAAGAATAATTCTTCATTCATTTACCTAGTAACTCAACAATGATTTATTTCTCTATTCAATAATCAGGTACTTGGTACTTTTATGTGCCAGGCTGCTGTGCTAGCCACTAGGGATTTGGGGTGTCCTCTGGGGGACTTACCATTGAATGGGAGAAGCTGATGTGAAGGATGACGTCCTATTAAATGCAACAGTGCAGCTATGCTGAGTCCTGCCAAGCCTCTGAGTGTATGTGGTGCTCTGTGAACAGGTAGCAGGGGGTTGCACCGGCTTGAAGGGAGACAGAGATGTGTGAACTGTGGTCTGAGGGGTGGACTTGTGTCTATGTATGAGCAAGACAGGTGTCCCAGAGAACAGGCATAGCATGTGCAAAGGCCCCGAGGAGGCATTTGGAGGGCTTCAAAGAGGTACAATGTCCAAACACTGCTGATGAGCAGAAGCAGGTACCAAGTAACTCAGCACCTTGAATGCTCAGCAGCTACCTCCTTTAAGTCAAGCGAGTTGTCCAGAACCACCAGTTCCAATTCTAGGCAATCAATCCTCCTATTTGCCCCCATATCCCGCATTTAAAAATTGACATTTGTTACCCAGTTGTAATTGCTGTGTGTGTATGTGTGTGTTTCTTACAGAAGACTGTGAGTTGCATGGTTGCCGGGGATATTTCATGCTCATCTTTGTACACACCGTAGGTGCTCAATAAACGTATCAGAGGACAGGGAAGATTGTTATTGAGCACGTACTGTGGGCTCAGCACTATTTATGCACACGTACATATAAGGCTACAAAATCGAAAAGCCAAAAGGAGCATACGTTTTACAAGCTGGAGTAGATGCCAGCGGATGCATTTGGAGCTTTTGAAAGCTTTTGTGCCGTCTGTTCCCATACTGCCAGAACTCCGGAACTGAGGCTGTCATCCTGTGTCTCCGTAGACCTGCTGAAACTCAGCCTGCTGGGACGAGTCTGCTTTCCCCCCTCCTGTTTCTACCATGGAAGTGTGTGGACAGCCCCATTCACGATGACATGTGACACCACTGGCTTTCCCCGGCAGTCACACCCCCTGACCCAGGGCCTGCCAGCTTCGGTAAGTGGGGCCCATGCTTGACCGAAGCTTGAGGGCTGGAGTGTCCAGGGACGTGGAGAGCGCCTGTGGGTTCTGCCAGAAAATTTTCTCTCTGTCCTTTGAATCCTGTCATTGTTCCGTGTCTCATGTACTGGCTATTACGTATGTATCCCCGATCAGGGTTTCCAGAGGTCACAGGGGCTGGCCCTAAAGGCCAATGGCCCTGATTCTGGGTGGGATTCTGGAGCCTTAGAACTCTGGTGGGGATCTTTGTGGATGGAAATTTTCCAATTCTCAGATCCTTCATATCTGTCCCTCCGTTCTACCTCTAACCGTGTCTAGACAGTGTTCTCCAGTTTGGGGAGATGGAATCTGTTAGCACCATCGAGCGTGTAAGGAAGAGAAAATATCAAAATCTGTCTGCCTTTCTTTCCTGGAGGCTGCTGAGTGAGTCAGAGCCGGGGGAGCAGTGTGGGGCCCCAAGGAAGGGAAGTGGAGAGGCTTGTATTTAACTAAAATACCTTCTACTTTTTTAGTCCATCTAGGTGGGGGCTGGCTGGGGGCAGTTTCACAGGGAAGAAAACACTGGCATGAAGAGAGCCTGAGGGATCGAGAGCAGCAACTTACCTGGCACTTTTTAAGACCAGAAAGGAATAAAAAATAATTTTTAAAAAGACAGAGCTGAGGCCGGGCCTGGTGGCTCACACCTGTAATCCCAGCACTTTGGGAGGCCGAGGTGGGCAGATCACCTGAGGTCAGGAGTTTGAGACCAACCTGACCAACATGGAGAAACCCTATCTCTACTAAAAGTACAAAATTAACTGGGGGTGGTGGCGCATGCCTGTAATCCCAGCTACTTAGGAGGCTGAGGCAGGAGAATGGCTGGAACCTGGGAAGAGGAGGTTGCTGTGTTGCACCATTGCACTCCAGCCTAGGCAACAAGAGTGCAACTTGGTCTCCAAAAAAAAAAAAAAAAAAAAAAATACAGAGCTAAGTGGGTAGTGGACTTGAGGTTAGGTTTCAGCCGGGTGACTGTAGGCAAGTCTGGTGACCTCTCTGGGCCCTTTCCCTTCATCTCCATGAGGGAGATAATGATGATGCCTTCATTCCTGCCTTTCGGGGTTGCTGGAGGATTAATGAGAGAGGAAGGCCCCTGCTTTGAGAAAACAGATCTCATAGCAGCGTGAACAAGAGGCTTATGCCCCAAGCTGCTGCAAAATGGGGTCTCCTAATTGTACCCACTAAATAGGGTTGTGAGGAGGATGAGATTTATAAAACACAAGAAGCATGTCACACAGCTCGAGATCTTACTCACGGGAAGCCCTCACAGTTGGACGTTTCTCTTTTTATTAAGAATATGAAGGCAGTCAGCATAAAATGTGTGTTCAACAGAAAAGAACCACAAGCAAACAAATAACAAAAGCAGGTTGAGTGAGAAAAATGAGAATGGCTTCTTTTTATGGCATCTGGAAGGGTGGGAGAGGGGAAAGAAAAGGAACTAAGGGACGATTGGGTGGGGTTGGTGCCTAGGGCATGGGTTCCAAGGTCACTAACCAGCTTTATGCTCCCAGGCACCCCCGAGCTGCGAGCTGCGTTGCTGTGTGACCTGCAGCAGGTCACTTGCCTTCTCTGTGCTAGGTGCTTAGCATACACTTGTGATTAGGATCACCTGGGATGTGGGCAGGCTCTGCAGTGGGAAAACGGGGTAACAGGAGTGAGGGAATGTGAGGACGCTCCCACTGAGGCCTATTCAGGGAGGAGCATGTGTGGTGTGAGTTTGGTGTCAAACCTGGTTTTAAATCCTGGCTTCGCGTCTTGCTTCCTGGGTGACTCCAGACCAGTTAGTTGGCCTCTCTGAGCTGGTTTCCTTATCTGTATAGCAGAGATCACTGCTGTTTGCCGTAAGTGCTGGCCTCTAGATGAGCTGAGTCGGGAAAACCCTCCAGCAAGTGTTGATGCTTTTTCTACACCCTTAGAGCTGGAACGAACTTCAGGGATGGACGTTTAGTCCACTCCCCTTGTCCAGAGCTCAGAGACTGGGAGAGGCAGGTCCAAGCCTGCCTGGTGAGGTCAGCGGAGGGCTGTCGTAACAGAATCTGGGGCTTAGGACTCTGTCCCATTTCTCTAAACCATTCTGCTTCAACCCAGACGCTGACTGTTTTCCAAACTTACTTTTTCGTTTGTTTTGTTTAGCAATTGCTTCTCCATTCTCGATGTTCCTAACCCCCATGGGTCCACAACCATAACCATGGCCACGCGGGTCGAGGTGGGCTCCATAACGCCTTTGACGGCCGTGCCAGGCCTGGGTGAGATTGGCAAGGAGGAGACCCTGACGAGGACCTACTTCCTCCAGGCCGGCGAAGCCTCTGGGGCTCCTCCAGCCCGGATCTTGGAAGCAAAGAGCCCCCTGCGGAGTCCGGCCCGCTTACTCCCTCTGCCAAGGCTCGCCCCCAAACCCTTCTCGAAGGAGCAGGACGTGAAATCTCCTGTTCCATCTCTGCGGCCCATTTCAACTGGACCTTCTTCCTCTGGGGGGCTCTCTGAGGAGCCAGCAGCAAAGGATCTGGACAAGAGGATGCCTGGCTTGGTGGGGCAGGAGGTGGGCAGTGGGGAGGGCCCGAGGATGGGCTCGCCCCTCTTCAACAAGGCTGTGTTCCCGCGGCCCAGCCCCAACACCATGATTCTCTTCGAAACCACCAAAAGCGGCCCCACTGTGGGGAAGGCGGTCCGTGAGGGGGCCGAGGAGGCCAAGCCGGGTGTGTCTGGCTCCCGGCCTGAGGTGGCCGCCAAGCCCACCCTGCTCACCCGAAAGCCTGCGGGGACCCTTCCCCGGTCAGGCCCCCTGTCTCAGGACACAAAGTCACCTGTACCCCAAGAGGAGGCAGGCCAAGACCAGCCTCCTTTAAAGGCCAGCAGTGTGGAGGACACGGCATGCCCTGTTGTGGAGCCCAGGCCTCGCCTGAAGAGGAGGCCCGTGTCTGCCATTTTCACGGAGTCCATTCAGCCTCAGAAGCCAGGCCCTGGTGCAGCGGCCACCGTGGGCAAAGTGCCCCCCACCCCTCCCGAGAAGACGTGGGTGAGGAAGCCCAGGCCCTTGTCCATGGACCTCACGGCCCGGTTCGAGAACAAAGAGGCCTTGCTGAGGAAGGTGGCCGATGAAGGAAGTGGAGCCCCAGCAGGGGACATGGCTGGGCTAGAGAGGCCCAGAGCAGCGTCCAAGATGGACAGGGAGTGTTTGGTCAAGGCGGAGGCTCCTCTTCATGATCCTGATTGGGACTTCCTAGAGGTGGCCAAGAAAATCCGTGAACAGAAGGAGAAGATGCTTTCGAAGCCAGAGACGGGCAGCCCCAGAGCCCTGGGGGGCTCAGCCAGGGTCACCCCCAGCAATGACCAGAGTCCCCGGGAAGAAAGGGCCAAGCTGGACCCAGAGCCAGAGAAGGCTGCTGAGTCCCCCTCGCCCAGGCTGGGAAGGGGCCTAGAACTTGCTGAGGTTAAGAGCAGAGTGGCGGACGGGGAGGCCCTGGCAGGGGGAGAGTGGGCCTCTAGGAGGAGCGTTAGGAAGTGCATCAACCTGTTTCGGGAGGACAGCACCTTGGCCTTGGCAGTGGGGTCTGAACCCCGCCTGGCCACCCCCGCGTCCCCACTGGTGGCACCAGAGCCGGAGAAAGGGGTTGTCAGCGTCCAGGAGCGGATCAGAGGCTGGACTGCCGAGAGCTCCGAGGCCAAGCCCGAGGTCAGGAGGAGGACGTTCCAGGCTCGGCCACTGTCGGCGGATTTGACCAAATTGTAAGTAGGCGCATCCTACGCCCCTCCCTCAGCCGCCCACCCACAGGCCCTGAGGAGAAGGGAACCAGGCTCCGTGCTGGGCACCTGTTGCCCCCCTCAGTTTACCCATAGCCCAAGAGGAGGTCGTGGCAGGGTCCATTTCTCAGATGAGGAAGGTGCGGCACGGAGAGGCAGTGCAGCTTCCCTCTGGGTATGGCCAGCCGGGGGGCCTGGAGCTGTTTTCATGGCTTTTCTCAGCTTCAGGTGTGCTGTGTGATTGAACTGGCTGGTGTGTGCCCATTTCACGGAGGCAGGGCAGAAGGGTGAAATACTGTGAGGAGGTGGGAGCTGGATGGCATTCCGGCTGAGCCTGTCTCCATAGCTAAGCCTTTCTTCCCTGAAGGCAGAGAGAGAACACTTCAGACTGGGCCTAAGCCTCTATGAGTGGCCCAGAAAATAAACTCAGAGGAGTCAAGGTAACTTGGGCAAGTCAGTTGGTTAATACTGATATTCTAAGTCAGTTGGTTAATACTGATATTCTTTTTTTTTGAGATGGAGTCTTGCTCTGTTGCCCAGGTTGGAGTGCAGTGGTGTGACCTCCACTCGCTGCAGCCTCTGCCTCCCGGGTTCAAGCAGTTCTTCTGCCGCAGACTCCCGAGTAGCTGGTATTACAGGTGCCCGCCACCACGCCCAGCTAATTTTTGTATTTTTAGTAGAGATGGGGTTTTACCAGGTAGGCCAGGCTGGTCTCAAATTCCTGACCTGAGGTGATCCGCCCATCTCGGCCTCCCAAAGTGCTGGGATTACAGGCGTGAGCCACTGTGCCCGGCCTAATACTGATATTCTAAGTCAGTTGGTTAATACTGATCTTCTGAGTCATTTGGTTAATAATGATATTCTAAGTCAGTTGGTTAATACCAATATACTAAGTCAGTTGGCTAATAATGATATTCTACATCAGTTGGTTAATAATGATATTCTAAGTCGGTTGGTTAATACCGATATTCTACATCAGTTGGTTAATATCGATATTCTAAGTCAGTTGGTTAATAATTATATTCTAAGTCAGTTGGTTAATAATGATATTCTAGGCTGGGTGCGGTGGCTCATGCCTGTAATCCCAGCACTTTAGGAGGCCGAGGTGGGTGGGTCATGAGGTCAGGAGTTTGAGACCAGCCTGGCCAACATGGTGAAACTCCATCTCTACTAAAAATACAAAAATTAGCTGGGCATGGTGGCACACATCTGTAATCCCAGCTACTCAGGAGGCTAAGGCAGGAGAATCGCTTGAACCTGGGAGGCAGAGGATGCAGTGAGCCGAGATCACACCACTCCAGCCTGGACAACAGAGCAAGACACCATCACACACACAAAAAAAGAAAGATATTCTAAGTCAGTTGGTTAATAATGACATTCTAAACTTGGCCCACTTCCCACAAGTGGCCACAACAGAGAGATGCCACTGGGCATGATCGACTGGCTCTTAATGGCATGCATGCCACTGACATACTTTGTCCAGGGTGGAGCTTGCAAAGGCAGGATCTCTGGGCAGACTGCCCTCCCTGCCCTGGGAACCAGGACAGCCAGCCAAGCCAAAGCTAGACCACTGGCTCTCAGTGCTTTAGAATAACCCAGAAAAAATACCAGTGCCTGGGCCCCACCCCTAGAGATTCTGATTCACTTGATTTGGGGAGGGTCTCATATTTTGGTAGTTTTTATTTTATTTTTTATTTTTATTTATTTATTTATTTTTGAGATGGAGTTGCTCTGTCGCCCAGGCTGGAGTGCAATGTCACGATCTCAGCTCACTGCAACCTCTGCCTCCCGGGTTCAAGCAATTCTCCTGCCTCAGCCTCCCGAGTAGCTGGGATTACAGGGGCAGGCCACCACACCCAGCTAATTTTTGTATTTTTAGTAGAGACGGGGTTTCACCATGTTAGGCTGTTCTCGAACTCCTGACCTTGTGATCCACCCGCCTTGGCCTCCCAAAGTGCTGCGATTACAGGGGTGAGCCACCGCGCCCGGCCCACATTTTGGTAGTTTTTAAAAGCTTCCAAGTCGATCTTATGTGCAGCCAGGCCTGACAACCCCTGAGTTAAGATATCAGAGAAGGACACCTATGCCAGGGTCCTAATATGCTTCCTCTCACTGTGTCATCGAAGAGCCTTGGAGAGGCTGTGTGGTTATCTGTCAGATGGGAAAACTGAGGCTTTGAGTTGAGACACAACTCCTCTCAGCCTCACATATCCTAGGAGGCAGACCCTGGGTTGCTGAGAGTAGGTTAGGTTTAAGTGGTTTCATTTCTCTCCCTTTCCTTTTCTTCAAAGTCCCCAGCTCTGAACTAAACACGTGCTACATCTTCAGGTATTTACACCAGAGAGCTCTCCCGGGAGGGAAAGCTTCTAGCTCCACCCCCTCTTCCCTTTTTAAGGTGGGGAAAACGAGGCCCAGAGAGGGCCCTGGTGATCCAGAGAGGCAGAGACAGACCTCGGCCCCCACACATTCCTTGACATCCCACTACCCTTCAGTCTGGGGGCTGCTCTGAGGTGGGGCTGCTCTTTTACCTGGCATTGCTAACAACAGCCATTCATTATCCCTCCTGGGGCATCTCCGCTCTTCCCTAAACGCCCTCACATAGCTATTAGGGCCTTGAGCAGCCTCTTATCTGCCCCATAAAAGGGATGGGGAGGTGTTAATTATCCCCGTTTTATAGATGAAGAAACAGAGGCTCAGGTGAGGTCACAAGCCTAACCCAAGCTCCCCCAGTGAAGAGGCAGTAGAGCTGGGACTGGCACCTGGGTGTCTTCCCCCAGCCTGGGGCTCCTTCCACCCCGGTAATGCTGTGTTTAAGGTAGGCTCTCCCCACTGGGCAGTTCTCCTTTTGGTAAGGGGAAAGGAAATGTCCTTTCTTAAGGTTACTTGGCCTGGGCTCCTGAGCTGGTGTGTGGGCTGGGGGGAGTAACAGCTTCCAGCTCCGTAAAGGTAACTCAGATCTCTGCACCAGGTTTTCAAGTTCAGCTTCAAGCAACGAAGTGAAATATGAGAAGAGTGCCGAGCTGAGCGGCGAGTTTCTTAAGGAACCGAGAGAAAAGGTAAGGAGTGGCTATGTGGCACATCTCTCATTAACCAGCAGGCAGTTATAGCTGCGGGGGAGCCTCCATGATCTTCTAGACCCCGGGAAGACTCAGAAACGTGTCATGCACACGATAAAACATTTTTTCTTCTAATGTTGGGACTATGAAGTCCCTTCTGGCATGAAGAGTGGTGACTCCCTACTCCCAGGTGTTAAATGCTGTTTACAAATGTATCAGGCGTTTTTTTCTTTGCAAATAGGCAGAGGGGCACGTCTTTCTTATATAGGAGTGCCTGCCTTATTAAAATACTAAAATTTAGGTTTAAGATGTTAATAGAAACTCCTTCAAGGTCTTTCATAATGGTTCTTCCTGCCTTCCCCCTACTTCCCACCTAGCCATAGAAGGAAGAAGTAGGTGGCTGGGCACATTGGCTCACATCTGTAATCCCAGCACTTTGGGAGGCTGAGGTGTGGTGGGAGGATTGCTTGAGCCCACAAGTTTGAGACCAGCCTGGGCAACATAGTGATACTCTTATCTCTAAAAGAAAAAAATTTTGTTTTGAAATTAGCCAGATGTGGTTGTGTAAACCTTATAGTTCTAGTTACTCCAGAGGCTGAGGCAGGAGGATGGCTTGAGTCCAGGACTTTGAGGCTGCAGTGAGCCATGATCACACCACTGCACTCCAGCCTGGGCGACAGAGTGAGACCTGTCTCTAAAAAAATAAAAATATAGGCCGGGCGCGGTAGCTCACACCTGTAATCCCAGCACTTTGGGAGGCCAAGGTGGGCGGATCACAAGGTCAGGAGATCAAGACCATCCTGGCTAACACAGTGAAACCCCGTCTCTACTAAAAACACAAAAAAATTTAGCTGGGCATGGTGGTGGGCACCTGTAGTCCCAGCTACTTGGGAGGCTGAGGCAGGAGAATGGTGTGAACCCAGGAGGCGGAGCTTGCAGTGAGCCGAGATTGTGCCACTGAACTCCAGCCTGGGCGGCAGAGCGAGACTCTGTCTCAAAAAAAAATAAAATAAAATAAAAAATAAAAAATATAAATATAAATGTAAATATAAATTAAGACAAAAAGAAAGAAGTAGGTTACCAGCAATTAAATTGCTTAAAAATTATTTTTATTTCATTTTAATAAGAGAAAACTCATAAAATTAACTGCTAGCTATAATGGTTGATGCTTTCTGCAGAGTCTTAGTTTTTTTTGAAAAAACAGCTTTAATTGAGATACAGTTGACATACAGGAAAGAGCACAGATTTAAAACATTCAACTTGGTGAGTTTCTGTATGTGTGTACACCTGTGAAACTACCATCACAGTCACAATAGCAAACATCTCCATCACATGCAAAAGGTTCCTCATGCAACTTTGTTTGTTTGTTTTTTTTTTTTGGAAACGGAGTTTTGCCCTTGTCGCCCAGGCTAGAGTGCAGTGGCACGATCTTGGCTCACAGCAACGTCCGCCTCCCAAGTTCAAGTGATTCTCCTGCCTCAGCCTCCCTAGTAGCTGGGATTACAGGCATCCACTACCACGCCTGGCGAATTTTTGTATTTTTAGTAGAGATGGGGTTTCGCTATGTTGGCCAGGCTGGTTTCGAACTCCTGACCTCAAGTTGTCCACCCACCTTGGCCTCCCAAAGTGCTGGGATTACAAGTGTGAACCACCATGCCCGGCTGCCACTTTGTAATCTCTCCCTTCCCCTGGTCTTCCCAGCCCATCACAGGTCTGCTTCCTGTCCGTGTAGATTAGTTTGCATTTTCTAGACTTGAATATAAATGGAATCAGTCCTCTTTTATTTTGCCCTTGCTGCTTCACTCAGAGTAGTTATGTTGAGATCATTCATGGTGTAGCATGTATCAGTAGTTCATTCCTTTCTGTTGCTGACTGGTATTCTATTGTGTGAGTAGACCACAATTTGTTTATCCATTCATCTTTTGATGGACAATTAGGTTGTTACCAGTTTGGGGCAATTACCAGTGAAGCTGCTGTGAACATTTATGGACAAGGCTTTGTAAGAACTTCTATTTCTTTTCTTTTCTTTTTTTCTTTTTCATTTATTTATTTTTTTATTTTTGAGACGGAGTCTCGCTCCGTTGCCCAGGCTGGAGTGCATTGGTGCGATCTCGGCTCACAGCAACATCCGCCTCCCAGGTTCAAGTGATTCTCCTGCCTCAGCTTCCTGAGTCACTGGGACTACAGGCGCCCGCCACCACGCCCAGCTAATTTTTTGTATTTTTAGTAGAGACAGGGTTTCACTGTGTTAGCCAGGATGGTCTTAATCTCCTGACCTCGTGATGCGCCTGCCTCGGCGTCCCAAAGTGCTGGGATTACAGGCATGAGCCACCGTGCCTGGCCTTTTTTTTTAAATTTTTGAGACAGAGTCTCACTCTGTTGCCTGAGATAGTACAGTCACATGATCTCGGCCCACTGCAACCTCTGCCTCCTGGGTTCAAGTAATTCTCATGCCTCAGCCTCCTGAGTAGCTGGGACTACAGGCACGTGCCTCTATGCCCATTTAATTTTTTGTATTTTTAGTAGAGATGGGGTTTCACCATGTTGGCCAGGCCAGTCTTGAACTCCTGACCTCAGATGATCTGCCTGCCTTGGCCTCCCAAAGTGCTGGGATTATAGGCGTGAGCCACGGCATCCGGCCAGGACTTCTGTTTTCTTTTCTCTTGGTTAAACATTTAGGAATAGAATGGCTGGATCATATGGTAGATGCATGTTTTATGTTTTAAGACACCTCTGTGGAGTTTTAAAAATAATACCAGTGCTTGATTTCGAGCTTGTACCCATCTCAGTAAATCACCAACAAAAGTGGGCTGGCTTTGAATGGCAATACCCACCACCACTCTCGTAGGCGGCGGTTTGCCCTGCAACTTTTATTATTGCATTTTCTGAATCATTTCTTTGAAAATGGTTAGGGGGGGATCCAATTTAAGTAATTAAAGCTCCTTATATTTGTATTAAAATGCTGTAGTGACAGTAGCGGCAAGGGCAAAAAGGCTGTGTGTAGTGAGAGTGGCAAAATGCTGATTGTCATTAAATTGGGAGGGGTGGGTTGGGCAAGTTCATTATTTTCTCTGTAATTTTGTGTATGTTTGAAACTTTAAAGAAGGGAATAGTTAAGAAAGAAACACTTGCTTTACATGTGATGAGATTTTATCTCTGTAAGTAGACTTTGTATGTGTGTGTATGTGGGTGTGTTTATTGTAGTAAAATACACATAACAAACTGGACGCCGTGGCTCATGCCTATAATCCCAGAACGTTAGGAGGCCAAGGTGGGAAGATTGCTTGAGGCCAGGAGTTTGAGGCTGCAGTGAGCTCTGATTACGCCACTGCACTCCAACCTGGGCAACAGAGCGAGATGCTGTCTTTATTGTATTTATTTATTTATTTATTTTGAGATAGAGTTTTGCTCTTGTTGCCCAGGCTGGAGTGTAATGGCACGATCTCGGCTCACTGCAACCTCTGCGTCCTGGGTTCAAGCGATTCTCCTGCCTCAGCCTCCTGAGTAGCTGGGATTGCAGGCATGTACCACCACCCCCAGATAATTTTGTATTTTTAGTAGAGACGGGGTTTCTCCATGTTGGTCAGGCTGGTCTCGAACTCCTGACCTCAGGTGATCTGCCCGCCTCGGCCTCCAAAAGTGCTAGGATTACAGGCATGAGCCACCGTGCCTGGTTGAAATCCTGTCTTTAAAAAGAAAAAAGTACACATAGCACAAAACATACTATTTTAACTTTTTTTTTTTGAGACGGAGTCTCGCTCTGTCGCCCAGGCTGGAGTGCAGTGGTGCGATCTCGGCTCACTGCAAGCTCCGCCTCCCAGGTTCACGCCATTCTCCTGCCTCAGCCTTTCGAGTAGCTGGGACTACAGGCGCCCGCCACCACGCCCGGCTAATTTTTTGTATTTTTCAGTAGAGACGGGGTTTCACTGTGTTAGCCAGTATGGTCTCGATCTCCTGACCTCGTGATCTGCCCGCCTCGGCCTCCCAAAGTGCTGGGATTACAGGCGTGAGCCACCGCGCCCGGCTATTTTAACTATTTTTAAAGAAAAATAATGAATTTGTGAAATTTACAAAATTTACAAAGTTTCAAAAATTCACAGTCTTTCTAATATATATATAAATAATACAAAGAGAGTTCTGAAAGGCTCTTCAAGGATCATAACCCATTGGTAATAGCTGTTATCCAGGAACGGGGACTGGTATTTGAACAAGGGAACAAAAATGATTTGAACTTTGGCCGGGCGTGGCGGCTCACACCTGTAATCCCAGCACTTTGGGAGGCCAAGGCGGGTGGTTTACCTGAGGTTGGGAGTTCGAGACCAGCCTGACCAACATGGAGAAATGCCGTCTCTACTAAAAATACAAAAAAAATTAGCCAGGTGTGGTGGCGCATGCCTGTAATCCTAGCTACTTGGGAGGCTGAGGCAGGAGAATCACTTGAACCTGGGAGGCAGAGATTGTGGTGAACCAAGATTGCGCCATTGCACTCTTGCACTCCAACCTGGGTGACAAGAGCAAAACTCCATCTCAAAAAAAAAAAAAAAAGAATTGAACTTTGTATTGTTTGGATTCCTTTACAATCAGAATTGATTCATATATTGTTTATGCAAAATGTACATATTAAAATATAAACAGGCTGGGTGCGGTGGCTCGTGTTTGTAATCCCAGCACTTTCGGAGGCTGAGGCGGGTGGATCACTCGAAGCCAGGAGTTCAAGACCAGTCTGGCCAACATGGTGAAACGCCATCACTACTAAAAACACACAAAAATTGGCTGGGTGTGGTGGTGCATGCCTGCACTCTCAGTTACTCGGGAGGCTGAGGCAGAAGAATCGCTTGAACCTGGGAGGTGGAGGTTGCAGTGAGCCACGATCGTGCCATTGCACTCCAGCCTGGGTGAAAGAGGGAGACTCCATCTCAAAAAAAAAATGTATATATGTGTGTGTGTGTGTGTATATATATATGTGTGTGTGTGTGTGTGTGTATATATACGTATATATTTAAACAAAGGTTTACAGTCAGTGTTTTTAGAGCACTTCACTGGCATTCCATCATCTACAGCAGGGGTTAGCAAACTGTGCCCCTGCCCTTATTATAACTATTTTAAAGTGCACAACTGACTGGCATTAAAGATGTTTTCAGTGTTGTGTAAGCATCACCACTATCTAGTTCCAGAATCTTCTGTCACCTCAAGTGGAAACCTTGTGTCCTCATCACCCATTCCCAGGCATCCACTAATCTACTTTCTGTCTCTATGGATTAACCTATGATGTGTGTGTGTGTATATATATATTTTTATATATATGTACTTTTATATTTATATGTGCTGTATATAAATGGAGTCTTGTAACATGTAGCTTTTTGACTGGCTTCTTTTGCTTAGCATAATATTTTCAAAATTCATCCACGATGTAGCATGAATCAGTATTTAATTCCTTTTATTTATTTTTTTAGACGGAGGCTCGCTCTGTCGCCCAGGCTGGAGTGCAGTGCCACAACCTCGGCTCAGTGCAATCTCCGCCCTCCAGGTTCAAGCAATTCTCTTGCCTCAGCCTCCCAAGTTGCTGGGACTACAGGCGTGTGCCACCACACCTGGCTAGTATTTTTAGTAGAGACGGGGTTTCACCATGTTGACCAGGCTGGTCTCGAATTCCTGAGCTTAGGTGATCCGCCCGCCTCGGCCTCCCAAACTGCTAGGATCACAGGTTTGAGCCACCGCACCCGGCCTTTAATTCCTTTTAAAAGATTTTGGGTTTTTTTGTATAGATGAGGTCTGACTATTTTGCCCAGGCTGGTCTGGGACTCCTGGACTTAAGCGATCCTCCCATCTCAGCTTCCCGAAGTACTGGGATTACAGGCATGAGCCACCGCACCTGGCGGGATCTGCCTCTTTCTATGGTAACCAGTGCCTGTGCACTAGTCCATCGTTTGGAGATAATTGAAATTTAGCCAATGCCCTTCCAGTGCGCATTCAGGTTGTTTCTGTGTTCTTTTGCTTACACCAATGGTACTCTCTCAGCTTTCTTGTTCGTGTAGACTTGTGCATGTGGGCAAAGAGTCCTGGGAGGAACTTGGCTGGATAAAAGGAAATGAGTATTTTAACATCAGGATAGATACACTGCATTGCCCAAAGTCGGGTTCATTGATATTCTCTCCAACAGTATCTGACTGTCCATTTCCCCACATCCTCGCCCATACTGGGTGTGTTCATTCTTTTCAATTTTATGGTATTTCATTGTTTTAATTATACAAGCAGCCCTTTCAATCACTCCACTTTTTCCTTTCCATCTTGAATCCTTTAACATTGAGGTGTTTCTTTTTTTGTTTCTTTCCAGCAAAAGGAGGGGCATGGTTTGGATGGAAGCCCCTGGAAGCCTGGGACACTCCGGGAGAAGTCCAGGCAGACGGAGCGGAAGGTTAGCTCTAACCAAGACCCGGACAGCTGCCGCGGTGGAACCTCAGTGGAGGCGCCGTGCCCTTCTGACGTCACTCCAGAAGATGATCGGAGCTTCCAGACTGTGTGGGCCACAGTGTTTGAGCACCATGTGGAGAGACACACAGTGGCTGACCAGTCTGGACATTGTCTCTCCACCACACCCCCTGGTGACACGGCCAATGCCCGTGTCTCAGAACCCAGGCCGAGGCCTGAGATGGGCTCTTGGCTGGGCAGGGACCCGCCGAGGCCTGAGATGGGCTCTTGGCTGGGCAGGGACCCACCAGACATGACAAAACTCAAGAAAGAGAATGCCAAAGGGTTTGACAATCCCGAGATGGAGAAATTGGGACGAACTGCCCTTTTGAACGGTGAACTGAGACCGTTTCACACGCCTCTCCGGGAAAAATATCCTTTGGCTGAGAACCGCAATAATAACACCTTCCTCAAACACTGGGAAAATCCTCCCCCATCGCAGAGGATTGAGCCCAGGTATGACATTGTGCATGCAGTTGGGGAGCGTGTGCACAGCGAGGCCGTCTCACCGGCACCGGAGGAGAAAGCGGTCACACTCCGCAGCCGCAGGTCTTGGCTCTCACTGAAAGACAGGCAGCTGTCCCAGGAGGTCACCCCTGCTGACCTGGAGTGTGGTTTGGAAGGTCAGGCAGGGTCCGTCCAAAGGGCCAGTTTGATTTGGGAAGCTCGAGGCATGCCTGAGGCTAGTGGGCTGAAGTCTGGGGGCAATTGCCCGTCGCCCAAATGGACAGGCGGGGCGGTGGTGAGCTCGCACAAAGCCACCGTGGGGGTCAGTGAAGAGCACTGTGCTCCCGGGGCCACCTCTGTCCGGGCTGTCAAGGCTGCCGTCTGGGAAAGCCAGCATGAGGGGCCAGAAGGGGCCAGAAGCAAGCCAGGAGAAGGAGCAAGGGGCCAACCCCAAGGATGCCCCCTAGATCCTCCTTCCAGACCTTCGAATGAGCCTTCTGACTCCCAAGCACGAACACATCCAGATGCATTTGCTGTGCAGAAAGGGCCCTTCGTTGTAGCTGCCAGGGAGGGTGATCCAAGGCCGGCCCAGGTGCCACAGCTTGCAGTCAAAATGCGGAAAGCCAGCCCCACGGACCAGAGAATGGACAGATGGCGGCGGCGGACTTTACCCCCCAACGTGAAGTTTGATACATTCAGTTCTCTCGTCCCAGAGGACTCTCCACATGTGGTGCACAGACGAACAGATTATGTGAGCCCCACAGCCAGTGCCTTAAGAAAACCTCAACTATTCCACTACATGGTGGAGACCCAGGAGGTTACCCCAGGCGCTTCATGGGATCAGGCCTCCCCAGCAGTGAAGCAAGGGTCACCTGTGGAACCCAAGGCGACATTTTTTGCAGTCACCTATCAGATTCCCAGTATTCAAAAGGCAAAGGGTGTGGTTCTGTCAGGGGCTGAAAACTTGCTGGAACATTCTAGAAAAATCACTCCACCCCCATCTCCTCATTCTTTAACATCTACTTTGGTTTCTCTTGGTCATGAAGAGGCATTGGAGATGGCAGGCAGTAAAAACTGGATGAGGGGACGAGAGCATGAAAATGCAAGCATTTTAAAAACTCTGAAGCCAACAGACCGTCCATCATCTGTTGGGGCCAGGAGTCTGGAGCCTTTCACTGGAAGAATCATTGATGTGGATTCCTTATGGAGTCATCGGGGATCAGAAGATGGCCCTCGTCCTCAAAATGATTGGAAGGAAAGTGCAAACAAGATTTCCCCCAGCGGTGAAGCTCCCCAAACCACCCCGACTCTGAGGAGTCGCCCAAAAGATCTCCCTGTGAGAAGGAAGACTGATGTGATCAGTGAGACGTTCCCAGGTAAAATCAGAGACGGGTACAGATCCAGCGTTCTTGACATTGATGCCCTGATGGCAGAGTACCAGGAGCTGTCGCTGAAAGTCCCTGGGGAGGCTCAGGAGAGGAGGAGGAGTCCCACAGCAGAGTCCAGTACATTGCCTCGGGAGAGGCCTGTTCAGCCAGGTGGGGTGGAGCAGAGAAGGAGGAGCCTGAAGGAGGTGCCCGATACTGGGGGTCTCTGGAAACCGGCCAGCTCTGCCGAAATAAACCACAGTTTCACTCCTGGCTTAGGCAAGCAGCCAGCAGAGACCTCAGAGCCAGCAATGGGCACCAAATCTAGTCCTCCCTTCTGGGCTCTGCCACCCTCGGCTCCTTCTGAAAAGTATCCAGGGAGGGGCTCTCCTATCTCTGTGGATCCCAGGAAAAAAAGCTTGGGGTTCGCTGAGGATGACAGAAAGGCCTTTGCCAGTAAATATCACGTTGCAAAGTGTCAGAATTACCTGGCTGAATCAAAGCCCTCTGCTCGGGAGGATCCAGGCAGTGGGGTCAGAGTGTCACCCAAATCGCCCCCTGCTGACCAGAAGAAAGGGACCCCAAGGAAATCCTCTGGGCGGGGAGAGGAGGGCAGTGTGGCCCAGTGGGTTGACCACCCACGTGACTGTGGACGGGCGCCGCTGGATATCAAGAGGACCTACTCAGAGAAGGGGCCCCCTGCCAGCATCCGAGAGGGCCTGTCCATCATGCATGAAGCCAGAGAGAGGAGGCGAGAGCAGCCCAAAGGGAGGCCCAGCCTTACTGGAGAGAATTTGGAGGCCAAAATGGGACCCTGTTGGTGGGAGTCAGGGACTGGAGATAGCCACAAGGTAAGTACCAAGGCTCTTTTTAATTTTGTCAAACGTGGATTAAACATCTAGCCTAGGGGGCCGAAATTCAGATTTTGTATGGCCCACACGGGTACATAAATGAGTGGAGTCAGGCTGGGTGTGAGGCTCCAAGGAGGGGTGTGGATTGCGGCAGATGGAGAGCTCTTGCCCTCTCTGAACTGGGAACTGCTGCTTGGTCCTACCTGGTTCTCTTGTTTGTTTGAAACAAAGAGTCTTGCTCAGTTGCCCAGGCTGGAGTGCAGTGGCACGATCATGGCTCACTACAGCCGTAATCTCCTGGGCTGAAGCCATCCTTCTGCCTCAGCTTCCCAAATAGCTGGGATGACAGGCATGCGCCACCATGCTTGGCTAATTTTTTATTTTTTGTAGAGACAGGGTTTTGCCACGTTGCCCAGGCTGGTCTCAAACTCCTGGGCTCAAGTGATCCTCTTGCCTTGGCCTTCCAAAGTGCTGGGATTACAGGCATGTGCCACCACGCCTAGCCCAGCTGGTTCTTCACCGGCAGGAATGTTGGCCTTGAGATGGCAAACCTCATTTATCAAGAGAATCTGAAAATACAGAGTTTTATGTGTAATCCCATTAGGAAATGAGGAGGCCTTTTTTTCTTTTGAGATGGAGTCTCGCTCTGTCACCCAGGCTGGAGTGTGGTGGCGCAATCTTGGCTCACTGCGAGCTCTGCCTCCCGGGTTCACACCATTCTCCTGCCTCAGCCTCACGCCCGGCTGATTTTTTTTTTTTTTGTATTTTTAGTAGAGACGGGGTTTCACCGTGTTAGCCAGAATGGTCTCAATCTCTTGACCTCGTGATCCACCCGCCTCGGCCTCCCAAAGTGCTGGGATTACAGGCATGAGCTGCTGCGCCCGGCCGAGGAGGACTTATTTTTAAAAATGCTCTTCAGCCCAAACAAGACTTGTCTGCTAGCCCCATACAGCCCACGGGCCACCTGTTTTACACTTCTGTCCTACAATGACAATAATGATAGATATTAATGGTAGCTTTATTGTGCTTCTGCTGTATAGTAGCCTGTTGTATCCTGTTCATTATTATCATTATTATTATTTGTTTATTTTTTTTTGAGATAGAGTCTCGCTCTGTCGCCCAGGCTGGAGTGCAGTGGTGTGATCTCAGCTCACTGCAAGCTCCGCCTCCCGGGTTCAAGCCATTCTCCCGCCTCAGGTTCCTGAGTAGCTGGGACTACAGGTGCCCACCACCATGCCCGGCTAATTTTTTGTATTTTTAGTAGAGACAGGGTTTCACTGTGTTAGCCAGGATGGTCTCAATATCCTGACCTTGTGATCCGCCCGCCTCGGCCTCCCAAAGTGCTGGGATTACAGGTGTGAGCCACTGCGCCCGGCCTCCTGTTCATTATCGTATCCCCAGAATCCAGCATCATGCTTGACATACTGTGAATGTCCAAGAAATATTTGTTGAATGAGTGAACAACTGATCTTAGTGAGGTTTTGGGTTCCAACAGAAGCAGACCCTTGTATTTTTTTTTTTTCTTTTTTTTGAGATGGAGTCTCACACTGTCACCTGGCTGGAATACAGTGGTGCAATCTCAGCTCATTGCAACCTCCGCCTCCCGGGTTCAAGTGATTCTCCTGCCTCAGCCTTCCAAGTAGCTGGGATTACAGGAGCCCGCCACCACACCTGGCTAGTTTTTTGTATTTTTTTTTTTTTTTTTTTTTTGAGACGGAGTCTTGCTCTGTCACCCAGGCTGGAGTGCAGTGGCCGGATCTCAGCTCACTGCAAGCTCCGCCTCCCGGGTTTACGCCGTTCTCCTGCCTCAGCCTCCCGAGTAGCTGGGACTACAGGCGCCTGCCACCTCGCCCGGCTAGTTTTTTTGTATTTTTTAGTAGAGACGGGGTTTCACCGTGTTAGCCGGGATCGTCTCTCGATCTCCTGGCCTCGTGATCCGCCCGTCTTGGCCTCCCAAAGTGCTGGGATTATAGGCTTGAGCCACCGCGCCCGGCCTTTTTTTTTTTTTTTTTTTAAGTAGAGATACGGTTTCATTATTTTGGCCAGGCTGGTCTTGAACTCCTGACCTCGTGATCCACCTGCCTTGGCCTCCCAAAGTGCTGAGATTACAGGTGTGAGCCCCCGCGCCGGCCTGTAAGCACGTTTTAAGGGGGTGATCCCAGGAAGAACCAGTAGGGGAGAGAAGAAGTGAGGCAGGTGCTACAGGGGCCGTGGTGGGCCACTGAGGATCAGTCTCACTGGAGACACCTGGGAGGCAGCCTGGAACCAACCTCTGAAGTTGTCGTGTCCAGGGGTCAAGGCATCTGGAGTATGTATTTTCCAGTCCCTCTGTCCTTGCCTGAGGCTGTTTGTGGGGTCATGAACATTCAGACCTTTCCATCCTGGCTAGCACCATGCTCAGCAGAAGAAAGAAAATCCGGCTTCCTTTGTTCAGTGAAGAACAGAAGGAAAGAGAAGGACGGATGGCAGGGTGGGGGGTGGGGAGGAAAGGAGGAAGGGGGATCACTTTAATTGCAAGCATACCCTTTTTGGGGTGCATAAGCAGAACAGCTGTGAAGAAACCCTCACCCAAATAAGCCACTTTGTTTCTAACACACACACAAATTCAAATCTACCCAAATATCGATCAGTGAGGCTCTAGGGTGTTGGCAGGGGGCCCCTTCTCTTGATCTTTGGCATATACTTGAGTGTTGGGCAGAGTGCTGACACTACCTACTGCTGGTGTGATCATCTTCCTGTATAGATGGAGAAAAAAACAAAACAAAAAAACAGAGGCTCAGAGAGGTGAAGTAACTTGTCTCAGGTCACACAGCAGTAAGTGGCAAAACTGGTATTTGAACCAAAATCTGGCCTATTACCCAACAGGTAGTGGGCCATGTTCTACGAGACCATTCTGGTGAAGAACCATGAAGGTGGGGAAGAAATCTGAGGCACAGGGACCACCCTTTGGAAGCTTCTGCTCTCTGTGGGGAGATGGGGCACTGTGGTCCAAGACTGGGGAGTGATGGGGTGCAGAGGGAGGCACTGAAGAGGAGGCCCAAGGTGTCCTGGAGGAGGTGCTGGTCTCAGCCCAAGCTTGAGAGATGGCCATGTGTTTGGGTGGGCTGATGAGAGGAGGTGAGGGTATTCTCAGCAGGGCACAGCATGGACAAAGGTTTGGGGGTGGGAAAAGCGTAGGATGTTGTGGGGGACATGTGGAAACTGACTTAGCACCGCCCTGTGCGATGTGGCAGCAGCAAATCAGGCCCCAGATTCCACCTTTGCCACTTGCAGACTGAGTGATGCAGGGCAAAACCTTTCAGCTCCCTGCACCTGAGTTTTCTTGTGTGTAAAAGGGACTAGGTGGCCAGTCTGGACGTGGACGCTACAGAAAGGAAACACTGGGATACTGTCAGTAGCGATCATGCAGTGAGGATTTGTCTCCAGTTTAGAGTGGATGAGTGGTGGAGTTAGGCTTTGAACCCATGTCTGTTCCCAAGAGGCCAAGCTCTCTTAACCACGCTCAGGATCATGCAGACTTGGCGTCTCAGTCTCCACGCTGCTACTTGCCTGCTGTGTGTAAAGCAGCCTCTTGGCCTCTCCTAGCCTGAGTTTCCCCACCAGAGTTAACAGGGATTCCTGCCCCAAAGCACTGTTACTAGACTGAATTGAAATAAAGCACCCAGCTTGAGCCACCCCCGTGTGCTTCCTGAGAAGGCTTTCACCTGTGCCCACCCGCAGGCTAATATCGTGGCAACAGTGGCAGAAGGAAGAGGCCGTGGAAATGCAACACTTTATCTGTTTGCCAGCACCTTGCTCAGGGCTTGCTGGTGGTGAGGGAGTTGGGATGTTGTAGAGGGGGGATCCTGGGCTCAGCGCTGTCCCGCAGCCCAGCCTTGGATGCCTGCCCGGAGCACGCAGGCACCAGCAGTGCTGGTTGTCAGGGGATCTGTTTTCTCACCAAGAGATTGGGAAGCCTTGGACCAGCTTCCCGTTTCTCTCTTGTCTCCTGCCCAAAGATCTTTGGTTCTCGATCTTAAAAAAAATATAATAATAAATACATAAAAACACACCAATACAGAAGGAAAAAATGTTGGTTGTTAAAATTTCAAAGCTTACAGGGGTATAGAAAATAAAAGGTGAGTGTTCCCCAGAGGCAGCCACCATTGCAGTTGTTTACGTCCTTTCTGACTTTTCTATATTGACAGTCACTTATCAATCATATATATGTGCATAATTGTCATACTTTTCATATTGCAATAATAGCGAATGCTTGCGTAAAATTTGAAATACTGTAGAAAAATGGTGTAGAGAGAAAATCTCCTTTAAATACTGAGTGTGGTGCGTAAACTGGGGAACACCCTCCAGGCCCATTAGTGGTTTTTAGCCGTGGACAATTTTGCCCCCGGGGCACATTTGGCAGTGTCTGGAGACATATTTTGTTGTTGTCACACCCTGGGAAGAGGTTGCTATTAGCGTCTCGTGGGTAGAAGCCAAGCGTGCTGCCCAATATCCTACAAGGCACAAGACGGCCCCCACTGCAAAGAATGCTTCAGCCCCAAGTGTTTGCAGTTTGTAGGTTGAGGAACCCTGTTCTAGACACAGACATAGATATAGGTAAATGCATAGACTTAGATACAGGTAAATACATAAGCTTTCTATGGAAACGTCGACGACAACAGTCTACAGAAAATCTTGTGGCTTAGGTTTTTTTTTTTTTTGAGACAGAGTTTGGCTCTTGTTACCTAGGCTGGAGTGCAGTGGCACGATCTCGGCTCACTGCAACCCCCGCCTCCCGGGTTCAAGTGATTCTCCTGCCTCAGCCTCCTGAGTAGGTGGGACTGGCTAATTTTTTGTATCTTTAGTAGAGATGAGGTTTCACCATGTTGACCAGGCTGGTTTTGAACTCCTGGCCTCAAGCAATCTACCTGTCTTGGCCTCCCAAACTGCTAGGATTACAGGCGTGAGCCACCGCACCCGGCCTCCCCTTCCTCTTTTTAATGGTTGGTAATTATTGCATTGTGTGACTGAGCCTAATCTGTTTTCACCTAGACCCTCACTGATGGGTATTTGGGTGGATTTGAATTTTTCTGTGTATTAGAAACAGGGTTGCGCTGGATGCAGTGGCTCATATCTGTAATCCCAACACTTTGGGAGGCCGAGGCTGGAGGATCACTTGAGGTCACGAGTTCGAGACCAGTCTGGCCAACATGGTGAAACTCCATCTCTACTAAAAATACAAAAATTAGCTGGGTGTGGTGGCACATGCCTGTAATCCCAGGTACTCAGGAGGCTGAGGCAGGAGGAATCGCTTGAACCTAGGAAGTGGAGATTGTAGTGAGCCGAGATCCGGCCGCTGCACTCCAGCTTGGGTGACAGAGCAAGACCCTGTCTCAAGAAAAAAATAGGCCGGGCGCGGTGGCTCAAGCCTGTAATCCCAGCACTTTGGGAGGCCGAGACGGGCGGATCACGAGGTCGGGAGATCGAGACCATCCTGGTTAACACGGTGAAACCCCGTCTCTACTAAAAAATACAAAAAACTAGCCGGGCGAGGTGGCGGGCGCCTGTAGTCCCAGCTACTCGGGAGGCTGAGGCAGGAGAATGGCGTGAACCTGGGAGGCGGAGCTTGCAGTGAGCTGAGATCCGGCCACTGTACTCCAGCCTGGGTGACAGAGCGAGACTCCGTCTCAAAAAAAAAAAAAAAAAAAAAAGAAGAAGAAGAAAAAAATAAGAAGAAGAAAAAGAAACAAGGTTGCTTCCTTGGGTGAGGGTTTCTTGATTTACAGCCCAAAAGGGTGTGATTGTAATTCAAGTAATCCCTTCCTCTCTTTTTCTCTGTTCTTTACTTAACAAACATTTATAGAAACTGTTTCCCAGACCCAGCTGTAGTATTTCGTTTATTTAAATTATTTATTTTAGTTCTAAGAGAGAGAGGATTTCACGTGGCTCCACTCCAAAAATACTTAAAAACATACAATAAAAATTCCCCTGATACCTGCCGTGCTTACATTTCTTCCACCCGGTAATCACTTTTATTCCCTTTTTTTTGGTCCACATTCTTTTGAGGCTCCTTTATGAATATACAAG
The DNA here is from genome assembly GCF_024542745.1 of Macaca thibetana thibetana. NCBI lineage: Eukaryota > Metazoa > Chordata > Mammalia > Primates > Cercopithecidae > Macaca > Macaca thibetana. Next base: position 25,832,949 of record NC_065587.1, read on the forward strand.
CACGTAGAAGTACATATTTTTATTTTTGCTTTACTTTTCCATAATAGAGAGCATTTTGTCTAAGTGGTTGAAACTTTGGTTGCCTATGGGAGTAACACAGGGAATCCTAAAAGATATCAATGACTGGGCCTCTCTCCAGGCCAGTTAGGTCAGAATCTCTGGGGGAGGACCTGTCTTTGTTAGTTATGAAAGCTCCCCAGGGGAATCTTGGGTTGAGGATCTCTGCTGAACCCACAGATTTTCCACCTTTCTGTTTTTCATATAATGTGTCTTGAGAGTTTTTTTTTTTTGAGCTAAGGTTTCGCTCTATCACTCAGACTGGAGTGTAGTAGCGAGATCACGGCTCACTGCTGGAGTGGTCATGGCCTCAGCCTCCTGGGCTCCAGCAATCCTCCCACCTCAGCCTCCCAAGCAGCTGGGACTACAATCATATGCCACCACTCCTGGCTAATTTTTTTTTTTCTTTCTTTCTTTCTTTCTTTCTTTCTTTTTTTTTTTTTTTTTGAGATGGAGTCTCGCTCTGTCGCCCAGACAGAGTGCTGGAGTGCACTGGTGCGATCTTGGCTCACTGCAAGCTCTGCATCCCGGGTTCACGCCATTCTTTTGCCTCAGCTTCCCAAGTAGCTGGGACTATAGGTGCCCACCACCACGCCCAGCTGATTTTTTTGTATTGTTAGTAGAGACGGGGTTTCACCGTGTTAGCCAGGATGGACTCGATCTCCTGACTTCATGATCCGCCCGCCTCGGCCTCCCAAAGTACTGGGATTACGGGCATGAGCCACCGTGCCCGGCCAATTTTTTTTCTTTTTTTGTAGAGCTAGAAGTCTCCCTATGTTACCCAGGCTGGATCAAACTCCTGGGCTCAAGCGATCCTCCTGCTTTCGCCTCCCAAAGTCCTGGGACTACAGGCGGGAGCCACTTCACCTGGTCTGAGAGTTTTTGGATTCAGCTTACAGACAGCATCCTCATTTTTATATTTATTTTTGGTTGCTTGTGGATGTAGCCCAGTTTCTTTAACCCTTTCTTGTGGATGCTATTTCCAATCCTTTGTATTTCAAACCATGTATACATATCGTGGTGCACACCTGCAGGTATATCCACAGGCTAAGAATGCTGACTGCCCTTCTACGGGGGAATATGGTTGTAGTTTTGTAGAATTGTGTTCGTGTGCCCTGCAGTGGAGCTATACCTGTGACTTCCTTACTGGCCTCTTTCATTTCATCCTTCCCTGGTGTATCAGACTTCTGGAGGTCACCCTCTGACCCCATGAGTGCCCCTTACCTTTGACTGTGGTTTGGTTTGCTTTCTCCTGTTGTGAGCGAGGATGGCATCTTGTGAGGTATGTGAGGCCATTTGTATTTCTTTCTTGTAACCCATGTGCTTATGTTCCACCTGCTTTTTGTTGGTCCTTTTATCATTGATTTCTTAGAGCTCTTTATTAGGAGATGAATCTTTGTACTTGTATCATTTGATTTCTTTCTGGAAACAGCCCCAGACTGCATACTGGGCAGACCTAGGATTAAACCCTACTTTGCAGGACTCTGGGCACCTCCCAGACCTCTTTGAGCCTTAGTTTCCTCATCTGTAGGATGGGACTCCTGCCTGCTTCATGGACTTGTCAGAGATTTATCATGAGATAATGTGTGGTCAGCCCTTCACCCAGGAGCTGGTATGAAGAGCTTGAAGAAATCAGAGGGAAGCACTTTGGGGTTAACCTCCAGCCCTCTGTTCTGCCCATGCCAGGCAGGCCCTGTTCTGGGTGCCAGGGCCTCTAGGCAGGACCTAGATGGGGCCAAGCCCACCATCTCCGGCTGTGTGATAGCTACTTGGTGGTGATTTAAATTTAGTTAAATATGATGAAAAATTCAGTTCCTTAGTCACTCTGTCCCCATTTAGATGTTCCAAAGCCACACATGGGTCCTGGCCACTGTATATGACTGGCAGGACATCTCCATTTACTACAGAACATTCTGGTGCACAGCACTGGTCTGGAGAGGCAGGCAGGCCTCCAGCCAGTGAATGAGTGAGGTTATTCATGGAGACAGTGGTAAGTCCTAGGAGTGAGAGAAAAAGGGGGTGACAGGAGGTCAGGAACGGGCTCTTGTGGGAAGGGACCTGAGAGATGCTATCTGAGTTGTGGAAGCGACCCAGCCAGGCAAATGTCTGGGGGTAGGAGGAAGGAGCAGTAAGTGAAGATGCCCCAGCGTGGGGATGAGCTTCTCCTGGGATACTCGAGGGACTCCAGGGGCACAGGGGTGTGGGCCCCAGCTGAAGTTGAGAGATGGGCGGCCAAGGGCCCGGGGAGCCATAGAAGGGTTCTGAACTCTGCTGTCCTGATTTGCATCTTAGAGAACCCATCACCCCATCAGCTGCTCCTTATGTGGAGACCTCGGGTGGAGGCAGGGAGTCCAGTGAGGAGGCTGCTGTGGTCCTCACAGGCTTAACAGGGCTTGCACCAGGTGACTGTGGAGGTGGAGAGAAGTAGAGAGGTTGGTGGCATTTTTTGTTTTTTTTGGCAACAGCTTTATTGAGATATAATTCATGCCGTATACAATTTGCCCATTTAAAATACACAATTCAGTGGTTTTTATTGTATTTACAGAGTAATGCAACTATCATGACTCTCAATTTTATTTTATTTTATTTTTTTTGAGAAAGGGTCTCACTCTGTCACCCAGGCTGGAGGGCAGTGGCATGATACAACTCTCAATTTTAGAATATCTGTTTCATTGTTGAGACGGAGTCTTGCTCCGTCACCAGGCTGGAGTGCAGTGGCATGATCTCGGCTCACTACAACTTCTGCCTCCTGGGCTCAAGCAATTCTCCTGCTCCTCAGCCTCCTAAGTAGCTGGGATTACAGGTGCACGCCACCATGCCTGGCTTTTTTTTTTTTTTTTTTTTTTTTTGAGACGGAGTCTTGCTCCGTCACCAGGCTGGAGTGCAGTGGCATGATCTCGGCTCACTACAACCTCTGCCTCCTGGGCTCAAGCAATTCTCCTGCCTCAGCCTCCTAAGTAGCTGGGATTACAGGTGCACGCCACCATGCCTGGCTATTTTTTTTTTTTTTTGAGACAGAGTCTTGCTCCATCACCAGGCTGGAGTGCAGTGGCATGATCTCGGCTCACTGCAACCTCTGCCTCCTGGGTTCAAGCAATCCTCCTGCCTCAGCCTCCCGAGTAGCTGGGACTATGGGCATGCACCATCGGACCCAACTAATTTTTGTATTTTTAGTAGAGACAGGGTTTCACCATGTTGGCCAGGATGGTCTTGATCTCTTGACCTCGTGATCCACCCGCCTCAGCCTCCCAAAGTGCTGGGATTACAGGCGTGAGACACTGTGCCCGATGCCTGGCTAATTTTTTTGTGTTTTTGGTAAAGACAGGGTTTCACCATGTTGGCCAGGCTGGTCTTGAACTCCTGACCTGAAATGATCCGCCTGCCTCGGCCTCCCAAAGTGCAATGTTAGAATATCTTTATCACTGCCCTCCAGAAAACCCTGTACCCAGTGAGCAGTCACTCCAGATTCCCCGCCTTACCCTCCAGTCCTGGGCAATCACTCATCTACTCTCTGACTCTGAGAGATTTGCCTATTCGGGATATTTCATATAAATGGAATCATACAGTATGTTGTCTTGTGACTGACTTCTTCCATTTAGTGTGATGTTTTCAAGACTCAACCATATCATAAACTGGATCAGGACTTTACTCCTTTTTTCTGTCTGAATAATATTCCATTGTTTGGGTAGACCTTATTTTATCTCTCCATTTGTCTGTCGATGGGCATTTTGGTTGCTTCTACTTTTGACTCTTAAGAATAGTGCTGCTATGAACATTCATATTCAAGTTTTTGTGCAAAAGTATGTTTTCATTTCTTTGAATATATACCTAGGAGTGGAATTGCTAGGTCATATGGTAACTTTAGTTTTCACTTTTGAGGAACTGCTAGACTGTGTTCCAAAGCAGCTGCACCATTTTACATTCCCACCAGCAGTGCGTGAGGGTTCTAGTTTCTCTGGATCTTCACCAACAGTTCTTATTGTCTTTTTTTTTTTGAGACAGAGTCTCGCTCTGTCGCCCAGGCTGGAGTGCAGTGGTGCGATCTGGGCTCACTGCAAGCTCCGCCTCCCGGGTTCACACCATTCTCCTGCCTCAGCCTCCCGAGTAGCTGGGACTACAGGTGCCTACCACCACGCCCAGCTAATTTTTTGTATTTTTAGTAGAGACGGGGTTTCACCATGTTAGCCAGGATGGTCTCGATCTCCCGACCTCGTGATCTGCCTGCCTCGGCCTCCTGACATGCTGGGATTGCAGGTGTGAGCCACCGCACCCAGTCTATTGTCTGTGTTTTTTATGATAGCCGTCCTAGTAGGTTGGACCCAAAGTGGTATCTCATTGTGGTTTTGATTTCCATTTCCCTGGTGGTTAATAATGTTGAACATCTTTTCTTATGCTCGTTGGCCATTTGTATACATTCTTTGGAATGATGCCTATTCAGATTCTTTTTGAGTTGTTATTGTTCTTTATATATTCTGGATATGAGTGCTTTATCAGACATACGATTTGCAGAAGTTTTCTCCCATTTTGTGGTTTTTCTTTTCCTTTTCTTTTTTTTTTTTTGAGACGGAGTCTCGTTCTGTTGCCCAGGCTGGAGTGCAGTGGCGTGATCTTGGCTCACAGCAACCTCCACCTCCTGGATTCAAGCAATTTGCCTGCCTCAGCCTCCCGAGTTGCAAGGATTACAGGCTTGTGCCACCTCGCCCAGCTGATTTTTGTATTTTTAGTAGAAATGGGGTTTCATCATGTTGCCCAGGCTGGTCTTGAACTCCTGACCTCAAGTGATCCACCTGCCTTGGCCTCCCAAAGTGCTGAGATTACAGGCGTGAGCCACCACCACCATGCCCGGCCTCTTTTCCGGTTTTTTTTTGAGATGGAGTCTTACTCTATTGCCCAGGCTGGAGGTGGCGTGATCTTGGCTCACTGCAACCTCCACCTCCCGGGTTCAAGCGATTCTCCTGCCTCAGCCTTCCAAGTAGCTGGGATTATAGGCGTCTGCCACCATGCCTGGCTAATTTTTGTGTTTTTAGTAGAGAGGGGGTTTCGCCATGTTGGCCAGGCTGGTCTCAAACTCCTGACCTCAGGTGATCCACCTGCCTCGGCCTCCCAAAGTGCTGGGATTACAGGCATGAGCCACTGCGCCTGGCCTTCTCTTTCTTAATGGCACCCTTTAAAGCACAAAAGTTTTTAATTTGGAAGAAGTCTGTTTTATCTATTCTACTTTTGTTGTTTATGCCTTTGGTATTATATTTAAGAAACCGCTGTCTAAACCTAGGTCTTGAAGAGTTACACCTATATTTTCTTCTAAGAGTTTTCTAGCTTTAGCTCTTACCTTTAGGCCTTTGATCTATTTCAAGGTGATTTTGGTACATAGGATGTCAGATCTGCAGCATGTTTTGCAGGTAGAGTCTCAGCTTTGCTGATGGGGTGAAGAAAAGTGGGAGAGAATGGGGAGGAGAATGGAGGGCAACCCGAGGGTCTTGGCCTCCCCAGCTGGGGGATGGATGGGCAAAGTGGGGGAAGAGCAACTGTGGAGAGATGGAATCAAGAGGCGTGTTTTGAGCACGTGGATCTGAGGTGAGTGTGAGCTTCCAAGAGATGTTGAGTGAGCAGTGGGATCTCCAAGTCGAGTTCCAACACCGAGAAGCAGAATTGGCAGGCATCTGGGTGTAGATGGGATTTATTTAAAGCCATGGGGGGCGTGAAGAGAGATCCCAGAGGGAATGATGTAGCAAAAGGAGAAAAGGCTCTGCGGCTGGCCTGAGACATGTGGGGATACTGATCAAAAACAGCCAGGGGGTTAGGAGGAAAGCCAGAGGGTCTCTGAAGGCACCCAGAAAAGAGGCTGTGAGGGAAGGGATTAGAAATTCAGTCTTGCTCTTCCTGGTGCTGTGTGTTCTTAAGCAGGTCCCTCCCATCTCTGGGTCTTTCTTTTCTTGTCCACGCAGGGAGAGTGTGAAGCGTATAAAATATGCGTCCTGGAGTCCTGGCCTGTGAATGTTTCCCCTATATATAACTGAGTGGAAAAACACAGCAGGATTCCAAGTAGATGTACTGGAGGTGCTGTGCTGTGCATGCACCGTTTCTCTGTGTCTGTGCATGTGTGTTTGGGTGCATAAAGAGATGATTAAAATAAGGTCACCAATAATGACCACTGGCAGTAATGAGGCCGGCCAGCATTTATGGAGGGCTCCCCAGATGCCAGGTATGGAGGAGGCTAGCTAGGTTAAGCCAAACCAGGTGCCCAGGACTTGTGCACGTCTGCCCCCTGGTGGCTATACTGCGTCATGTACATTCCAAATGCTGTTCCTTAGCCCCTAGAAACTGGGTGCTGTTATCATGGTTCCTTTCCCAGATAGTTGAGGCTCAGAGAGAGGTTAAGGCACCCACCTGAGGTCACACAGTTATTAAATGGCTGAGGCTGGGCCATTTGAACCCAGAGCTACTGCCCTACATGTTACCTGTGATCATTAAGGTGGGGGATTTCTGGGGGTTTAATTTTCTTCTTTGCCCTTTTTGGTACACAGTGGACTCCTGGCATAATAATTTTTTCCTGTAAATGAGAAGGCTCCCAGTAAAGTCCTTTTCTTGTGCTCTGTGTCTCAGTTGCTGCCACGGGACCTGGAGAAGGAAGATGCCCCCCAGGAGAAGGAGCGACCGCTCCAGCAGGTGTCCCCTGTGGCCTCGATTCCCCGGAGAAGCCACAGCTTCTGTAAGGACAGGAGGAGCGGTCCCTTTGTGGTGAGTGATACCACACGGCTGGAGAGGATTGCACAGGGGGTGCTGGTTGCTGGACACTGCTGTGAATGTGGTTTTTGGAGCATCCGGACAGCCCAGGGCCCTGACAGGGTTGAGGGTAGCAGGCAAATGTCCAGGAATCTGGTGTCACCTGACTAGCTGTGTCGTGGTTCTTGATGTGGAGGGTGTCTGGTGGCTCTGCTGGGGAAACCTTCTTCCTCTTGAGTTTCCAGCCCAGCAATACCTGGCATGGAGTGGTTAAGGGAACATACACTGGTGTTGGAAAGTCCTGGGTTCAAATCCCAGCACTGTCTCCTGTCAACCTCTTTGAGATTTCGAGCAATTTACTTAATTTCGCTGCACTTCAGTTTCTTTACCTGGAAAACAGGATCTTGATTCCTCCTTCTCTGTGTTGCGAGGATGGAATAAAAGCGTGTGTGGGGCCTAGCACGTCATAAGGTACTTAGGAACTGACAGTCATGGTGGTAACAGGAGGTAGCAGAAAGCTGGTTCCAGAGCCAGATTGCCTGGGTTCAAGTCCTGGATCTGCATACATCCATGTGTGACCTTGGGCTGACCTCTGGCTTCAGTTTCCTCATCTGTAGAATGGGGATAATGATAGTATCTACTTTACAGGGCGGATGTGGGGCTCAGATGAGAGAACACATGAAGTGCTTAGCATGCTTCTGGGTACATAGCAAACAATAAGTGTCATCGTCACATAATTATTACTGTTGCTGTTACTGGTATGACTGTCCTTGTTTTCAAGTCTCCCTCTGGCTTTTGCTTATCTCTGTGTCCTTGTGCCCTCTTCCCCCTCATCCTGTTTCCTTACTTGTGAAAGGAGATGAGTACACACTGAGCAGGCCCCAGGGGCAGCTGCCCCCTCCAGAGCCTCAGTGTACCCACGTGGGTTCCAGGACTTCGCCACCTTCATTGAGTTTCTTTTCTGACTTTAGTTCCATGCTGTTTGGAGTTTTGCACTTGCTCATGAAGCCCCTTCCCGGCCCAGGTCCTATACAGGGGCATCAAAGACAGGGCTCCTAAGGCAGCGATGCTTCTGCTCACAAGGGCCTCTTTGGTTGCTCAGCTCCATAAGCTTCAGGGAGACCTGGGCCTGGTCTCACGTTTTGGAGACATACGATTTTGCACTGAAGCTCCATTGAGAGTCCATCCCTTCCAGTTTTATGGCCACGGGCAAGAAACTTTGCTTCTCTGAACCTCAGTTTCCATTTCTGTAAAATGAGGGTGAAGAAGGTACCCTGGCATAGTTCGTGCTAGGAGCGATGCAGAACAGCCACAATGTGTGCCCGACCATGGGGCTGGGGGAGACGGGCCGGGGAGGAACTCGGATCCCAGCTAGGTGTTTACTGAGCAGCCCAGGAATTTTCCTCGAGGATCCAGGTCCTAGCCAAAGATTCACACACATTTGAAACCTGCCTGGATTTTCTGATAAACATTCCCTTCCATTGTCTTCTTTCTCAGCCATTTCTCTAGTCCCTCTCAGATAGCTCTGACTTAGCTTATCTGATTATACTTGAACTTTTGTGTGTGTGTGTGTGTGTGTGTGTGTGTGTGTGTGTGTGTGTACAAAGGTGATGGGGAAAGAAGCATTTTAAACCTGTCTTTTTAGAGTCTCTGCTTGCTGGCATCCTCCTTGGTCGTCTGGCTCCTCCTTTTTCACTCTCTGTCATTGAAGAGCTTTTGTCCTTGGAGTCCTCAGGCAGCTTGCCTTGGCTCTTTCCTTCTGGTCTCTGAGGCCCCTGCCCCACTCTTGCCTGCTTGATGTCCTCTCCTTCAGAGGTAGGTGGGTGGAGGCACTTAGCATGAACCGGAGAGTGCTGGGGCCTCAGACCTCATTTCGCTGCTTCTGGGACTCATACCTGCAATTCTGGGGAGTGGCCACAAGGAGGAGGTGGTGTTCAGCTCCTACCCTGGTGGCTCCAACAGCCCATCCCAGAGGGACCTTTTAGTAATGGGCTCTGGAGGCTGAAAGAAGTGGCTTTAAGTTCCAACTCTGCCACTGTGACCTTGGGCAGGTGACTTCATGGACCTCACTAAATATCAGTTTTTTCTTCTGTAAGATAAGGATAGTTCTCTATGACCTCAAGAGTATTTTTGTGAGTAGTACATGAGATCACTCAGCACATAGTAAATTCTTAATGTCTCAGCTGCAGTGGTAGCTTTTCCTTCTTTCTCCCTCTTTCCTTCCTCCTTTCCTGATCCTTTCCATCTCTTCTACTTTCCCTTCCCTTTCTCTTCCTCCTCCTCCCCTTTTTCTCCTCTTCCTTTTTTTCTCACCTGTCCAATTCTTTTTATAAAAGGGGAAAGTGAGGCCAGGAGAGAGGACCTGACTTAACCAGGGTGACCCAGCAGAGGAGGGCTGGGGTCCTGAGCCCCTGGTGGCTGTCTCTGCTCCTCTGAAAATTGGTCATACATGCATTTTGTGTCTCATGAGGTGTTTGAAGAGATTCACTGTGTCTGCTATGATTCCCATCACTGCTTTGATGAATGACTTTGTGCTGTTATTTTCCCGTTTAAGTTCACATTCATCTTCATTTTTTAGCCTCTCAGGCCTTGTCAGTTCCTACTTCAGCCTCATATTAGAGACCATGAATCCTATTTTGCAGAGCAGGAAAGTGAGGCTCAGAGGGGTTCAGCCCCTTGCCCAAGGCCACACAGTTAGCAGCTGGGGGAGCTGGAATGGAAACGGGGCCTATCTTGCTCCAGCCTTGGCCCCAGGCCCTTCCCGCCATGGGCCTGTGGTTTTGGCCTGTGGCCAACCCCTGCCAGCCCCTGCCAGCTCCTCTCTCCCCTGGGCCTGCAGCACTCCGTGCATTAGCTGCATGAGGAAACAAGACACCCTGAGCCCTGGGACTCCTCCTGGAGCTGAGAATGTGATATTTGCTCAGCCCGGGGTTAGCCATCAGCTGCTCTGTTGCTGCTGTCTTCCAGAGGGTGCCTGGGACCTGCCAGGCTGATACCCTGCTGATTTGCATAGCCCTGCCCACGGTTGCTGAACTACAGACCCTGCCACTTGCTAGAGGCCTTGAGCAAGTGAGTTTACCACTTGAGGCCTCACTTTTCCTCCTCTATAAAGTGGATAATGATAGCAATAACAAAGCCTAACACTTACTATCCTTACATGTAGTGTAGATACTACTATTATTTCCACTTCACAGATGGGCAAACTGAGTCTCAGAGCCATTAAGTGTCTCTTCCAAGTTCTGGGTCTGCAGTCCCTGCTCTTAAGTGTCTACTGAACTTTCTACTCCTCTTGCATGGTAGCCTGGTGGGAAGACAGAGCCCAAATGAGATGATGCTTACAAAGCTCTTAGCACAGTGCCTGACAACGAGAAATGGCTTAGTAAATCATAGCGGCTATTATTATTATTATTATTATTACTATTTGAGATGGAGTCTCGCTCTGCCACCCAGGCTGGAGTGCAGTGGCACAATCTTGATTCACTGCAGCCTCTGCCTCCTGGGTTCAAGTGATTCTCATGCCTCAGCCTCCTGAGTAACTGGGACTACAGGCGTGCACCACCACGCCTGGCTAATTTTTGTATTTTTAATAGAGATAGGGTTTGCCATGTTGGCCAGGCTGGTCTGAAACACCTGATCTCAAGTTTTCCACCAGCCTTGGTTTCCCAAAGTGCTGAGATTACAGGCGTGAGCCACCACACCCGGGCTATTATTATTTTATTACTATTTGCTGCCAGTTTTTTTTTTTCTATGCTCTCTCGAAGAGCCGATGGGAAAGACAAACATCCGTAGCCTTAGAAGTTTTTCTGCAGTTGAGGAAACAGGCCCAGTGCAGGGAAGTGTCTTGTGTGTGGTCCTGGAGGCAGAGCTGGGGCTGGAGTTCAGTCTTTGTGACTCCTTGGCCAGTGCTCACCATTTCTCCCCATCTCCTTTGTTCCTTTCAGGGTTCCCCTCAGGACCTCGAGTCCATGTGGCAAATCCAAGTCCTGTGTCAGGCCTCCTCCCTGCTCTTTTCCCCAGGAAGTGAGCTTTGGTCTGCATTTTCGCAGGAACCATAAAACACAGTGACTCAGTTGTGGACCGTGACCTTGAGTCACAGTTAACCATGGAGGCCCATCTTGTGACGATGAAGTCACAGATTCACCAACTGGGAGGCTTCCCTGCAATGGACCAGGGGGAGGGCCTCTGGCAGTCTCTAGAATTTTCTCCCAATCCCCCAAACCTATTGGTCAGCATATGCTGGCTCATTTAGTCTTGAGTTTATTTCTTTTTGGACCTACTATGCGCCAGGCCCTGCATGATGGGGCCTGGAGATTTTCTCCGTCAGCCTCCTGGAGTTCACAGCCCGGGGGTCTGAAGATGACCTGGGAGGGTCCAGTCAGGTGCAGGAAGTAGGAGGAGAGATATTTGGGACTGAGAACTCACACAGGCAAAGGGGGGTGCTTGGGGGACACTGAAGAGACCAGTTGGGCTGAGGTAGTGTTTAGGGATTTTGGTCCTTTTTTTTGACAAGTGTCTGTCTGCATGTGGTAAGTGCTATGCTGGGCAGTGGGCTACAGTTATGACCAAGGCATAGACAATTAAGAAGGTAGGTAAATAGGCCAATTGCAGTGGCTCACGCCTATAATCCCAGCAGTTGGGGAGGCCGAGGCAGGCGATTCGCCTGAGCTCAGGAGTTCGAGACCAGCCTGGGCAACATGGTGAAACCCTGTTTCTACTAAAATACAAAAAAAAAAAAAAAAATTAGATGGGCATGGTGGCATGTGCCTGTAATCCCAGCTACTCAGGAGGCTGAGGCAGGAGAATCACTTGATCCCAGCTACTCAGGAGTCTGAGGCGGGAAAATTGCTTTAACCTGGGAGGCGGAGGTTGTAGTGAGCTGAGTTCGCACCACTGCACTCCAGCCTGGGTAACAGAGTGAGACTCCATCTCAAAAAAAGAAGATAGGGGCCAGGCGCAGTGGCTCACGCCTGTAATCCCAGCACTTTGGGAGGCCGAGGTGGGCGGATCACAAGGTCAGGAGATTGAGACCATCCTGGCTAACACGGTGAAACCCCATCTCTACTAAAAATACAAAAAATTAGCCGGGCGTGGTGGCGAGCGCCTGTAGTCTCAGCTGCTCTGGAGGCTGAGGCAGGAGAATGGTGTGAACCCAGGAGGCGGAGCTTGCAGTGAGCTGAGATCGAGCCACTGCCCTCCAGCCTGGGCAACAGAGTGGGACGCCATCTCAAAAAAAAAAAAAAAAAAAAAAAAAAAGAAGGTAGGTAAATAATTGCGGTGGGTTCTAATAGCTACTTTTTTTTTTTTTTTTTTTTTTTTTTTTTGAGACGGAGTCTTGCTCTGTAGCCCGGGCTGGAGTGCAGTGGCCGGATCTCAGCTCACTGCAAGCTCCGCCTCCCGGGTTTGCGCCATTCTCCTGCCTCAGCCTCCGGAGTAGCTGGGACTACAGGCGCCCGCCACCTCGCCCGGCTAGTTTTTTGTATTTTTAGTAGAGACGGGGTTTCACCGTGTTAGCCAGGATGGTCTCGATCTCCTGACCTCGTGATCCGCCCGTCTCGGCCTCCCAAAGTGCTGGGATTACAGGCTTGAGCCACCGCGCCCGGCCTACTTTTTTTTTTCTTAAACAGCAGAAATTTACTTTCTCATAGTTACAGAGGCTAGAAGTCCAAGATGAAGGAGCTGGCAAGGCTGGCTTCTGAGGAGGCTCCTCTCCGTGGCTGACAGCTGTGTCCTTTGTCTTCACATAGCCTCTTCCGTGTATGCAGGGTGGAAGGTGGGGGATAGGTAGATGTCTCTGGTCTGTCTTCCTCTTCGTTTGCCAGTTTATTATAAAAGGTAAGCTGTAGAAGCAGAGATGCGTAGGGCGAGGTATGGGGGAGGGAGCGCAGAGCTTCCATGCCCTCCCTGGGCACGCCACCCTCCGGGAACCTCCCCGTGTTCAGGTATCCAGAAGCTCCGTAATAGCTACTGTTTATTGAACGTTTACTATATGTCAGGCATCATGTCATGTGCTTTAATTTAATTTAAATTTGTGTAAAGTCTCCCTGGAGGAGGGAGGGGGGGGTGTCTCCACCTGGGGAGGGCTAGCAGAGAAGCAGGAGTTCGAGACTGAGGAGTCTGAGTTCTGAGTCTTGAACGCTGAGCAGATGTTTGCCAGGTAACTATGGTCTAGGGAAGAGTGGTTTGCCCCTGATCGAGGGGACAGCATAGGCAGAGGTTTAGAGGCATGAAATTGTGCTCTATACAATGGACGTCATCTGGGGTCCTTTAAACTTCACTTCCGCGTGACCTTCCTGGACACCCACAGGGTTTGGTTTAATGCTGAACTCAGACTTTCCCATATCTCTCACTGGTGAAACTGTGGCCCTTTGCTTCTGAGGCTGGTGCTGCGTCATCATCACGCTGGCATCTTTGTACGCAGGATCTGCCAGGGCAAAGGTTGGGAGGTTGGAGCGCATTTGGACCTGATGGCTTTGTCAGGATTCTGCTGACAGCAGTGGTAGTCCTTGTGAGTGTAATCAACTTGAAATAAATGGGAGCTTGTGAGGTGGACCCCACCAAGAACATATCCTGGATGCTAGTTAGAGATTCCCTCTAGATTTCAGTAGGTTGACAGGGAGTCCAAATGAGAAGGAAACAATCAAAATGAAAGACTCCACAAGGCCTGCTGAAAGTAACTCATCAAAGGTCGTGACTGAAGAAACAAGTTGTGGGCCAGGCGCAGTGGCTCATGCCTGTCGTCCAGTCACTCAGGAGGCCGAGATAGGAGGATTGCTTGAGGCCAGGAGTTCCAGACCAGCCTGGGCTGACTCCAAAACAATGGATAAATAAAAATTTAAAAACTAGCCATGGTAGCCCACTGAGATACTTATTTTCATTATCCTAATGACGAATGATTTTGAGTGTCTTTTCATGTGCCAAATGACCAGTTGTATATCTTTTTGGCAGAAATGTCCATTCAAGTCCTTTGCCCATTTTTGAATCAGATTGTTTTGTCTTTGTTGTTGTTGAGTTGTAGGAATGCATACATACATATATATATGTATATATAGAGAGAGGGACAGACAGGCAGACAGACAGGATCTGGCTCTGTTGCCCAGGCTGGAGTGCAGTCGCATGATCTCGGCTTGCTGCAACACCTCCTCAGCTCAAGCCATCTTCCCACCTCAGCTTCCCAAGTAGCTGGGACTACAGGCACGTGCCACCATGCCAGCTAATTTTTTTTTTTTTTTTTGTATTTTTGGTAGAGATGGGCTTTTGCCGTATTGTCCAGGCTGGTCTGGAACTCCTGAGCTCAAGTGTTCCTCCTACCTCGGTCTCCCAAAGTGCTGGGATTATAGGCATGAGCCATCACACCCAGTGGAATATTTTTTATATATATTCTGGCTATTAATCCCATATCAGATATTTACAAATCCTTTTTCCCATTCTGTGGGCTGTGTTTTCACTCTCTTGATAATGTTCTTTGATACACAAAATTTATAACTTTGATGAAGTTTGATGACACCCAACTTTTTCTTTTGTTGCCTGGAAAAGGATTTTTAAAATTGAAGCGTGAGATGAATACAGAAAAGAGCTCATATCCTAAGCCAGATGGCCTGGATTTAAATCCCAACTCTGCTACTTATCAGCTATGTGACTTTGAGTGGACTGACAGCTCTGTGCCTCAGTTTCCCCATCTCTGAGACTGGGGTCATAACAGAGCCTACTTGTTAGAAATGCGGTGAAGTGGCTGGGCACAGTGGCTCACTCCTGTAATCCCAGCACTTTGGGAGGCCGAGGCAGGCGGATCATGAGGTCAGGAGATCGAGCCCTGACCAACATGGTGAAACGCCGTCTGTACTAAAAATACAAAAATTAGCTGGGCATGGTGGCAGGTGCCTGTAATCCCAGCTACTCAGGACGATGAGTCAGCAGAATCGCTTGAACCCAGGAGGTGGAGTTGCAGTGACCTGAGATCGTGCCACTGCACTCCAGCCTGGTCACCAGAGACTGTCTTAAAAAAAAAAAAAAAAAAAAAAAAAGAAATGCAGTGAAGTGGGCTGAGCTCCTATGCACAAGGCGCGATGAGCAGTGCCTGACACCTAGTAGGCGCTTTGTAAGTGTTGGCTGTTGTTGCTGTGACTATGTTAGATACTGAGTTTCTATGTGGCAGACGCTGTGCTAAGCACTGCGCAAACCCTATCCTATTATCCGTCTTCATACTCCCCACGTACTACATGAAGTTCCATTTCTTGGCACTTTTCCCCTAAGCGACTTCACTATATTCATTGAAGTGCCAAGAAGATGCCCATTTAAGAGATTCTGAACCTGAGGCTCAGAGAGGGTAGGTGACTGGCCCAGCAACATGCAGTGAAGAAACAGTGGTGGCTGGACTGAATCCAGACCTGTGGACTTATCCCTTGCAACTTAGGAGGAGAAAGGGTGTCTCTAGTGGGGCAGGATCCCCAGGTGGAAGAAGAACCGCTGGCTTCGGTTTCAGCAGTGCCACCTGGAGCTCTGGGGCTCTATGGGCTCCCAGGGACCAAGGCCACGCAGGGCCCCCAGCTGGATGCCCACCGACCCGCAGGAGAGAGATGAGTGAATGACAGGGACAGTGTTCTCCTTGCAAAGCCTCCCTCGTGGGGCTGGGCCAGCATCCTAACGCGCGCGCGCCCCCTGGTGGAACAGTGTGAGATTGCGGGCGCTAGAGTCCCCCTCGCTGTTGGAAGGAGACCTAGAGAGTGTTAACCTTTTCCACCTGTTAACCCCTTATCCCACAACTCACTGCCGCCATCTCGTAGATGAGGAAAACGGAGGCCCAGAAGGGTAACGTCACATGTCCAGTACGCTCTGCCGGGCTTTGTTTTTTTTTTTTTTTTTTTGAGACAGGTTCTCACTCTGTTGCCCAGGCAGAAGTGCAATGGCACAGTCATGGCTCACAGCAGCTTCAACCTGGGCTCAAGCGATCCTCCTGCCTCGGCCTCCCAGGTACCTAGGACCACAGGCATGCGCCAGCATGCTGGCTAATTTTTGTATTTTTTGTAGAGACAGGGTTTCGCCATGTTGCCCAGGCTGATCTTGAGCTCCTGGGCTTGAGCTATCCACCTGCCTGGGTCTCCCAAAGTGCTGGTATTACAGGCATGAGGTACCACACCCAGCCTCATCCCTCCTTTGAGTGGAATCTGTCCTGTGGCAGACACGAGTTATGGAGAAAGTGAGTTTAAGACTTCAGGGTGTGAGGACGGATCCAGATTCCAGGTGCAACCCCACTAGTTGGAGCCTAGATTTCTTCTTCTGGAAATGGAAAGAACCCTCATGTCTATATGCCCAAGGCTAGCCCACATAGTCAGAAAGTGAGAGTGCTGTACTTCGAGGGAAGACACTTGGTCAGTTCTGAGGAGCTGTCTGGGTGAGCGCTCTGATGAAGGGGCAGAGAGAGGCATGGAATTGGTGTGGGGTGACACTGTTGGGTGACAAGTCTGTGTTGGGTGAGCATATTGCAGGCCAGAGGTGGAGACTGAGGAGCTGGGCCCATGGGGAGGAGGTAGATTCTGAGGGATGGATTGCTGCAGGCATAAAGAAAGGAAACTACGCTGAGTGTTGGCTCTCACCTGTACTCCCAGCTACTCAGAGGCAGAGGCGGAGGTGGGAAGAATGCTTGAACCTGGAGTTTCAGATCAGCCTTGGTGATGTAGTGAGACCTCATCTCTGAAAAAGTTTTTAAAAATTAACCAGTTGTGGTGTTGTACCTCTGTGGTCTCAGCTACTCAGGAGGCTGAGGCAGGAGGATCGCTTTAGCCCAGGAGTTTGAGGCTACAGTGAGCTATGATTATGCCACTGCACTCCAGACTGGACAAAGAGCAAGATCCTGTCTTAAATGAATGAATGAATAGTTAGCTAGATAGCTAGGAATCTGCGGGAATGGTCATGACTTGGTGGGGAAGAGGCGAGAGGACTCAGTTTCTGGGCCTGGGCCCCTCCATGCCCGGGAATCCAACAGCTGCACTGCCATTGACTGCTTTCTCCATGACTACAGGAGCCCCAGGAACTGAACACCCAATCAGATTTGCCCAGATGGTCCTGCCTACTACCTGCTTAGCAAGAGTGGGAAATAGGCTTTATCTCAGGTGCCAACTCCAGCTAATAGATAATGCCCAAGTGGTGCAATACGTTGAAAAGGACTCGGAGACCACATCCAGGCCCAGAGGGAGATGGTGCTATAATCGATTAGTGATGTCTGCCAACAGCATGGGTCAGGGAAGGGGGAGATACGAGTGTCAAATATTTGTTAACCCTGGCGACTTAGTAACTGTACTGCTAAACACACACACCCACACACCAGAAGATGCTTTGGACGATTTTACTTAGGACTCTTCAAATCTCGGAAATATACCAACAGCCCCAGAATTCATTACATATATGGTTCAACCAACAAAATCCTTTTTCTCTATTTCTAAACCTCTTCCTGGCTGTTTATAACGAGCCTTCCTAGCTTCTTGAGGCCAGGTTTTTCTTCCAGGGTTGTGGTTTCCAAACTTTGTCGCACATTAGGATCACTCAGGGAGCTTTTCAAAACCTGGATGCCCAGGTCACATCCCAGAAATTAAATCTAAATGCCTGGGGGCAGGGCCTGGGCATCAGTATTTTTTAAATAGGCTTTACTTTTTAGAACAGTTTTAGATTTGCAGGAAAATTGGAATGATGGTACAGAGTTCCCATACACCCACACCCAGTTTCCAGCTTTCATCACCATCTTGCCTTAGCATAGTATGTTCATTACCATCAATGAGCCAATATTGATATGTTCCTATTAAATAAAGTTCATAGTTTATTATGATTTTCTCAGTTTTAATGTTATGTCCCATCCAGGATGTAGTAGTGGACTTTTCTTTGTTTTTGATGAGCTTGACAATCTTGAATAGTCTTGGTCAGGTATTTTTAGGACGCCTCCCTATTGTCTGGGTGTCAGTATTTTTAGAGATCCCCGGGGGATACGGCACAGTTTGGGAACTGCTGCTCTAGGGCCTTGTGTGTGTGTCTGGGTGGGGATGAGTTGTTTATATAAAAACGAGTTAGCACCCTGAAGAGTAGAAGAGAAGAAGTGATTTCTGTGGTCCGGTGATCTGTTGTTATAATGAAACACCCCAGAACTTAGGGGTGTAACACAGTCAAGCATTGGCTTCTGCAGGCCAAGAAACCAAGCAGGGCTCTGTGGGTACAGCTTTTCTCTGCTGGGAGCCCTGAACAGGTGGGGCAGGAATCATCTGGAAGCCTCATCACTTACGTCTGGTGTCCAGGCTGGGATGACTTGAAGGCTGGGCTTCTGGGACTGACGACTAGAGCACCTGAGTGAGGCCTCTTCTCAGGACCTCTCTAAACTCAGATGTCACCCTGGGCAGGGCCTTCCCTGATACCACATCTGCAGAAGGGCCCAGGCCCCTATTATTCCCTCACAGCACCCCCATTATCACATGCAGTGTTTTCCCGATATCTGCCTCCCTCATCAGGGTGGAGGCTGTTTGCTGACTTCTTATCCCTCCCCCACCAAACGAGAATTGCAGGACTGTAGGGCTCTTGACGCTCTTGTTCACTTTTGTGTTTTCAGTGCAGAGTTGAAGCTAGGTAAATATTTGTTGAATGAGGGACGAGGCACGGTGGCTTACGTCTGTAATCCCAGCACTTTGGGAGGCCGAGGTGGGAGGATCGCTTGAGGTCAGGAGTTCAAGATCAGCCTGGCCAACATGGTGAAACCCCGTCTCTACTAAAAATACAAAAATTAGCTGGGTGTAGTGGTGGGTGCCTGTAATCCCAGCTACTGTAATCCCAGCTACTTGGGAGGCTGAGGCAGGAGAATCACTTGAACGCAGGAGGCAGAGGTCGCAGTGAGCCGAGATCACGCCACCGCACTCCAGCTCGGGCGAGAGTGAGACTCTATCTAAAAAAAAAAAAAAAAAAAAAAGGCTGGGTGCGGTAGCTCATGCCTGTAATCCTAGCACTTTGGGAGGCCGAGGTGGGCGGATCACAAGGTCAGGACATGGAGACCATCCTGGCTAACACGGTGAAACCTCATCTCTACTAAAAGTACAAAAAATTAGCCGGGCGTGGTGTCAGGCACCTGTAGTCCCAGCTACTCGGGAGGCTGAGGCAGGAGAATGGCGTGAACCCGGGAGGTGGAGCTTGCACTGAGCAGAGATCGCGCCACTGCACCCCAGCCTGGGCGACAGAGCCAGACTCCGTCTCAAAAAAAATTGTTGAATGAATGAGTGGAAGCCGAGGAAGGCAGACAGACACACAACAGACAGATGCACAACTAACCCGACAGAGGAGGGAGTAATTGGCTTTTCCGCGGCCTGGTGGCAGGGGAACTAGAAGGACTCATCTTGCCCTGGATCCTGACAGGGGAGTAGAGTTTGACCAGGTAGAGGGAGGGGCAGGAAGGGTAACCCAGGGAGCAGCCTGCTTCCTGGCCGGGGGGCTGGACAGCTTGTGTGGCCACAGTGCCTTGCTGCCCCTCCCATGTAGTTCCTGGCAGGGGACTCCTGCACTCACAGGGTGCCCACTCATCACTGAACAGAGAGGAGGGTTCAGAGGGAAAGTGGAGAATTTAGTTGGAGGCAGAGTTCTGAGGGCAAAGTCCCTTCCAGACTGCCTCAGAAATCCCTGATCCGGGGATTCCTAAATGCCAGGCCTCCTACAAGGTACCTGGGGCACCTTGGGGTTTCGAACCCGGATTTGCAGGCCCTTTCCCTAGGGATTCTGCATCGGGAGCTGTGCCCAGAAGCCAGGCCAGGCAGGGATGGGGATTTTGTGACAAATGGTGGCGAGGAAGGAGCTTCCCCTGCATCCCAGCCAGCTCTTCCTTTTCCAGAATGGTTGGTTGGATCATCTAGTTTTTTCAAGCAGAGCTGATGATCCTGATTTTGTGTATTTATGTTTTTTTGAGGTGAAATCTTGCTCTGTTGCCAAGGCTGGAGTGCAGTGGTGCAGTCACGGCTCACCACAACCTCTGCTGCCTGGGTTCAAGTGATTCTCCTGCCTCAGCCTTCTGAGTAGCTGGGATCACAGGCATGCACCATCACGCCTGGCTAATATTTGTATTTTTAGTAGAAATGGGGTTTCGCCATGTTGGCCAGGCTGGTCTCCAACTCCTGACCTCAGGTGATCCATCCACCTCGGCTTCCCAAAGTGCTGGGATTACAGGTGTGAGACACTGCACCCGGCCTGATCCTGATTTTAATGTGACATCTGACCACGTGCTCAGGCCACATCCAGCTGCCTTCAATTCACACCCTGGGTATCAGAGGTCTTGTTATTCACACTCACTATCTCACTGGATCCTTCCCATAACTCTAGGAGACCCACGGGAAACTAAGGCTTGGCGGAGCGAACTGACTTGGCCTGGGCTCCGACACTGGGCAGGTGGCACAGGTGGGGGCTCAATCCAGGGCCGCCAGTTTCTCTGTTTTACCCGTCTCATTCTCCTCCCAGCTGAAACAAGGCACTCGTTTCCTTGTGCAGTGTTCAGAAATGACCACAAGAGGGCAGGATGGAGGTGGTCTAGTTTCCACATTTCGTTTTTAATTTGCTTTTAAGCGATTTTACATTGGGGCCTCCAATCTAAACCTGAAACATCCAAATTTTCCATGACCACTTAGATGTTCATCATTTCATGCAGCCCACTAATTTCGGTAGATGTGTCATTCTGCTCTGTCCCCGTCGGGCCCTGTGTCAGTTTCTATTTTGTGAACCTGACATCAGAGCTGCCCAGCTGAGCTTAGGATGTTCCTCTGCAGCCTTCACAGCTCTGGCTGCCCCATTTATTTTCATGGATGGTATTTTCTCTTCTGGAGAAAGTATTTTTTGGGAAAAAAATTTTGTTTTTGTTTTATTTCTAAAAAGAGTATGGGGTATGGATAGCCAAGTCCATAGTGAGAACCTTGTGGATATAGAAACAGCATTCTGTCTAACAGCAGATGTATTTCCAGAGATGCTGAATCTTCTACTTGAATTCGAGGTCTCTTGAGAATAGGGACATTTTTGTCATATTTCAAGCCTTGGTTCCGTGCCACCTTCTCCAAGAAGCCCTCCTGGGTTGCACCCTATCCTGTGAACTCCTCCATTCCAGGCCCTCTAGCCTCTAGTGCTGTAATTTATGCACAAGTGCTTCTCTTACAGACCATGAGCCCCGCTGAGGGCAAGAATCCTGCCTCACCCGTGTCCCTAATGCTCCACACTTAATCCTCAAGGCCTTCATTGATTGAACACTTGCAATCAGCCTGCTGAGTGCTTTTCTGACATCACCTGACCCCTCTCTAACTGCCGCCCTGTGAGGGAGGAAATTATCGTGATTGTTATCGTTATTCTCAGCCTCATTTTATGTCTGAAGAAACCGAGGCACAGAGAAGAGAAGCAGGTTGGCCTGGATGACACTATTTGGCAGGGCCGGAGTTGGGATTTGAACCTCAGGCCTACCTGAGTGCAGATCCCTGCTCCCAGCAGCTTCGCTCCCAGCTCCTGGTAGGGTTCAATCATGTTCACTGACCGAGTGGGGAGGGAGCGCTCCAGCAGAGTTCTAGGCACTGCTGGCCATGTCCATGCCCAGGTGAGACCTTCTGTCTTGCTTCTCCCTCTTTTCTCATCCCTTGGCATGGTTGGCCCCTTCTCCACCTCCTTGTTTTCCTCCTCCCTTTTCTCTTCCTCCCTCTTCTCTTCCTCCTGTATTTTTTTCTCCTCCTTTTCCTCTTTCATTTTTATCTTTTCCTCCCTTTTCTCCTCCTTCTGCACTTTTTTTTTTCTTTTTTAAAAATCAAGACAGGGTCTGGCCATGTTGCCAAGGCTGGTCTTGAACTCCTGGGCTCAAGTGTTCCTCCCACCTCAGCCTCTTGAAGTGCTGGGATTACAGGCCCGACCACTGGACCGGGCCCCTCTCCTCTTCCTCTTCCACCTTTACCCCTTCTTCTCTTTTCTCCTCCTCCTCCTCCAATAGCTTATTGAGATACAATTTACAGACTATAAACTTCACTTATTTGAAGTGTACAGTAATTTTTAGTAAATGTACCAAGTTGCCCAGGGATCACTCTAGCCCAGAACGTTGTCCTCACCCCAGAAGGAAGCGCTGTACCTATTAGCAGGCACTCCCCGCCACCGCAACCCCATCCAGCATAAGCCCCTGGCAACCACTCGTCTGCGGTCTGTCTCTGCAGTCTTGCCTTTTCTGCACATTTCCTGTCAGTGGGCTCACACAGCCTGGTTTTGTTGTGTCTGGCTGCTTTCACGCAGCATGGCATTTTTTTTTTTTTTCATGCATCCGTGTTGGTCATATCAGGACTTCAGGCTTTTGCACTGGGCTGGGTCCTTCTTGCTGGGTCCCGTCTTCGCTGACCCCGCCTATCCCATCTGGCCCTCCACATGGTGGGGTCAGGAGGGCAGTTGTTGGGTCAGGCTGGGAACGGTGAGGATGGAAAATGTGTTTGTTGTTTTCCGCCCCCCCCCCCCCCAGTCGTGTGCTTTAAGTGATTTCAAACGTGCTGTAGATGCAAACACTCTTCAGGGCTCTGTGGGTTGGCTCTGCCCTGGGATTGGCTCAGAGATGCCTTGTTTGGGGCAGATAACCCCCTTTTCTGATGGGCTGGCCGCAGTTTGGGCTCCCTCTTGTTGCTCTGCTAGCCATGGGGGCTGAACTGGATATGCCATTGTTACCGGAAAAGAGGGTCTTGAAACGGACCCCAAGAGAGGGTTCTCGGATTTCGTACAGGAAGGAATTCAAAGCAAGTTCCGGAGTGCAGTGAGTAGGGATAGTTCAGTGAAAGCTATCCTGGACCCTCTGCCCCGGTTGGTTTGTAAGTTTTTCTTATAGAGGAGTGTTGTCTATGTAAAAGCTAAGCTAAGCTGTGTCTACCTGCAGGTGAGCGCATGACATGACAAAATCGATTACTTTATTGATTTAAAGAAAACGTGGCACATATACACCATGGAATACTACTCAGCCACAAAAAAGGAAGGAAATAATGTCTTCTGCAGCAACTTAGACGGAGCTGGAGACCATTATTCTGAGCGAAGTAACTCAGGAATGGAAAACCAAATATTATATGTTCTCACTTAAAGTGGGAGCTAAGCTATGAGCATGAAAAGGCATAAGAATGATATAATGGAATTTGGGGGCTTGGCGGGAAGGTTGGGAGGTGGGTGAGGGTTGAAAGACTACATATTGGGTGTAGTGCACGCTGCTTGGGTGACGGTTGCACGAAAATCTCAGAAATCCTCACTGTAGAATTCACCCATGTAACCAAAAAGCACCTGTACTTCCCAAAACTATTGAAATATAAAACAATCTTGAAAAGCAAAACAAAAACCATCCTTGACATTTTAGTGTGTGACTATACCGAAGTGTAACTATAATGATCTTGAAAGCACATACTGTTGTGGGTATTGGGACACCTGGACTCTGTGCTGATGTAGGAGTGCATCCTTGTAGGTATCTTTAGGCTGTTTCCTCAACTGTAAACATCCCGTGACTATCTTGTGACCAGCAAGGAATATGGCTTTTTAGTCTTAAGATGGAGTCAAATTGAACATGGCCTTATTCTGGCTCTGCCAGGTGCCCGCTTCCCTAACACCACCAGTCACTTACAGCTAAGATGTTTTGTTTGTTTTTTTTTGAGGTGGAGTCTTGCTGTGTCACCCAAGCTGGAGTGCAGAGGCGCAATCTCAGCTTACTGCAGCCTCTGCCTCCTGGGTTCAAGTGATTCTCCAGCCTCAGCCTCCCGAGTAGCTAGGATTACAGGCATGCGCCACCACGCCTGGTAATTTTTGTTATAGCAGAGATAGGGTTTCACTCTGTTGGCCAGGCTGGTCTCAAACTTCTGACCTCAAGTGATCCACCCACGTTGGCCTCCCAAAGTGCTGGGATTACAGGCATGAGCCACTGCACCCAGCATAAGATATGTTGAGCCCTTAACTGTGTACTGGACTCTGAACACTTTGTACCTACTACCTCATTCATGCCTCCCAGTGACCCTGTGGGGCAGGCACTGTCATCATCCTTATTTTAGGTGAAGGAGCAGGGGCCCGGAGAGATTAACCAGCTAGCTAGTGGCAATCTAACTCCATCCACACCCTTCCCCTGGGCCCAGGGATGCCTCTGTAAGACACCCCATCCTCTCCCTAGGCCTCAGTTTCCCCTTTGGGAACCTGTTCTATTCTGTCTGCACCCTGACCTCTCAGGGAATCATAAACTGCTTGAAGATGGGCACATATCTGGCTTCCCTGGGTCCCCTTTGGTGGCCGACAGTGCAGTGCACACAGTAGGTCTGCCATCTTCATGCCTAGATCAAAAGATGATTTTGAGAGGTGACAACATGCTAGCAGCCCTTGCTCTCGGTGCCTGCTCGGCCTCAGCATTCACTCTGGTGGTGCTTGAGGAGCCCTTCAGCCCACCACGGCACTATGGGAGCCCCTCTCTGGGGTCGCCGAGGCCGGAGCGGCCTCCCTCTGCTTGCCGGCGGGTGTGGAGGGAGAAGCGTGAGTGGCAACCGGGGCTGCGTGCAGCGCTCATGGGCCAGTGCAAATTCAGGCGTGTGCAGGGCCACCGGCCTCCCGAGTAGCTGGGATTACAGGGGCCCCGCCACCACACCTGGCTAGTTTTTGTACCTTTTGGTGGAGGCGGGGTTTCAACATATTGGCCAGGTTGGTCTCGAACTCTTGACCTTGTGATCTGCCTGCCTCGGCACCTCCTAAAGTGCTGGGATTACAGGCGTGAGCCACTGCGCCTGGTCGAGATGGGTTATTTAAAGAAAGGAAAATGTATTGCTCACAGTTCTGGAGGTTGGGAAGTCTAGGATCAAGGTGCCAGCAGATTTGGTTTCTAGCAAGGACCTGCTTGCTTGTAGATGGTGTTGTCTAGGTTTTCTCATGCAGAAGTGAGTGAGGGGACGGAAGGGGTGAGCTCACCCCTTCAAGCCCTTTTATTTTTGTTTTTAAATTATTTTTATTATTGTTTTTAGAGACAGGGTCTGGCTCTGTCATCCAGGCTGGAGTGCAGTATTGCAATCATAGTTCACTGCAGCCTCGAACTCCCAGGCTTGAGCAATCCTCCTGCCTCAGCCTCCTGAGCTGAGACTACAGGCACATATCACCACACCAGGCTAAGTTTTCCATTTTTTATAGACACAGGGTCCTATGATGTTGCCCAAGCTGGTCTTGAACTTCTCACCTCAAGCAATCCTCCCACCTCAGCCTCCCAAAATGTTGGAATTACAGGTGTGAGCCACCGCACCTGACCTCAAGCCCTTTTGTGTGGGCATCAATTCCACTCATGAGGGTGGAGCTGTCATGGCCTAATCACCTCTCAAGGGTTCCGCTTCTTAACTGCCTCATCTTGGGAATTAAGTTCCAGCTGATGAATTTTGGACAGATACATACATTCAAACCATAGCCCTGGGGAATCCAGGCTGATCTCACCTCATGACCCTTAACCTTGTTACATCTGCAAAGACCATTTCCAAATATGGTCACATTTGCAGGTTCTAGGTGGACATATGTTTTAGGGGTCTCCATGTGACCTACTTTGGGGAGGAAGCCTGCTTTCGATAGCATGGGCAAAGCCTTTGTGGGTGCCTGGCTCACAGGGTGGGGTCAAGTGGTGGGAGGTGCACAGGGGCCTGGGGTGGGAGGGAGCAGGTTGAATTTTCTCCCAAGAGTGATGGGGAACCAGGGAAAGCATCTAAGATGTGTGTGTGAGTTGCCTCGGTCACATCCATGCTTGCAGGTGGTCCCCTGCCATCGAGAAGGGCCCCTGGGGATGGGAAGTGAGGACATTGTTCCCCTTCGTCAACCTCCGACTTCTGATGCAGCCACACTCCCCGGGCTGCCTGGGCCCACGGGGCAGGGTGGTGGCCAGGGCGGCCAGAGTAGGATAACCAGGACTGGGCACTGGGGACAGTTTCTCCTGGGCACATGCCCTGGTGCCTTTGACCACCTCTGGCTAGGAGGTGGGGACTTGGGGGTCTCCATTTTTGGCACCTGCCTAACGGTGCTCCCCACCCCACGCCTCCCACCTGGTCCTAGATTGGCTCTGTCTCCACCTTGGACTCGCCAGGTCTTGGACCTTTGAATGTCTCATTTTATTCTTAGCCCCCTGCCCTGTCACCATTGTCACAGCCACCTCCAGCTTTCTCCCCGACTGTTCCCGGTGCTCTTCGTCCCTGCCCACCTCCCGGGCCATCAGTCTCGCTTGCTTTCTCTGACTTCCTTTGGGGTTCATCCCTTGCCCTGCCTGTCACTCTCCCATCAGAGCCCCTACCCCACCCATCTCCCTCTCCTTTCCCTCCACGTCTCTCGTCTTTCTCTTTTTCTTCTTTCTCCCTCTGTGTTGCCTGTCTTGCCCTTCCCTCCCTGTCTCATGCCTTTCCTACCTGTGAGTTCCTTCTCCTTCCTCCCACCTTCCTCCCTCTGCCATGCGCCTGGCCTGCCATCCTCTCTTCCTCTCTCCATCCCACCTGTCTCTGGCATCCCATCTGCCTCCTTCCAGCCCCTTTCTCTCGGGGCGCTTCTCTGTCCTGGGCTGATGGGAGACCAGATAGTCAACCCTTAGCAGCCTGCATTCTGACTGTGGCCCCTGTCAGCCAAGGGGTGTCAGGAAGGCCCTGGCGGGCCCGTGTATTTATGGCAACAGTCATTCAGTAGGGCAACCACAAGCGTTGCATGTCCCACTGTTCTGTTAGTCCCTCAGTTAGCAGGGCCTAACCTCAGACTTGACACTCATCAGCCAGCCAGCCAGGACCCACAGCGCCAGGGGTACAGCCAGGCAGCTGGCATCATCCCTCCAGTGGCGCTGCCAGTGCAGAGGGACCAGTCCTTTCTCTGCACTTTTGTCAGTCAGCGGGACCCAGTGCTCTGGCTATACTGTCAGCTGGGGCTGTCCTCTGACTGGTACTGTCAGCTGGAGAGCACGGCTGGCTTTTCAGCTGTACTGTCCGCCAGTTAGTGAGCAGGACTGGCCTTCCGACTGTGCCGTCAGGGAGCAGGGCCGGCCTTCAGATTGTGCTTTCACAGGGCAGCGCAGGGCTGGCCTTTGACTGTGCCGTCAGGGAGCAGGGCCGGCCTTCAGATTGTGCTTTCACAGGGCAGCGCAGGGCTGGCCTTTGACTGTGCCGTCAGGGAGCAGGGCTGGCCTTCTGACTTGCTGCCAGTCCCTGGCTCTGCCATCACTGGGGCCAACCCCTGACTGTCAGGCAGCGAGCAGCTGAGACCCAGTGCTTGCTGGGAGTGGGGTGCTGAGAATCAGTGAAACCACAGGCCTGCCTCTGAAGAGCTTTGAAGCTACCCCGTGGTTTTCTCAGCTGCTGCACCCAGCACCTTCTTCTTGTTTTTGTTTTTTTTTGTTTTTTGTTTTTTGTTTTTTGAGATGGAGTCTTGCTCTGTTGCCCAGGCTGGAGTGCAGTGGCGCGATCTTGGCTCACTGCAAGCTCCGCCTCCCGGGTTCATGCCATTCCCCTGCCTCAGCCTCCGGGACTACACCGCCCGCCACCACGCCCGGCTAATTTTTTTGTATTTTTAGTAGAGACGGGGTTTCACTGTGTTAGCCAGGATGGTCTCGATCTCCTGACCTCATGATCTGCCCGCCTCGGCCAACCAAAGTGTTGGGATTACAGGCGTGAGCCACCGTGCTCCGCCCACCCTCTCCTTGTTTAAGTGAGTTTCCTGTTGGTTGCTCTGCCTGATGTCGGGTGGTGGGGCTGAAGGATGCAGCACAGATGGGCCCAGGATGTTGCTGGGGCAGTCAGTGTGCTGAGCTCCAGGCTGGGGGCGGGAGCCTGGTGCAGAACCCAGGGCCTCTGCCCGGTGCCTCTGTGAACCCTCCTCTGCCTCAGTTTTCCCCTCTCAGCAGGGGGAAGGACTTTGCCTCAAAAGCACAGCTGTCTTGCATCCGGTGCTCACTGGCCCCAGTCTCTGGGTTATGGTCTCGGCTTACGGGGAGCTGGTGCTGAGTAGGGGATCCAGGTGCGTCCGGCTTGGATTTGAATCCCTGTCTCACTGTTTAGCAGCTGCTCACCTCGGGAACCTCTTTTTGACCTTGTGAGCTTTGGTTTCCTCATCTGGACAATAGAAGTGATGATACTGCCCTCATGATATGACCATGAAAACTAAACTAGATGGTTTGGCAGGATTCTACCTTGTTGAATCCTCAAAGCCCTGAATGCAGGGATAATTCATCCCATTTTACGGAACGGGTAACTGAGCCTCAGGAAGATGAGGTGACTTGATAAAATCATGCTGTTTTGAAGGAAACATCTGGGAAAGTTTTCCTTGGGTTTGCCGGAGGTGTGCTTTATTTGCATTTTAATCTCTGAAAATTGATGTTCTCCTCACTCCCCAACTGGTACAGCAGGCAGCTAGTGCCTTCGGGAGCTGCTCCCTCCTTTCCCCAGCACCCCACTCCCCATGCTGGGCTGGGTGCCCACAGGAGTGGACGGGCCGAGGACTCGTGGCTGCGAGGCCTGGGTTCCAGCCTTGCTTTAGTTACCAACTCACCACGTGACCTCGGCCAAGTCCCTTGACTTCTCTGGGCCTCAGTTTTCCTCTCTGTAAAATGGGGATGGCCACATCCTCCTTCTAGGGGGGATCAGAAGCTTAGCTGAGTTTTAAAGGAACATGACTGCCATCAAAGGAGCCCCATGAACCGATGGGATCCTGAGTTGATTTCCTTCCCTGTAAGAGTGGTGGGGCCTCCTTCTCCTCATGTGGTTTGGGGAGGAGGAACCACAAACACTTGGGCTCACACACGCAGCACACAGTCCACACATGCACAAAACACACTCATATGCACACATGCACACACACTTGACTCACGTAAAAGCACACACACTCATACTCTCACGCGTGCGCGCGCGCACGCACACATTCAGTTTCCGGGCATCCCCTTCTCTCTTTTTGCCTTCTTGCCGTGCAACTGAAAACCCTCCGTGGTTATGACTTCCGGGAGGGTGAGGGTCCAGGCAGCTGGGTTCAGAAGGAGCCGCCCGTGGACCCGCCCCACTGGACGAGAGGCCAGAGATGCCCCAGGCGGGGCTTATAGGACTGAGTGTTGGCTTCTCAGTGCCCCAGGCAGCCGTGGCCATTAGTGGAGCCGTCTGGCTGGTCCCCTGGCTGTGAGCCGGCTTCTGAATGATTTATGCTGTCTTGAACTTGACTCCGGCGTGACAGGAGTGAGAAGAGCCGCTCCCGCTAGAGGAAAGCTGGAAACCGTACTGTGCTCACCGCATAACCTCTGGGTGCTGGAAATGGAGTATTACTACTGCCCCAGCCTGCTGAAGCTCTTGCGCTACCTCTGGGTGAGTGGCGGGGGGGAGTGCAGGCTCCAGGACGGGATCACCTCCCTTCCCTCTCCTCCTGCTTCCTGCCAACTTTGCTTTTTGGCTGTGTCTGGTTAGCAGTGTCTGTTTTCTTTTAGAAATGTTAAAGGTTACAAGGAAGAGAGAATGTTGGGGAAAGAGGAAACAAGCTTGGTTCGGGAGGTAGAGCAGGTTTGTAGGAAGAGCTAAGACTCCTGAACAGGAA
Source organism: Macaca thibetana thibetana (assembly GCF_024542745.1). Taxonomy (NCBI): domain Eukaryota; kingdom Metazoa; phylum Chordata; class Mammalia; order Primates; family Cercopithecidae; genus Macaca; species Macaca thibetana. The sequence continues at coordinate 25,862,265 of NC_065587.1, forward strand.
TGAAGATCCCGGGTCCAATGTGGGCTTTCCTCCGGTCCTCAAGAAAACAGGAAAAACGAGAACCACGTCAGTGAGTTTTTCAGAAAGCACCATTTATTTGACTTAAAGGACTGTTGTTTATTCTGAAATTACATCCCTCTTGCCTTTGTGTGTGTGTAAGAATGTCCCCCGTCTATGAGATGAAAATGATAGATTTTGTTTTCCTTTTCCTGAACCTACACAGTGATAGAAGAAGTTGGGACCCCTTCCACCAACACACAAACTGTGCTGTCTCCTCTGGATAGCAGAGGAAAAAAAAACCAGAACATTTTCTGATGAAACATCAAAGTCAGGGAAGCTGTGCAGAAGTGCTTTGTGGAGTATAAAATGCCTTCAGATCTCACTTTGACTTTGCGGCTGGTCTGCTCTCTGTGCCTGGGCAAGTTACTTCTCCTCTCTGGGTTTCCATTTCCTCCTCTGTGAAACTAAGGAGTAGGTGTAGGTGATTCTGGGTTGTGGGACATCCATCAGGGCTCTGGGAATAGAGGGGCTTCTCGAAGAATTGTCACGGGCTGGTCTCAGAGTTTTCCAGAATATTTGCCACTGGTTTCAGCACACCCAAAAGGGAAAGTCTTAGGAAATATTATCTTTCCCATTGCTGAGTGTTTGCAAATACTTCAGATGCCTTCTTGGCCAGAAAATTTTCCAGTGCTCCTAAAAATACAACTTTAGGAAAGATTGCCGCCTTTCAGCCGCCAGTCCCAGAGTATCTTACCTCCCTCCTGAGCCCCCCAGAGCAGTTGAGAAACAGGAGATCCCCCCAGTCCATATTGTTCAATCGTTGGCATATGAACATTCTTATATAATAAATGTAAGGCAACATTGATTGATTGATTGATTGATTGTTTTAATGACAAAAATAATGCACGTGCATGGTAAAAAGACATGGAAAATTCAGACAAGCACAAAGAAAAGAAGTCTCTGATAATCGTATTTTTGAATTGTGTGGTTTGCAAGGTCTGGATAACCTTGATGTGCGTGGCTACTTGTTGGGCTCTGGGCTCGGTGCTGGAGATGCAGAGATGACCAAGATACCGTCCACCATCCCCAGAACTTAGAGCTTGGCATAGGTGTTGAACTCATCAACAAATGGCTACGATCTTATGTTCATTCAGCACACACTTACCAGCAGTAGTTGGGAGCTAGCGCCAGATAACTTGGAATATAGGAGCAAGACAGCATGGTCCCCTGACTGCATGGAACTTAGTCTGGTGAGAATTTGGACTTTGCTCAAGGAACTGAAACAAAGACCATGTGTGTATTAGGATGGGGTGGTGCACAGTGCCTAAGAGGACATGGCCTCATTGGGGTGCGGGGGCCAGGAGGTTCTCCCCAAGGAAGCTGAGCACTGGAGGATGCCTAGGAGCTGGCAGTTGATGCTAGGGTAGGGATCCAGGGAAGTGTGTGCCAGGCAGAGGGAACAGCGTGTGCAAAGGGCTGGGGTGGGTGTCAGAAAGAGCAAGAGCCCGTGGCATGCCCATGGCACATTCCAAGTACAGGCTCAGCCTGGCCAGTAGGGGCTGGGCGGGGATGCCCTCAGCCTCCTAGGGGCAGCTCTGTGGAGTGACAGAGTCACAGCTCCTCACCTGGCTGTGTCCCACCTCTCTAGTGACCTTGGGCAAGTCTTCGCCTCTCTGGGCCTCGGTTTCCCCATCTGAACCATGAAGAGGTAGGGAGAGGCGGTTTAGAAAGTCTTTCCTAGATGTGATAATGAGAGAGATTTCCATTTGGCCACTGCTTTCTGTGGGTGACCAGGTCCTTTGGGAGTGAGAAGCCACGCAGGCTCACTGCTGGTTTTGCAAATTACCCAATTTCTCTGTCCCTCTGAGTCACTGAAGTCACTGAAGACAGCCTGGCACATGTGTTAACAAGACTGGGGTCTTGGATTAGCCCTGGTGTCTGCACTCCTAAGCTGGAAACTCTTGCTTGACCTCTCAGGGAAGCTTGGGAATGTGGACCTGGATTCTGAGGAAGCCTCGTGGCCTTGGGAAGTCCATTTCAGCTTCCCAAACTTCGGCTTCCCCATCTGGAGAGCGAGGCCCTGCTGCCTTCCTCATTTGCTTGCTGGGAATTCCTCTGAACTCTCTAGCTCATTTCTGAAACCTAGAAGCTGCTCCGAGAATGTCAGCTCCTCCTGCTTCCCAGGAGGCCACCGTCAGATTCAGTGACCGGCTAACCAGGAATAATTGCAGAGACCCGGGTGGAGGTGCTCGCTCCGCTGCCACTCGTGTAGCTTGGCGTAGTTGAGAATATGCATTCATCCATCACTTCTTCAGCATGGGCCCCTCCTCACTGCCCCTGGGCCCTGGTAATGTCACCTCTTCACTAGGGTCTTCCCTAGTGAATGACCCCCTTCCTTTCAACATTCTTTGTCCTGTTACTCTACCTTTTTGTTTGTCTGTTTTTAGAGATAGGCTCTCACTCTGTCACCCAGGCTGCAGTGCAGTGAATGCTCATAGCTCACTGCAGCCTTGTCCTCCTGGGCTTAAGTGATCCTCCCACCTCAGCCTCCAGAGTAGCTGGGACTACAGGTGCATGCCACCATGCCCAGCTAATTTTTTAACTTTTTTGTAAAGATGTGGCCTCACTATGTTGCCCAGGCTTGTCTTAAACTCTGGAGCTCCCACCTCAGACTCCCAAAGTGCTGGGACTTTAGGCATGAGCCACCATACCCAGCCTGCAGATTTTTAAAGGTTTAAATAAATTTTAAAATGTTATATACATTTAAAGTATGCAACTATATGTTTTGGTATATATACATATACCTAGTGAAATTAGTACTGCAGTCAAGCAAATTAACATACCTGTCTCCTTTCATAGTCACCTTTTATTTAAAAACTGGTAAGAGCACCTACCAAGAGAAATCTACTCTCTCAACAAATTCCCAGTATATAATACAATACCATTAACTATAGTCACCATGCTTTAGGTCTCTAGACATATTCATCCTTTAGAATTGCAACTTTGTACCATTTAACGTCTTTCCATTCCTTCCCCTGCACCCCTCTGCCCCCTTCTGGATTTGTTTGTTTGTTTGTTTTTTAGGTGGATGGAGTCTTGCTCTGTCGCCCAGGCTAGAGTGCAGTGGCATGATCTTGGCTCACTGCAACCTCTGCCTCCCGGGTTCAAGCAATTCTGTCTCAGCCTCCCGAGTAGCTGGGACTACAGGCGCATGCCACCACACCTGGCTAATTTTTGTATTTTTAGTAGAGATGGGGTTTCACTATATTGGTCAGGCTGGTCTCGAACTCCTGACCTCAGGTGATCTGCCCGCCTCGGCCTCCCAAAGTTCGGGGATTACAGGCATGAGCCACCGCGCCCGGCCCTGCCCCATTCTGTTTTTGTGTATTTGACTATTTTAGATTCCACATATAAGTGAGAGCATGTAGTATTTTGTCTTTCTGTGCCCGGCTTATTTCACTTAGCATAATGTCTTCCAGGTTCAATCATGTTGTTGCAAATAACAGGCTCTTCTACTTTTTAAAGGCTGTATAATCTGTTGTGTGTGTGTGTGTAGATATATAGAGAGAGGATATATGTGTTATTGAATATATAAAGAAATTGAGGGCTGGGCGTGGTGGCTCTTGCCTGTAATGCCAGCACTTTCGGACGCCAAGGAGGGTGGATCACTTGAAGTCAGAAGTTTGAGACCAGCCTGGTCAATATGGCAAAACCACATCTATACTAAAAATACGAAAATTAGCTGGGCATGGTGACATTGTGCCTGTAGTCCCAGCTACTTGGGAGGCTGAGGCAGGAGAATCGCGTGAACTTGGGAGCTGGAGGTTGCAGTGAGCTAAGCTCGCACTTCTGTACTCCAGCCTAAGCAAGGCGGCTCTGTCTCAAAAACAGAAAAAGAAAAAAAAAAAAAGAAACTGAGGCATATATATATGTATGTATGTGTGTGTGTGTATATATATATATGGAAATATGTTTCCATGAAACATGGAAAATTCAGATGAGTACAAAGAAGAAAGTTTCTGATAATCTGTATTTTTGAATTCTGCGGTTCACAAGTTTATCTATCATCTATCTGTCTGTCTGTCTGTTTGTCTAACTATACATGCCACAATTTCTTTACCCATTCATCTGCCACTGGACACTTTGGGTGTGTCCACATCTTGCCTATTGTGAAGATGCTACATTGGAACATGGGAGTGCAGATCTTTATGGGATACTGGTTTCATTTCCTTTGGTTATGTGCCCAGAAGAGGGATTGGTGGATCTATTCTCAGTTTTTTGAGGAACTATCATACTATTTTACATAACTTATTTTAGAATAGTTGAGAAAAGTTACAAAGATAGTAGCGGGAGTTCCTGTATACCCTTCACCCGGTTCCCGTAACGTTAGCATGTTACTATAACCATGGTTCAGTTACCAAAAGAAAGAAGTTAACATTGGTGCGTTACTGTGAACTAAACTCCAGACTAAATTCCAGTGGTTTGCATGGGGGCGATTTTCCCCTGCAAGGGACATTTGGCAATGTGTGGAGACATGTTTGATTGTCAAAGCTGAGGACGGGTGCTACTGGCATATGGTGGGTAGACACCAAGGATGCTGCTTTACATCCTATAACGCACAGGACAGGTCCTCTGCTGCCCTCCCCTCGACAGCACCAAGAATGATCCTGGCCAAAATGTCAATTGTCACAAGGCTGAGAAACCTTGTCCTATTCCACTTTTACCAGTTTTTTCACAAATACTTTTTTTTTGTTCCAGGATCTAGTTCAGAGTCCCGCATTGTAATTTTTCACTTTCAGTTTTATCCCTAGTAGGACCTCATCACTACCAGCTGAATGAGTGAATCAGTGCTTATCTTTTTTTTTTTTTTTTGAGATGGAGTCTCGCTCTGTTACCCAGGCTGGAGTGCAGTGGCGTGATCTCAGCTCACTGCAACCTCCACCTTCGGGTTCAAGCGATTCTCCTCCCTCAGCCTCCCGAGTAGCTGGGATTACAGACACGTGCTACCACACCTGGCTAATTTTTTGTATTTTTAGTAGAGACGGGGTTTTGCTGTGTTAGCCAGGATGGTCTTGATCTCCCAAAGTGCCGGGATTACAGGCGTGAACACTGCACCCAGTCATCAGTTTTTTTTTTTTTTTTTTTTTTTTTTTTTTTTTTTTTTATTTTTTTTAAATGAGACGGAGTCTCCCTCTGTCGCCCAGGCTGGAGTGCAGTGGCCGGATCTCAGCTCACTGCAAGCTCCACCTCCCGGGTTCACGCCATTCTCCTGCCTCAGCCTTCCGAGTAGCTGGGACTACAGGCGCCCGCCACCTCGCCTGGCTAGTTTTTTTGTATTTTTTAGTAGAAACGGGGTTTCACCGTGTTAGGCAGGATGGTCTCGATCTCCTGACCTCGTGATCCACCCGTCTCGGCCTCCCAAAGTGCTGGGATTACAGGCTTGAGCCACCGTGCCTGGCCAGTGCTTTTTTTTTTTTGAGATGGAGTCTTGCTTTTGTCCCCAGGCTGGAGTGCAGTGGCGCGATCTTGGCTCATTGCAACCTCTGCCTCCCAGGTTCAAGCGATTCTCCTGCCTCAGCCTCCCGAGTAGCTGGGATTACAGGTGCCCGCCACCACGCCCGGATAATTTTTGTATTTTTAGTAGAGATGGTGTTTCACTATGTTGGCCAGGCTGGTCTCGAACTCCTGACCTCAGGTGATCCACCTGCCTCAACCTCCCAAAGTGCTGGGATTCCAGGCGTGAACCATCGCTCCTGGAGCGGTGTGCTTATCTTTTTGTGTATCCACTGACAGCATAAAAAAATCCGCCATGTTATTTAAAAACAGTTTGTAACCATGATATTTGATAGCTGCTTACTATTCCTACCTGTTGTCAGCCTTGGTTTATGGGGTACTGGTTTCATTTACTTTGGATACATACCCAGAAGAGGGGTTGGTGGATCTATTAGCCAGTTCTTTGTGGCTGGACATTTAGGTTATTCCCAGGTGTTGACAGTGTGCATAATTGTTCTCAGCCTTGAATCTTGATTCACATTTCAGGCTCTCTCCTATGTCAGCTTCTTAGAAGTGGGGCCAAGCGTGGGCTGCAACAGGCTTTCTGCAAAGTTGTCACCTATTGGTGGGATGTTTTTAGCTTCCTGTTAGTGGCCTGAGTCCTTCTCATAGCTGCACTTCTCTTCTGCGGGGAGAAACCACTATCACTGTCAGGCTTGGTGCCGGCCCAGCAACAGCTGGGGCATGGGGAGAGAGATTAAGTTTCTCTTTCAAACCATTAGTAAGTGTAGCTGAGGGCTACAGCCTCTGGCGTGTGGCTGTTGTGAGTTACTTCATCTCCTTTGTTGCTGAGATAACCTCGCCAGACGGTCCCAAGGCCTGTGGCCTTGCTGGGGCATCGCCATCAAGCTGGTCTCTTGGATTGTCAATTACAGCAATAGTAATATAATGATAAAAGTCACCGTCACCACCACCACTCCTACTGAGTGCTCACAAAATCCTGGGCCTGGACTAAATGCCTTTCAGAGGGGTCTCATTATATCCTTATAAGAACCCCAATGTGTTGATCTCGTTATTACCCCCATTTTGCAGTTAGGGAAACTGAGGCCTAGAAAGGCTAGGCAGCTCATCCAAGGTCCCCCAGCTAGGAAGTGCTGAAGCCTGTATTTGAACCCAGCTCTCCCTCTATATCATTTTTACTACTTCATGGAGTCTGATATTCTGGTTTCTCAGATGGGGAAACTGAGGCCCATGGTGTTGAAGTGACTTCCCAGCCTACAGGAAAGCTTGCTATGCATATCAAGCTTTGCAAGGTGGAGGATGACAGAAGAATGTGGCAGTAGGTCAGGCGGGGCTCTGGAGGGAGAGCCCTGGCCTGGAATCCCAGCCCTGTCTCTACTGGGTGTGTGGCTTTTGGCAAATCACATCATGGCTGTGGGCCTCAGTTTCCCTCTCTGTAAGTGGCAGTGGTCAGCCCCGTCTTGCAGGAACTGTGCTGAGGATTAGCTAAGATAAAGGGCATTAGTATCATTGGCACAGGGCTGGACTTAGAGTGGGCGTTTAATATCTAGATGGTCTTTGTTGGGGACTGGTGAGGGCTCTGATATAATGGCAGGGACCTCCACCTCCTGTCCCACGCTCTTCCCAGCTGCCTCTCCAGCCCCGCCCAGGGCCTGTGAGGCTGACTCTTGCAGGCTTCCTCTACTCCAGTCCCCCATGGCAGAGGGGACTGCTTTGAGTGTAGTAAGGAACTGCTCGCTGAGTGGCCCGTGGGGCATGACACCCTGGCTGGGGCTTCTGACAACTTCTTGGGGAAGATGCAGGTCCCTCACCTGCCCTTTTACATCCCTCCGGCAGGGTCCGTGTTCCATGCCTCAGTCTCCCTGGAATGATGGGAAATCACTTTGGTTTTCATTGTGTTTCTAAGCTTCATGTCCCCACGTTTGACTCTGTGACCAGATTTTTGAATGGAAAAATGTCTGAATGTGGTTAGTTCCACTGTTTTCTCCCCAGACCCTCTTGCTACTTGTTCATTTCACTGTGGCCCTCACTCAGCCTGTAGTCACCACTAGGTGACAATAGTAATAATAATAGTCATGAAACAGCAAGAGATACTGTTCTCTTTCATACTAAGTGCCTCAGTGTGTGGGATCTTGATTAATCCTCACAAATAGCCCTGAGGGGTGGATTTTATTATTATTTTACCGATGAGAAAACTGAGATTCTGAGAGGCTGAGTAACCACCAGATATGCAACAGCTGGTCAGGGGCAGAGCCGGGATTTGAACCTGCAAAGTCTGACTCCAAAGCTAATTTGATGACTACACACAACCTCCATCAGGCAGGAAGGTTGCTTGTGTGTTTACCACTGAACTCCCAGCCCTTGGCCCAGTGCCTGGCACATAGTAGGTGCTTAATAGATGTGGGCTGGTCAGGTGCAGTGGCTCACGCCTGTAATCCCAAGACTTTGTGAGATCAAAGCGGGAGGATTGCTTGAGCCCAGGAATTTGAGACCAGCCTGGGCAGCATAGCGATACTCAGTCTCTACAAAAGAAAATATTTTTGAATAGCCAAGTGCAGTGGTGTATGCCTGTAATCTCAGATACTCAGCAGGCTGAGGGAGAAGGATCATCTGAGCCCAAGAGTTCGAGGCTGCAGTAAGCAATGATTGTACCACTGCTCTCCAGCCTGGGAAACAGAGCAAGACCCTGTCTCAAAAAAAGTAAAAAATAAAAACAGATGTGGGCTGATGGACCACCCTGTTGACCTGACATGTTGAAGGCTATTGTGGGGACAAATGGCCTTACCGTGGTGCCTGGCACTGCACATGCACCCCGTAATCAATTACTGTTGCCAGCTTCTGAATCTCAGATCATGGTGGCTTCAGTTTGTGCCAAGGGTCTGGTTTGGCTTTGTCTCGGCAATGTCTGTGGCTGAAATAGAAGAGCTGACTATTTTTGTGCTGTTTGAGTTGGGCCTGAGGTTTGGGCCACGGGACAGTTTGCATCATGAGAGATTTTCATCTGACTTGAGCCATCGATGCCTTTTATAGGCCCAGTCGTGGAGGCGAAAATGGGCTTGGAGTCAGTCTTTCCTGGCTTCTAATCCCTACTGGGCCACTTACTAGTAGAGCATGGGGCCTCGAGCAAATCTCAGCCCTCCCAGAAACTCAGTTTTGCCGTCTATAGAGTGGAAATATTGATAGCAACTTCCTCGTGGGATGGCCTGAGGACTCAGTGAGGCGACGCAAGCAAAGCCAGTCATACAGTAGGTGCTGAGTAAGTGGTGGCAGCCAATGCTGGTGCTAGACACCTGATGTGTCCTCAGTTCAGTTCGGTCACATGCACCAGGCCCTGTTCTAAAGGTTTGGGATACATCAGTGCACAAGACAGCCATGATCCCTGCCCCCAGGGACTAACACTCCTTTTTTTTTTTTTTTTTTTTTTTTTTTTTTGAGATGGAGTCTAGTTCTGTCACCCAGGCTGGAGTGCAATGGCATGATCTCGGCTCACTGCAACCTCTGCCTCCTGGGTTCAAATAATTCTCCTGCCTCAGCCTCCTGAGTAGTTGGGATTATAGGCACCTGGCCAGGAACTAACATTCTAGTGGGGTGTTCAGACAATCAACAATGGGCATGATACGTAAGAACGTTGTATAGTATGTCAGGAGGTGGGCTGTGCTGGGGAAAGACAGAAGGAACCAGGTAAAAAGGTTCTGGAGGGCTTGGGTGTGCGGGGCCTCTGCCTCTCTAAGAAGGTGACATTTGAACAGAGATTTTAGAAGCAGGGAGAGAATAGGCCAGGGGAGCTTGGGGGGAAACAGGAATAGTCAGTGCAAAAGTGTTAAGGCCCAAGCATGCACAGGCACATTTGCAGAACAGGAGGGGTGCCAGGGTGGCTGCAGCAGACTGGGTGAGAGGAGAGGGTGGGCAGTGAGGGCAGGGAGGTGACGCAGCCTGAGCATGCCAGGCCTTGCAGTCACTCTAAGGACTGTGCCTCATGCTTGGGGGCACCAGAGCCATGGGGGAGTGTCCCTTTGAACAGGACCCACCTTGGCCTTTGGGTGGGCCCCTCTGGCTGTCGTGTGGGGAACAGACTCAAGTAAGGGGGCCAGTAGGGAACCACTGCAGTGGTCCAGGTGGGAGATGATGGCCCCTCAGACCAGGGACAGGAGGAGAGGAGAAGTGGGCAGATTCTGGATCTAGTTGGAAGGTTGAGCCCCAGGATATGCTGATGGATTGGACACGGGATAGGAAAGACATGAGTCATGGATGGCCCTGAGAGTTTGCCATCTGCTAAAAGATGGAGCTGTCATCAGCTTGCATTAGGAAAACTGCAGGGTAGAGAGTCTGGGGGATGGATCGGTACCCAGGTTTGCACTTGCTGGTTGAGTTTGAAAAGTTGGTTAGACCCCGGTGTCAGCACACGTTCTCCACCTCTTCCCATGGCTCGCCCTCCCCAGCTGTACAACGGGAAGGGTCATTCGTGCCCTGCCCATGCCTAAGAGCTGTTGGGATGCTCAGGTGGGAGGGGAATTGTAAAGGATTAAAACACCAAGCCCTGTTGTGAGATCCCTCAGCCCCTTGGAAAATCCTCACCGTTTCTGAGTTCCAGGAAGAGGTACCCAGAGCCTTTGGAGCAGGCCCTGTTCACATCCACTAGAGGGTTTGAGAATTCTGCTGGGCCCGGGACAGCTCCCCTCGGCACCTTCCTCACTGTGACAATTTCAGACTCTGTTTTTTATTTATTTTTATTTTTATTTTTTTAGAGACAGGGCCTGGCTCTGTCACCCAGGTTGGAGTGCTATGGTGCAATCATAGCTCACTGAAGCCTCAAACAGCTGGGCTCAAGTCATCCTCCCACCTCGGCTTCCCAAAGCGCTGGGATTATAGGCATGAACCATCACACCTGGCCAATTCCAGACTCTGTCTGCTTGTTATACCCCTCCAAGCAGGACCACTGCCCTGCCTGTTAGTCCACAGGGTCCTTGCCATATGGAAAATAGATTGCTTTTTACGGTAATAAAAAGAGAACCGTGTGGTAACAATGGCTCCCCAAGCCTAGACTTCCACTTTTTAGTTCTTGGTGGGCCTCAGTCACCCTCCCGTGCTGTTGGGAGCTTCGCCCTGAGAGGCCAAAGTGAACCCCGCTCTCAGATGGAGGTCTTTGAGGCCCCAGCTCTAACTGTTCCAAAGCAGTCATTGCTGGGTACCAGACATTCCAGGGCCTAGCCGTTCAAAGGGACATGCCAGTGTTGGGACTGCTGAAAGGAACCATAAATGCAAGGCAGAAGCTTGGGAGGGCTGGGCATGTGGGCAGAATACTTCCGGGAGCCAGGATTCCAGGATGCAGATGCCATGTGACCCTGAGCAGCTGTTTGCCCTCTCTGGGACTCAGTTTCTCTGTAGGTATAATGAAAGATTGGGCTAGAGTCTCCTTAAAGTTTCTTCCTGTGCACAGTCTCCCAATTCTAAGAGTCCAGTAAAGAGTGGAGCTTCAGAGTCAGACACGTGTGGGTTCTAATCCAGCCCTGGCTGCTCTGTGATGTTGAACAGGTGACTTCATGTCTCTGATCTTGTGTCTCACCTGAAGGTGAGAAACTCCCTTTCTCAAATGAGGATTATGTAAGCATTTCATTGTGGAGACCAGTGGGGAGAGCACCTACCACACAGTAGGTGCTGTATTTCCACATTTCCAAGGGAGGAATTGAACCCACAGGGTAGAAGTTGCTGGCTGCCTTGAGGGTGGAATGATTTCCCAATTGAGGCACTAGAGGGCACCCCTGTTCTAACAAATCACCTTGATGGGCAGCTGCTTTTTTTTTTTTGAGCATGTGCAGAGCTACACGCTTTCACACCTCAGTGTGTGTGGCTGTCTCAACCGCCAGTGAGGCAGGGGCTCTGACTGTCCAAATGTTACAAATGAGGACACTGAACAAAACCTGACTTGTCCAAAGGTTGCGCAGAGCCTCTGGAAAGTCCAACATCAGGAGAGAATAGTGTGGAGTGTAAAAGAAGGAAGGTGGCGGGAGGATCGCTTGAGGCCTTGGAGTTCCGGAACAGCCTGGGCAACATCGCAAGACCCCATTTCTACAACACATGTAAAAATTAGCCAGCTGGGTAGTGCATGTCTATAGTTCCAGCTACTGGGGAGGCTGAGGCGGGAGGATCACCTAAGCCCAGGAGTTGGAAGCTACAGTGAGCTGTGGAAGGCTTGATGCAGGTCGATGCCCTCTCTGTGCCTCCTACCCACAATGTTTGCTGCTGGTAGACAAATGGATTTTCCAGAGCTGAAAAAGGACTCAGATTTGGGGGTTTCAAGTTGAGTGGACATGTGGTTTCTATATTTGAGACAGAGATGATGAGTGTGGAGCTAGGATACTGTGACCTTGTGCCAGCCACCGACCCCTCTGGGCCCAGCATCTTCTTTGTTGAAATGCATGAACTTGTCTCATAGTTGGCTTGCCGTGCAGGTGTATTGAGTGCCTACCCAGAACTAGGCCTGAGCTGGGTCTTAACACCTGAGTAGGGCAAGAGAAGATGGGCATCCAAGAGGCTGAACCACAATGTGCAGAGGCCAGGCACCTCTGGAAGAGGTGGGAGATTTGAGGGTGTCATTGATTCTATCACTGTGATTGGAGCCCAGAGGACACAATGTAACCATTTCAATGGTTCAGTAATGCATGGATGAGAAGGTTGTCAAGGAATTTGGTCTGAATTATTACGGTTTAAGAAAACCTGATGTTGGCCAGGCCTAGTGGCTCACGCCTGTAATCGCAACACCTTCGGAGGCCCAGGTGGGAGGATCACTTGAACCCAGGAGTTGGAGACCAGCCTGGGCAACATCGCAAGACCCTGTCTCTACAGAAAATGAAAAAATTAGCTGGGCGTGGCGGTGCATGCTTGCAAGTCTCAGCTACTCAAGAGGCTAGGCAGGAGGAACACTTGAACCCAGGAGTTGGAGGCTATAGTGAGCTATGGTTGTGCCACTGCACTCCAGCCTGGGTGACAGAGCAAGACTCCGTCTCTCTAAAAAACAAAAAAACAAAAAATACCTGATATTTTATATAGAAATTCTGAGGCAGGGACTCACAACTGCAGGTGTTTCATGTTGTATTAATATTTTGTATCAAACATATTTATATTAATGTAAAAGCATGTTCATGTTGACCTAATATTTTCTAGCTATAATATAAATGTAATAATATAGTAATCAGAGATTTTTATTTTGCTCCTCCTATGTGCTGGTGTATTAGTTTTCTAGGGCTGCCATATTGAAAAACCAGAGACTTCTGAATGGCTTGAACAGAGGAAATGTATTTTCTCACAGTTCTGGAGGCTACAAGTCCAAGGTCACGGTGTTGGCAGGTGTGGTTTCTTCTGAGGTCTTCTCCTTGGCTTGGGGGTAACCACTTTCTCTCTGTGTCCTCACACCGTCTTCCCTCTGCGTGTGTGTGCTCCTGTCTGTGTTTCCAAATTTCCTCTAATGAGGTTCGCAGTCAGATTGGATTAGAGCCCAACCTAGCACCCTTATTTTAAACCTACTCACAACTTTACAGGCCCTGTTTTCAAATAATAGTCACCTTTTGATGTACTAGGGGGTTAGGGCTTCAATACATGAATTTGGGTGGAGTATATTTGAGTATATAGGAAAAGCACTTTAGAATGTTTCTTTTTATCCTCACAACAGTCCTAGAAGGGAGGCACTGTTACTATGTGCATTTTACAGATAAGGAAAACAGGCCGGGTGCGGTGGCTCACGCCCGTAATCCCAGCACTTTGGGAGGCCGAGGTGGGCGGATCACGAGGGCAGGAGATGGAGACCATCCTGGCTAACACAGTGAAACCCCATCTCTACTAAAAAAATACAAAAAATTAGCCGTGCGTGGTGGTGGGCACCTGTAGTCCCAGCTACTTGGGAGGCTGAGGCAGGAGAATGGCCTGAACCCGGGAGGCGGAGCTTGCAGTTAGCTAAGATTGCACCACTGCACTCCAGCCTGGACGACAGAGTGAGACTCCATCTCAAAAAAATAAAAATAAAAATAAGGAAAACAAGGCTCAGAGAGGTTAACTCACTTGCAGAAGATCACACAGCTGGTCAACAGTGGAACCAAGATTTGATCCCAGGCTGTCTTACTCTGGAGCCTGCACTGTGTTAGTTTATGCTTTTAATTTGGCCTTAATCCTAGGGATACCTTTTCCACATTCTATTGAATTTACCAAGCTGTCCTCATGCCTTGTTGTACCCTGCCCTCTCCCTGTTAAGGCCTAGATTGGAAAAGACCCAGAGAGCAGACAGGAAAGCCCGTTGCCAGACCCCACTGCTGCTCCAGCTTGCCTGGGCCCCACCTGGCCTGTTTGGCCACCTGCCCAGGGGGGCGTGCCTGGGGCCGCCCGCTTCCAGCTCTGCCCTGACTGCTCCTGTTTGCCGAGAGCAGCCTGAGCCCAGTGAAAGCCGCCTTTGTCCTCCAGTTCATTCCTCCTCGAGGGATGACCTAAGTCTTGTCTTGGGGACAAAGTGGTGGCCTGCCACGTGAGTGCAGGTCAGCCCCAGTAGTCTGCAGAGTCTCCCAGGCTGACTGAGGGGGGTGGCGGTCTTAGTTATGCTTTGCCAAGTTTAGTGGGGTCAGGAAGGCTGCAGAGCCCCCTTTGTGTCCTGAGAGATAATGCCAGTGGCTCCTGTGTGTATAGAACTTGACAATGGGCCGGGTGCGGTGGCTCACGCCTATCATCCCAGCACTTTGGGAGGCCGAGGTGGCCAGATCACCTGAGGTTAGGAGTTCAAGACCAGCATGGCCAACATGGTAAAACCTCATCTCTACTAAAAATACAAAAATGAGCCAGGCGTGGTTGCACCCACCTGTAATCCCAACTACTCAGGAGGCTGAGGCAGGAGAATCGCTTGAACCGGGAGGTGGAGATTGCAGTGAGCTGAGATTGCGCCACTGTACTCCAGCCTGGGTGACAGAGCAAGACTCTTTTCAAACAAAAACAAAAACTTGACAATGTATAAAGGTGTTTTATGCTTTGTGGTTTATCTGATCCTCCCAGATTCTGCAGGGTGTGCCGGGCAGGGACCTGTCAAAGAACTGCCTCTAGGCCAGTTATCAGTTGCCATAACAACGACTCCAAAACACAGCAGTGCAAACCAAACACTGTTCAGTATGTCCATGGATCTTGTGGGTCAGAAATTAGGCAGGGCTCAGTGAGAGTGGCTGCTGCCTGTCTGGAGTGTCAGCTGGGAGCCTCAGACAGTTGAGAGGTAGAACCATCTAGAGTCTTCTTCACCCACGTGTCTGGTGCATGTGATGGTTTGAAAGCCAGGCTTCCCTGGGACTGTCAGCCAGAGCACCGAAACGCAGCCACCCCTAGTGGTCTGGGCTTCCTCTCAACATGGCAGCTCAGGGCTCTGGAAGTGAGTGTTGTGGCAAAGAAGGCAAACGCCACACTTCCCTTTATGAGGCTGCAGCCACAGGACTCATACAGCGTCACTTCTGTTCTCTGCTGAGCCATGCAGTGACAAGGGGAGGGGACATGGACCCCCGTCTCAATGGCAGGAGTGGCAAAGAATGTGTAGCCGCATTCCAAACCACCGCACCTTGCAGTAAATCAAATGTGCCCGGGTGACATTCACTGAGCACCTACTCTGTGCTGCGCACTGTGCCAAGGGCTTCTTGCGGATGCTTCTCTCAGTCGTCTCTCAGCAGCCCCAGCTGGTGGTAGATTCAAAGCCGTTGTTTTCCTGGCAGGCATTTGGCCTGGGAGGGCAGAGGAGCCAAGGGGAACCAACACTGCTGCTGGCAGTTTGATGTTGAGTATGCCACAGTCGGAAGATGTGGGCTGATCTTTTTCTCTTCCTCCTCTGAGCTTAGAATATTCCTTGAGTTCTTGAAAATCCTCACTGAGATGTCTGAATCATCTCACTCGCCAAACCCTCCCTCTGGTGTGTATTTCCAGCGGTTTCTCTCTCCCAGTGTGCTGAGTCGCCCCCACCTTTCCCCCATAACCCCCTGCCCGTCCTGTGGCCTGCTGCTGGGAGCTTTTGAGGAACCATTGGGTGGGGCCTCATGGCCCTGACAGGAACCAAGTGATTGCTCACCCTGGGTGTAAGCTGGTGTTTCTATGACTTCCTTCAGATCCAGGCCTGGGGTTCGCTCCTCTGCCTCCCCACAGCTTGATATACAGTAGGTGCCCAATATATGTTGAGTGAAGCAAACTGATAAATGGTGAAGGGAGGGAGGGAAGGAAGGAGCAGAGATTCTCTCGTATGCACATCTGGGTCCCTGACACATAGTAGGCACTCAATAAATGCCCACTGCACTGGATGAATGAAAGAATGAATGGATGAGTGAGACTGTTTGCGAGCAAAAACAGCCCCATCTTTGTATCCCTGTCACATAACACAGCGCCTGACGCCCAGGAGTTCCCATCAATGAATGTTATGCTGAATGAATGAATGAACCACTAAAGTCAACTCTTTATCAGTAGTGGCTGTGTCTTGTTTCATATCTATATGCACAGTGCTTAGCAGAGGACTGAGTACACAACAAAGGCTCATTAATCATTTATAGAACTGAATGAAAGAGTGAAGGAAAACAATGAATGTGAAAATGAAACTTTTCATCCTCAGGGAGCATATCTTGTTCATCTCTGTCTCTCCACTTCCTGGCTTAGGGTCTTGCATACAGTAGGTGCTCATTAAATGTTAACCTGAATGAATGAGTGAGTGGGTGAGTGAAAAAATGGTTCTTGTGGGTAGGGACATGTCTTGTTCATCCGTTTCCCCAGTTCCTAGAACAGGGCTTGGCATGCAGTAGATGCTGAATAAATTAAATATGTGTTGAGCTGAGCGCATGAATAAGTGAGTGCATAAATAAACCTCTTGAGGAGAGGAATGTATCTCGTTCATCTTTTCCCTCAGATCCTAATGCAGGGTAGGCATAGAGCAGGTGCTTAGCAAATGATTCCTGCACTGCCCTGGCCTTTGTAGGACGTCCATCTGTGAATGAATTGAGAAGGGAAGCCCGGCTGGGTGAACCTCGCCCATCTCGATCTGCCCCCTGTCCCGTCCACCCAACCCCACTGCAGACTTTTCCTGTTGTTCCGGTCTGTACAGGTGGACAGGAAATCCCCCAAAGGCCAGCCGGAGAGCTGTTTCCCATATTTTCTCCACACCAGGCTGGCTCTGAGTGTGACCAAGGCGCCAGTCCGAGCCCCAGCGCCGTCTGGCTGTGGAACAGTACCCCCCAGGGACCCCTCTTCCTGACCATGTTACCAGTTCTAAATTTAGAGCCGGCTGAGCAGCTTGCACCAGGCAAGTAAAGCCGGGGAATGCTCTCCTCACAGCCAGCCGCTAAAATTACCGTGTTGAGCACTGGCCAGGCCTGTTAACCCCAGAACAGCTGAGCAGTAGGCATGGAGAGAAGAGTTAAGACTTTGGGGTGCAACAGAGCAGGGTTCAAATCTGCCTCTTTGACTTCAGATTTACAATCCATGACAACAAAATCACTTATGTGAGCCTCAGTTTTTCTCATCTGTAAAATGGGTATAATAAACTTCTGCCCCTCCCACCCCACCACCCCGCCGCTGCCTCCGGGATCTTGTTTACCAACCTCAGCTACATGTCTTGCTTTTTCAGACTTGTCATGCTGAATCTGCCCACTCTCAGAGATTTAGTTTGGAATCAGTAGATACCCAGCAACTGCTTTAAAAACTGTGTCCCCACCGGGCACGGTGGTTCACGCCTGTAATCCCAACACTTTGGGAGGCCGAGGCGGTGGATTGCCTGAGCTCAGGGGTTCGAGACCAGTCTGGCCAATATGGCGAAATCCCGTCTCTACTGAAAATACAAAAATTAGCTAGGCATGGTGGCGGGCGCCTATAATCCCAGCTACTCAGGAGGCTGAGGCAGGAGAATCGCTTGAACCTGGGAGGCAGAGGTTGCAGTGAGCCGAGATCGCGCTACTGCACTCCAGCCTGGGAGAGTGACACTCCTCCATCTCAAAAACCAACCAAACAACAACGACGATGACAAGAAACAACTGCATCCCCTTGTTGATTTTGCAGAGTAGTGTCTCAGGCCGGGTTCCCAGAAGCAGACTCTGGGGTGGGGATTTGTGTGGATGTGATTTAGCGACGAGAGCTTGAGTCAACGTGGTCCATTCAGGAGCTTTGGAGGGTGAACAGCATCACAAAATAAGTCCTACTTCAGAGCATGAGGGTAGCTTTTCCTCCAGTGCCCGGTCTGGAGGAGAGGGGCTGTGAGCCATAACAGCCAGAGCCCCCAGCACCTGGGGGATGGGTGCCCCAGCCAATAAAGGAGATCTGGCAGGGAACCAACAGCATCTATCACCTTTAGCCAGGCTTCAGGGTATTGACTCAATTAAACGAGATGCTGGGTGTAAATTGGCCAGCTAGTAGTTGGTGCTCCGTGAGTGGTCATTTGGTAAAATGAAAGCTCTTAAGAAGACAGAAGTGGCTTTACTGGTGTTAATGATGTCTTTCTTTTCTTTTCTTTTCCTTTCCTTTTCTCGTTTCTCTTTTCTCTCTTCTCTTTTCTTTTCTTTTCTTTTCCTTTCTTTTCTTTTCGACGGAGTCCCACTCTGTCACCCAGGCTGGAGTGCAGTGGCACGGTCTCGGCTCACTGCAACCTCTGCCTCTGAGGTTCAAGCGATCCTTGTGCCTCAGCCTCCCAAGTAACTGGGATTACAGGCGTGCACCACCACACCCAGCTAATTTTTGTATTCTTAGTAGAGATAGGTTTCACCGTGTTGGCCAGGCTGGTCTTGAACTCCTAACCTTAGGTAATCCACCAGCCTTGGCCTCCCAAAGTGCTGGGATTACAGGCGTGAGCCACCACACCCGGCAATGATGTCTTTAATTCCTCAAGCACTTACTGAGTACCCACCAGGTGCCAGGCTCTGCAGAAGGGTACAGAGGTGCGGCCACCACATTCCCCACCACTAAGGAAGGGGTGACAGACACATAAATGGATACATGTGTGATGATGCAGTAACTGGACTGTCTTTACACACTGGAGGGAATTTAGGTCACCTTTTAAGGACAGAACATTTAATACAAGTGATGACCAAACATTAAAAATAAATAACGTTTTTTAAATTGGAAAAGTAATACACAGACATGTTTAACATTTCCAACAGTTCAAAACAGTGTTCTAAAGAGAAATTGGTCTTCCTGCCACCTCCAAGCTGCAGTCCCCTCCTGCAGAAACTGGTGACAGGTTCATGTGTCTCCTTTTGAAAATATTCTCTGCGTACATAAGACAATGTGTGTGCCTGCATCTGTGTCTGTATCCTCCCATATGTACATATGTATACACACATACACGTGCAGGCACACATGCACAGCTGGCCCTTTGTATCCATGGGTTCTGTATCTGTGGATTCCACCAACCACCGATCAAAAACATTCAAAGAAAAATATATGGTTGCATCTGTACTGAACATGTCCTGACTTTTGTTTTCTTGGCATTACTCCCTAAACAATACAGCATAACAGCTATTTATTTAGTGTTTACATTGCATTAGGTATAAGAAACCTAGAGATGATTTAATGTATATAGGAGGATGTGTGTAGGTTGCATGCAAATACTACCCAATTTTATATAAGAGACTTAAGCCTCTGTGGATTTATGTATCTGTGGGGGTCCTGGAACCAATACTCCACAGATACCATGGCCTGACTGTGTGTGTAATTTTTTTTTTTTTTTTTTTGCTCTTCATGCCCAGGCTGGAGTGCAGTGGCATGATCTTGGCCCACTGCAACATCTGCCTCCCGGGTTCAAGCAATTCTCCTGCCTCAGCCTCCCGAGTAGCTGGGATTACAGGCATGCGCCTCCGTGCCCAGCTAATTTTGTATTTTTAGTAGAGATGGGGTTTATCCATGTTGGTCAGGTTGGTCTCGAACTCCCAATCTCAGGTGATCCACCCGCCTCGGCCTCCCAGAGTGCTGGGATTACAGGAAAGAGCCACCGCGCCCGGCCGTGTGTGTTGAATTTTTAACATAATCAGATCTTGCTATGCATAGTTATCAATGTCCTGACTCTTGTTTTTCTCGTAATGATGAGATTTTTCCATATCAGCACAATAGCTCTATGCCATTCTTTGTTATTGGCTTTATATTCCTTGCACTGTAGTTTTTTGAACCAGTTGCCTCTAGACAGACATGTCGGTCATTTCCAGTTATGTGTACTATAAACAATGCTGCAGTGAACATCCTTGTGCAGACACCTTTGCACCCTCGTGTGTTTTGCTGCAGGAGAAATGGCTGGCCGTGGCCTTTCTGGGTCGTCTAAAGATTGAACAGGGGTTTTCCAGGTGGGCTGGGACTGGCAGGGGTGATGGAGCAACGCTCAGGCATAAAGAACAGCATGTGTAGGTGTAGAGGCTGGAAGCAGAGAAGAGGGTGGCGCGCTCTCAAACATAAACCAGGTCTGCTGTCTGCTTCCTCGTTCCTGGGCTCCAGTCTGATGCTCACATGCCCCCACCTCTGCAAGCGTTTCACTCCACCTGTGAGGATCCAGGGAGTGCAGGCCGCTCCTTAGAAGGAGTCTGGCCCACCAGGCTTTTCCTGCTGTCAGGCCTCAGGGTTTGCACTGAAGTGTGCTGAGCTCTGGAGCCCTTAGCTCTACTGCTGTGCTGGTCGAGAGGCCGTGGTTTCTCTCGTCAGTCTCTGAGGTTCTGGTCTCACCCTGCACGTGGCTGGTGTGGTGAAAAGCCCACAGTGGCAGGCTGTTCTCAGCATCCTCCATCCTCATATTTTGGGCAGTTTAGCCGGGACCCCACCCTAAGCATGTTCAGGACTCTAGCCTCATTTGTTATCTGGGTAGCTGTTAGGTCAGTCTGTTTCCTCTTACCTGGCCTTTCCTGCACATTTATTTATTTATTTGTTTGTTTGTTTGTTTGTTTGTTTTTTTGAGACGGAGTCTCGCTGTGTCACTCAGGCTGGAGTGCAGTGGCCGGATCTCAGCTCACTGCGAGCTCCGCCTCTCGGGTTCACGCCATTCTCCTGCCTCAGCCTCCCGAGTAGCTGGGACTACAGACGCCCGCCACCTCGCCCGGCTAGTTTTTTGTATTTTTTAGTAGAGACGGGGTTTCACCGTGTTAGCCAGGATGGTCTCGATCTCCTGACCTCGTGATCCGCCCGTCTCAGCCTCCCAAAGTGCTGGGATTACAGGCTTGAGCCACCGTGCCCAGCCCTCCTGCACATTTAGTTTGAAAGCTGAAATCTCAAATGTCTCCCAGACTCTCTCAGTCCTTTAGAACATAGGCATTCCTTTGGGAAAACCCCGCACCCAGAGGACTTTACCGAGGCCTTGTCGGGAGAAACAGCCACTGGCCCTCCTCTGCCTCTGTAAGGCAAAAAGAATGACTAGTTACTGGGTACTTGCTGTATATCAGACACCACACAAGGCACTTTTTCTGTCATCTCATTGGGAACACGTAACACCTTCATCAAGCAATATTGTTATCAGCATTTTATCACAGGCTCAGAGAGGTGTAGTGACTTGCCCAGGGCCACAAAACCAATGAGTGGTGGCTCTGTTATCCCACAGGGCTGTCCTTTCTCTTCTACCATGTTTCTCTCCACGATTCCTTGTTGAGAATTCCATCCTGTGAATGTTCTTCCATTGGATGTCTGTCCTATTGGACTGCAGGCTTCATAAGGGCAGGGATCCTCATCTGTCTTGGTTCACTGCTGTATCCCTGGAGTCTAGCACGGGGCCTGGCACACAGTAGGCAATCAGTGCACTCTTGTTAAATGACTGCGTGAATGAGTGAAGATTAGATAAAGTACTGGTCCATTCTTTTTTTTTTTTTTTTTTTTGGAGATGGAGTCTCTCTCTGTTCCCCAGGCTGGAGTGCAGTGGCGTGATCTCGGCTCACTGCAAGCTCCGCCTCCCAGGTTCACGCCATTCTCCTGCCTCAGCCTCCCGAGTAGCTGGGACTACAGGCGCCCACCAGCACGGCCAGCTAATTTTTTGTATTTTTAGTAGAGACGGGGTTTCACTGTGTTAGTCAGGATGGTCTTGAACTCCTGACCTCGTGATCCACCCGTCTTGGCCTCCCAAAGTGCTGGGATTACAGGTGTGAGCCACCACGCCCGGCCAATTTTTGTATTTTTAGTAGAGACAGGGTTTTGCCATTTTGGCCAGACTGGTCTCGAACTCCTAACCTCAGGTGATCCGCCCAGCTTGGCCTCCCAAAATGCTGGGATTATAGGCGTGAGCCACCGTGCCTGGCCTGGTCCATTCTGTTTCAAGCAAAGATGTTGTTTGTTGTTGATGATGGTGATGATGATGGCGATGATGTTGTTCCACCTCTCAGAATTGAACTCATGCTGCGAAAAACAAGAGTCTTCTTTCTTCATAAACCAGTTTACCTTGTGGGAATCTGGCATTTTGCATTTTTCCTCCCCAAGCCAAATGAGGATGCCTATTCTATAAGAATGTCAGCAGAGATAGAAATCTGAACATTTCCTTTAAAAATTTCTGCGTAGAAAACTAAATCGAGGCAGAACTGCACTTGAAGATTTCAGTTGCCATGGCTACGGGTAATACAGTTGAATCGTGTTCTCACATGCGTTCTTCCTTGGACCTTCAACTGCTATATCTCCGTTACAGGATTTTGACTATTAAATGCATTTTATTCAGTCAGGGGTTGAGAGGAGACGCCCGCTGCTGAGTCCCCGCTGACTGAAATCCTTCAACCAGCAAGGATTTGTTGAGCGTCTCCTAGGCTCTGGTTCATCAGGGTGCATCTTCATCACCGTCCTGTGGGTGTTGGGGTTACCACGTCCATTTTAGAGATGGACAAGTGCAGCCCCATAGAGTTTGGCTTGTATGTTTGTTTGTGTGTTAATTCATTCATTCTTTAGTGTACTTGTTCATTCATTTACTCCTTTGTTTATCCTCTCAACAAATATTTCTTGAGTCTTTTCTCTGTGCCCGACACTGTTATAGTCACTAAGCATCAGAGGGGAATAAGAAAAACGCAGTTCCTGCCCTGGCTGAGTGCGTGTTCTAGTGGGAGAGACAGCTATTACATATGAAAGATAAATAATTCTAAATACAGATAAATGCATGAAGACAAGGAAACAGGTGATGAGACTGGGAGGAAGCGTGACTGGAATAACATTTGGGTGGAGCTCTGAGGGAAGGAGTCAGCCACGCAGGGATCTGGGGAAGGAGGCTGCAAGCAGAGGGAACAGCATGTGCAAAGGCCCTGCGGTGGGAACAAGCTGAGAGAGGTTGAGGCATAGTAAGGCCAATATTGCCAGCCTCCCATTGGGCAAGTGGGGGAAGCAAGTGGGGGCCTTGTGGGCCGGGGCAGAATGTGTAGTTTATTCTGGCTGTAGTGGAGAGATGAGGGAGCATTTTTGGTGGAGGCTAAGATCATAGGATGGAGAATTGTCAAGCCCAGCCAGGCTGATTTGTGGGGAGTGGACTGGAGGGGCAGGAAGTAAAGCAGGGAGGCCAGCGGCAGTGGGGACTTGGATCCAGTGCTAGGGTGGGATAGGAAGCAAGGAGAAGTGGTTGGGTTCAGGCTCTAGTTTCAAGTTCAAGCCAATGGGAATGGATGTGGAAGATCTGGGGAGAAGAGAAACTACGGAGGGTCCCAGTGTCTGGCCCGAATAACAGGCGGGTGGTGCCAAATTTTACTGCAACAGGGAAGAGTGTGGAGGGAGCAGCTTTAGATGCAGGGGAGCTGTTGCGAGTTGGTGGGAAGAGATGGCATCACAGCACAAGAGGAGAGACTGGCCTGGACTGTGAGTGTGGCCCCTCCGCCCCCTGCACTGGAGGGAGGCAGGGTGGCCTCCCAGATGCCGGGAACAGGGAGGGTGAGCTCAAGGTCACCAGCTGAGTGTGGATGGGGAAGTTGCAGATTAGTGGAAAGAGAGAATTTACTGAGTTTTGGAAGCAGACAGGTTTCTGGGTTTAAATCCAGCCGGCAAGTGACTATGTTCATTGAGCACTTAGTAAGTGCTAGGTAATTTCTAGGCAGTGTCTCACACAACCCTCACACAAGCCCTATGAAGCAATTGCTATCGTTATCCCCATTTACAGATGAGGAGACAGAGACTCAGAGAGGTGCAGTAACTTGTCTGAAGTCACACAGTGCATTGGTGGAGGGTCCAGTTTTGAGCAGGCAGCCTAGCTATGCTTCACAACTTAGGAACCAGATCAGAGGCTCAGATTTCTCATCTTTCAAGAGGAGAGACAAGACCTTGCAGGGCTGTTAGTGGAATGCCGTGAAATAATGGATGTCAACCCCTGTAGAGTGCCTAGCGCTGTGCTCAGGCACAGTAGGTGCCTAAGGGACAGCTACTCCCTCCCCTGACCTGTTTCTGTTCGCTTGGTTTCCATTAAGTGACACTCACTGTTGGCAGCTCATTACTGCACAGTGTGTTCAATTGCTTGGAGAAGTCCTTCCTCCAAGGGATCTCATTAAGTCCGTTTTGAAATGAGAACACTTGGTGGGGAGCGGGCAGGCCGTTATTATTATACCCTGAAAATAACTTGTTAGAGTAAGAATGGAGAGGTATCGGGATCTTCCCTGCCCCCGACACACACACACACACACACACACACACACACACACGCACACACACACACGCATAGTCGCTGTCCCCGCTCCTTCTGCTTCTGCTCCTGGCAGTGATGCTGGTTTGCAGGCACTTTGCCAGCCCCCTACCTTGCCTCCCAGGACTTTTCACTTTGGATTAAAGAAGGGAGGGAGAGGCGGGTGCGGTGGCTCAAGCCTATAATCCCAGCACTTTGGGAGGCTGAGACGGGCGGATCACGAGGTCAGGAGATCGAGACCATCCTGGCGAACACGGTGAAACCCCGTCTCTACTAAAAAATACAAAAAACTAGCCGGGCGAGGTGGCAGGCGCCTGTAGTCCCAGCTACTTGGGAGGCTGAGGCAGGAGAATGGCGTAAACCCGGGAGGCGGAGCTTGCAGTGAGCTGAGATCCGGCCACTGCACTCCAGCCTGGGCGACAGAGCGAGACTCCGTCTCAAAAAAAAAAAAAAAAAAAAAAAGAAGGGAGGGAGGAGAGAGAGATACCTGGGGTACCCCTGAGGACTGTGCAGGTGTCCACATCCAAACACGAAGTCTGCTCCCAACTTAAAGCATCGCTCTTGTTTTTGAAGAAAGCAAACCATCAACTCAGACCTTCTTGAGAGAGGGAATGTTCTGTCAAAGCTCCAAACAGGGCATTTTCTTGAGACTTGGGATGAAGGGTGGTGAAACGGGAGCAGGGCTGCCCAGTTTAAACATAGGTGTGGGTCATTTGCCCAGAGCTCAGAGTCCTCCAGAGGGACCAGCATGTTGTGCTGCAGGTGGCACGTGCAGACCCCCAGGGTGGCTTTGTGGAGTGAATGAATCGGGAGTGGAGACCTGAAGGGCACTTACAGATCGTCATGGCAACCCCTCCTTGTTGGCTGAGAGGACGCAGGCCCAGGCAGCACCTGGATTTAGCCAAGGCCCCGCAGCAGGTGGGAGGTGAGCAGGTCCCCGGGTGGGAAGTAAAAGGTGAGAATGAGAATTCATTTAAAGAGAACTCGAAGAAGGAGCAGAGCAGGACCAGCTAGTTCATTTTAGTGAAGGCCGACGCAGCAGAACCCCCGGGCCTTCCTCCAGTGGCCTCTCCAGGCCTCCTTTTCTTTCTGAAAAGAAAAGGTAGGGAGGTAGGATTAAAGCTCTGGGCAGCGTTGTAAGAAAATATGTCATGTGCCTTGAGAAAGGTGATTGTGAAAATGAACACTTAGGAAGATGCGTCACCATTGCTGTCTGAGCCCGGCCCCAGGAGGTACACATCCGCATTCTCGCGACTTTGTGTTTTCATGAGCACAGCCTGTGTCCTGGGTGGATCTGGGAGCACCAGGAAGCCAGCCCTTCCTTCCTGTCTCTCCCTCCTCCCTCCCTCTGATTCTCGCCGAGCCCCGGCTCTGTGCATGGTTCTATGCTATGTCCGCTTGTTCGTTCCCCAGCTCTTTATTGAGTGTTTTAAGGGGTGGGGATACTGTAATCAACAAGACAGACAGATAGGAGTGCGCTGAGTCTCAGGTGGTGTTTCCTGAGACATGAGGAAGGCTGCCTCCAGAGTGTACGTACAAAAGTTCCCCAGCCTGCAGACCAGACAAGCCCAGGTCCAGGCCTCATGCAGTCATTTCCTGGCTGAGTGACCTTGAGCACAACACCGAACATCTCTGAGCCTCAGTTTCCTCCTCTGTAAAATGGCAGAGTTACCATCCAGTTCACTCTGTGATTCTGGAGATTCTATGGGGAAAGGTAGGTGTGGTTCTTACGAAAGGCGGGGTGCCATGCGGTCCAGTCTCTGCACAGAATCACATTCCAGCATCTGGGAGCAAAACACAATAAAAATTACAAATGCTATGCATCTCTACAAGAATAGCAAGAGGCTGCGCGCAGTGGCTCACGCCTGTAATCCCAGCACTTTGGGAGGCCGAGGCGGGCGGATCACGGGTCAGGAGATCAAGACCATCCTGGCTAACATGGTGAAACCCCGTCTCTACTAAAAATATAAAAAATTAGCCAGGTGTGGTGGTGGGTGCCTGTAGTCCCAGCTACTTGGGAGGCTGAGGCAGGAAAATGATGTGAACCTGGGAGGCGGAGCTTTCAGTGAGCCCAGATCGCGTCACTGCACTCCAGCCTGGGCGACAATACGAGACTACGTCTCAAAAAAAAAAAAAAAAAAATCAAGAAACGTGTAAATGATAAGCTGTAGGAATACTGATGACTGCTAAGCCCCCCCAGACTCATCCCCTTATGCTCCAATTGCAGCCTCATCTTTGTTCCTTTTCATGGTTCTGTTTCCTGATCCTTTTTGACTTAGCATGACCTCACCGTTCTGGTTAGCCTTCAGCTTTCTCCTCCCTTGTCTCTGGTCCTGGTCTTCTCTAGCCAAGACAAAAAATTTATTTGAAGGTGCAGCACCCATTGGAGGAAGCCTAGGTTTTCTACTGGGCTTGCCAGCAATAGCACTGTCCCTGGGATCAGATGGGGAGGGAGGATTTGGAGCTGCAGAGCCAGACGTGTTCCCTGCCTGCCGCAGATGGTCGTTGGGGAGCTAAGCTGGGAGTTCTTCCTGTCCTCTCTGTGATGAGTTCACCAGCTGGTATTAGTATGGGGTTCGGCAAAGTATGGCCTGTGAACCAAGAATGAGTTTTGCACTTTTAAAAGGTTGTAAAAGAAACCAAAAACCACCCAGAACACAAAGAAGGTGTGACAGAGACTGCATGTGACTTGCAAAGCCTGAAATACTTACTATATGGCCCTTTATGGGAAGTTTTCCAAGTCCTGGATGCAGAGATCCACCCAGGTTCTTCGCATCTTCCTACACTTTTCTGAGCATCTTATTCCCTCATGGTCCCCAAATGGCTGCCACAGTTCCAGCCATCCTCAGGAGCCCGGACAACATCCCACCAAGGAAGAGGGTGCATCACGAGGAAGACTTCTCCCCGTAGTCCACTTGCTTCCAGGTCCCATTGGCCAGGATTTGGTAGGCAGAGGGTTGTGAAAAATTGACACATACAGAATGGCAAAGAGAATACTGTGATGGGAGAAGCCCAGGAGTTGAGGAACACAGAGAAGGCACTTTACTTGGAGGAGAGAGCAGCAAAGAAGGCTTCCTGGAGGTGGTGGCATCAGCACAAAATAGAAATTGGCCAGAGAAAGGGGTGGGGAAGAGAAGGCATTGTGTTGCAAATAGAATAGTAGTTCTTCCATCCCCTCCCCTTCCCTCCTCTCTCTCCCCTTTCCTTCCCTTCTTTACTTCATTCATTCATTTATCCATTCAACAAACACCAAATGCCTCCAGTGTGCCAGGCACAGGGGGCAATAGTGGAGACTAAGACATAGAAGATTTCTGTTCTTATAAGCCTTCCTTAGAGGGACAGTAATAAATAAACAATTAGAGAAATACCAAGTAATTGTAATTATTAAAGTGTAAGCGAAAGGGTGCTGTGATAGGGTCTGGAGAGTAACCTTATAGCTGTGACTCAGAAGCAAGAAGCATCAAGGCTACGTAGGATCTGCAGGCAGCTCTGGGTTGGAAAAAACTGGGTGGAGGGAGCTGGGGGGGTTTGCTTTGATTGCCCTGATGCCAGGGTCTCTGGAAGAGATTAAATCCAGGCTAGCCCAAGGTCTAGGACTCTGAGGCTGTGGAATGTGCATTGTACCCAAAAGGTGAGCTGCCATGGGGACCTGTGGAGTGATACCCCTTTGTCAAGATGCCAGGGCTGCCTGGCTGGCCCATTCCCTGCCCTCCCCGCCCACCCCAGCATGGCTCCTAGAACAGTGTGGGTGGCGCAAAAGAGAGGCTCTCCGCGTGCAGAGAAGCGAGTCACGTGAGAACAGACCTCCAGCCGGGTCAGGAGAAAGCACTCCTGTGTGGAGGCATGCTCTGCAAGTGGAGACCGTTCCTCACAGCAGCGATGAGATGCGAGAGGGGCGGGGGCTGCCCAGCTGAGTGATGGAAATGATGGGGGTGGGGCGTGGTACCACTGTTCCCTTGCCCAGAGAGCCAAAGCTGCTGAGCACAGGCCTCCAAGTCAGACTTTGCCACTAAGCCACTGCACTACCTCCAGCCTTCACTCTCTGCCTCAATTTTCTCCTCTGTACGATGGGGATACTTGTTTTGTTTCCATGAGTTGGTCAGAGCATATAATGTTACCACCACTTGGTAAGAAGGGTACTGTTTTTCTCCCCTTTTAAAGGCAAAGAAGGTGAGGCTCAGAGAAGGTAAGCTACTTGCCCAGGATCACACAGCAAGGAGCTGGAGGGCCAGGCAGTCAGACTTTGGAGCCTTAACCTAAACCATGCTTGCGAGGATGACGTGAGATGATGTGGGGCCTGGCACACACGATATGTTCCGTCAGCTCTTAGGAAATATGTACCGTGTCAGAGCATCAGAGCAGCCTTTGGACGAGTGTTGATTTAGCCTGGGGAAGAGGGCATTTCTCTTTATAAGTTTGTTTTTCAAAACGTAGGTACTTTTTTTTTTTTTTTTGAGACAGAGTCTTGCTCTGTCGCCCAGGCTGGAGTGCAGTAGTGCAATCTCGGCTCACTGCAACCTCTGCCTCCCAGGTTCAAGCGATTCTCCTGCCTCAGCCTCCCGAGTAGCTGGGATTACAGGCGTGTGCCACCATACCCGGCTAATTTTTGTATTTTTTGTAGAGATGGGGTTTCACCATGTTGGTCAGGCTGGTCTCGAACTCCTGACCTCGTGGTCCACCCACCTTGGCCTCCTGAAGTGCTGGTATTACAGGTGTGAGCCACCGCATCCGGCCAAATGTGGGTAGTTAAGCCACACTCATTCCAATGGTGGATTCCAATGGGGCAGTCCCCATTGGAATATCTGTGCCTGTTGCTGGGGCCCTGCTGTGTGCTCTTGGCTTGCACTAATACCTGGGAGGTAGGTGTCATGATTTCCATCTGCAAAAGGAGGCAGCTGCGGCAGGAGAAGGCTGTGTAAGGGCCCCGGGCCACACAGTATTTGTAAGTGGGTCTGGTGGCTTTGCAGAGGAAGGCCGAGGGTTTTGAGTTGGTCTCTCCTGTGGTCTTCCTGGGTAGCCCCCTTGGGGAATCACATCCCGGAGAGAAGGGAAGCATTGCCTGGGGCCCCACAGTGGTGTGGGGCAGAGCCTGGCTCTTCCTCTCCATTCAGCCTGGGCAGGAGGGCATGGAAGATGCCCTCTGAGGCCACCCAGACTTGCTGGTCACTGGAGCTGTTAGTGTGGTTGAGTTTTTGTCAGAACGGAGTACGGGAGGGAGTCCCCAAAGCCATGTTGGTGAACCTTGTGTTTTTCACCGTCAGGCTTCAGTTGGGGTTCGCGGCCAATCTACGTGTGAGTAGGAGAAAGCCAAATGGAGTGGAGGGACGGAGGAACACACGTCAAGGTCTTCCCTCCTGTGACCACATCTTCTGTACTCCATAATTCAGCGGACACAAATGGGGGTATTCACAGGGGCAGGGTAGCCCGGTGGTTAAGGGCACAGGCTTTGAATTCCACCCAGCTGTGGGTTGTGTCACCGCTCTGCACATAGCACATGCATGACTTGGACTAGCGATGTCATTGTCCAGAGCCTTTGTTGTCCCATCACACACTGGAGATTACAGCCTTCCTGGGTTATACCTGTCAGCGAGGCAGTAGGGCGCACAGTAGTCCCTTGGTGAATGACAGCTACTGTGAGTTGCAACTGTGCTTACTACAAACCCCAAGTAAAACAGTCGCACAGAATCAGGAGTGGGTCTCTTGCTTCCCTGCTATAGTACCTGGTTCATAGGAGGCACTCAAGATTAAGTGCTTGTTGAAGTCAGGACAGGAGGGAGGGAGCAAGGAAAGGCCAAAAAGGCCTTCTCATTTTTTCAGTCTTTTGTGATGCTCATGGAGACCTTCAAAATCTCAGAGTGTTGTTTAGGGGGCAGGTCAGCCAAGTAAAGCAAACTCACTGATCAGAAATACATTTCTTAGGGGAGGTCACGTGTTCCTCATCCCTGTTCTCATTTGCTGTTTCCCAAGAACATCTTGCTTTGTTTTGCTAACTGAGCCAACCATGTGGAACTTCAGCTACTGCGGTGGAAAGAAGCGTGCTGTCCAGCCCCAGGCAGTGTGGCCAAAGACACCAGCAGAGCTCCCCTCCTCCTTCCCACGGGCTGATTGCCCCCAGAACCACTGGGTGGCCCAGCGAGATAAGTCAGGCAGGGGAATTAGGTGGGGGCCTGCCGCCTGCCTTTTTCCATTTTAGAGAAGGCCAGGGTTTGCAGCCTTATGAGAGGCCTGGCTCTTGGAAGAGGGGCTGTAATTACTGATTGGCTTCACCATGCCGGGCAGGGCCCCATGGCAGACTCTCCACAGCATGGAAAACGCCGCTTTCTACTTGAGCTGAGGGTGGGGACTGATAAAGAAAGGTGATGAGTTTCTGTCTGTTTCTAGAAATATTTCCTTGCCAGATGATTCTTTTTTTTTTCTCATCCCAAGGTTAATTAAAGACATCTTAGGTCACTAAAATGACTATTTGAAGAAGAATGTGATAAATTAACACAAGGAAATAATCTTGGGCTTGGTTTATAAATAATCTGGGATTGACTTATAAAATCAAGTCATTTCTATTTTTTTTTTCTTTTATCTGAATTCCTTTCTCTGTTGCCTTGGAAACAAGTCTCCCAAGGGGGATGTTTGGAGTCCTGTGACTTGGGTTCAAGCCTCAGTGATTCCTTCATTTCACACGGTGGGTGCGATGAGAGCCTCTTGAGGATGTTGAGTATCAAGGGTGGACAGGACACGTCCCTGCCGCCCACAGGCTTGGGACCCAGAGGGGAAGACTGATAGGTAAACCAAATTACAGCCAGGTAAACTGTGTGATTCAGTGGGGGTTACATAGGCAGGGTGGGAGCTCAGAGGTGCCCCCTGCCCCCATGGACATAAAGAAACGGGGGAGGTGTCTCAGAGGCAGGAGTATCTAAGGTGAGCTGTGGTGGACTAGATGCTGGCCAGGTGAGGACGGGGTGGAAAGGTGTCTTAGCCAGAGGGAACAGCATATGCAAAAGGCTGAACAAGAGATGGCATGGCACATTCCAGGATGAACATCTGTCCAGTTTATCCAGGGTCGAAAGAAGCTGGGGAAACAGGTAATATGTGAGGTTGCAGACGCTGTCAAAGTTCAGATCATGCACAATTCCTGGGAGATATCAGAGAGGGCGCCTGCTGCAGATGGACCGTGAGGCCTTAGGGCAGCCCTTGGTCTGGGCCTGTTTCTTTAGTTAAATGGGAAGGTTGGCCTGGGTTGGTCCCTGCTGGTGTCCTGGTTCTGACTGTCTAGGGTCCTGTGATTCATTGGAACAGTAAGATGATAGGAATTATAATAGAAAAACGATTATCCCTTGTGGTCACCATTTATTGAGTATTGTTGTTGTTGTTATTGTTGTTTTGAGACAGAATCTTGTTCTGTCACCTAGGCTGGAGTGCAGTGGTACGATCTCCGCTCACTGCAACCTCCACCTCCTGGGTTCAAGAGATGCTCCTGCCTCAGGCTCCTGAGTAGCTGGAACTACAGGTGCACACCACTATGTCTGGTTAATTATTGTATTTTTAGTAGAGACGAGGTTTTGCCGTGTTGGTCAGGCTGGTATCGAACTCCTGGCCTCAAGTGATCCACCCGCCTCAGCCTCCGAAAGTGCTGGGATTACAGGTGTGAGCCACTGCGCCCGGCCTTATTGAGTGTTTACTACGTGCCAGGGGCACAAATTATCTCAGTTTTTTTTTTGTCGCAACCTTTTGAAGCGGGTGGGCCTCATGCAAGATGAGAAAACCATGACTCAGGTGATGCAGGCCTTACGCGGAAGCCCTGTGCCGTCTGCTACCTTCTGACTGACGGTGTTGCTCCATCTGAAAGAGAGAAAAAAGTAGGTTGAAGCTGAGTTCATGAGCCAGCCCTTCCCACATGTAGTCCTGGGAATTTGTCACCAGGCCAGTTGACAAGAAAGGGAAACTAATGCAGTTGGCAACTGGACAAGCCCTTCTGAAGGCTTTTCCTGACCCTCACAAGAGGCCATGGGGAACAACCCAGATAACTGTAGAGAAATGAGGTGGTGAAGTGCTTTGGGATCAGACAGGTCTGGATTCAAGTCCCAGAGCCCTCTTGCCAGCTCAGTGACCTTGGGCAAGTCCCCCCCCTTTTTTTGTTGTTTTGAGAGGGCGTCTCGCTCTGTCACCCTGGCTGGAGTGCAGTGGCGCGATCTCGGCTCACTGCAACCTCTGCCTCCCAGGTTCAAGCGATTCTCCCACCTCATCCTCCCAGGTAGCTGAGACCACAGGCATGTGCCACTGCGCCCAGCTAATTTTTTGTATTTTTAGTAGAGACAGGGTTTCACCGTGTTAGCCAGGATGGTCTCAAACTCCGACCTTGTGATCCGCCCGCCCCGGCCTCCCAAAGTACTGGGATTACAGGTGTGAGCCACTGCACCTAGCCCAGGGCAAGTCCTTTGGCTCTTTAAACCTCATTGTTCTCTGCAAAATGGGGAACATCACTAACAGGACTTACCCTTAAGGGTTGTTTTGAGGGTTAAATGAGGTGAGATGTGCGAGTAACCATTTCCTAGTATACAGTAAATCCTCCATTAGTGGTTGTTATTTTTTCCACTGTACCACCTTCTTTTTTGTTTGTTTTGTTTTGATATGGAGTCTCGCTCTGTTGCACAGGCTGGAGTGCAGTGGTGCAATCTTGGCTCACTGCAACCTCTGCCTCCTGGGTTCAAGCGATTCTCCTGCCTCAGCCTCCTGAGTAGCTGGGATTATAGGAACCTGCCACCACAGTAGAGATGGGGTTTTGCCATGTTGGCCAGGCTGGTCTTGAACTCCTGACCTCAGGCGATCCGCCCACTTCAGACCCCCAAAGTGTTGGGATTACAGGCGTGAGCCACCGCTCCCAGCCCCACCTTCTTTATTAATATAATATTAGTGTACCTCTTAGTCTAGGATGCATAGTCCTGGAATGTCCAATCTTTTAGGAAGCAGGATGTGAGGAGGGTCATATAAATGGGACCTCCTGCGGGAGATCTGGAAAAAGCTGAAGGTTGTCTTGGAGGTGGAAGAGGAGGGGAAGGCAGTGGTAGGCAGGGATGCCACATGTCCAGAACTCTGAGGGCAAGACTGAACGTGCCCCTACTTTCTGGCCTTTGCACGTGGTGTTCTCGCTTTCAGCCCTCTTGGAATACTCCTATTTATCCTTCAAAACCCCACCCAGATACCCTTCTTTTAATTTTAAGTCTTTAATAAGTGATCATTTCCCTGTTCTTTCCTCAACCTTTGAATTTCTTGGTTGGGGCTCACCCCTCCCTGTTATGTTCCCATAGCATGTTATTCACTTGTTCATCAGAACCCTTGGCAATTGTTCATTTCTTTTCCTATTTCTTTCTTCCACCAGACCAAGGATTCTTGAAATTATACATGTTTGTATTAGACTTTGGGGAGAAAATGGGATAGCCTCAGATTTGAGTTGAACTTTGGGGACACCTTCCACCCTTAATGGCTAAGAATCAGATATACTGAGCTCTTCAGAGACTGTAGGTCCCCTCAAACCCAACACTGAGCTTGCAGAAAGTAACTGTCTGGGGAATGTTTGTTGAATGAATGAATGAATGAATGACATATTCTGATTTCTTCTTCCTCTCTCTCTCTCTCTCTCTCTCTCTGTCTCTCTCTCTCTCTGTCTCTCTCTCTCCCCCTCCCCCTCCCCCCCCTTCTTCCCTCCCTCCTTCCCTCCCTTCCTCTTGCTCTGCTGCCCAGGCTGGAATACAATGGCATGTTCTCAGCTCATTGCAACCTCCACCTCCCGGGTTCAAGCAATTCTTCTGCCTCAGCCTCCCAAATAGCTATGATTTCAGGTGCCCACCACCACTCCCAGCTAATTTTTACATTTTTAGTAGATATGGGGTTTCACCCTGTCAGCCATGCTGGTCTCAAACTCCTGACCTCAGGGAATCTACCCGCCTCAGCCTCCCAAAGTGTTGGGATTACGGGCATGAGCCACCACACCTAGCCCATTTTCTGATTTCTGAAATCACACGTGCTTGTCTAGAAATGGCGATCTCTGTGCCTCGCCTCACATTGTAGATGAAATTCCCATTTACTTCCTGGATCTCAGCAGCTTCTCCAGCATTTTTTGGATTAATTATGTAAGAAAGAGATGGTTTTCTTTCTTTTTTGATGCCCAAAACATCCCAAGAGTTTCCTGGAGAGAACAGAAGACTTTGCAGAAAAAGTCCTCTGGGGGAGAATGCTTGCGCTGCCCCAGTTTTCAGGAAGCGAAGCTTTTTATAGTCACACTTGCAGACCGCTCTGTACCTAAAGGAAGCCAGGAGGGAACAAGCAGGCATCTGGCTTTGTAGCTTACTTCTGCACCCCTCTCCCCTTTCTGGAAGGAGGCAGAACTGGATGATCCCACCTGCCATTTGGTCTCTGCTTTTCTGGGCGCTTGTCGCCATCCAGACTGATTTGGTGAGGGCCAGGATATATAGCTTGTCACAGGTGTGAGACGGGGCGGGGTGGGGGGTGCCAAACTCCACCACTTAATAGCTGCGTGACCTTGGGTTGGTCATTTCACTTCTCTCTGCTGCAGTTTTTCCATCTGTCAAATGGCAGTGATAATCATATTAATGGTATCAGCCTCCTTTCATTGTTGGGAGGAGCTGATGGTGATGCAGTGTAATGCCTGGCACATAGTAAGTGCTCAGTTAGCAGTAGTGATGGTGGTGATGGTGGTGGTGGTCTTCGGTCAGGTTCCCTAGAAGCAGAGACTGACATGAGGATTCTGGTGCAGTGATTCATTGAGGGAAAGCTCTCAAGCGAAACCCATAAGGAAGAAAGGGCAACAACTGGGGCAGGGGACAAAGCTAAGTACAGATGTGGTTTCAGCTGAGCCCCAGCCTCAGCCCAGTCACATGGGCACCCCCAGAGTGTGATTGCATCACTGAGTTGGTGGTGCCTTAAGGCAAGGAGACCTGGGTGTTGTGTTCCGTATTGGTCAATCATTGGCCCTGGGCATCTTGGCATAGCCTTCAGTAAGGGCAGTTTCCAGAGGAGGGTGGAGCTCTGAACCTTTTGTAACCAGCATTCACGGCAGCTGAAGGGTGTGTGTCCACCTTCTAGAAAAGGGGATCTTAGTCAGGGGTGGTACCCGCTGCATCGATGAAAATGATGAGTTCAATGACTTCATCCCTGAAAACCAGAGAAGTCAAGTCACTTGCTCACCGTCACACAGCTAGTAAGAGCTATAGCTAGGTCTCCAAACCCTTAATCATGATGCTATACTTATTTAGCAAGGACGGGTGGGTCTAGAATAAGGGAAGTGAGGTGCTCACATAGGGCACAAAATTGGGGGACATCAAGAAAAGTCACTGATCACTATAAATAATATTTTAATTGTGTTAAAAAAATTAAAATTAATGCAAAAATTTACAATGAGAAAGGAACCAGAACTATAAATAAAAACAGGATTAGTGTTACTTATTTTTTTCCTTTTGCCTCTAGCCCAGCATGGCTTGCCCCACACTGAGCAAGTCCCTTTTTGAACAATTAGGTTCTTACACCTTTTCGTCATTATCTATGTGACTGTGATAAACATTCTTAGAGCAAAATGTTTGTATATTATTATTGTTATTTCCAAAGGAATTCCTGTTTGTGGAACTGGATCACTAACTATAGGGTCAAAAGTTAGACACAGCGCCCCCCCTCCCCCTTTTATTATGAAAATGTTCAAACATATAGAAAAATTATATAGGAAAACACCCATCAGCTAGAGTCTATGAAATTTGCTATGTGGCCAGGCGCGGTGGCTCACGCCTGTAATCCCAGCACTTTGGGAGGCCGACGGTGGCAGATCACAAAGTGGGGAGATTGAGACTATCCTGGCTAACACGGTGAAACCCTCCCCCCATGACCAGGTGTCTCACAGGAAACTTAAAAATACAAAAAAATTAGCCGGGTGTGGTGGCGGGCGCCTGTAGTCCCAGCTACTCGGGAGACTGAGGCAGGAGAATGGCGTGAACCCAGAAGGCGGAGCTTGCAGCGAGCCAAGATCGCACCACTGCACTCCAGCCTGGATGACAGAGCGAGACTGCATCTCAAAAAAAAAAATTTTTTTTTGCTATGTGTGCTTTATTAAAATGTAGCCATCCATCCATGGCACTTTTTTTTGTTTTGTTTTGTTTTGAGACAGGATCTCACTCTGCTGCCCGGACTGGAGTGCAGTGGTGTGATCACAGCTCACTGCAACCTTAACTACCCAGGCTGAAGCAATCCTTCTACATTAGCCTCCAGAGTAGCTGGGACTACAGGGTTCAAACAATCCTCCCACCTCAGGCTCCCAAAGAGCTGGGATTACAGGTGTGAGCCACAGCATCCAGCACTCCATTTGTGTGTGTGTGCATTTCAAAATAAATTATTGGCTGGGCATGGTGGCTCATGCCTGTAATCCCAGCACTTTGAGAGGCTGAGGCGGGCAGATCACGAGGTTAGGAGTTCGAGACCAGCCTGGGCAACATGGTGAAACCCTGTCTCTACTAAAAATACTAAAAATACAAAAATTAGCCGGGCATGGTGGCGGGCGCCTGTAATCCCAAGCTACTCAGGAGGCTGAGGCAGGAACATTGCATGAGCCCAGGAGGCAGAGGTTGCAGTGAGCTGAGATCGTGCCACTTGCATGTCAGGCTGGGCGATAGAGCGAGACTTTATCTCAAAAAAAAAAAAAAGTATAGACATCAGTACATTTCAGCTGTACATTTCAATATGCATGTCATTTACTGACAAGCCATTATTTTTTAAGACTTTTGATTTAGAGTATTAAATTTCTTACAGGAAATATATACCAGTTTTAATGTCCATCTGCTGTGGGTATATGTGTCTGTTTCACCACAACCTTGACAACACTGGGTATGATCTTTTTAAAGGTGTTTTACTTTCTACTTTGATTTAACATTTTTCCTCCTGAGGACCCCAGTGGATTTCCCATCCCGATGTCCAGATGGTCTGTTAAAAAGCTGTGTGCCATTCCAGCTCTCTAGGTATTTCTGATGTGACTTTCCTGGGACCGGGGGGAGGACTCAGGTCTGTTCCTGTTTCCACCCTGGTCTGTTCCTGTTTCCACCCTGGATGTCCCGGGCCTGCGTGGTGAGGGAGCAGGGCCATGAAGAGGACTTCCTGGTGTAGGAGCTCACTATAGGCAATCTGTGTGGGGAAAATGGGCAAACTTTGGAGGCCCACTTTGGATGCCAGAAGTCCTGGGACCTAAGAGGCTGCATGTGATGGAAGGTAGAGCCAGGCACTCATGGCAGTGTGACCTGGCCCTTTGTGTTTCCTCACCTGCACGGTGGGGTAATGCTTCTGGATATATCAACATGAGGTATATAGGCTGCTGCAAGAGCCCCCCACCCCACCTTCGCCTTCAACCTTCAGTTTTCTCATGGACCATGTACCTACTTGCCTCTGGGCACTTGTATCTCTGTGATTTCTATGGGCCAGGAATTTGGGAGCAGTGTGGCTGAGTGACTGTGACTTGGAGTTTCTTACGAGGTTGTACCCAAGATATTGGCCAGTCTACAGTCAGCTAAGAGTTTGACTAGAGATGGAGCATCTGTTTCCATAGTGGCTTACTCACACGGCCGGCATGTGGTGCTAGCTGTTGGCTGGGGGCCTCAGATTCTCTCCATGTGGGTTTCTGTGTGTGACTGCTTGAGCATCCTCACAGCATGGCGACTGGCTTTCCCCAGCATGACCTCAGAGAACAAGGTGGAAACCATGATGCTTTTTATGACCAAGCTTGTCCTACACTGTCACTTCTTCTTTTTTTTTTTTTTTTGAAATGGCGCATCACTCTGTCACCCAGGCTGGAGTGCAGTAGCACGATCTCAGCTCACTGCAAACTCTGCCTCCTCGGTTCAAGTGATTCTCCTGCCTCAGCCTCCCAGGTAGCTGGGATTACAGGTGCCTGCCACCGTGCACAGCTAATTTTTGTAGTTTCAGTAGAGACGGGGCTTCACCATGTTGGCCAGGCTGGTCTTGAACTCCTGACCTCGTGATCCACCCGCCTCGGCCTCCCAAAGTGCTGGGATTACAGACATGAGCCACCAAGCCCGGCCCATCACTTCTTCTTTACTCTGCTAACCACATGGACCAACCTTGATTCATTGTGGGAAGGGACCACACCAGGCTATGGATAAAACAGAGGAAGGATTATTGATGGTCATCTTGGAGGACACCTATCAGGCATAATCTTGGTACATGATTTCACCTCTGTGGATCTCAGTCTCCTCTGTCAAATGGGTTCATGCAAAAAAATTCATTAGTTGATTCCTGTGAATGCTTAGAATGGTTGGCCAGGCGTGGTGGCTCAAGCCTGTAATCCCAGCACTTTGGGAGGCCGAGATGGGCGGATCACGAGGTCAGGAGATCGAGACCATCCTGGCTAACACGGTGAAACCCTGTCTCTACTAAAAAGTACAAAAAACTAGCCAGGCGTGGTGGTGG
Source organism: Macaca thibetana thibetana (assembly GCF_024542745.1). NCBI lineage: Eukaryota > Metazoa > Chordata > Mammalia > Primates > Cercopithecidae > Macaca > Macaca thibetana. The sequence goes on from NC_065587.1 coordinate 25,900,825, forward strand.
GCGCCTGTAGTCCCAGTTACTCGGGAGGCTGAGGCAGGAGAATGGCGTAAACCCGGGAGGCGGAGCTTGCAGTGAGCTGAGATCTGGCCACTGCACTCCAGCCTGGGCGACAGAGCGAGACTCCGTCTCAAAAAAAAAAAACAATAAATAAATAAATAAACAAACAAACAAACAAATAAATAAATATTAGCCACCACTGTCATCCCCTGCTGGGCTCTGAGCCCTCTGTTGTTAATCTCTATGCAGTGCCTGGCTCAGAGTAGGCACCCTCTGAATCTTTATTAAATCAGTGAGTGAAAGAATGAATGAGGCTGGATGCAGTGGCTCATGCTTATAATCCCAGTACTTTGGGAGACTGAGGCAGGTGGATCACTTGAGTCTAGGAGTTCGAGACCAGCCTGGACAACATGGTGAAACCCTGTCTCTACAAAAATAACACACAAAAAAATTAGCTGGGCTAATTTAGCTGGAACTACACATACCTGTAGTCTCAGCTACTCAGGAGGCTGAGGTGGGAGGATCGCTTGAGCCTGGTAGGCCACGGCTGCAGTGAGCTATGATCACGCCACTGCAGTCCAGCCTGGGCAACAGAGTGAGATCCTGTATCCAAAAAAAAAAAAAAAAAAGAAGAAGAAGAAGAAAGAAGAGAAAGAGGGAGAGAAAGAGAATGAATAGCTGTAAGGACTAGGAATACATGGAGAAGAAAGAGATCTGTTGGCCACATTGCCAGAGAATCCTTTGTGATAAACTTTCTCAAGTGAGGCCCTTTGACCAGTGTCTAGAAAACAAATATTTGTTCAAAACTGAACTGAGGTGGTGGTGGAAAGGACATAGGATGCATTCTGAGCGACCTGGGTTTCAATCGTGTACTTGGTGTCCGAAGAATAAATATTTACAGAGTCCTGACTCTGGGCCAGGTACCATGTCAGACCTGGGAAAACCTGCGGTGGGAGCAGCTCTGGTGCATGCCCTGGCAGCATCCTTGCTGTGTGACCTTGGGCAAGCGAATCTATGTCTCTGAATCTGCATTTCTTTGTCTGTAAAAGTAGTGGGGTTGGGGGGATGTGGATCCCTGCTGGAAAGAGAAACCTCCTTTAACAGGCATGCCTGACCTCCAGGATCCAGCTGCTGCCCACCCGCTTCTTACAACCCCTGACATGTTTGAAGTCTCCAGGCAGAGGACAGAAAACCTGCATGGGTCAGATGAGCGGGGCCAGGCCGAGGGCAGTGGGTGTTAGGGTCTAGTCATACCCCTACGCCTAGTACTCCAGCCCTGTAAGGGTTAAAACCCAGCTAGCTCATGTGACCTGGTGTAAACCATGAATCATTCCCATTGCTCCTAGCGCTGAGCCTGCTGCCCAGGACGGGGCAGATGCTGTGCCCCGGGTTGCCATGGCAACTCCACCTGTACTGAAATACAGCCCGCCTCAGTCCTTCCTGGGGCGACCTCAGGGGCTGTCTCACCTGGCTCAGTGTTGCCTTCCAGAGAGGGAGGGAGAGACAGCTGAAAAGGAGAGAGAGGAGAGAAGCTTAGAGACAAGCAAGTGGAAGTTGAGACACAGGGAGAGGGAGGAGAGCGAGGTTGAGAAATCAACAGAAACAGACCACGAGAGGGAGACAGACTGACAGCCGACCAGAGGTCCCAAGACACTGCCTGTAACCGTAGAGGCAGAAGCCGTTTCCCAGCAGTGCTAACCTTCCCCGGGGCTGCCAGATCTCCGACATACAGGCACACACACACACGTGCACACACATGCACACACGTGCAGCCGCATTTCCTGGTGCGCTTTTGCGGTGAGGGCACAGGGGTGGGTAGGCTGGCAAGCACGTGAAGTTGCCATCAGCCCCGAGGGACCGTGAGCGAGTTGGGACTTGGGGGAGAAAAAAATGGGGGCGGACGTCAGCTCCCTGGGCGGCCACCGCCACCGCCTCCGCCTCCCCGAGGCCCCTCCTGCATTCCTGGGCAGCGAAGCCCCTCGCTAAGACGGGGGCTGATGTCATCCCGGGCTGCTCAGCCAGGGGACCCGGGGGCCCTGGTGGCTGCCTCCGGAAGTGAGCTAGCCGCCTGCCGGCCGACAGGTTTGGAATCTCCAGCCAAAGGACAGAAAACCTGCATGGGTCAGGTGAGCGGGGTCTGGCCGAGGGCAGCCGGGCAGGGGGCAGCAGGGCGCGGCAGCTTGCCCACCGGAACCTTCCAGGGTGCACCTCAGGGGGGCTGCCTACCTGAAGGGAAGTGAGGACAAGGGTGCCCAAGGCCGCCCCCTCCACCCACCCCCAACCCCCGCCTTTCGGGGACCGTCACGCCCTGGAGTGAGTGCAGCCGGCTTGTTCCTCAAAGCTGCTTGTCTCCGCCGATCAGCTGGGTGAGCCCTGGAACTGGAACCTGGACTGCCCAGTGTGTTGACTTTACAACTCCGCTGGGGTGGACTCGCAGCCTGGCACTTAGCTGCCTCTTAATTCTGAGCGGCATCCGTGGATGCAGCCGGCTGCTGGCTCGGGGATGTTTACTTACCCTTGGTTTGCCTGAAGAGAGCTGCTGTTTTTAAATTTTTTTCCTCCAAGCAAGCCCAGAACTTCCATGAGCAAAAGAGTCAGAAGAGGGGAGAGGACACTGGCGTTTTAATTGCTCTCGCCCTCCCTAACCTCCTCCTTCCCTCTCCTCCTGGCTGGCCCCATGGATTACCTGGGAGATAAACTCACAGTGGCTCAGACCCACATGACCCAGTGGATGGGCACCGTGAGGAGGTCCTTCCAGGAAGCCCTCAATTTGGTGACCACCACGGTGGGCCATGAACGGACGAGTGCAGAGTCGGGCAGCCGGACCCCCTTCAAGCGTACCTCTTCCTTCCGACACCTGGCTTCCCGGAGTCGGGAATCCTTCCGCCGCTTCTCCGCTCGCAGCCAACAGAGATTTTCTTCACTGAGGAAAAGGCACACAGATTCGGAGCCGCCAGATATTGTAAGCTTATTATGTTTTAAAAAATATTAAAACAACACTGAAAGCTCCTCCCCTCCAGTCCTCCCAGGGAGGGGGTCTCAGACATCAAACGCGGGAAGTTACTGCTCCCAGAATAGTTGTCAGTCAAAGCCCAGGCACTTCCTGTCCCCTGTACCTGGGAAAGAGGCACGTAGCAATAATTCCTCTCTCTCCCGAAGTCGGTCAGGAAATTTTTGCTGGATTCGACGTCTGTGTGGACAGGGCCAGCGCATGAGTTTGGCTGAATTTGCCGGTTGATTTATGTTTAAGTGTGAACACCCCAGCTCCCGACACGAAAGCTCATCCTTCCCCCTATTTTTAGGGTGGATTAGTGGCACCTGCCTCATCTCCTCTCACCCTCCTAGGAAGCACAAGTGGCCATGTCATGTGCACGCTGAGTTGTAGTTTTTGTCGTTCTACCGAGCTTTCGTTGAATTGCCGAGGAAAGGGCCTTAGGAGACCGAGATGGTGCGCGAATTTGCCCGCTGGCCGTGAACCTGGGGCTTGGTGTGAGTGGGCCAGGGCGGCAGGCCTTTATTTCTTACTCAGGCAGACTCAGGAGGGCTTGGATTGGGACAGCAGGGTGGAATGACAGCTAATGATGAAAACCTCGGCCTGTGTCCTGCTGGGGGACAGTGCAGAAACAATCATAAGGTCCTTATGGTGATTCGGAGAGGTGGGATTGGGCCCAGAGAGCGAAAGTGCCTACCATGGGGAAGCACAGTGAGCGAGTGGCAGAGCCAGGTCTGGAACCCCAGGCTCTGACCTCCCCATTCACGGCTCTTTCCAGTCCAGCTCCCGGCAGATGTTCTCCCCAGACCCTCCCGATTACTTCAGGGCTGCCCACATCACTGACCAAGCGTGAGCCTAAAGAGAGGGCCTGCCATTTTCACATAGGAGACTTCTACCACCTGACTGTTGGCCCAGTTTGTGGGAGCACCTGAGGACAGGCGAAGGGCTAAGCCAGCCCCTTTTTCTGGGTTCCTCCTAGCCAGGAGTGCTGTAGTCATTAAGGGACTCAGCATGTAGGGAGGAGCCCTGAGCTGGCCCTCCTTTCACACGAGGTGGCAGGGCTCACAGCTGCCCTGCCAGGTGCAGGGGCTCAGTATCCCCTCTGCTGGCCCAGAGGTGTGGTGACTCACCCCAGGCCACACAGCAGCTGGAGCAGGCAAGTGCAAATGCAAGGCAGGAGCCGAGCACTTGGGCATGACATGTGTCTCGTTCACAGGACGTCTCCTTCACAGTGGGTCTGTGCTCCTTTGTGGCCTTGGACAAATTAGTGGGGCTTAAATTTACGAGACAGATTCCCCAACCTCTGAAAGGTGTGACTTGGCACAGGGAAAGAAGGCCCCTCATTCATTCTGTCTCCCTCTGTGTGTATCTCTGTCTCTGTGATGTGTCTCTCTGCCTTGCTCTGTCTCTGTTGGTTTCTCTGTAAGTCCTGTTCTCTCTCAGGGTAGGGGGTTGGTGACAGGCAGGCTCTGTTGGTATCCCTCTTTCTCCACCCTGGGGAGTGGTGTGACCATGGGCATTGGCCTGAATCCCCTAGGCCTCTTCCTGTGTTACAGGTTGGTGCCACCGGAGCAGCTGCCTCTCCAGCTGGTTGAATAAATGAAGTTGGGTGGTGCAGAGCCATTCTCTGTTGCATTGGGATGCCACCAAGAGTGTAAATACATGCTAAATACATTCAAGCTTCAGGCTCCTTCCCATGTAGCCACACTACTGTGTGGCAGGCACCAGCTGGCCTTGGCCTTGACAGCTTGAATCAGACTCCTGGCTGAGGAGCCCTGACCCATTCTTAAGCCTCAGTTTCTTCCTGTGTCCAATGAGGAGAACCAAGTGCTAGGTATGAGATTGAAGCAAGCCCCCGGCACAGTGCCAGGCACACAGTAGCTGCACACTTGTGAGTGCCCTCTCTCTGTTGCTTGCCTAGACACTGCCTGAGCAGGATAAAGGCAGAGTTGGGATAGGAACACGTGCAGTCTTGAAGAGAAGTCAACGAAACGCAAGGCCAGGGACCCCCTGCCTGGGGTTGAGTCCTGGCTGTGCCGCGTCCCAGCTGTGTGACCTTGGGCAGACTCCTTCCCTCTCTGTGCCTTGATTTCCTCCTCTGTGAAATGGGGATGATCGTGCATTGATGTGCTGGTAAATGCGTGGTGGGCGTGGCTGTTCTTAGCTTGTGGTGCTTAAAAATTAGTTCTTGCAGCAACCAAACCTTTCCTCTCAAACCGTCCCTTCAAAGATTTTCAATGAGGTGGAAAACCCACATACGCCCTTTTTACTCAGGGACTTCACTTAAATATTCATTTTATGGGAAGAAACTTTTTAAAGCCACAGACAATGACTTAAGAGTTTGGGACAACAGCAGTATCCGTGGCTGGGGCTGGGAGGGGGCAGGATTTTAGTCTTTCCGACCTTGTACGTGATTTATCTAAATAATCCATTCATTTCATCCTGGTTCCTGCCTCCGGCTTGTATTTACTCAGAGCAGTGTAGAAGAATCTATTGCGGGCATAAAACAACCCTCAAAGGCGTGCCCTGAAATGTTTTCTAAAGCCAGCCTTGAAGTAATTTGCTAATGGCCTGTCTGCCTCTGTGTCCAAGGGATAAAAGGGGGAAAGAGGGAAAACAAATGCTTTGTCTCTGAGCCACAAAGGCAGGAAGAGGCACGTTTGTGCTGCAGTCCCGTGTGAGCCTGAGAAACATGCCTGGTACGCCAGGTTTAGCCGAGGAGACAAGGTGGACTCCAGTTAGAGGCCAGACAGAAAATTCCAGAACCCAGGAACAATGGCAATGGCACAGGGGCCAAGACTGCAATAAAAGTGGGAGGTGGGGGGGTGTCTGAGGCCACGGGGTGCCGCCCCAAGAGGGCTTTGGAGTCAGACAGACTTGGGCCTGAGTCTCAACTCACCACCACGTGCAAACTGAGTGACCCTGGGCAACTTAAATCACCTCTTTCAGCCTCAGTGCCCTCATCTGAAACATGGAGATTCAGCCGGGACTTGTCTGGTGGGTGGTTCAGTGGGACAGAGTAGACTAAGAGCCAGCACAGTCCTGGCATGCAGGAGGTGCTGAATAAATGTTCTTTCCACGTTGCCTTTTGGGGGGCTCAGACTGTAACGTGAGTCCTACCTTCCTAGAAGGCTAGACTGGTGCCTTAGGGAAGCAGAGTAAGAACCTAATCGACCTGTATTTGTATTTACTGTGTGCAGGGCTCCATGCTAAGCATCAGGTGCATATAATTTGTGTGTCTTCATTAATTCACTCATTTTTTTCTTTCAACCAGTATTTTTATTTATTTATTTATTTATTTAGAGACAGAACCTCAGTTTGTCACCCAGGCTGGAGTGCAGTGGCACAATCTCGGCTCACTGCAACCTCTGCCTCCCAGGTTCAAGTGATTCTCCTGCCTCAGCCTCCCCAGTAGCTGGGATTACAGGCGCCCACCACCACACTGGCTAATTTTTGTATTTTTGGTAGAGACAGGGTTTCACCATGATGACCAGGCTGGTCTCCAACTCCTGACCTCAAGTGATCTGCCTGCTTCAGCCTCCTAAAGTGCTAGGATTATAGGCGTGAGCCACTGCGCCCAGCCTATTTTTATTTATTTATTTTGAAGACAAGGTCTTGCCCTGTCACTGGGGCTGGAGTGCAGTGGCATGATCCTAGATCACCACAGCCTCTATCCTCTGGGTTCAAGCCATCCTTTTGTCTCTGGAGTAGCTGGGACTACAGGTTTGTGCCACCACACCCAGCCATTTTTTTTTCTTCTGTGTAGCAACAGGATCCTGCTCTGTCGCCCAGGCTGGTCTTGAGCTCCTGGCCTCAAGTGATCCTCCCACCTCAGCCTCCCAAAGTGCAGGGATTGCAAGCATGAGCCACTGTACCCCGCCCCCTCCACCAGTATGTATGTATGTATATATGTATGCATGTATGTATGTACTCTGTTGCCTGGGCCGGAGTGCAGTGGTGTAGTTTTGGCTCACCGCAACCTCCGCCTCCCCGGTTCAAGCAATTCTTCTGCCTCAGCCTTCTGAGTAGCTGGGACTACAGGCACCCACCACCACGCCCGGCTAATTTTTGTATTTTCAGTAGAGACAGAGTTTCACTGTGTTGCCCAGGCTGGTCTCAAACTCCGGCCTCAGGTGATCCACCCACCTCGGCCTCCCAAACTGCTGGGATTACAGGTGTGAGCCACCACACCTGGCCCCCTCCACCAGTATTTACTGAGTACCTACCACAACCCTGGTGCAGGAGAAATAGCTGTGAGCGAAAGAGACAAAACTCCTGCCTTCACAGAGCTGTCTTCTAGTGAGGCTGATAACAAAACACATCAGAATGTAAATGTGTCATATATGTGCTGCAAATGAGGGAACTACCTTAAAATATCAAGGGTCTGTAACCTCAAACTATTGCTGTATATCAGAGTTTCTCAGCCTCAGCTCTAATGATATCTTGGGCTACATAATTCTTTATGGCTGTGGGGGTAAGGGGTAGAGTCTGTGCATTGTAAGCTTTTCCCTGGTTCCTACCCACTAGAAGCCAGTAGCATCCCACAGTTGTGACAACCAAAAATATCTCCAGGCATTGCCAAGTCCCTTTGGGGCCGAATCACAATGCCCCTCTCAGCCCCCATCCAGGTTTGAGAACACTGCTGTATATAATGTGGTGTGGGGCACAACAATTGTAGCTGGGGTATTCTCCCAATGACTTAAATATGGGGAGGAGGGCAGGGATCCCACATCCATTGAGCCTCTCCTACTTGCCGGGAACCACACAGCTGCCCCTATGGGTATAGCACCATACTTTGCGAATGGAGAAATCTGAAGTACAGAGAGGGGAAGTCACAGGCCTGGGGCCACACAGCTGGGGATCTGTGAAGTGGGGACTCCATCCAGCATGTGTCGGCCTTGCTGGGAGCATGACCACGCCCTGCACTGGGGATTCACTATTAAACGTCGGCCCCAGAGCTGAGCATTCAGTCCTCCAGCCCAAGGCTGAGTGGGAGTATTTGCTTCTGTGTTAATTATGGACTGGAATGGAGGCTTAAAATATTCAGCAGGGCTCAGCATCTCCCCCCACCAAACACACACACACACACACACACACACACACACACACACACACACACACACACACACAGCTTTAGCAAGTGGGGGAGAATTGAAAGGAAAGGATGTATAGGACTCCTGCCTTTGGAAGCCCCATTTCATCCCCATCTCCATCAGTGTTCTCTCTGTACTGGGGTCCTCTGGCTCTGTAACAAATTATCACAAACGTGGTGGCTTAAAGTAACATAACTTCATCTCTCACAGTTCTGGAGTCCAGAAGTCCAAAATCAAAATGTCAGCAGTCGGCCGGGTGTGGTGGCTCACGCCTGTAATCCCAGCACTTTGGAAGGCCAAGGCGGGCGGATCACCTGAGGTCAGGAGTTTGAGACCAGCCTGGCCAACATGGCGAAACCCCGTCTCTACTTAAAATACAAAACTAGTTGGGTGTGGTGGCGCATGCCTGTAATCCCAGCTACTCAGGAGGCTGAGGCAGGTGAATTGCTTGAATCCAGGAGGCGGAGGTTGCGGTGAGCCGAGATGGCGCCATTGCACTCCAGCCTGGGCAACAAGAGTGAAACTTTGTCTCAAAAAAAAAAAAAAAAAAAAAAAGTCAGCAGTTGACTCCTCCCTCCAGAGGCTTTAGGGAAGCATCTTTTTTTTTTTTTTTTTTTTTTTTTTTTTTTTTCACCTCTTCCAGCTTCTGGTGGCTCCAGGCATTCTTTGACTTGTGGCCATGCCACCCCAATCTCTGCCTCTCTCTTCATGTCACTATCTCCTCTGTCGCCTCCTCTCCTGTCTCTCTGATGAGGACACTTGTGCCTGAACATAGGAGCCTCCTGGATTATCTAGGATAATCTCATCTGGAGACCTGCAACTTCATTTCATCTGCAAAGGCCCTTTTTCCAAGTGAGGTCACATTTGCAGTTTCTGGGGGCTAGGATGCAAACATAACTTTTGTTTTTTGTTTTTTGTTTGAGACAGGGCCTCCTGTCACTCAGGCTGGAGTGTACTGGTGCAATCACGGCTCACTACAGCCTCAACTTCCCAGGCTCAGGTGACCCTCTCACCTCAACCTCCCAAGTAGCTGGGACTACAGGTGTACACCACCACACCTAGCTAATTTTTTTGTATTTTTATTTTTATTTTTTATTTTTTATTTTTTTTTGAGACGGAGTCTCGCTCTGTCACCCAGCCTGGAGTGCAGTGGCCGGATCTCGGCTCACTGCAAGCTCCGCCTCCCAGGTTTACGCCATTCTCCTGCCTCAGCCTCCCGAGTAGCTGGGACTACAGACGCTCGCCACCTCGCCCGGCTATTTTTTTGTATTTTTTTACTAGAGACGGGGTTTCACCGGGTTAGCCAGGATGGTATCGATCTCCTGACCTCATGATCCGCCCGTCTCGGCCTCCCAAAGTGCTGGGATTACAGGCTTGAGCCACCGCGCCCGGCCTTTTTTGTATTTTTAATAGAGACAGAGTTTTACCTTGTTGCCCAAGCTAGTCTCAAGGGATCTACCTACTTCAGCCTCCCAAAGTGCTGGGATTACAGACGTGAGCCACTGCGTCCAGCCGACATATCCTTTTAGGGGCCACTGTTCAACTCTCCACACACTCCCCACAGCTTACATTGTGGCCCCTCCCATCCAGTCCATTCTCTCCCCAACAGCCCAAGAGATCAAGTCATTCCCCTGCCTCACTCCAGACTTAGATGCCCAGTTTTCCTGTGCGACCTGGCCCCGCCTCCCTGCTGACATCAGCTCTACCTCTGTCCTTTATGCCCACTCTGCCCTTGCCACTCTGACCTCCTGCTCTTCGCCAGTTACCCCCTGCTCCTTCCAGACCTCAGGACTTTGCCATCACCATTCCCTCTGCCTGAAATGCCCTTGCCCTCTCTTCACCTCTGCAGAGAGGCTTCCCGATGTTCCAGGCTGTGGTGAACCCTCTGCATTTCCCTGCACCCATCCTTCTTCATTTCTTCCTGGGACCTATCTCAGTCTGTACTTATTTCATTTCACTTGTTCCCTGGTTTATTCTCTGACTCCTCCACTAGGAGGTAAGGTCCACGAGGGCCAGGGCTTTGGCTGTCCTGGTTCACCTTGATATTGCCAGTACCCGAAACAGTGGCTAGGAGCTCACAGAGTATCTGCCTTCCAGAAATCCACTGTCGTTCATTCTTATATCCACCCTGGGACACCATCTCCATATTATACATGGGTAAACTGAGGCCTGGAGAGGATAAGTGACACAGCCCCGGTGTACACCTCCTAAGAGATGACAAGTGTATGGCCACACCATCCTGAATGATCTCAGAGTTGATGCCAGGATTCTAGTCCAGGGAGGTCTGGAGTTCTTTCCCTGTAGAGGGCAGGATGGAAAATCTGAAGTATAATGATAATAAAAACCAGTCACTCATTCATTAGGAACTTTTAATTGAGTACCTCTTTTGTATCAGATACGGTGCTCGGTAGAGCAAGAAACAGGCAGGGCCTTTGCCCTCACGGGACTCATAGGAGCCGGGAGACACATTAAACAACTAAGTAAACCAATGAATGAACAAAGAAAGTACTCTCAGATAATGGTGAGGGCTCTGAAGAAAATGTAACAGGGCATGGGGACCCATGGGAGTGGATTTTAGGAAGAGTGGTCAGGAAAGTCTTCTCAGGAGGTGACATTGGAGCAGAGACCTGCATGAATGAGGGGATGAGCCCCAGAAAGTTTGGAGGGACATGGGGACAGCAGGAAAAGCAGTGCAAAGGCCCTGAGGCAGGTTCGTGCCCGGTGTGTTTGAGGTGCAGCAAGGAGCCCAGAGCGGCTGGAGCAGCACAAGTCAGTGGGAGAGGGTAGAAGTGAGCTCAGAGAGGTGGGCCAGGGGCCAGAGCAGGTAGGGCCAGGGAGGGGAGCTCTGATAGGATGTTAGATTTTAGCGTTGGAGGGTACTGCGCAAGGGAGAGCTATGATCAGATCTGTGCCTCTGTGTGGAGTGTTGGAAGAGAAGAGCAGAATAACAACTCTAGCTACCACTTACTGAGTGCCTGCTGTGTGCCAGGCACAGGTTGTTATTAATACATTTCTCCTGGAGATCTGGGCTTCAAAGGACTGGGGTCCAGCTACTGTGCACCCTTCCTCCATCTCCAGCTGCCTTTGCTGACTGCCGATTGCCACCTGCTACCTCATGTCCAGAGCCCTGCCAGGTGCCCTGGTCTCGGGCTGCACCTTGGGGTGTGGATTCGAGGGGTTAGACTTAAACCCAGCCCCAAAGGCCAGCATGATGTCACTTCATTCTCTGCTACAGTGTCGCCAGACAGGCAGGACAGACTGCTTTCTTTTGGGCTGGCCTCACCCAATTTCAGGTCTCCTTTCGCCCTCCTGGCAGCAGAATGATGTCACCCAGAGAACAATGGTTCCTTTATAGATCTAGCCCGGGCCAAAGGCTGGGTCTCAGAGTAGGTGCCTCTGGGAGAGACCTGGAGTGAATGGAGGGGCAGAACAGAGGGCTCGGGTGCTCCACAGGGATCTGCTTTTGTTTAAATAATGTTAATCTCCTTTCCTCTCTCCCCAACCAAAAAAATAGGATGTGTTCAATATATACTTGGAACATACAGAAAAACGTAAAGAAAACAAAACCCACCCATTCTCCTAACATCACATTGATGAAAACCACTCCTAGCATTGGAATGCATTTCCTTGTCTTTTTTCCCCCCTCTTCCAAACAAAATTGCCAACCCTCTGTCTCTTTATATCCTTTAAAAGATGTGAAAATTTTATATGTCTTTGTGACACTTTTAATGCCCTTGCAACATTTGTATGGTCCGTAATTTATTAACCTGTCTGGCTGGACATTTGGGTCATTTCCCGTCCTGGGCTATCAGGAGTGACCCTGCAGGGGCGGGGCCTGCGTGTGTACTTCTTCGTCTGGATTTCTGAGAGGTCCCCGAGGTTTAAGTAAGCTCACGTTCCTTTCTGTGATCAGAAGACCCCGTTGGTACTCTCACTTTTCTCTCCCTCTCCCTGTTTTCTAATCTCAGATGTTTTGTTCAGACAAATGCTTCTTGCTTCCTCATCAGGAAGTCAGAAATTTCAGGAAGGAAATCTGGATTGATACACATCACAGGGAGTGTTATGTTTTCAGATTTCATGAAGAATGGAGTCTGTAGTTGGCCGGGCGCGGTGGCTCACGCCTGTAGTCCCAGCACTTTGGGAGGCCGAGGCGGGTGGATCACGAGGTCAGTAGATCGAGACCATCCTGGCTAACATGGTGAAACCCTGTCTTTACTAAAAATACAAAAAATTAGCCAGGCATGGTGGCGGGCGCCTGTAGTCCCAGGTACTCCTGAGGCTGAGGCAGGAGAATGGCGTGAACCCGGGAGGTGGAGCTTGCAGTGAGCCGAGATCGCGCCACTGCACTCCAGCCTGGGTGACAGAGCGAGACTCCGTCTCAAAAAAAAAAAAAAAAAAGAATGGAGTCTTTAGCAAGAGAAGCCCTTACAAGAGAAATCATGTATTAGATTAATTATAATGGTGTGCTGGTAAAATGTTTAACAACCCAGTCTTCTTGGGGAAAAAGCTTTGATTGGTAGCATTTGCCCAGTTTGGTGGTATAAATACTCCCACCATAGCCAATTGTAAGCTTCTAACTAGTTGTCACTAAACACAAAGTTGGGGAAAGATGGGCAGTAGATTACTGCTCTTTAGTATTTTTACCACACAGATATAATAGACATAAGTGACCGCAAGCCCATGGAAAATAATAAAATGTGGCAAAGTAATTAGGAAGTGATGAGATGTGAATATTTATTACCTTTGCTTTTAATGTGATTTCTTTAATTGTAAGTTTAGATCATTTAATCTTCAGTAATGGCTGTGTTTAATACCTGGCTCCTGAAAATTGCAGTTGTCCCTGGGGGGCCAGGACAAGCCAGCTCCAGTATACGCCGTTGGTTAAGAGAGTGAATTGTGGGATCTGAGAGCTGTGAGTTTGAATCCTGGTTCTACGTCTTCCTTGCTATGTGGCTTTGGGGAGTTTTCGTACCTTTTTAAAGCCTCAGTTTCCTCTTCTGTAAAATGGGGCCAATAATATTATTCCCTCCACAATCGCAGTGTGTGGAGCTGCAGCGCAAGGCTTGGTGCATAATAATGAGGTAGGAAGCGGGACTTGACTCCAGAGGTGGGGCTCAGGCGCCGGACCAAATTGAGGACTAGCTAAAACAGAAGCAGCTTTCCAATCAGTCATGCTCACCAGTGTGACATGTCAGCTTACCATTGCCATGGTAACACCTGGGAGTTACTGTCCCTTTCCATGACAATGACCGAGTGACCCAAAAGTGACTACCCCTTCCCTGGAGATTTCTGCATAAACTGTCCCTTAGTCTACATGTTATTAGAAGTGGGTATAAATGTGACTCCAAAACTGCCCTCAGCTGCCTATGGAACCGTAGCACCGCCACGGAACCGTAGCACCGCCACGTCAGTAAAGCTGTTTTCTTCCATCTCCAGCTTGCCCTTGAATTCTTTCTTAGGCAAAGCCAAGAACCCTCTTGGGCTGAGCCCCACTTGGCCTGTCCTGTATCAGTAGGATCTCAGTGAACAGTCATTATCGTCACCATGGTAATTTGATCAGAACTGAATAGTTGGCAAGTTGCAGTCAAACATGATAGACAGCCTCTAAGGTGGCCCCCGCAGTGTCTCTTGCCTTCAGTTATTCACACTGTTGTGAAGTCCCCTTCCATGCTGTACTGGGTTGGTCAGTGTGACCCACAGAATATATGGCGTTACTTCTGAGATGAGGGATTTTTTTTTTTTTTTTTTTTTGAGATAGAGTCTCACTCTGTTGCCTAGGCTGGAGTGCAGTGGCGTGATCTTGGCTCACTGCAACCTCCGCCTCCCAGGTTCAAGTGATTCTCCTGCCTCAGCCTCCCGAGTAGCTGGGACTACAGGCACCCACCACCATGCCCAGCTAATTTTTTGTATTTTTAGTAGAGACAGAGTTTCACCATGTTAATCAGGATGGTCTCGATCTCCTGACCTTGTGATCCGCCTGCCTCAGCGTCCCAAAGTGCTGGGATTACAGGCGTGAGCCACCGCACCCAGCTGAGATGAGGTTTCAAAAGACACTGCAGCTTCCCTCTTGGTCACTCCCTCCCTTTCTTGGAGCATTCACTCTGGGGAAAGCTGCTGTGTCTTGAGGACCCTCAAGCAGCCCTGTAGAGAGGCCCATATGGTGAGGAACTGAAGCCTTCTGTCCACCACCAGCAAGGAACTGAAATCTGCCAACAGGCACACGGGTGAGCTTAGAAGCAGATCTTCTAGCCTGCAGGTGAAATGGCACCTCTGGGCAACAGCTTGACTCCAAACTCATGAGATACCCTGAGCCAGGACCATTCACTGAAATCCTTCCTAGATCCCTGGCTTCCAGAAACTGTGTGAGATAATAAATGTTTGTTTGTTGTTTCAGCCCACTGAGTTGTAGGGCTATTTGTTACACAGCCAGAGATAACTAGTACACATTTCTTCTCACTTATGCTTGTGGAAATAGTCCGAGGATGGCCAGGGAGTATTATTTAATCCCTTGTCTTGCAGATGAGTAAATTGAGGTAGGAAGACCTGCCCATGGTCTGTAATGTGGTAGGTGTTGGTATTCCCAGTGGATGCCTTTCTTGTCTCATGTGTTCTTGCCCATAAAGGAGGCCGGGGTCAGGGTGCCCGGGGCTTCTGAGCGGATCACCGTTTTAGGATTTGGCATGAATCTCCCGGCTTGGGATGGAATTTGTTTCTTGGATTCTAAGTGCTCATTACCCGACTTAACTCATCAAACATTCATTGTAAGAGCTGGGCCATAAACAGCGGCAACCTGTATGCAGAGATACGAGAGCATGGTGGCTTTTCTCCAGCATCAATTTCTAGTCCAGAGAAGTCCTGTCAGATTGTCCTGCTCCCTTGGAAGGAGGGTCTGAAGCATACCTTATTACTAAGAATTTAAAATTGCAGAGTTTGTGAACACTTCTGACTTTTGTTTTCTAAGCATAGATTTGGTATCTTCTGCTGCCCTTTCCTGATGGCAAGAAAAGAGGGGTGCAGGTAGAATTAGCTGAATACAGTTCAGAGCTTGGCTCTCCCTTCAGACAGTTCTTAGTTTGAATCCCAGCTTTGCTACTAGCTAGCTATGGGACCTCAGACAGGTGACTTTAATTCTGCGAGCCTCAGATGCCTTGTGAAGTACCCAGCACGATGCCTGGAACCTAGGAGGTGCATAATAAATGCCAGGCACAGTTGCTATCCTTATAACCTTGACACATTAGTCAGATGAGAGTATGTTATGGTGCAGTAACAAACTGCCAGCTCTCAGACACTTAACACCAAGTGTTTGTTTGTTTTGAGAGAGGGTCTCACTCTGTCACCCAGGCTGGAGTGCAGCATTGTGATCATAGCTCACTGTAGCCTCGACCTCCCTGGCTCAAACAATCCTCCCACCTCAGCCTCCCCAGTAGCTGGGACTACAGGCATGTGTCATCATACCTGGCTAAATTTGCAGCTTTTGTAGAGATGGAGGTCTCACTATGTTACCCAGGGTGGTCTCGAACTTCTGGGCTCAAGCAGTCCTCCTGCATCAGCCTCCCAAAGTGCTGGGATTACAGGCGTAAGCCACTGCGCCTGACCATCGATTTTGTATTCATGCAAAGTTAGCTGCTGGTCCAGGGGCCGTCTATAGCAGCCGCCTCTCCAGGTTGTTCGCATCGAGCAGCTAGGCCGTCTGGGAAGATATGACTTCTTTGTAAAAATTTCAGAGGACAAAACTGGAGGGCCACATCAAGGCGCAGAGGTTATTGTCCCATTTTACAGATGGGGAAATTAAGGCTTAAAGAGTAACATATTTTAAGCATTGACCATGTGCCAGCCATTAAGCTAAGCAGACTGTCTTAAATCCTTATAGAAACCCCATCTAGTAGGTGTTATCTGTGTCATGTCTGTTTTGCAAATGATAAAAATTGAGACTTGGGGAGAGGTGACTTGCCCAGAATCACCTAGTTCATAGTCGGCCAAGCATGGACTCCAGCCCAGGTCTGCTGATGTCTCGTTTCTTGTGCCTCCTATTTGAGGAAGTGGATTGAGAGATCTGGGGTGTGTTTCCTGAGAGGTACCATGGTGTAGACCTGGGTTTCACACCATGGTGACATTGACATTCGAGGCTGGATAATTCTCTGTCATTGGGAGCTGTCCTGGGCACCATAGGATGCTGAGCAGCCTCCCCGGCCTCTGCCCACTAGATGCCAGCACCATCCTTCCCATCCCCAGTTGTGATGCCTGAAAATGTTTCCAGCCATTGCCGAATGTAGGGGGCAAAGTCACCCCTGGTTGAGAACCACTGATGTGGATCATAAGAGCTCAACCTGGCATGTGAGTTCAAACCCCTGCCAGGCCTTAAGTAACCATGTGGCCTTACCCAACAGATTCTGAACAAGGCCAAAGCATTAGTAGTAGGCCTTTGGAATACACTAACTTTTAGGTAATAGAACCTTTGATTCCTGTTGTAATTTTGGGCAAGTCTCTCTGCTCTGATAAAGCGTTTTTCTGTTGCTACAAAGTGGCGCAAACAATATCAGTTCACAGAGTTGTTACGAGAATGACAGGAGATGTTGGTGGAGGGCACATAGTTCTTTATAAACAGTGGCTTTTATTGTCATTCTAGTTATCACCTGTCAAAGGGGAGGTTCAGAGCGGGGCAGATTTTCTGGTGTTTGGAAATACTCTTCACGGTCTATTAATTCCCAGTCCCTTGTCTCCTGGCTCCACGTCCAAATATTTGCTTTCTGCTAAAGCCAGAAGTTATCCAGTACCTCACGTTCCCAGCATCGCCAGCCTGATTTCTAGAAACAGCCCTTCCCTGGGCACACCTATGATTTAACAACGGTAATTCCTTAATTCGTAGCTAGGAGCCTGTTCTTTTCTTCTTGGTAATTGCCTTCGGCTTTGGGAAGGATGAGGGTTGGATGTGGCAGCCACGTTGCATACATCTTGGCAGGAAAAGCCTGGGATGTTCTGGAGCCTCTGGTGCTGCATTTGAAGAGCATACAAAGGTAGCCACGCTGGCAGATGATGTGTAGAGTTTCATTATCCATAAATGTTTTTAAATGAGCCCTAGGTGCCCATGTAAACAGGTAGCTGAGGGACACGAGGTTGGTGCGGAATGGTTCTTCAAGGAGGAGTTCCTGAGCCTTGGTTGTCAGAACTTCTAGATCCTTCTGGTTCACTCTTTTTGTTGTTGTTGTTGTTGTTGTTGTTACAGCTGAGGAAGCCAAGGCCCAGAGAGGGAGAGAGACCTATGCAAGGTCACACAGCAAGTTGATGACAGACACTGGAGCTTGGGTTCATAAATTCATTGTTGAGGCATTGGAGGCTAGATGATTCTCAACTTTGACATCCTTTGGAGTTGAGCCACAGACATTTATTGAGCTCCTCTCATTTGCAGAAAGCCCTGTAGTCAGCTGTGTGATGTGTTAAAAATAACGAGACTCCATCCCTGCCTTTGGGTTTTTAGAAAAGTGAGCATATGTGTATCCCAGTTGTGCAGCTTTGAACCAGTGTCCTCTCCATTACACTGGCTATGGGCCTCAGTTTCCCCATATGTTTTTAGAGGTTGTGGTATGACCTGTTAAGATCTTCACAGTAAAATCAGCTCAGATTCAAATCCATGCTCCCCTGTCTACTAGCCGTGTGACTTTGAGCAAGACTTTGAGCAAGCCTCAGTTTCCCCATCTGTAAAAAGGGAATCATAATACTGTTCATAGTGGTGAGAATTCCATATGGTAACAAGCGTGCTGGGCACATGGTAGGGGCTCAGTAACTTCACTCTGCCTGGCCTCCCCTTTTGGACCACCGGGGCTGCTCACAGCTTGGCGACAACATTTCCTCCTCCCAGCTTTTCACAGGCTGTTCCCTCTGCCTGGAATGATAGACCCGTGGCACAGGTTCCGCTGGTGTGTTTTAAGCGGGTTAAGCCTCTTCTTCAAACTGTGCCATTTTTCTCTCCAGAGTGACCCCCATCCTCCAGTGTTTTAGTTGTTAGAAGGGATTGAGGTGGACACGTGGGCCTGGCATAGAGCCAGCAGCCCCATTGTCTTCTTCCGGGCCTCCTTTGTGTCCACTTGGCTTCCCTGACCCCCTTGCAAGATTCTTCCCATCCCATCCTACCCCACCCCACCCCAGGTTGCTACTTGATGATCAAAGCATATTTGTGTGTCATTAACAGCCACGGCTAATTAGGAAGGGTTAAGTAGGAGGCATTCCTATACACGTCTGGGGGCTGAACAGTTGGAGATTTTTCATATCCTATGTTGGATTTTTTTTTTCTCTTCTTGTGCGTAAATACAAGTCCTTTTGTGGGGGAGATGAAAAAAGAATGGAGGTCATTAGAGATCTGCTTAGTGAGTTTCCTAATGTTTTCATGGGTCGTGGAGCCCCATGGATTTTCAATAACTGAGTGCCATTGGTTGAAAATGGTTTCTGAGCTGAATTGTGGTGAAGCGGCTGCTGTGGTTCAGTGGCGTCCGATTACTGGGATGGGGGTGAAGGAGGAGACGACGGGTACAGATGGGCCTGAGTTCAAATCCTAGCACCACACTTCTGACATCTAAAACCTTGGCCAAGGGCCTTGACTTCTTTGAGTTGTGATATCCTTGCAGGCACAGAGGGCTAAAGATGTGAAGATTGAACTCAAACTTGGATGGGCATCAGATATGTCTTGGGTCCTGGTGCCATGAGGAGAGTACCAGGCAGGTGTCTTGGGGGTCTGAGGAGGGCCCCAGAATCTGCTTGTGCGGCAAGAGCTCTAGGTGAGCTCCATGTAGAGATGGCTATGTGGACACCGCCCTTTGAAGACCAATCCCTTAATGTTTCTTCATGCTCATAAAAATAAATAAATACGTATCTGATGGATGAATGAATGAATGCATGGACCAGTGCATGAACAGATGCCAAGCTCTTAGCTGGCTGCAAGCCAGGTGTTGGGTGGATGATGAGGGCTCAGAGCTGTGCTGTCTTGTCAGGAACATGATTTGGAGAGGCTCAAGATTATAAATCTGAATTTCCTGTTCAGCAGCAACTTGTGTCCATGAGAGCAAGTCTCCCTTCTCTGAGGACTGCAGGAGACTGTGGGTCTATTATGGTCCAGTCTCAAGAACTCAGTGGTCAGTCCTTGTCATGACCAACCAGAGAAAATCTGGTTTTGTTCTCACTCCCCTAATTGGTACCCCCCAGGCTGTTGGGGCTCTTCTGTGGGTGCCCCAGCCCCAGCCCCAGCCCCACCTCTGTGCACCCCCATAAGCCATTACTTTAGACCTGAATATTCTCACAGCAATGCCAGACTCACAGATCTCCGTTTATGTGGCTGTGTGGAATTGGAGTGAGGCAGTCTTCCCCAGAGCGAATCTGGAATCCTTTCTGAAGTAATATAACACAAGGCTTCTGATTAGCTGGTTTGGATTCTGTCTTCGGCTCATTTATGCAGCTAACCTACCCCCGTCAAGCACCTGCTGTGTGCCAGCTGCAGTACCGGGTGCATTCACATACCTGATATTGGAAGTTACTTAACCCTCACAATCCTCCAGAGGATGGAGACCAAGGGAGGCAGCCGCACTTAGCTCCAGGGCCCTGGATGCAGAGGCTGGGGGTTCTGTTCTCCCTGCTATCTGTGTTCTGTCAGTCCTCGGAGCCAAGTCAGAGGCCCTCTGTTATGTTTCTACCCCAAGCATGGAGTGCCATGAGGACAGTACGGGGGTGGGGGGCGGGCTCCCTGTTTTGCAGAGTCAAAAAAAAAACTAGTTAGTGCTAAAAGCACAGATTCTGGCCCGGGTGCGGTGGCTCATACCTGTATTCCCAGCAATTTGGGAGGCAGAGGCGGGGGATCACAGGTTGAGAGTTTGAGACCAGCCTGGCCAACATGGCGAAACCCCATCTCTACTGAAAACACAAAAATTAGCTGGGCATGGTGGCACATGCCTGTAATACCAGCTACTCGGGAGGCTGAGGCAGGACAATCGCTTGAACCCGGGAGGCAGAGGTTGCAGTGAGTCGAGATCGACTCAGGCCATGGCACTCCAGCCTGGGTGACAAGAGCAAGACTCCATCTCAAAAAAAAAAAAGAAGAAGAAGAAAACCAACCACAGATTCCGGAGCCAGAAGGCCTGGGTTTGAATCACAGCTTTTCCCAGCTTTGCAACCTACCAGCATGTGACTTAAGCAACTTGCTTGATGGCATTTGTGCTTCAGTTTCCTTCTTTCTTTTCCTTTTTTTTTTTTTTTTTTTTTTTTGAGACAGGTTCTTGCCCTGTTTCCCAGGCTGGAGTGCAGTGACACGATCATGGCTCACTTCAGGCTAAAACTCCTGGGTTCAAGCACTCTTCCTGCCTCAGCCTCCTGAGTAGCTATGATTATAGGTGCAAGTTACCATGCCCAATGATTTCCTAGTTCTAAGATGGAGAAAATAACAATATGTCATGGAGATGTTGTGAAGAATACATCTGTTGATGTATACAACGCTCCTAGAACAGTGCCTGGCACATAGTTTGCTCTGAAAGTGCTTATTACCAGGCAGGGTGCAGTGGCCCATGCCTGTCATCCCAGCACTTTGGAAGGCTGAGGCAGGAGGGTCGCCTGAGCCCAGGAGTTTGAGACCAGCCTGGGCAACAGAGTGAGATGTGATCTCTATAAAATTTTTTTTTAAATAAATAAGCGATTATTATCAATATGATTATATTCACTGCTATCTTATAAGAATATTATAAATAAATAAACTGTTATATATAAATATTTTGGAGGTATGATTTGCATACAGCAAAAGGCAGATATCGTGAAGGTATAGCTTGAGTTTTGACAAATGCACACACCCGTGTAGGCCACACCCTGTTAAGATCTAGGGCATTCTCATCTCCCCGATAAAGTTCCCTTAGCCCCTTTCCACTTAGTCCCCTCTTACCTGGCACTCAATAAACATTTCTTGAATGAATGAGTGGGTTAAAGAATGTGTACTGAGAATCCATCGTATTTGATCCCAAACCTCTTTATGCCAATTGTACTACTTGTAATCGTCATTACATAACCTGATTAGCTGTTATATAAATGTATGAGATACAGTTGCAAAGAGAAAGAGAGTTGTCATACTCTGAAAACTTAATTAAACACTTTGAAAAGATTCCATACAGGCAAATTGCTAAAAAAAGAAGTCCCATCCTATGAGGGGCGGGGCACACTGTCAAAGACAAGGGTGAGGAATCGTAAACATCTACATGAGTTCTATACTCCCTGCTTCCCTGGTGTCTGGGCCTCCACTCGGAGCTCAGGCACTGCTCTGTGCCTTCCCCGGTACCTGCAGCACAGGCGACCCAGCCTCTGGGTGGAGAGCTCCTCTCCCACCTGCCGTCTAAGCCTGTCCCTCCTGGGGAAATAGCACAGCTTAGAGGCTTAGAGTCCCAGGCCTGAATGTCAGGGGCAAGGCATGGGTGACCAGGAAGACAGAGGTAAGATTCCAGGGCCCCAGCTCCCATAACTTACCCACCACACCCCAAACCAAGGTTGCTCCTTGAAGTTTTTAATATATTGGACTAATGTGATTTTGCTTAAAGAGATTTTTTTTTTTTTTTTTTTTTTTGTAAAGCTCAAAAATGAAAAAGGAAGTGGAAAACCGGTGATGTGGTGCTGGCCACCACTCCCAGTCAGAGATGAGGAGACTTTCAAACAGGGTGGGGGCCTTGCCCAGTGACATACCGGGACTGCTCTGGAAGAGACTGGGCTTCCAACTCAGAGTTGTTAGCATTTCCTATGGTGATTTCCCTGCGTGTTGAGGAGGGTGCCACCTGGGTGTTTTCCAGCCCTGGAGAGCTGAGGCCATGCTCAGGGGACACACCTGCAGCCTGGGGAGGTCCCTTTTCCCTCCCTGCCTCCGTGGCACCCTCTGCAGAACTGGAGTTTTGCACAGGTTTGGGGCTTAGGATGCATAAGGTGCCCGGCACATACCTGGTACCTCTTCAGCTCACAGGTAGTGCCCACACCCATGGGCCTAGCAAGGTCCCTGCTGCTTCTAAGGGGACTAGGGTCTTTGGTTCAGGTTTTCTCCCTCTGGAGCCTGGCAGGTGGCACGGGGCTGCTCATCCCTGAGGGAGAGTTAGGGATGAAGTCACTCTCCAGGTCCCTGGCCTGGTCAGGTGCACAGGCCATTTGCATGGGCCCAGGCTGATGTCACCCTAGGAAGCCATTCAGTGCTGGTGGCCACCTTCAGCCCTGGCTGCCCGCCTGCCTGTTGCGTGTGTGCTGTTTTGTTTGTCGTGTGGGGCAGGGGCAGGGAGGAGCCCTGTGGTGGAGACAGTTTTCTCTGCTGTCTGAGAACAGGGCGATGCCATCCTTCTCCTCACAGAAGGATCTCAGGTCGGGAGCCGCCTGGTTCCCTGTTCAGATCCCAGCTCTGCCATCTGCCGGCCGGGTGGCTGTGGGCAGGTTACTTTGCCCCTGGGTGCCTCACTGTCTTCCTCTCTGAAGGGGATGGCCGGGGCATAACCGCATAGGGTTGTTGTAAGGATGACAGGAGGTGATGCGTGTGAAACTCTTTAGCGTAGCATTGGCCATTAGGAACACCCGTTAGCCATTGTTGTTGTGATTATGCTGCTGGTGATGGCTGAGATAATTGTCTGGGAGATGTTTATGAGTGCTGTTATATGATTCCCAGAATTGACTGAAGTCACGCTTTTCAAAGAAAACAGACACATTTGTCCCTTCTTGGATCCCCACTTGTTTTAAATCAGTGCAACTTACCAAGACACATGTAATCTCTAAGCAGGGACTTGCATTGTTTCGAAAACCTTTACTAAAGCTCTCACCCTTCCAGTTTGCAAACTATTGTTAGAGAACGGAGGTTCTCGAACAATGCAAGTACCCAGGCCCCACCTCCTAGATGTCTGACATAATTGGTCTGAGATGCAGTCCAGGCGGCTGGAGTTTTAAAAGCTCCTAGGTGATTCTAAGGTGCAGCCAGGGCTGAGACCCACTGGGATCAGGTGGCATAGCAGAAGGAACACAGGCTGTGGAGTAAGACAAAGCCCAGATCAAATCCCAGATCTGCCAGTTACCTCCTGAGCGACCCGGGAGCAAGTTTCTGCCCCTCTCGGAGCCTCAGTTTCTTTAAGGTGTTCAGGAGTCTGTTGGGAAGCACGTGAGAATCATGTGAATGGTATCTGTTGTGGGGCTGGTGAGTCCAAGTAGACATTTCATAGATACATCTCCTGAGTATCAGGGCTTGGAAGTGACCTTAGACCCCGCCGGCTGGTCCCACCTTGTCTCTCTACTGAAGGTCCCTGTTACAGGTTCCCCTCACATTCACAGCCCGGACATTTCCCAGAGTTCTTCATGGCAACACCTGGCGTGTTGATGAGTGCTCCATGAATAAAGAATACCAACGCCTGTAATCCCGGCACTTTAGGAGGCCAAGGCAGGCAGATCACCTGAGGTTAGGAGTTCGAGACCAGCCTGGCCAACGCGGTGAAACCCCATCTCTACTAAAAATACAAAAATTAGCTGGGCATGTTGGCGCATGCCTGTAATCCCATCTACTTGGGAGGCTGAGGGAGGAGAATCACTTGAACCCAGGAGGCGAAGGTTGCAGTGAGCTGAGATTGCACCATTGCACTCCAGCCCGGGTGACAGAGTGAGACTCCATCTCAAAAAAAAAAAAAAAAAGAATACCAGAGACTATACATTTAAGAATCACTTGGTTGGCCGGGCGCGGTGGCTCAAGCCTGTAATCCCAGCACTTTGGGAGGCCGAGGCGGGTGGATCACGAGGTGAGAAGATCGAGACTATCCTGGCTAATATGGTGAAACCCCGTCTCTACTAAAAATACAAAAAATTAGCCGGGCACGGTGGTGGGCGCCTGTAGTCCCAGCTACTTGGGAGGCTGAGGCGGGAGAATGGCGTGAACCCGGGAGGCGGAGCTTGCAGTGAGCCGAGATCACGCCACTGCACTCCAGCCTGGGAGACACAGCGAGACTCCGTCTCAAAAAAAAAAAAAAAAAAAAAAAAAAAAAAAAAAAAAAAAAAAAAAAAGAATCACTTGGTTAAACAGTATTTTTAATGCAGGACTTTTCAGAGCCTTTTATTATGCAAATATATATTAGGAACCTCCAGACATGGTCCTTGGCTCCCTGCTGTATTTCTGAGATCTCAGATGAGAGAATTGTTGCAGATTTGCTCACTGGCTTGAGTGGGGAAATCTCACTACACTGAACATACACACCAATGGTAAGATGTCCACTTTCAGAAATGCTAAGTCTTGGGGAGAAACGTGCCGCTAATGGAAGGTTTCAGTAGCGTGTGTTGACCGCAGAATTCACAAAGCATTAAGCTAGGTCATGTCTTGCGTAACACACTTTAAATGGGCCTGGTCATTCTGTTTTCCTTTTAGAAGTAGATAGATTAGCTTCCATCAAAAGACTATTCTTCGAATTGTCTTTATATAGTCAATGTTAGTTCCTTCTTCCTCTATTTTTATTTTGTTGTTTGTTTTTAGAGACAGGGTCTTGCTGTGTTGTGGAGGCTGGAGTGCAGTGGCGCAATCATGGTTCACTGCAGCCTCGAACTCCTGGGCTGGGGCAACCCTCCTGCCTCAGCCTCCCGAGTAGCTGGGACTATAGGCATCCACCATGGTGCCTGGCTAATTTTTAAAATTTTTTTCATGTAGAGATGGGTTTTTGTTTTGTTTTGTTTTGTTTTTTTGAGACAGAGTCTCACTCTGTTGCCCTGGCTAGAGTGCAGTGGTGCAATCTCAGCTCACTGCAAGCTCCACCTCCCGGGTTCACGCCATTCTCCTGCCTCAGCCTCCCAAGTAGCTGGGACTACAGGCGCCCGCCGCCCCACCCGGCTAATTTTTTGTATTTTTAGTAGAGACAGGGTTTCACTGTGTTAGCCAGGATGGTCTCGATCTCCTGACCTTTTGATCCGCCCGCCTCAGCCTCCCAAATACTGGTATTACAGGCATGAGCCACCACGCCTGGCCGAGATGGGGTCTTGCCGTATTGCCCAAGCTGATCATGAACTCCTGGACTCAAGCAATCCTCCCACCGCGGCCTCCCTAAGTGCTGGGATTACAGGTGTGAGCCACCACATCCTGCCCCTCCTCCATTTTTATTGGGTGGAGAGGAAGGTACATGCATAGATGTGTACATCACCCTCAGTCTGGACACTGGTGTCCCTTCCAGATGCAAAAATACAGGCCCGAGAGGGCCCTGAGATTCCACAAGGGTAACCTTCCATCTGGTCCAGGACCCCCTTTATTTAGAGAAGAGAGCCTCAGCCCAGACGAAGAAACAACTTGGCCAAGGTGACAACGCCTTTTTGGAGCAGGCCTGAAGGCAGAACTTTGCCCCAGAGCTGGATTTCCTTTTGCTGCCCTCCCCTGTGACTGAGTACCTTGCATGCTGTTTTTTCAGCCTGAGCCTGGTTGGCCTCCAGTTATTATTGAAATGAATAGAGGTTTCCGGGAACACAGCAAATCCATAGAGTTTAATTAATGAATGTGCCAGAGGGCTTGGCAGCTGGATTCTTGTGTTTACCATGGGCTTGGCTGGCAGGCGATTCAGGAAGAACTTTAAGGAGGGTGGGGTCCATCTCCCTAGCCGTGCTTGCTCTCCTGGTATGTGTGTGTGTGTGTGTGTGTGTGTGTGTGTGTGTGTGTGTGTACCCAAAATCTGATTCTCCCAAACCTTTTATAGGCATATGATGCATAAGGTTTTTTTCATTATTGTTTTTAAAAGTACTGGCATTTTATTTTTTGCATTTATCAATTTGTCAAACAAAAGCATCCCCACAGTGACCTTGGAAATAGTAGTTAAATGTCTCTGACTTGCACAGACCGAAGTAGAAGTCGTGTTGTCTGTTCTGTCATCCAGGTTGGGGTTGTGAAATGAGCAATAAAGCTCAGATAACCCTGCTGCCTCCAGCCCAGAGAGCGGAGGCGGCTCAGGAGAGCGGGAGCCTAGCCATGCTGCCACTCTGCAGCTTTGCAAAGCTGGGAGGCCTAGTGGTTTCAAGGCTCAGATTGAGACAGACCAGAATTTAAATCCCAGGCCCACCACTTGCCAGCTCTGTAACCTGGGGTAACCTCCTTAACTTCTCTGAACCTCAGTTTCTTCTTAGGTAAATTGGGGATAATAATATACGGGCAGACCTGATATAAAGATTAAGTGAGATAATACAGGTAAAGCACTTAGCACCGTGTCACGTAACAAATACTCTATACATGTTAGCAGTTATCCTAAACATCACACATGCATTCCATTTTCTAGGGGTGACCACTGAGCTCTGGGTAGATTCATTGAGTTGCCAAAGGGTTGACGTAACATTACAATCAGGCATGTGTTTGTGACAGTCCCTATCCCTGCCCCATCTCATTTCATTTATATTCTCAAGGATTTGAGGGCTAGCCTGCACTTTGGGCTGTTAGTGCCAGTGGCTTTCCCTGCATGGATTTGGGGAGTTTTTTTTTTGTTTTTTTGTTTTTTTTTTTGAGACTGAGTCTTACTCTGTCGCCCAGGCTGGAGTGCATTGGTGTGATCTCGGCTCACTGCAAGCTCCGCCTCCTGGGTTCACACCATTCTCCTGCCTCAGCCTCCTGAGTACCTGGAACTACAGGCGCCCACCACCACGCCCGGCTAATTTTTTGTATTTTTAGTAGAGACGGGGTTTCACTGTGTTAGCCAGGATGGTCTCAATCTCCTGACCTCGTGATCTGCCCGCCTCAGCCTCCCAAAGTGCTGGGATTACAGGTGTGAGCCACTGCGCCTGGCTGATTTTGGGATTTTTATGTGTTTCTTTGTGTAGCATTGGCTGTTTGTTCTTCCCTCTGCATTCACACTTCCGAAATTTCCTTCCCACTCTCAAAGTCTAAAGAATTGAAGTCAGACGTATGACTAATTAACGCCTCTTAATTGGGGAAATATGGCCTGTTAGATGTTATTATAATAAAATGGCAGCTACAAAAACAAGGTGATTCTGCTCCTCACGTGGCCGTCTGGTGGGTGTCAGCTCCGGAAAAGGACAGGGAGAGCGCATCCTCCTGGGCTGTCCTCTTTGGTACCGCATTTCCAGTTCACTGCAAAGTCAGACAGCAGCCGCGTCATGACAGCATCATCACAGTAGTGATGGCTGACGTGCATTGAGCATTTACTATGTGCCCAGGGCACTGTGCTAAATGCTTCAAGTCCTTTGATGCTGATGCTTTTCATCTTTGCAGCCACCCTGTGAGGTAGGTATTATCACCCTGCTTTACAGTTGTGGGAACTGAGGCTCAGGAAGATGAAATGGCTTGCCTAAGGTCACACAGCTGGCAGGATACAGAATCAGAATTTGAACTAGGGCTTGCACTTGAGACCAGGAGCACAACCTGTCCCAGAGTTGTGTACTCTGCAGCTAACTTGAGCTCTGAGTAGGAAACTTCCCTGGCCCTATTTAGAGGAGGAAGACAGGGAGGGAGCTCATGTTCCTTAGGTATCTACCCTACTTCATGTGCCTTTTATATATCTTTCATTTCATTCTTGGTTTTAAATGTCCCCTCCTCTTTCTCTGTCATACAGACACACACACAATCAGCATTAGGATCCTTGCTTTTCAGATGAAGAAATCAAGGCTCAGAGACATCAAGGGGCTTCACCCAGATCACACAGCCAGTAAGCATCAGAGTTTGCACCCAGGTCTGTCTGATTCTGAGCTCATGATTTTTTCTACACTGAACCAGACTCTGGCATTCCTGATTATGTTCTCAAAGGGGAGAAGGAATAATGTGAATTCAGAGCTTGGCATCATGCAAACAGCCCTAAACCATGAGTCAGGAAGCCTGGGATTTCTGTGGCAGTACCCAGAAAATCCTGCCCCTGTTTTTGCCTCCATTGTCCCATTTGTACCACAGGGACATGGTCTCCCAGGTTTCTGAGCCTCTTTTGCATGTCAGCATTTCGTGTGTATTCTGATTATAGCCAAAAATGCTTGTCTGTGTATCCTGGCAGAGATGGAGCTTGGGGCAGAGCTGTAGACTTTTGAGAGGATCCCTGGGGTAGGTGAATGTAGCGTATCATGCCTCTCAAGGCAGAACTTAAACCAATAATGGTTTTTCCTTTAAAAACCTAAGAGAAGCCGGGCGCGGTGGCTCACGCCTGTAATCCCAGCACTTTGGGAGGCCGAGGCAGGCGGATCACAAGGTCAGGAGATCGAGACCACGGTGAAACCCCGTCTCTACTAATAATTACAAAAAATTAGCCGGGCGCGGTTGTGGGCGCCTGTAGTCTCAGCTACTCGGGAGGCTGAGGCAGGAGAATGGCGGGAAGCCGGGAGGCGGAGCTTGCAGTGAGCCTAGATGGCGCCACTGCACTCCAGCCTGGGCGACAGATTGAGACTCCGTCTCAAAAACAACAACAACAAAAAAAAAACAAAAAAAAAAACCTAAGAGAAACTTTTCCTTAGTTGGGGTTAGACAAGTAGTAAGTGTCCCATTAAAAGGGTACATTTTTGAGGCATTCAGAGTGATATGGATACTTCAGGTGTTAGGGAATGTGAAACAGTGAGGTTAAGCAAGCAGAGGCTGGGCGCTCTAGATGCAAATACCTTTCAGCTCCGTAATCCTATTATTCTGATCAAAGATAACCAGCTGGTGAGCCTATAGCAGGGTACCAAGTAGCTTTCCTTACATCTGCTAACTCCAAATGACTGGGAGTGGCTGCCTGGGGTGCAGTGTTAGGGATTCTCTGAGATTATCTAAGCTCAGTTCTGTAATTAATTATTGATGTCTGCCATGAGCAAGGGAGTGTTACTTTTTACTTTCATCTTTGCTCTTTTCCAAAGGGTAACCCTTTGTGTTTCCAACATGAAATTATTACTTTTTTTTTTCAATCAGGGAACAGGAGGACATGATGTCAGCAAGAACAGGAATAACAGTCACCAAATCCCACAGTCCGAATGATCTGTCCTATGTTACCAGGCCTGTGGTAACACCTCTCTGTAAAGGTCAGAGACTAAATTTAGGAAAGTGTCATGGAATCATGGAATGGTTATTATTCATGAAAACTGTCCTTTGTTTCCCTCCGTTTGGGAGAATTACATAATGGCCAGTAATTGAGGTTAAAAAACAGGTGGTAAACAAGAACATTTGAGATTAATCTCGTTTCTTAAAGAGGCACTTTTGTATACCTGCCTAATTTTCAAAGCTGTCCCTGATCATTAGGTAACTGGACATGTGCTGAGGAATCGAGTGAGGCACAGTTTACCAACTTCTATAAGTGTATTTTTCACTTTTTGCTCAATCACTGTTATTTACCATTGTGTCCTCATCAAGTAATTTTCCTTCAAAGCAAAATAAAAGTTGCCCAACCCTTTCTGGGAGAGTTTGTCTTCCTGCCAGTACCTGCCTGCAGCTGGGAAAGTTTCCAGTAAGTAAACAGTTTACAGTGGAGGAGATTGAGGCCCAGAGAGGTTAAGTGACTTAGGCCTAACATGTCTAACATGTCACACAGCCAAAGAGTGGCAGAGCTGGAATTAGAACCGAGGCCTGTTTATCTCAAAAGTTCCTCTACTTAAATATGCCAAGTGAATGGCTGTCCTGCAGTAGATATTCAATGTACAATGACTCATTTTTCTTATACTTGTCTAAAAATTGTTTGCCTCTGTATCTGTCGGGATCAGCTAGGTTGTGCTGCAGTGACAAATGGCTCTCAAAGCTTCAGTGGCTTAAAACAGAAAAATAGGTCTTGTTTTTTATTTTTTGAGCATTCTAAATGCCCACTGTCATTGGCTGTGTCTGTGTTCCATGTCATCTTTACTCTGGTGGCCTAGGTTGATGGAATAGGTTGCCTGGGGGAACAGCCAGCTGCATGGCTGATGGAAAGAGATCATGGCTAATCATGGCTCTTAAAGTTTCTGCCTGGAAATGAGTGACATCACTTTTTGCTTGCATTTCATTGGCTAGGGCAAGTCACATGACCATACCTGAATCTGAGAGGGGTATATAATCCTTCTGTAGGGAGTGACTTTGGATGTGTGTGCCTTGCAGTGTGGTCTGCCTGACACAGTCTTAACATGATATTTATCAATTCATTTGTAGAAATAAGTCTGCCCAAGTCCATTTTCTCCTTCTTTGAAGCATGAGCCACCCTTTTGGATTAACTCTGCTCCTTTTGTTTAGATTGATTAAGGATCCCCGAGTTGAACACTCACCTGTTCTCATGTACAGCACCATCTCTGATTTTGATATGTTCACTTATTTATTCATCTGTTGGTTCATCCTAGAGATGGACCGGAACCTACAATGGTAAAAAACAAATACCAACCTTCAAATACTAGAGTTCTTCAAAAAAATTCAGAGTTCTTTAAAGACGTCCAGGCCTATATCTCTTCAACCCACCGAAGTGTTGCTGAGCAGCTCTTGGTGCCTGCGCTTCTCCAGGTGGGCAACATTTATTGAGTGTCTGCCATGTGCCAGGTACTTCCATGACCTAGGAGGCTTCCAGAGATCTCAGGGAGATGTTTTGTCTTTGGGTGCTTGGAAATCCCACCCCCTTCCTCGTCTTCCCTCTGAGGGAAAGGGAAAAAAGCAACTTCAGCGCTTAAGCAGAGAGAAGCACCAACCATTGCACACCACCCCCAGACCCCAACTGAGAAGCAGTGGAGGAACAATTAATATGGGTTTTAGGCAATGTCGTAATGGGCCTCCTGGGCATCTGTGCTCATCTTTTCTCAGTTGGGAATTCTGGGGATGCTGCTTGGAAGCTATTTATAGAAGAAATGCCCGTTGCCTGGGGTTCTCAGAGAGGCAATTACATAGTAGGAAGGGGGAGCCGAGGCCCCCCTGATGGGGCTCACCCTGGGAAGGCTGCAGGAAGATGCAGGCTTGGCAGGCTGCCTTCTCTTGCGAGGAGTCCCGAATCAGAAGCAGGCCTCCCTGGTTACAGAGGAGGCCTTAGGAAGTGGAGGGAGGCTGTATGGTGCAAAGGTGGGGTCCAGCAGACTTGACCTTGAATCTGGACTTTGCCACCTACTTGCTGTGTGACCTTGAGTAAATCACGTGGCCTCTCTAAGCTTTAGTTTCCCCTTCCATCCAGTTGTTAAAGATGTGGTAAGGATTTAATGACACCATCTATCTCCTCGGCAGATGCTTGTTGCATGCCTACTATGTGCTGGGGATTCATCAGAGAACAGACCATTTACTTTCTAGTTGGAGTTGGGAAGGAAAGTTATAATCAACAGCAAAAGCAGTCTAATATCAGGGGTGGTGAGTGCTGTGAAGAAAAGCAAAGTGAAGCTGGGGAGATAGGTATGGGTTTGGGGGGACATGTATACTTTATGCGAGAGTTTAGGGAAGCCGTCTTTGAGGAGAGAACATAGAAGCAGAAGAATGAAATGAAGCCCAGAGCTGTGTAGATATCTGGGGGAAGGAAAAACATGCCAGAAGTGGGAACAACAAGTGTGAAGGCCTAAGGACGGAGTGTGCTGTGCTCGGCTTACTTCAGAAAGCACATGGAGGTCTTTGTGGCCGGGTGGCAGCGAGTGAGGCTGAGAAATGGTGTGGTGGCAGCGCATTGATTAGTCCTGCTGCATAACAAATGATCACAAACTTAGTGGTTTAAAATAATATAAATCTCTTACAGTTTTTATCAGTCAGGAATCCAGGCCCAGTTGAGGGGGGTCCTCTGCATAGAGTCTCACAAGGCTGCAATCCAGGTATTGGGTGGGCCGCATTCTCAACTGGAGGCTCGACGGAAGAATCTGCTTCCAACCTCACTGGGGTTGTTGGCAGAATTCAGTTCCTTGGGGTGGAGGACTGAGGGCCCTGGCTGCTTGCTGGCTGTCAGCTGGAGTCCAGCCTAGAGGCTGTCTGCAGTTTCTTGCCACATGGGCTTTCTCGTGGCCATTTGCTTCATTAAGCCAGCAAGGAGCATCTCCAGAGTGAGCCTGCTAGCAAGGCAGGGTCTTCTATAATGTGATGCAGCAGGGGAATAACATCCCATCCCCTTTGCCAAATTCTGTTGGATGAAAGCAAGTCTCTGCCTGCACCCAAGGGGAGGGGCTCACACAAGGGTATGAACACCAGGAGGCGGGGATCCTGGGAGGGGTACCTTAGAGTCTGTCAGCCACATGCAGTGATCCATGAGGGTCGATGCTGGAGAAGTGGGGAACAGGGAGCAGTGGGTGAGGGCCCCATAGGACGCAGTGAGGGCATTGGAACTTACTCTGTTTATAACAGGCATCCATAGGTGGTTCTTGAGCAGAGGCATGGTATGAGAACTTGTCCCTACCTCAAAGAGTGCATTTCATATGTGGTCACTGTCATCATGAACGGTTATTCTAGCTCCTGGTCAGGTCATTGGTCAAAAATATATGGGAAGGAGAAGTGAGGGGGAGTTGAAAGAGTAGAGTTCTCTTTCAGGCTTTTCCTGGGACTTGCTGTGGAACTTCCTACAAGGCCCTCACGTCTCAGAACCTCTGGCCCTCATAAGACCGTAAAACAGATAAGACTGGGCTCAGAGGAGCTCCTCAGCCTACTGGGAGAACCAGACGTTAAGCGTGTAATCACCCTGCCAAATTACCCCTGTGTTTTTATCCTAGCTTTATAAAACAAGGATCAAAGAATGGGCAGGAAGTAAATTCACCCACATTCTAACAGTGATTCTCTTCAGTGGTGATATTGTGAGTGATTTTCATTTTTTCTTTATAATTTTTTATTTTTAATATATGTATCTTTATATCTAGATCTATATTTACATTTTGTAGTGAAAAATGTATAACTTCTATAATCAGGGGAAAAACCCCTAATCACCAGGGTTTGGGGGTGACATATCTCTTTTCTAACTACCCTCCCCTACCTTCTGGGAACAGCCAATCCAGGCCTACACATGTCCCCACCTTTTATTTAAAGAGGTGATGGATGCATCACGGGATGTTCCTTTCCCAGCCTCCCGAAGCCAAGGTCCAGAGGTTCTGACTTAGACCATAAGTTCATGAGCCTGTCTGGCATCTTCCAAAGTGTGGCATTCAGTAGATGTGGTTTGGAACCCTGGCTCGGTGATGTGTGAGCTCCGTGACCTTGGTCAAGCTTCTATGTCTGTCCATGCCTCAAGTTTCCCAGTCTTTAAGGATAATGCTATATAACCTTTACCTGACAGGGAAAATGAGGAGAGATGGGATGGGGTGAATCCCTGGGAAGCACCTTGTAAGCCAAAATGGTTGCTTGTTCAGAGATTATGAATTCATGAGCTGCCAATTCCTCATCAGGCACTTCTGCAGCAGACCCTTAACCTCTGCAATCCCTGCAATTCCACACTAGCATCCTAGGGGTCGAGGGAACTGTTTACTTTAGCGGCAGCCTCTGGTTGCCTAGCAACAGGAAATCCATCGCGGTTGATACTCTTAATTCGTAGGAATGTTCTGCTCACTGAGATGGCGCCGATACTGAGTTACATGAGAAGGGGAAAATCAGCAGTGTGCACAACTTGCCCAGAAGTTGCAGAATCCGATCTCTTCTCAGAGTCCTCTCAGCCATAAATAAGATGCTGGAGGCCACAGTAGAGTCACAGCACTTGCTCTTCCCCAACAATTCCATGGTCACCAGGATTTCTTGGCACCATCCCCCTGAACTGGTTCCAGCTGCCATCTTGGCCGGAGGGTCTGGTTTGAAATGTTTTTTTTGGGTCCACAGGGGCTGAGGCGAGTGGGATGTTGTCCATGTGTGCTTCCCTTAAACCAGATGGATGGACCAGGTGCGGTGGCTCACGCCTGGAATCCCAGCACTTTGGGAGGCCGAGGCGGGTGGGTCGCCTGAGGTCAGGAGTTTGAGACCAGCCTGACTGATATGGTGAAACCCCATCTCTACTAAAAATACAAAAATTGGCCAGGTGTGGTGGCAGGCTCCTGTAGTCTCAGCTACTCGGGAGGCTGAGACAGGAGAATTACTTGAACCCAGGAGGCGGAGGTTGCAGTGAGCTGAGATCGCGCCACTGCCTGGGCAACAGAGCAAGACTCTATCTCAAAAAAATAATAATAATAAAAAAATAAAATAAACCAGGTGGATGAACCCCAAGGTGCTCCTGTGCCTTACCTGGGAAATAAGTGGGGACTGGCCCTTCAAAGGCAGGCCCTAGCTGCGCTTCCGTTCTCAAACTCAGAACTCTCCAGTGGGAGGACTCCTTGGTAGAGACACCTGGGCTTCTAAATGCAGGATGGTGAAGTGCTGTGATCTTTTCACGAGCCCTTCACCCTTTTCCCACATCTATTTCCTAAGGTATTTTTCAGGCTCTCCCCTGTCCCGGGCACTGGCCAAGGTGCCAAGGAGACAGTGGTGAGTGACATTCACCTTCCCTCCAGGGAGTTGCCAGTTGGCCAGGGGAAGAAGGCCTTGAAACAAGAAAACCAGCAGACACACGAGAACTCCCAAAGGGTTAGGAAGGAAACAGATGGAATGTGTGGGCCCCCACTCTCGGGGGTCTGGGGAGGAGTCTGCGGCAGCACAGGGTTGAGCAGACTGAGCACATGGCAGATGTGTCAGAAAGCAACTGCCTTTTGTTCTGAAATGGTGTTTATCATTATTTAAGGGTGTTAACATGTCCAAATGTCCTTTTTGAAATGAATTCATATAAAATGAAAACATTGCTGCGAAAAGCTCGCAGTGCAGGGTCTGTCTTTCCTTCCTTCTCTCCTCCCTTCCTTCCTTTCTATAAATTGTCATGGGCTGTGAAATGTGAAATGCTGGTCTCCACTCATCTGGTTCCAGCTTCTCATCTGAAAGATGTGGTTCCTGAGCCCAGTGGCCAACTAGACCTTAGCCACCATCACATGCCCCTAACTGTCCTCTGCCCCATTTTCCCTGTACATGATGTCAAGGCAGGTGAACGAGGCTCCCCACCCCTCACCACAAGCCCTGAGGGCCCTGGATAGCCTAGGAGTCTAGAAACCTGGGCTTAAGATTAGACTGGACCAAGTTGATCCTTTTTCTGCCATTTATGTGCTGTGTGACCTTGGGCAAGTGAAGTAACCTCTCTGAACCTTTGTTTCCTTGTCTATAAAATGAGAATGATAGACCGGGTGTGGTGGCTCATGTCTGTAATCCAAGCACTTTGGGAAGCTGAGGTGGGAGGATCCCTTGAGTACAGGAGTTCGAGACCAGCCTGGGCAACATAGCAAGACCCCATCTCTACCACAAAAATTAACTAAAAAAAAAATGAGAATGATAATAGTACCAATGTCATAGGATTGTTCAGGGGGTTTGTTGTGAAAGTGTTTGATTTGTGTGTAAGAAACACATGTGTTCTCACAGTCTTTCTCTCTCTTTCTCCTCCCCCTTCCCTTTTTTAACTGGTATTGCCTAGTTTTTAAAATGCTTCAAGTTTTTTTACCTTCACCGTGTGCTGAATGGTCTTTGTCCCTTATCTTTACCTCTTGGCACTGTCCCTATCTTCTGAGGTCCAGTTCACATGCCTCCTCCTCCAAGTAGCCCACTATGCTTCACCCACTCGCTGGACTAATCCCCACTGACTCTGGGTAACAGACTCCAGTGGTCTGCAGATAGACCTGGCTCCCCCGATGCTCCTGTGATGGGGAATGTGACCTCCTGGCTCC
The DNA here is from genome assembly GCF_024542745.1 of Macaca thibetana thibetana. Taxonomy (NCBI): domain Eukaryota; kingdom Metazoa; phylum Chordata; class Mammalia; order Primates; family Cercopithecidae; genus Macaca; species Macaca thibetana. The sequence continues at coordinate 25,936,480 of NC_065587.1, forward strand.
CAGCTCTCTGGGGGTTCAGGACCTCACTGCCTTTCCATAGGGCCCAGTTCAGTAAGTGACATTTTCTCACTGAGGCCACAGAACAAACTCATGAAGTAGCTGTATGATTTAACAAAACAGAGTGTGGACTTTGGGCTGGAATACCCTTCGGAGTCTCATGGCCTCACATGGGAGGCGAATCAGACTCAACAAACCCTGGACAAATATTTGTGCAGGCTTTACAACTGAGTGAAGTGTTTGTTTCTTATCCCCATTGTATAGGTGAAGAAACTGAGGCCCGGTGAGACAAAGGGACTTGCCCAGGGCCCCACTGCCAGGCATAGAAAGGGAGGCACTTAGGATTCAAGCCTGTCTACACCAGGGGTTCCCACCCTGGACCTCCTTCTCCTGGGAATCCCTAGACAAGCCCCATTCACTGTTAATTAACCCATCCCTTTTCAGGGGTCTGGTGTGACTGGATGTTATATGATGTTTCCAAGAGAGAACAAAGAAGTAAGGCGTGTGTCCGCCATCGGAGGTCTGTGACTTCTAAATTCAGGAGGAAATGCCCTTTTGCTCTTAGAGTCCTTTACTAAGCTGCTTTTAATTCCCCTGGGCCATGCACATCTTGGTCCAGGTGCTGTTCGGAGTCCTTTCCGTTTGGGGATGGTGGATCCCTGAGGTCCCCAGAGCTACCTGACAGCCACAGGGCCAGCCCACCTGAGGCCTGGGGCCCAGCGTGGGTTCCCTAATTATTGCTGAAAACCATCCCTCGCCTGTCAACATTCTATAAATAGGGAGCTGGAGGAAGAACAAAAAATACCACCGGCTCTTTTCCCCAGTGGGGGTGGGTTGAGTTAAAAAGCCTCTGAAATAGCAGCATCAACGGTGTAGGAAAGTTGGAGGGAGTTGGGAGAGCTGAGAGGTCACCTGGGACTGTTTTCATCCCTCAGAGGACCTGCCTGTGGGCCATGAGGATGATGGTGGTTCCCCCAAGCCCACAGCGTGGCCCTGTCTGACTGCTATTGCCCTAGGGACATGGTGTAGGAACATTTGGGATTGGGGAAGACAGGGCCTGGTGATCCCCAACGTGTGCTTCCTCCAGGTTTCCTTTGAACATGGCTACCTCTGACTTTGTCACCTGTGCAGGTTACTTCCCCTTCTCTGGGCCTCAGATTCGGTGTCCCCACAACAAGGTCCTTGCTGGCTCCAAGGCACCCAATGGAAAACCCAAGCTAGAGGCCGGGCACGGTAGCTCACGCCTGTGATCCCAGCATTTTGGGAGGCCGAGGTGGGCAGATCACTTGAGGTCAGGAGTTTGAGACCAGCCTGGGCAACATAATGAGATCCCATATCTACAAAAAAAAAAAATTAAAAACTAGCTGCATATGGTGGCAGGCACCTGCAGTCTCAGCTACTCAGGAGGCTGAGGTGGGAGGATGACTTGAGCCCAGAAGTTCAAGACTGCAGTGAGCTGTGACCACGCCGCTATACTCCAGCCTGGGTGACAGAGCACGGCCCTATCTCTAAAAGAAAAAAATAAAAGAAAAAAAAAAAAAACCCAAGCTGGATTAATCTTGAATACCATCTTTCGTCAGTGGTAGTATGCATGAGTGTGCACGTGTGCCTGTACAAATGCAGTTCTCTTTAAAACTCAGTTACGTGCTCAGGAAATTACCTGTGCAGAGAGTCAAGTTATTACTAGTTAGAAGGCCCTTTGAGGGCAGAGTTTGAAAGAATCTCATAGTAACACTATACAATAATAATGACATAAATTCTAGCCGCGGCTATCATGTATGGGCTCAGAGAGGTTTATCGAGTTACCCAAAGTCACACAGCTGGTGGGCAGCAGAACCAAGACCCAACCCAAGTCTGTCTGACCTCAGACCGGTCTTAACACCTGGACTTCCATATCAAGCAGGCTTTTGCAGGATAAGTTGCTCAAACAAATCCCTTACCTGCATTTCTTTGGTTTTTGTTTTGAAAAGCAGCACCCTGCTTTTCCTAGCCTTACCCCCAGGCCTCACCAACAGAGTACTGACATGTTATTTATCATGAAAACATCTGAACAATAGCAGTTCCCAGAGCCAAACTTGCCGCCAAGTTGTTACCATGGGAGATATGTAGAATATGTGGGGGCAAGAAAGGGAACCTAGGAAGTGACATTGAGTCTGGACTGCCTGGGTTTGACTCCCAGCACTGCTGGCTTTGTGCCCCAGGGTCACTTCCCTTTGAACCTCAGTTTCCCCATCTGAAAAATGGGATACTGGCAGTGGATAATGTCCCCCCCACTCCTCCAATGGGAGCAAAATATTTGAAGTCCTTGGTATTCACCTTTGGAGATCATATTTATTAATGCACTCACCGAAGGATCTTGCATGTAGACGGTCAGTGCCCAATCAGTGTTTAAAAACAAAATAAAGGAGAGCAGAGTACAGTGGGGACTGTGTGGGAACCCAGGAGCTAGTTGAGCTGGGCAGACCTCAGCCCTGGTCTCCTGCCCCCTTCGTCTCCCCTGGAGCTTTGACTTATCTTCCACCCTGCAGGGTTGGAGAAAACCTAACACTTTGTGTGCCTAATCCATGTGTGTGTTTGGGAAGCTCCAGGTTTAAGAGCAGATGAGAGCGATGTGATTTAGGGAAATGAGAGAGGGAGGGAGGGTGAGGGATGCTCCACCACCTTCCTTGTTCCTTGATCCAAATGTCAAACATGCTGTCTGTGCCATACAGCATTTTATTTTATTTTATTTTATTTTATTTACTATTTTATTTTATTTTATTTTATATTTTATTTTATTTTGTATTGTATTGTATTGTATTGTATATTATGACAGAGTCTTATTCTGTCACCTCGGCTGGAGTGCAGTGGTACAATCTTGGCTCACTGCAACCTCCGCCTCCGTGGTTCAAGCGATTCTCCTGCCTCAGCCTCCTGAGTAGCTGGGATTACAGATGTGTGCCTGGCTCATTTTTGTGTTTTTAGTAGAGACAGGGTTTCACCATGTTGGCCAGGCTGGTGTCGAACTCCCAACCTCAGGTGATCCACCTGCCTCGTCCTCCCACAATGTTGAGATTACAGGTGTGAGCCACCGTGCCTGGCCCCATGAAGCATTTTATAACAATACCCCCACCTCCAGTCCTTTGCCCTGGCCATGCCCTCCTGCTGGGATACCCTCCTCCTGGAGGTCCTCTTGGCTGAGGCCCTCATCTCTTTGCTCAAATGTTACCTTTTCACAGGGACTTCCCTGACAGTCAGCCCTGTTCAAAATCCTAGCATTCCCTCCTCTCCTACTCTTCAGCCCCTCTTCCTCTGCCTTATTTTTCTCCACAGCAGGTGTCACCTTGCAGTGCCATTTGTGATCTGCTGTGTTCTGTGAAGGAGGGGAAGAAGGGAGGGCGGGCAAGTGGGCTTCCTGTGTGCTAGGAGCTCTCACTCAGTATTGCATTTAGTCTGTAACAACTCAAAGAGGTGAGCGCTGCTTTTCCATTTTTATAGATGAGGACATCGACACTTGGTATCTTGGTACCTTTATATTATCTGGATTCAAGGATTTGTCCTTCCTCGTTTACTTCCCCCCTCCTCTCCACCTCTCTCTCTCCCTTTCTTTCCCTTGGTACCTCTCTCCCTCCCTCTCTCCTCTCTCTCTTTTTCCCTCTCTTTCTTTATACATTCATTGAACACTTACATTGTGCCAGTTTTGGCCCTGGGAAGAAGTAGGTAAACCTAGTGTGGTCCCAGCCCTCCCTCAGTCCCAGCCCTCCCTCAGTCTCAACCCTTCCTCAGTCCCAGCCCTCCCTCAGTCTCAGCCCTTCCTCAGTCCCAGCCCTCCCTCAGTCTCAGCCCTTCCTCAGTCCCAGCCCTTCCTCAGTCTCAGCCCTTCCTCAGTCCCAGCCCTCCCTCAGTCTCAACCCTTCCTCAGTCCCAGCCCTCCCTCAGTCTCAACCCTTCCTCAGTCCCAGCCCTCCCTCAGTCTCAGCCCTTCCTCAGCCCCAGCCCTTCCTCAGCCCCAGCCCTTCATCAATCCCAGCTCTCCCTCAACCCAGCCCTCCCTCAGCCCCAGCCCTCCCTCAGTCCCAGGCCTCCCTCAGTCCCAGCCCTCCCTCAGCCCTTCCTCAGTCCCAGCCCTCCCTCAGCCCTTCCTCAGTCCCAGCCCTCCCTCCCAGCCCTCCCCTTCCTCAGTCCCAGCCCTCCCTCAGCCCTTCCTCCAGTCAGTCCCAGCCCTCCCAACCCCAGCCCTTCCTCAGTCCCAGCCCTCCCCTCAGCCCTTCCTCAGTCCCAGCCCTCCCTCAGCCCTTCCTCAGTCCCAGCCCTCCCTCAGTCCCAGCCCTCCCTCAGTCCCAGCCCTCCCACAGTCCCAGACCTTCCACAGCCCCAGCCCTCCCTCAGTCGCAACCCTCCCTCAGTCGCAACCCTTCCTCAACCCCAGCCCTTCCTCAACCCCAGCCCTCCCTCAGTCACAGCCCTCCCTCAGTCGCAACCCTTCCTCAACCCCAGCCCTTCCTCAACCCCAGCCCTCCCTCAGTCACAGCCCTCCCTCAGTCGCAACCCTTCCTCAACCCCAGCCCTTCCTCAACCCCAGCCCTCCCTCAGTCACAGCTCTCCCACAGTCCCAGCCCTCCCACAGTCCCAGACCTTCCAACCCTCCCACAGTCCCAGACCTTCCACAGCCCCAGCCCTCCCTCAGCCCCAGCCCTCCCTCAGTCACAGCCCTCCCTCAGTCGCAACCCTTCCTCAACCCCAGCCCTCCCTCAGCCCCAGCCCTCCCTCAGTCACAGCCCTCCCACAGTCACAGCCCTCCCACAGTCCCAGCCCTCCCTCAGTCCCAGACCTTCCACAGCCCCAGCCCTTCCTCAGCCCCAGCCCTCCCTCAGCCCCAGCCCTCCCTCAGCCCCAGCCCTCCCTCAGCCCCAGCCCTCCCTCAGCCCCAGCCCTCCCTCAGTCCCAGCCCTCCCTCAGTCCCAGCCCTCCCTCAGCCCCAGCCCTCCCTCAGCCCCAGCCCTCCCACAGCCCCAGCCCTCCCTCAGCCCCAGCCCTCCCACAGTCCCCAGCCCTCCCTCAGTCCCAGCCCTCCCTCAGCCCCAGCCCTCCTCAGTCCCAGCCCTCCCTCAGTCGCCAGACCCCTCCCTCAGCCCCAGCCCTCCCTCAGCCCCAGCCCTCCCTCAGTCCCAGCCCTCCTTCAGCGCCAGACCTTCCTCAGTCTTAAGAGTGGAGATGGGCAAAGCTGGCACAACCTCCTGCTGTCCAGGGTGCTAAGTGCTCTCAGAGAGTTATGAGTAAGGAGAGTGTGCTCCCTGGGCTGTAGAGAGTAGGAGTCCCCCAGCAGTTGGAGGCAAGGAAGGGCATTCCATGCAGGAAGTTCACAGCAGTGGGCAACTGCGGGGCTTATCGGGGAACAGCACTCTGTCCTTTCTTGCTGAAGCAGGACATGAGTAGGGAGGAGCATCCCGTGATGGGCCTGTGCAGAGCCAAGGAGTTTGAACTTTATCCAACTGGCACCATGAGGAACGTCAGCCCGGGGGCTTCCAGCTCACCTGGAATTTTTGCCCTTTGGAGCCTTGCAAAGGCTTGGGATGTTAGAAAGGCTCAGGTTGGTTTCTCAGCCCAGAATTCTCCTGCCCTGACCTTGAGTCTTATTTGCATCTTGCTCCCGTAAGTGTTCTGGTCTACCCTTCAGAGAATGGACAGTGTTTACTGCAAGGGCTTTATTTTCCAGAAGTGGAGGGTAGTCGCTGCTGCAATGATTCTCGCAGTTCCTATAAATTTCACAAGCTCCTCTGACTGGGCTGATCTATACCAAGAATTCTGAAAAGAGTGAATGCCGAAAAGCTCCTTGTATCATCCTGCCTCTTGGGCTTGGTGTCTCCTGCTGGTTTCAAAGCCACAGAACTATGATTCTGACTCTTACAAGCACCATAACAATCACAATCATTTCCTGAGCACCTACTACTTGCCAGGCACAGCACTCAGCACTTCTCATAGGTCATGAGCTCATCCAGTGCTCGCCTCGACTCTGGACGTTGGAGATGAGGCTCAGAGAGGTGTGGTGACTTGCCCAAGGCTGCACAGCTTCTAGATGCCTGGGAGCCAGGATTGGAGCCTGGCTCAGCCTCAGCCTTTGCCCTTCATGTGCCCAGTTGAAATGGTTCACTTTAATATCCATCTCCCCAACTTGATTTTAAGCTTCCCCAGGGCAGCTGTCTGAGGCATGTCAGATCCTTAGCATAGTTCTGGCATACAGTAGGTGCTGACAAAGTGCTCATTGTCCTGAACGAGCACCAGACAACCTCTGAGCTCCCTCTCTATTCTGAGTCCTCGATCCCGTGGTTTGTGTGGCTGACGGGCATTGTTTTCCTCTGCTGCTCTCATCACTGTGTGATGATGTTGCAGAGGAGGCCAGCTGATGGGAGCAGCCGCAGTTGGCCCAAGAGGGTGGCTGCTTTCTGCCTGGCAGCAGAACCCCTGGATTCTAGTGATGGACCCCCATTTTACAGAGGGGGAAACTGAGGTCCTGAGAAAGTGACTTACCTGAGGCCATAAACCACGGAACCACACTCTGTCGGCCCTCTGAGCCCCTTCCCTGTGCTAAGCCATGGCAGCGGGTGGCAGTCCAGGGTGGTGGAATTCTCAGGAAGGTGCTGCCTGCACTCCTTTGGGCTGCCCCTGCCTCCCCCGACACCCCACCACCGTTCTCTAAAGTCTAATCTGCCTGCTTCTCACCTGGACTCTACCTCTCGCTCTTCCCTGGTATGGTCTCATAAAAATACTAAGACTCGGGAAATAGAACTCGGGCCGTAGCTGGATGCCAGGCAGAGTGAGCTGGTCTGTAAGAGATGCAGTGCCAGCTCTCACGGCAGTGGGGAGAATATGCACATTGGGGGCTGAACAGCACCCCACTTCCCAAGTCCATAGGCGGGAAAATCATAATGTGTGCCTAACAGGTTTTTTTTTTTTTTTTTTTTTTTTTTTAACGGAGTCTCGCTCTGTGCCTAGGCTGGAGTGCAGTGGCGTGATCTCTGCTCACTGCAAGCTCCACCTCCCGAGTTCACACCATTCTCCTGCCTCAGCCTCCCGAGTAGCTGGGACTACAGGTGTCCGTCACCATGCCTGGCTAATTTTTTGTATTTTTGGTAGAGACGGGGTTTCACCGTGTTAGCCAGGATGGTCTCAATCTCCTGACCTCGTGATCTGCCCACCTCGGCCTCCCAAAGTGCTGGGATTACAGGCGTGAGCCACCGCGCCCAGCCCCTTTGCTTATTTTAAAAGAATTACTCAAGCAAACCAAGCCCACTGTAGAAAAATAAGATTATAGAGAGAAGCAAGAGCAAGGTTATTTAGCATCCCATCCCCTGGAAACAATCCTTAAAACATATCTTTATCCTTTAAGAATTTTTTCATGTATATATGCAACATACATACATATATGCATATATAACATATAAATAAATATATGTATACATATATTTTTGTGTGTATATACACATATGTATATATAGATAGATCAACAAAGTCCAGTTATACAACATCAATATGAATTCTTTTATTTTTGAGACGGAATCTCACCCTGTCACCCAGGCTGGTGGAGCGCAGTGGCGCAATCTCGGTTCACTGCAACTTCTGCCTCCTGGGTTCAAGCAATTCTCATCCCTCAGCCTCCCGAGCAGCTGGGATTATAGGCATGCACCACCACACCTGGCTAATTTTTGTATTTTTAGTAGAGATGGGTTTCGCCATGTTGGCCAGGCTACCCTCGAACTCCTGGCCTCAAGGGATCTTCCCGCCTTGGCCTCCCCGGCCTCCCAAAGTGCTGGGATTACAGTTGTGAGCCACCTCATGTGGCCAACTCTTTTTCTTTTTTTCTTTTTGAGACAGGTCTTGCTCTGTTGCCTGGGCAGGAGTGCCGTGGCGTGATCTTGACTTACTATAGCCTCCGCCTTTCAGGTTCAAGCAATTCTGGTGCCTCAGCCTCCCAAGTAGCTGGGACTACAGGTGTGAGCCACCACACCTGGCTCATTTTTGTATTTGTATTAGAGACTGGGTTTTGTTATGTTGCCAGGCTGCTCCTGAACTCCTGGCCTTACGTGATCCACCTGCCTCAGCCTCCCAGCAACATGAACTCTTTTGTAACTAGTGTTCGTTCATTTTCTCTGCTTTGAATGACTTCCCGTGTCAATGAATATAGACCAGCAGCCTCATTTTCAGTAGCTGCGCTGTATTCTGTTTTTCAGGTTACGCCCACTTTATTTCGTCAGGCCCTGAATGATTTTTGGATACTTAGATTGCTTCCAGTTTTTCTGCCTTATAAATAATGCTGCAGTGAACGTTACTGAGTAGTCGTTCTCACACACCTGCGTAATCAGAATAACTTTTAGCAGTAGTGTGACTGGGACCCAGGCCAAGCCCATATGCAGTTTTAAGGCTGTGCTGCACATTGCTGAGTGGGTTTAAACATCCATTGTCACAGTCATTTACATGTGTGTGAGGTGATTAAATCACTCCCAAGTCAGCTAAACCCTGCTGTGAGCACACATGTGTACACTCAAATACATACGTGCAGGCACACAGACACATGCTTGTACAGAGGAACATATACTGACTAGTTGCCTAATTTATCTGAGCCTTAGTTTTCTCCTATATAAATGCCACGCCAGGTTTGCAGTCCCCAATCCACCCTTCTGAAATCCAAAAAGCTCTCATTTGAGCAAAACTTGCCCCTATACCAATGCACCCAGGTGAGTCGCTCTGTCACCCAGACTGGAATGCAGTGGCGTGATCTTGGCTCACTGCAACCTCCACTTCCGAGTTCAAGCGATTCTTCTGCCTCAGCCTCCTGAATAGCTGGGATTACAGGCGCACACCACCACGCCCAGCTAATTTTTGCATTTTTAGTAGAGACGGGGGGTTTCACCGTGTTGGCCAGGCTGGTCTTGAACTCCTGACCTCAGGTGATCCACCCACCTCGGCCTCCCAAAGTGCTGGGATTATAGGTGTGAGCCACCACGGCTCACCTAATTTTTGTAGTTTTACTCCTGATTTTTTTATGTCATTTGGTGAGACTCTTCCTATGTGTCATGAAATGTTAACATGTTTGCTTGTGGACTGTTGTCCTACTCACATGTTTATGAACCTTGTTCTTTTCATTTATTATCCCCCAATGGGCCTTTCTAAACATTTTTTCCCTAGCTGCCTTCTCAGTATATCTGTACTACCACATAGTGTAGTATATCGGTAGTATATTTGTACTGCCACAGATATATTGTCTATCTGTATAGGTACCATATGCATATCTGTGCATTATACATTGAAAAATATTTTTCACACACATCCCCCAAAAAACAATTTCCCCCCCTTGGGGATAATATCACTCCTGTTGAGATTGCACCAACTAGACCAGTAGTTCTCAACCTGGGGTGACTTTGCCCCCAGAACATTTGGCCTTGCCTGGAGACATTTTTGGTTGTCATGATGGGATGGGGTGCTGCTGACAGTGGTGGCTGGAGACCAGGGGTCCCACATTGCACAGGACAGCCCCCACCACATATCCATAGTGCCATGGTTGAGAAACCCCACCCTAGACCTCACTGGGGGAATCTCAATATGCAATATATGCATTGCCTTTCTAAAACCTGAAAAGTCGGCCGGGCGCGGTGGCTCAAGCCTGTAATCCCAGCACTTTGGGAGGCCGAACCGGGCGGATCATGAGGTCAGGAGATCGAGACCATCCTGGCTGACACGGTGAAACCCCGTCTCTACTAAAAAATACAAAAAACTAGCCGGGCGAGGTGGCGGGCGCCTGTAGTCCCAGCTACTCGGGAGGCTGAGGCAGGAGAATGGCGTGAACCCGGGATGTGGAGCTTGCAGTGAGCCGAGATCTGGCCACTGCACTCCAGCCTGGGCGGCAGAGCAAGACTCCGTCTCAAAAAAAAAAAAAAAAAAAAAAAAACCTGAAAAGTCCTGAGTTGGAGACATACCTAGCCTCTGGGTTTGTGACTGGGGCTGGTGGAGCTGTGACAGTAGAACCCACCTCACGGTGTTGGTGAGAGGCCCCTTTGGGGGCTGGCATAGTCAAATGCATTGCTGGGCACCTGCCCCACAGTGTGTGCTCACCCAAGAAGAACCCAAACACCTAGCGTCCTGGGCACTCGGATGTTGCCCTATGTTGAGAAATGGGCCCTTCTGCCACAGAGCATCCTGGCTGCAGCATCCCAGAGGCCTTTGGGAGCCTTGAAGAATCAGAGAAGTGTAGTCCCTTGCCCAAGGCTGCACAAGCTTCTAAGTGCCGGGGAGCCAGGATTGGAACCCAAGGCGCCTGCTGACCTGGTGTCTCTTTCATGAATTCTGTGACCTTCAAGGTCTGCAGCTGACATCCTAGCACCTCAGGGGCAAGAGACTATTTCTTTTCTTCACTGCTTCAGGCATTCTTGGGAGGTACAGAGAGGTATCAGGGAGGAGGACAGTCTAGGTACGACTTCTTAGTTAGCCAAGTAAGGTCTGGCTCCAAGGATATCCAGGGCTTCCCTACGTGCCTGAAAGCCTGCCTCTGCAATGGGTTTGTTGTTTTATTTGTGGACTTTGATCCAGGCACTGTGTCTGCCTGAACTGGCCTCTGGGTTCTCCCGATACGCCAGCTTTGCAGCCAGCTGATAAGCTGGCTTTGACGGGCCTAGTCCCTGTGTCTCGGGGCTCACAGTTGTGGCTTCCAGAGAGCTCACCAGATTGCTCTGATCAACTTAGGACCTAACACCTAAGCCTAATCTAAGGCTAAGGTGTTAGATCATCACTTGCTCATTCCTCCTCAGGACAGACAGGAACCACTGCAGGAGGCTGTTCTGTCCTGACTTGGGCATTGTTAAGAGTTGGCCAAAGACATACCATCCACTTGGGTGTTTTCCAGGGCCTCTGGCTTACCACGGGGTGGATTGAGAAATGGGGTGGGTGGAGCTAACTGTGAGTTAGAACAGACAGCACTCTAGGCCTGGGCAGAGTCTTTGAACAAAGCCACAGGCTGGGCTGAGCACCAGAAGGAAACAGAGCCCTTGGCTCTGTGTCAGGCAATGGAATGTCAGCCCGACTGGTTTTCCTCCTTTCCCTGGGGTGGGGTGTTAATCAGCAAAGGAATCTCCTTGCTGGTTGACAGCCCTGAGGTTCTGGGCACCCCCTCACCCCTGCTGCGAGGTCCCCAACTCCAGAGGGAGAGAGACTCCATTCATGCTGAGCTTCCTATAGGCCCCAGCTCTGCCAGGCCAGCCACGCGAGGCTGCTCTGCGTGGCAGACGGGAGGGGGCTCTTCAGTCCCACAAAATAGTAGGCTCTTAATAGATATGACGCTTACCTTCCCCAGGCTGTTCCCTCTGGCTGCTTTGCCTTCTCTGATGTCCCCACCTGTCATGTCACACCCTCCTCAGAGCCCTCTGTCACCTGCCACTCAGGGCCTTCTGCGCCCTCTTCCCCGCTCTGTCTGAGGCCCAGGGGACCTTAGATACTTGGGATAGGAAACTGATTAATCAGCGGAGCTCAGGATGACCAAGGAGGTGATTCAAGATGGCATTTTCTGCCCCTTGCTCTTTTTAAACCTATTCATAATAATTTTAGCATCTTTCCACATCAGCCCTTCAATTTCTACCTTCTATAGAGGTAGTCATTGTTGTTAATGGCGACACAGTGTTATTACCTTGCACTGATAAGCTATAGTTTGGGTATCAGTTGCTCTTGTGGAAGGGCAGTTGGGTTGTGTTTGCTGTTACCAAAAACAGTGCTACTGGGACCATTCCTTTGTGTGTGCATTTGTGTGTGTATTATATATGTTTTGTGTGTATGTGTATTTGTGTCTGTTTCTATGTATTTGTGTATGTGTGTGTTCGCGCAGGGTTTTTTGCAGGTATGCATTTGTGTATATTTGTGTGTATGCAGCTGTGTTTGTGTGTGTATTGGGCGCATATATTTATGTGTGTTTTTGTGTTTGTATTTTTTGTGTATGTGTGTGCATTGGTGTAGATGTTTGTGTGTGCATATTTGTGCATATTATGTGTATGTGCTTATGTATATTTGTGTTTGTGTGAAAGTGTTTTTTGTGTATATGCATTTGTGTGTACATATATATCTTGTATTTGTGCGTATGCATATCTGTGTGTTTGTATATGTGGTTATGTGTATATTTTTGTGTATATGCATTTGCATGTGTATATACCTATGTGTGTATTTGTATTTATGTACCTGTGCTTGTGTGTATTTGTATATGTATGTTTTTATGCATTTTTTTTTTTTAAGACAGAGTCTCTGTCGCCCAGGCTGGAGTGCAGTGGCGCGATCTCTTCTCACTGCAATCTCCGCCTCCTGAGTTCACGCCATTCTCCTGCCTCAGCCTCCCGAGTAGCTGTGACTACAGGCGCTTGCCACCACACCCGACTAATAATTTTTTGTATTTTTGGTAGAGACAGGGTTTCACCATGTTAGCCAGGATGGTCTCGATCTCCTGACCTTGTGATCCGCCTGCCTTGGCCTCCCAAAGTGCTGGGATTACAGGTGTGAGCCACTGTGCCCGGCCTATGCATGTATTTTTTCTGTGTATATGCATTTGCCTGTATATGTGTGTATTTGTATGTATGCATCTGTGCTTGTATTTGTGTATGTGTATGTATATAGTTTTTTGTATATATATATCTATATGTATGTGTATATTTGTGTGTATCTGTTTGTATGCATGTATGTGTGTATGTGCTTTTTTTTTTTTTTTTTTTTTTTTTTGAGACGGAGTCTCGCTGTGGCGCCCGGGCTGGAGTGCAGTGGCGTGATCTTGGCTCACTGCAAGCTTTGCCTCCCGGGTTCACGCCATTCTCCTGCCTGAGCCTCCCAAGTAGCTGGGACTACAGGCACCTGCCACCACGCCCGGATAATTTTTTGTATTTTTGGTAGAGACGGGGTTTCACCATGTTAGCCAGGATGTTCTCGATCTCCTGACCTCGTGATCTGCCCACCTCAGCCTCCCGAAGTGCTGGGGTTGCAGGTGTGAGCCACCGCGCCCGGCCTGATGTGCTTTTTATGTATATGTAATTGTGTGCATATATGTGTGTATTTGTGTGTATGCATCTGTGTGTGTTTATATTTTTGTGTGTATATATGTTTCTGTGTATACGTGTGCATATGTGTTTGTGTTTTTGTGTACGTTTGTGTGCATTTGTGCATGTTTGTGTGCATGTGTTATGTTTACATGTTTGTGTGTATATATGTGTATGTGTGCATCTGTGTTTTTGTGTCTTTGTGTGTGTATATACATATATGTGTGCATCTGCGTGTGTTTGTGTGTGTTTTGTGGATATGTGTTTGTGTATATATACATGTATGTATGCATCTATGTGGGTGTGTTTTGTGTATGTACATTTGTGTGTATATACATGTATGCATGGATCTGTGTGTGCGCATATCTCTCTGCTTGATGGACTCCCAGTAGCAGGGCTGGTCAGGCCACTTTGTGACATTGGAATGTCATCATTCCCATAGAACACAGCTGAGCTGGTGGCAATGTCCTGTCAGGGAGAGAGAGACCAGGCCTCGGGCTGGAGGATTTGGGGTCCTCAGTCAATGGGGAGACACACCCAGCTCCCTGCCTCCTCAACAGGTTTACACGTACGCTGCAAGGCTGCAATTCTGTCACCTGACAAGTTGAGCCCTAGCCTGAAATAAACTATGAGAGAGATGTTTTGACATGTGATGTTTCAAAAAAAGAAGTCAAATTGGGCTTAGGCTGTTTTAAGAATCCCTCCAAGAGGAGCCAAGTTGGGATCAGTGGGAGCAGATTCCATTAAAAGGAGATGCTGGGAAACGTAAAAGAATTATATACTTACATATAATTATACATTTTCAAAATGTGCTTTTTATATCACTAGCCGCAAATGTTACAAAATACAAAAAGAGGTAGAATACAAAAATGTCCTCTCTCCCCATCCTCTAGTCACGCAATTCCTCTCCTAGAGACGAGTATGATTGCAGTTTTCTTGTGTCCTTAGATATTCTGTGCGTTTTGATCTTTACTTTCTTCCCCCTCACAGATGGCAGAATCCACCACCTGTTACTTTGCACCTTGCTTTACTCACTTAGACAGTGAATCTTGGAGGTCGTTCCATGTCAGTAAACTTATGTCTGCCTCATTCTGTTTAACTATTCTTTCTAACAATTAAGTAGCGTTGTACATTATAATTGTTCTATAATTTAGATTAAATACATTTTTAAAACTCCAAATTCTCTTTTCCCTTGACTCATCATAACCTTAGAACTGCAGAGCTTATATTAACAGAGAGTCTGAGTTAAAAGGAAAATCAAATTTGTCTATCTCCATGCAAGAGTGCCACAGTACTTCTGGAATGTTCTGTGCTCCTCCCCTCTCCCCTGATTATTTTGGGGATTTTTCTTCTCCCTCAGGATCAGTCTCTCCTGTTTTGCACCTTAAATGTATCACACCGGCCACCCCAGTTTCACTGTCAGCACGCTGCACATAGTGTTTTATTAAAAACAATTTGTTTTAAAAAGCAGCAAGAATTAAACTTTTAGGGCATATATAAAAGCAAATGGTCCTGTGATATATCAAGAGGGTCTGGGTAAATAGCAGTGTCACCATCAGACATTAGAGAGGGGGCAGGGAGTCCTTTATGAGTTAATTCACTCCATCCATCCATCCATCCATTCATCCATCCATCTTCACTTACTTCCTGTCCTCTGTGGCTGTCTCTGAACTTGGCACTGGCATTTGAGGGTGAACAGACCACAGTTCCTGCCCTCAGGGAGCTTACAGTTTGGAGAAGACAGTCAAACAAACGATAACCACAGTCCAACCCAATAATTTCTAGGATGGCGTGAGCACAGGGGGTTCTGTGGGAGTCCTAAGAACCCACCTGGGGATGGGGGCAGCCAGGAGAGTCTTCCTGGGGGAGCGGATGCCTGGACCGCATTTTGGGGACACATTCCAAAAAGACCCCGGGCCACACTGCCAGCAGCCGACACACTGGACCGAGGAGCACTTCCTGGGTGAAACTGTAGTGGGCGTTGATAGAGTGGGGAATCACAGGCCACTGACTTGAAACCCAGCCACCTGGGTTTGAATGGAGCTCCTTCCTCTCTGTACCTCAGTCTTCTCATCCAGAAAGTGGGGATAGTAACAGTACCCGATTCCTCGGTTTGTTGGGAGGACTAAATGTGGCAGCCTAGCATCCAGTAAGCGCCATCCAAGTGTCTGTTGTTGTTACTATTTAATGTCTCACAGCCTCAGCTCCCTTATCTGTGAAATGGGGATATTAATAGTATCTATTATGGGAATTAAACTTGATGGTCTACATAAGGAATTTGACATGGTGCCAGGCGTGCAGTTGGCGCTTCTTAGGTGTTTGTGATTGTTACTATTCTTATTGCCTCCTTGCCCACCTCTGACACCCACAGTGCAGGCTCTAGGGTACCCACTGGGCTTCTTGGGTCTAGGGGAACCCTGCCTCTGAGGCCGACAGGAGCCTGGGCCTCCCAGCCCAGCTGTTGTTTCTGTTTATAGCCTCCAAGGAAGCCCCTACTCAGAGCCTTGTCAGGCACTCCCAGCCGGGAAACCAAATACGCCTCCTGCAGACCAGCTGCAAACTTGTGTTCCTGTCACTTTGGGTAGCACTTGTCCCATGGAGACAGCCTGTCTCTGCCACAGGCATCATTTTGCAGCCTGTACACCACGGTAGATGACTCAGCGGCCCTGCAGAGCTGGGGCTGCAGACCATTATGTGATGTGGGACCTTCCTCAGGGTGCCCTTGGAAGGAGTCCTCGTCTCCCTGGACGTCAGGTCCAGGGAGATACTGGAGGATGTGGTTTAGGTAGCCACTCTGGTTCTTAGCTGAAAGACAGAACTGTCAGGCCTCATCAGAACCTGTTAGCACCTTGTCATGATGTTTGTTAAAATGCTATGTTTGGGAACTGAACAGTGGACACCAACATCATGTGGACTGGCATCTGCCTAGCATTGACCACGTGCCAGGCATGTGCAAGTTGTCCCCAGACATTGACAGAATCCTGCCAACAACCCTAAGCTTCCCATTTCACAGATGGGGAAGTTGAGGATAGAGAGGTTGAGTTGTAGCCAGCAAGTGGCAGAGCTGGATTTGCTCCGGTGTGCTCGGTCATGGAGCCCTAGCTCAGAACTGCTAACCTGTCCCACCTGCAACGTGTCAGAGCTTCAGGATAGGTTAATTTCATATCTGCAACCTAAAAGTTTGTGGTTTAGGTTGCTAATCAGTAAGGGCTGTTAGCATATCTGTGGAATGTTTATAAAAACTGGTTTTAGTGAAGCCCCGAGGAGTGAGCCCCATTATTTTATCATTAGGTGGGTACACCACCAACAGTGTGAAGATTCTGAATACGTGCTCATTTAAAGGGGAATGAGCCAAACCCTTTACACCGACAGTTCACGCAGAAGGTTTTGTAAGCACTGGATGTTAGCCAGCAGTCAGAGGTTAGCCATCAAGCTGCAGAGAGCCACTGAGACCTCCAGTCCCAGACCATTGATCACCAAGAGAGTGAACTGAGGCACAGAGAAGGGCAGGGCCTTGCTTGAGGTCATCTAGGGAATGGAGCCAGAGCTGAGGATGGCACCTGTGCTCATGACAACGGGTCAGGAGGTACAGCTCAGCCACGTGCACACAGGTGCACAAAGGTTAGAGCCGCAGCCCAGCCCCCTCATTCAGAGGCTTGGGCACACATGCCCCCTCTGCCTCCCTGTCACTCTTGCCCCGTGTCTCTCTCTGCGCCCATCTCCTTGCTTCTCAGTCATGGGCTTGCTCTTCTGGTTCGATCTTGCTCCCATCTCTGTCCTTGCTGCTTCTCTCTCTGCCTCTGCCTCTGCCTGCCTGTCTCTGTCTCCCTCTCCTCTTCTGCTCTGTCTCCTCCACACCAGACTTGCACCAACCCCAGAGATGACCTCAAGGCCTTCCTGCACCACTGAGTAGTGTCCACAGCATGTCCTGAGTAGCCTGCAGCCAGGAGATCAGCCCAGACCCTGGACCATGACCCTGCCTGGGCCACCACACCCAGCCACATCCAGCCACACCTGACTACACCTGGCCCAGCCCGGCCACACCTACATTGTTGTCCTTGGAGCCCACTGAGGGGGAGTCAGTGGCTGCTGTCCCATAGTTTTCTCTGAGAAGCACCATTCCTCCCCTGACATAGAACTGGGGATGGGGCAAGACTTGGCTTGTGCTGTAACCAGAGGCGACACAGTGGTCTGCCCAGAAGCCCATCATACATCCTGACTTCTCTCCCAGCTGGGACCCAAGTCCATGGGAGGGGATGTTGTGCAGGTTTTTGCTGGCAGCTTTGAGAGAGGGTCCTGAGGGGTCTGCCCAGCCTCATGTCCCATCTAGTTCCTTCCAGTCTGACCCCCTTCCTTCCCCTCCCCTTCCCTCCTCTCCTCTCCTCTCCCTTCCTCTCCCATCCCTTTCTTCTATTCCTCCTTTCCTAACATCCCTTTTCCTTCTTCTCTCCTTCCCTCCTTCCTATTTATTGAGCACTTACTATGTGCCAGGTAGTATAACTAAGCACTGAGAATTATGACAAAACAGCGATTCCCTCGGAGACTGCATGTGCTCTGAGGGACACACATTCAATGAGTCATACAAATGGTTTCAGGACGACCAACTGAGGCCAGGGCTCTGAAGGGGAGGATGCCCACGTAGACCGCGGGGAGTCAGGGAAGCCCCTAAGAGAAGCTGACGTCAGCGTGCCATCTGAAGGATGAGTGGGCCTGGGCCAGTGAAGGCAGCATCCTAGACGGAGCCAACAGCTCAGACAGGGACTGTGGCACGATGGTGCTTTGTGTGTGTGACGATCTCGTGGCCAGATCAGAGCGGGTGAAGAAAGAGGGTGAGATGAGGGCACCAGGAGTGAGTGCTGGTCAAGTGGGACCCACATGGCCCAGTGAGGACCCCGGCTTTATCTTCAGAGTTCTGGGAAGGGAGCCACTGGAGGGATGGGAGCATGTATGCCGAGGCCATTCTGAACCTTCTGAAAAGACGGTCCTGACAGCTGGGGGTGCAGGGTGGGTGTGAGACAGACTGCGGGACTTGACCCATCCTTGGCCTCCAGCCCCTCCCCTTCTCTTCCCAGGCCCAACTGAGACTCCACCTGTGGATGTACTTCGGGATGGCCTGTGGTGACCAGAGCACTCGCCAGGGAGTCAGGATGCTGGGTTTCAGGCCTGGCTGGGCATGCCTCCCACTGCCTGGTCCTCAGTTTTCCCCTCTGTAAAATGGTCAGTGAGGACCCAGGAAAGCCCTCAGTGTCAAGCCAGAGCCAGGAGAATGTGCTGTCTTTGGATAGCACGAGTTTGGGTGCCAGGCAAACTCAGGTTCAAATCCCAGCTCCACCCCTTCCAAACCATGTGACCTTGGGCATGCCAGATCTACTCCCTGGGCCTCAGTCTCTTCCTCTGTGAAATGGGTTCCTCATGGTTCCTACTTCATAGGCTTCTTAGGTACTTGCCATGGCATAATGATTGGCACATTGTCAGCGCTCAGGAGTGTCAGCCCCTGCCATTATTGTTGTTATTGCTTGGCCATGGTACTGGTCTGGCCTGGACACACGATGAGAAGCTGCCTGGGCCCACAGGGGCACTGGGACAGAGCGCGTGTCCCCCACGCTGGCCTGGGCCCCATGACCGCAGCGCTCCCTGCACAGCTGGGGATATAGAATTACAGAGGAGATTGAGACACACTTCTGGAATCTCTCAGAACTGCTCTGTCAGCTGTGTGCCACTGAGCACTGCCCTGACTCAGGGTTCTTTCTTAGGCGGATGTGTCAAACACCCGAAAATACATGCAGGTGTAATATTTTCTTTTTTCCATCCCCTGTGTAACTATATCGCCTTTTCTATTTAAGAAGCTCATGGCTACTCACTGCAAAAACATTATTCTCAGAAATGTATTTCTCCAACAAATCTTTATTCCAGGACTACTGGAGGTGAGGTATTGTTCTAAGTGCTGGGGTACTGTGATGGGTGAACTCAGCTCCTATAGATCAGGGATCAGCAAACTACTGCCTGAAAGCAAAATCTAGCCAGCTGCTTCTTTTGTAAATAAAGTTTTATTGGGACACAGCCGTGCACACTCATTTGGGTATTAGTCTGTGCTGCTTTTGCATTAACAACAGCAGAATTGAGTAACTGGAACAGAGACCATCATGATGACCCACAAAGCCCAAATATTTACTCTCTGGCCCTTTGTAGAAAAAGTTTACTAAACTCCGGTGTAGATTGACTAAGAGCCTCTGTCTGATTGGTACTTAATTCATGATGTGTACATATACTCCCATTTATGTGTGTGTTTTCACAAAACTGGTGTCACAACACACATTGTTTTGTTACATTAAAAAATTTTTTTCTGGCCTGGCGTGGTGGCTCAGGCCTATAATCCCAGCACTTTCAGAGGCAGAGGCAGGTGGATCGCTTGAGCCCAGGAATTCAAGACCAGCCTGGGCAACATGGTTGGAACCTTGTCTCTACAAAAAATACAAAAATTAGCCAGGCATGGTGGCACATGCCTGTAGTCCCAGCTAGGATCACGTGAGCCTAGGAAGTTGAGACTGCAGTGAGCCGTGACAGTGTCACTGCACTCCAGCCTGGGCAATAGAGTAAGACATTGTCTCAAAAAAAAAAAAAAAAAAAAATTTTTTCTTTTTACGTTTTCTAGTTTATGGCAAACATCTTTCTGTGACAGTAAATATTATTTCTGGACATTATTTGGCTGTACTTTTTTTTTTTTTTTTTTGAGATGGGGTCTCGCACTGTCACCCAGGCTGGAGTGCAGTGGCGCAATCTCGGCTCATTGTGTCCTCTGCCTCCCGGGTTCAAGCGATTCTCCTGCCTCAGCCTCCCGAGTAGCTGGGACTGCAGGTGCCCACCACCATGCCCAGCTAATTTTTATATTTTTAGGAGAGATGGGGTTTCACCATGTTAGCCAGGATGGTCTCAATCTCTTGACCTCGTGATCTGCCTGCCTCGGCCTCCCAAAGTGCTGGGATTACAGGCGTGAGCCACCGCATCCAGCCATTCCTTGGCTGTATTTATCCATTGCATGGATATTGTATTTCACCATTCCTTGCCTTATTGGACATTCAGGGTTTCTCTAGTATTCTGCAATAATAACTAATCCTGCAGGGCGGTGTCCATGTTCCTAGATCTTGGCAGGTGTCTTTGATGGTTTCCTTGAGATAAACTTCTGGACCGAAAATTACTGAGTTAAGAGTATGCAGATTTTAAATTTGAGGACATATGTTAGGGTTTGTTTTAATATAGCCTTTAGGGGGTACGTGTTAGCCTGTCTCCCCAAAGCTGTCTACTGAGGCACTTGTCTTTGCCTGCAAGACAAGGGCCCAGAGTTCTCACCTTCCAGTGGCTTTGGGGCTTGGCAAGCCAGTCCAGGCAAGTGGTTTTTAAACCTGCCAAGTCTTAAGGTTTTTCAGAGCATTGTAACGTACACCTCCTTCTGAGAGTCTCCTGACGCATCATAGAAAAGGTGGGGCAGGTAGAATGTTGGTGGCAGGAAGGAGCACTGGTAAGGGAGCCCAGAGCCTGGGTTCCAGTCTCCCCAGCTCCGCTTCCCACTCACCAGGAGAACTAAGAGCCCCATAGCTCTTCCTGTTTCTGGACCTCCGTTTTCTCATCTGAAAACGAAGGGCCGACTGAATGGACTCAGAGGGTCCGTCCAGGTCTATATTATAGGATTCAGTCAACCTCATTTGACATATGACCAAACCGAGGTAGGAATTGGAGACTCGGATAGGTGGAGACCAATTCAGGCAGGGCTCTCTTAAAGTTAATAAAACATCCTGCCTTAAAGTTAATAAAACAACCTGACTTTTAGAAAGTGAGTTGCAGGGGCCGGGTGCGGTGGCTCACGCCTGTAAACCCAGCACTTTGGGAGGCCGAGGCGGGCGGATCACGAGGTCGGGAGTTCGAGACCAGCCTGGGCAACATGGTGAAACCTCATCTCTACTAAAAATACAAAAATTAGCTGGGCCTGTGGCACGCATCTGTAGTCCCAGCTACTCGGGAGGCTGAGGCAAGAGAATCGCTTGAACCCAGGAGGCGGAGGTTGCAGTGAGCCGAGACCGTGTTACTGCACTCCAGCCTGGGCAACAGAGCGAGACTCCGTTTCGAGAAAAAAAAAAGTTGCAGGCCTGTGTGTGTGTGTGGTTGATTTTGAGGCCTCATAGCTCTGGGGCTAAGCTCAAGTGTTGTGATTTGAAGTTCCGCCAAGTTCTGGTAGAATGATGAGGCATGAATAACTTGCAATGCACACAGGATTACCAGGATACTAACTAGAGAAAGTGCTGATTAACAGCTTGCTTTCTTAAACTGCCTTTACAAGATGAATTCCCTTAGGTAACCCTAGCCCCTGCATGACTCCAAATTTGAGGGTCTGTGTGTGCTAAAGAGCAGAGAACACAGTTACATTCACCGTAACTGCTTTGACTGAGTATTGAGACACAGAAGAAGTAGCTCGCCCGAGGTCATATAGCTACTATGTGGTGGTCTCTGGATTCAAGTCCAGATGTTCTGGTTCTGCAAACAGTGCTTGTTCAGGGAAGACTGTGGAGAAAGTGGTAAATGACAATTATTATATTGTGGAAAATTCTGCAGCAGTGCTGTACACTGGAGATTTCTCCAGAGATAGAAAAGTGCTCTCCACGCTGTTCAGTATGGTGGGTGGCTGTGAAGCCCTTGAAGTATGGCAATGCCACAGGGGAACTGAATTCTTAGTATTATTTAATGTCAGTTAATATAAATTTTTTTTTTTTTTTTTTTGAGACGGAGTCTCGCTCTGTCGCCCAGGCTGGAGTGCAGTGGCGCGATCTCGGCTCACTGCAAGCTCCGCCTCCCGAGTTCACGCCATTCTCCTGCCTCAGCCTCCCGAGTAGCTGGGACTACAGGCGCCCACAACCGCGCCCGGCTAATTTTTTGTATTTTTAGTAGAGACGGGGTTTCACCGTAGTCTCGATCTCCTGACCTTGTGATCCGCCCGCCTCGGCCTCCCAAAGTGCTGGAATTACAGGCGTGAGCCACCGCGCCCGGCCCAGTTAATATAAATTAAATTTAAATAGTCATAAGTTGCTAGTGGCTACTGTATCAGATGGCACAGATGTAGAGACCTGAAGTCTAGGGGATGATGGGAGCCTGGGGCCTCCTGAGCCAGCCCTCAGGGTAGGATGGTGGGAAAGTTCAGGGAAGGCTTCCTGGAGGAAGAGCCATCAAAGATGAAATCTGAATGATAGCTTGGAGGTGGTGGCTGCTCCGCCAGGTCTGGAGGTGAGAGGGAGGAATGTGAGGGGAGGGAAATGGGGCTGGAGGAGCCAGTGGGAGGGACTGGGGAGTGAGAGGAAGGGTAGGGAGGAGGGAAGCAACACTGAAGGAGCTTCGAGCCCACCAGGCCCCGCACCCATGCAGGCCCCGCAGGCCGTGACCCTAACCCTAACCCCAACCTTTACCCGGAGGGATGTGGGGGGCTGTGGAAGGGCTTTGAGCAGGGACCTATTCAGTTTTGGAAAGTAGAATGAGAAGAACATACAGGGCGAAGGATGCCAGGGGAGCCCCCTCGGAAGCTGCCGCAGTGTGTGAACAGATAGCTGGTCATAGCTGGAAGGAATGTTCCAGAAAGAGACTTCGAAGGACTGAGGATCGATGCAGTGTGGCAGTGAAGGCGAGAGAGGAGGTGGGGCGCTGGCCTCAGGACCCTCAATCTGGCATTAGGCAGTGGAGGGAGGAAACGCATCCATCCCTGACTCTTGGAGAGTTCACATCCCCGAGTCTGAATCCGAAACCTCTGTGGAGAGGGCACGCAGATGGTTGTATAAAGGGAAGCCACCATGTTTTGATTGGGCACCATTTATCCCCAGGGCCATCCACAAGAGGTCTGGAAACTGCCCCCCTGCCGCCTGCCCTGATTTCACCCTCAGCAATGGACTTGACCTTTTCGTTTCTGGGGGGCGCCTGCAGACTCCTTCTTCCGTCACTCAGCACTGAAGGGGATCCCCCTCTCTCAGGGATTTTAAGAACCCTTTGCCAAGGCTCCATTACCCTGCCTGACTCCAAAGAGGGCCTGAAAATTGCTCCAATCATGACGGTTCCCATCTCCTGGGCACTCATTTGTGCCAGGCAGTGAACTTAACACTTTCCAGAGATTATCTCTTGATACTTCAAAACAGTCCTTGTTTTTCCAGTGTGAAAACTGAGGCTTGGATGGGTGGAGTCACTTGCCAGGCTGCACAGCTGGGCAGAGCAGAGACAGCAAGCCCAGCCCTGCATCTCCGCCCTAGCTATAAGCTGTCCCCAAACTGTCACTCCTCTGCCCCCCATTGAGCTTAGCACACCTGCACACCCAGGCACAAGCCCAGCATCCACTTTGTAGCCTCAGGACAACAAGCTGCTTGGGACAACGATGTCTTGTCCTCCACCAGAAACAACCCCTAATTCCCCAGCATCTGGCCTCTGAATCTGACTCCAAAAGGCATTAAGTTAAGGAAAGGCCAGTTCCATCACATCTTCGAAAACAGTAAGGAGCTGGGAGCGGGCTCAGATGACTGCTCCCAGCCCCGCGTCCCAGGGAGGTATTCTGTTGACGGTGCTGTGCCTCTGAGTATATCAGGTGACCTTGCAAAGCAAAAACGTAACACTCCCCAGCAGGGCCTGACTGCATCCTTACGGCGCGCTAACAGCTATCCCCATGTGCTGCCCGTGGGCTTGGAGGTCAGGCAGCCTCTTCCAAAGCTGGCTTGCTCATCCGGATCCCAAAGCCCTTTGACCTGGTGACACTATACCTAGGAATTTCTCTTACGGGAATAATCTCAGAGATGTGTTGATTTAGCCTCAGGGATGTTCGTCATATTATTGATTGTAGTGGCGAAGAAAATCCTCAGCAAGCAAAAATGCCAGCACTCAGGGACTGGTTAATTGGAAGATGCTGCATCTGAAAAGTGAAATATTCTTCAGCCAGTAAAATGGTGATGTAGGTGAATGGATCCTGAGAGAACTCTGGGCAGGACTATGACAGGATACTGTCTTTGGGTGATGAGTTCTTTTAAAATGTGTTCTTTGTGATTTTCCGTTACTCCTAAATGTTTTACAATTAGTAAGGTTGTAACTAGAGACAGAAAAGCTTCTACAGACAGTAGAATTAAGAGTGGACAGCAGCTGTGATTCGGGTCTATGAGTATAGCCGTTTAGCAGGGGTGACTGAGGGATTTATTCTGAATTCCCGTCCTTGTATACCCCTCATTCTCAGTATTCACATGAACATCATGGGCTACATGAGTATTTCCAAAAGGCGAGAGAAAGAGAATGGGAAGGAGGTGACCATTTATGGGATGTTTCCTGAGTGCTGCGCCCTTTTCTGGGAGCTGTCATATTTGTGTCTGTGCCCTGGGGGTGACCGTTATTTTCTCACTGAATTCTTGTAACTTCTCTGCAACTCAGAGAGGGAAGCCAGAGCCCTGAGGCCACACAGCAGGCTTTCCCCAGGCGCCCACTCATTCTGCAGGACCACACGGACCACACACACATGTTTTCTCACTTCAGTGTGGTTCCAGATAACCTGAGAAGAGGCTGGCTCCCCTGCCTGGGAGGAAGATAAACTGCTGAGGAACAATCAGCCCACCTCCATTAATTAATCACCTACTGCATGCCAGGCAGGCTCCAAGAGGGGAACAGAAACATTGGCACATCCCAGGCTTTTTTTTTTTTTTTTTTTTTTTTGAGACGGAGTCTTGCTCTGTAGCCCGGGCTGGAGTGCAGTGGCCGGATCTCAGCTCACTGCAAGCTCCGCCTCCCGGGTTTGCGCCATTCTCCTGCCTCAGCCTCCGGAGTAGCTGGGACTACAGGCGCCCGCCACCTCGCCCGGCTAGTTTTTTGTATTTTTAGTAGAGACGGGGTTTCACGTGTTAGCCAGGATGGTCTTGATCTCCTGACCTCGTGATCCGCCCGTCTCGGCCTCCCAAAGTGCTGGGATTACAGGCTTGAGCCACCGCGCCCGGCCGGCACATCCCAGGCTTAAAGGGCACATCTGATAAGTTGCAGGATCCCGGAGCCTGCATCTGTGCTGTGACCTCCCATGCCCAGTTCCCCGGTGCCTAGCATATAGTAGGTGCTCAGTAAATATCTGTCATGTAAATAACTTATGTGTCACATTCTGTCTGGTAGAATTGATAAGTCATCCAGGGTATACAGTGGTGACTCACGCCTGGAATCCCAGCACTTTGGGAGGCCGAGGCGGGCAGATCACCTGAGGTCAGGAGTTCGTGACCAGCCTGGCCAATGTGGTGAAATCCTGTCTCTACTAAAAATACAAACAAATTAGCCAGGCATGGTGGTGTGTGACTCTAATCCCAGCTACTCAGGAGGCTGAGGCAAGAAAATCACTTGAACCCGGGATGTGGAGGTTGCAGTGAGCTGAGATTGCGCCACTGCACTCCAGCCTGGAAGACAGAGCGGGACTCCATCTCAAAAAAAAAAAAAAGAAGTTTAGGGAGGAGATATCACCATGGGTTGCAGTAGCTTTGGGTAAGAAGGATTGATAGGGAGGTGGAATGGCACAAACAAGGCGCAGAGGCCAGGAGTGTGTGAGGCTTGTGTGGGAGACAGTATATAGTAAGCCAAAGCGTGTGGGATAGAGAGTTTGTTTGGAGCAAGGGTAGGGGATGGGATCAGACAGGAAATTTGGGGGCTCGCTTGCAAGGGGCCTTGGATTTCAGCATGAGGACAATAGGGAGCCCCGGAAGGTATTTGAACAGGAGATGATCTGAAGCATATTCCAGCAGAATGTGCCTCCTGCCCTCAAATGGAACAGAACGTAAGGAGTAAAGATGAGCCGTGTTTGTCTTTCTGGACCAGTCTTACGCCCTAACCCCCATCTCCAAATTCCTCATCAAAAGACAGTGACTGGGGCCGGGCGTGGTGGCTCACGCCAGTAATTGCAATGCTTTCAGAGGCCGAGGCAGGAGGATTTCTTGAGCCCAGGAGATTAAGACCAGCCTGGGCAACATGGCAAGACCCCATCTCTACAAATTTTTTTTAAAAAAAGGTGGGTGTGGTAGTGTATGTATACCTGTGCTCCCAGCTACTTGGGAGTCTCAGGCAGGAGGATCACTTGAGCCCCAGAGGCCGAGGCTGGAGTGGGCTGTGATTGTACCACTGTACGGCAGCCTAGGTGACAGAGTAAGACCCTGTCTCAACAAAACAAAACAAAACAAAAAGATGGTGATTGAGAGCGTCATTCAAAGCTCAGGCAGCCAAGGCCATCTGAGTCATCAGCGTGCCAACGGCCCATCCAAGGATTCTACTTTTGGTTTTGTCTTGAGCGCACCAGCATCTCCCCACTCAACAAAGCACAAGCCTAAGTGGCAGCCATTTCAATGGCCACATCACAGGGAATGGGCTTTTAATTTGCGAAGCAGACAAATGAAGGAAGATAGTTCAGTCGTTTAATGGGGATTTATGGCCTTTCCACTGTGTGCCAGGCTTGGCCCTGTGGTCAGTTCTGTGCTAATCAGCACCCTTGCTCCCTGCCTGCCCCCTCTGAGGGCCCAGGCTGAGGGCCGAGACCAGCAACAGACCAGGTTGCAACAGCCCTAGGGGTTGATGTTGCCTGATGTGCAGTGGTTTGGACCTGGGGGCTAAAGTCCACTTCGCCGGCTGTTTACTGGCTATTTGACTTGGGTCATGTAATTTCATGTTTTTAAGCCTCAATTTTATCATCTATAAACTGGGGATTGTAATAAGATCCACCCCCATGGGATTGTCGAGGGGCTGTAGTTCAACCAGGTGATCTCATGTCAAGAGCTCAGCCCAATGCCTGTCCCGAGTTTGGTGCTGCAAGGATCTTGTGTCTGGTGATGCGGATGGGAAACACGGTGGTGGTAGGAACCTGGGCAGGTGGGTGCATAGAGGTTTCCCTAGCCAGATTCATGAGTCTGGGTAACACTGAAGATGAGAGAAGTGTGCCCAGGCTGTACTGTGAGGAGGAGAGACGGCCATTGAGGTGAGGGCCAGGCGATGCCCTGCAGGGCTCCACATGCCAGGTAGGGTGACCACTTCATCCCAGTTTGCCCACTTTTAGCACTGAAAGTGCTGTATCCTGTGACATCTTGGGCAAACCAGGACGATTGATCACCCTAGTGCCCAGCCAAGATGTCTGGCCCCACTTAGGAGGGCAGTGGGGAGCTGGGATGGGTTTGAGCAGGGGCCGTGTGATCTGACTTGCGTGTCAGCCGGGACGGGGGTTCTAAGTACATTTCCCGGTAGAAATCTCACATCTGGCTTGTCTTTGCAGGACCAGCTGAAGCAGTGTTTCTCCCGGCGGCCCACTGAACCCAAGGACACTGACACCCTCGTGCATGAAGCCGACAGCCAGTATGGGACGTGGACAGAGCAGCGCCAGAGCGGGGAGAGGTAAGACGCATGTGGCAGGATTCTGGCTGCAGGGGGGCATCTGGGCTGGAGTTGCTGCAGCCCACCCACCTCCTGATTTCTATATTGCTAAAACCTCCGATCTGTAATTATAAGAGGAGCCCATTCTTGTTTTAAAAAAGAAATTAGGAAGTACAAAAAAATAATAAAGATTATGGGCCAGGTGTGGTGGCTCACGTCTGTAATCCCAGCACTTTGGGAGGCCGAGGCGGGTGGATTGCTTGAGCTCAGGAGTTCGAGACCAGACTGGGCAACACGGTGAAACCCCGTCTCTACTAAAATACAAAAAATTAGCTTGGTGTGGTGGCATACGCCTGTAATCCCAGCTACTCGGGAGGCTAAGGCAGGAGAATCACTTGAACCTGGGAAGCAGAGGTTGCAGTGAGCCGAGATTGTGCCATCGCACTCCAGCCTGGGGGACAGAGCAAGACTCCGTCTCAACAAAACAAACAAAAAAGAGTATGGGCCAGCCGCAGTGTGGCTCATGCCTGTAATCCCAGCACTTTGGGAAGCCCAGGCAGGCAGATCACTTGAGGCCAGGAGTTTAAGACCAGCCTGGCCAACATGGTGAAACCCCGTCTCTACTAAAAATACAAAAAAAAAAAAATTAGCTGGGTGTGGTGGTGGGCACCTGTGATCCCAGCTGCTCAGGAGGCTGAAGCATGAGAATCACTTGAGCCCAGGAGATGGAGGCTGCAGTGAGCCAAGATCGCACCAATGCACTCACTCCAGCCTGAGTGACAAAGAGAGACACCTTGTCTAAAAAAAAAAAAGGTAATGATATATGAAATATCCAAGATAGGCAAATCCCATAGAAACAGAAAACAGATGAGGCTCTGGGGGTGGAAAGGGAATGGGGATTGACTGCTTCATGGGTACCTGGTTTCTTTTTGGGGTGATGGAAATTTGTACGATGACAGTGACCAATGGCAAATTGTATTTTACCACAGTGATAAAAATGATAAATCACCGATATTAAAGTTGAGAGGGGGTTGATAGAATTGAAAATGGTAAGAAAAAGTAAAAGGAAAGCAAAGGTTTTTGTTGGTTTGTTTGTTTTGTTTTGTTTTGTTTTTGAGAGGAGTCTCGCTGTGTCACCCAGGTTGGAGTGCAGTGGCGCAATGTCAGCTCACTGCAAGCTCCACCTCCTGGGTTCACGCCATTCTCCTGCCTCAGCCTTACGAGTAGCTGGGACTACAGGTGCCCACCACCACGCCTGGCTAATTTTTTTTGTATTTTTAGTAGAGATGGAGTTTCACCATGTTAGCCAGGATGGTCTTCATCTCCTGACCTTGTGTCCACCCATCTCGGCCTCCCAAAGTGCTGGGATTACAGGTGTGAGCCACCACGCCCAGCCGGAAAGCAAAGGTTTTTTACAGTGCCCGAGAAAGCTGTTTTTCCCACTGACCCATGAAATATGTGTTTAGTTATGAGCTTACTTAAATTTCTCTAGAATACCACTCCAAGAGCACCGGACTGAGAGTCTGGAAACCCACGTCCTCCGGATCTCCATTCCCCAGCTCTGACCTCGGGCCAGTGGGAGCTGGAGTGTGGACTTGGGTGCACCCCTGGGTGGGCGCTCCCTGCTGTCCCGCAGAGACACTGCAGCTTCCCCTTCTCTGGCCACCCCAGGAGCATGGCGCTCCCAGCTTTGGACAGTGGTGCCACCTGCTGTCTCTCGATGGTATTACCTTCATCCTGTGTGGATTTGCCTCAATCCACCCTACAACCCTAACATCCTCCATATGACAAGTAATAAAATCATCCCAGAGCTGACAGAAAGCACGGTGAAATGCCAGCACACCTGTGGAAAGTTCTGCTCAAGGGAGCAGCCTGGTGGTCTTGAGAGTAGGCCCACTTGTCAGGTGTGCCCACCTGTCCTTTCTCAAGGCAAGGGTTTCCCATGACCTGGAGGCTTTGCTAGGCTATTGGCTTAGATGTCATTTTTAATATGTGGGTGGAGGCAGGGCAGGAGGTTGTTAATGACTTGAATTATCTGTAAATTTTCTATCTTACATGGTTCCAATGACCCAAGCGATACCTGACTATATTATCATAGGAAGAGATTTCAGAAGTAGGAGAGAGCCAAGGACATGGACGCTGGAGTCAGACTGCCTGGGCTCAGTCCCAGTACTGCTGCTTGGGGCAAGCTAATTTACATCTCTGTGCCTCAGTTTCCTCACCTTTAACAAGGTGAATAAGAATATTTAAGTTCACGAGGCCAATTATATTAGTCTGTTTTCACACTGCTGTACAGAACTACCTGAGACTGGGTAATTTATAAAGGAAAGAGGTTTAATTGACTCACAGTTCTGCAGGGCTGGGGAAGCCTCAGGAAACTTACAATTGTGGTGGAAGGTGAAGGGGAAGCAAGGCACGTCCTACATGGCAGCAGGAGAGAGAGAAGGGGAAGGTGCCACACACTTTTAAACCATCAGATCTTGTGAGAGCTCACTCACTACCATGAGAACAGCAAGGAGGACATCCACCCCCATGATCCAATCACTTCTCCCCACCAGGCCCCTCCTCCAATTCGACACGAGATTTATATGGGGACACAAATCCAAACCATGTCACCAACCCTAACTTGTAGGATTGTGGCAGTTATAGGATAATCCTCATAGGATTTTTGGAGAGGATTGGATGACACATTTTTTTAGCACAATTCCTGGCACATAGTAAATGCTCAGTATATTTTTATTAAATGACTGAATGAATGAGTGAATGAAATAATGCAGATCCCACCACCTGCTCTTCCATGGGTAACTGCTGATAACAATTTGATCTGCATCAGCCCTGCCCAGCAGAAATAGATGATTTGATCCTTATGCAATATATACATGTATTGAAACACCCCTCTGTACCCCAGAAACATGTGTAATTACTATGTACCAATTATAAATAAAAAAGAATTATAATGTGAGCTGCAAATGCAAGACATATATGTAATGTAAAATGTCCTGGTAGCTATAACAAAAGAATAAAAAGAAACAAGTGAAATTAAATTTAAGGATGTATTTTATCAGAACCAAGGGTTCCAAAATACTGTCATTTCCACATGCAGTTAACATGAAAAGTTATTAATGAGGCAGTTTACATTCTTTTTTTTCATTCAAAGTATTGGAAATCCAGTGTGTGAGGTATAGGAAATCCAGTATGTAAGATACTCATGGCATATCTCAGCTCTGTCACTTGCTCCATTGCAAGGATCCAACAGTCACCTGTGATAAGCAGCTTCCATCCAGGACAGTGCAGGGCTAGAGGGTCTTGAGTGGCACAGGACTGACTCCTCCCATTCTGCACCCGGCCAGGTGTTCTAGGCAATGCCTTAAACAGCACCTCACTGTGGCACATCTTGTGCTGTTTCCAAAGAGGGTCTTTTGCTGGGATGTTCTGTCTGTGGTTACCGGCCTATAAAACATACCCGAAGCTATGCTGCCTGCAGCATCCTTCACTTGAAATCCCGTTCTCTGAAACGTTCTCCATAACCCTGCCTCCCTTCATTCCCTTTTTTTGCAGCTTGACCACTGAGTCCCCAGACAGCAGTGCCACATCGACAAGGAAACAGCCCCCCAGTAGCCGTTTGTCTTCTCTGTCCTCCCAAACGGAGCCCACCTCGGCCGGGGACCAGTATGACTGCTCCAGGGACCAGCGGAGCACCAGCGTGGACCGCTCCAGCACTGACCTGGAATCCACCGACGGGATGGAGGGGCCGCCCCCACCGGACTTCTGCCCTGAAAAGAGAGTGGATGACTTCTCCTTCATCGATGTAAGTCTGTAGCCAGGAGCGTTTCTTCTTAAATGAAAATTCCAGCCTCTCTCTGTGAATTGCTACTTTAGGTGTAGGATCTGTGTGCTGAGGACCCTTGGAGTGGGTAGAGAAGGCACCATCTTTGAAATGGGACTCACTTATGCATGTATCTTGGACCTGCCCTATGCCCGCTGTGTGTCTTGGGGCAAATGTCTTTACCTCTCTGAGTCTCAATTTCCTTATCCACTTGTAACCAGTACCATCAGCTCCACAGCCTCAAATACAATTGCATGTATTCAAATTAAAACTGATCTAAGCCCTCACCTGCCAGGTAAGCAGGGAGTCTGACCACTTAACCCTGGAAGTCACCCTGAGGTTTATAGTTCCAAGCATGAAGAGCCTGGAGTTTGCTTAGAATGATTCTGCTGAACGTTCTCACTGAGGTCTTGCTGGTAGAACCGTGTCCCTGGTACCAGGGGATCCAACTTTCTCTGTAGTGGCTCTTCCAGGACAGAAAGTCCCCTCAGGCATGGGCACCTTTCATGGAGGTCCCAGGGGACAGCCCCTAGCACTCAGCTCTTTCAGGTCCCAAGCACAGCCAGGATGTCAGCTGCCCCAGCGTAGCAGGTCAAACAGTCTTCTGCTCTAGCACCTTCTGACCAGAACTTATCCTCCTTTCCCCTGGGAGCCCCATCTCCAGGCGTCAGGCAGGTCTTCTTGTCAACCCTTGAAACCCAGGGGTGATGTCATTATTCTCCTCCCGTGACAATAGGGCTACCTGCCCACTCGTTGGATGGAACGTCCGTGAAATCTGAAAGGGGCCCTCTCTCCTGGCAGTAAAGCCTCCCACCTACACACTTGGCCATGACTACCCACATTTCCCCAGAGGAGGAGCACCACTGCTTTAGAAAAAGGGCTTCCTTTAGGGCTTCAAAGGGGATTCACCTTCAATGTATGGCCAAGGTCTCTCGCTGGCACCTCTAGATCAGGGCAGAGACAAAGAAAGACACAAGTTCAGTCTTGACTGGGGAACCCCATTATATAACCATGACCATGGCCATGCCCACCTCCCTGGGTGGCATCAGGATTTGCTTGAGTGATATATTCAGTTATTCACTCAACAGACGTGAACTGAGATCTTGCTATGTGTGTTACATGCCAGCACCATGTCACTGCATCATGAGCTTTCCTGCTAGAACACTAAGTGGTTCCTTCTTGACGTCCATGATAAACAACAGTCACTGAGTGTTGACCACTGGCCCAGGCACATGTTAATAACCCCAGAAGCAAAACTGGCCTGCCCATTTTGCAAATTAGCAAATCGAAGTGGCCATGGAGTGACTAAATGCTGGTGTCCCTAAGCATAGGTCTAATGCTTACTGAAATTATACTGAGGTTTATGTGTGATGCTCATCACGATTTGGGTCTCCTGTGGGGATACTGAGGTTTATGTATGGTGCCAACCACGTCCTGTAGGGACGGTTTGGAGGCTGAATGGGGAGGCGGAGGCAGGGCACTAAGGAATCTAGTGTCTGTACCAGGGTGAGGATGCAAGGGTGGCACCATCTTCCCCTCCAAGCCAGCCCCTCTGTCAGTGTGATTCTGTCCTACTTTCTTGGAGTCTGAAAACCTGGCTCTATTAAGTGGCCGAAGAAGCGAGCCTGCCTCTAGGTGCAGCAGGCACTCTCTGATTTCCGTCTTTCCCCCTGTTTCACTGGTACCATGCAAGTCTCCTCACAAGACAGCACTGTGGCTGGTTTGGGAAGTAGCTATGCAAATGCCACCTCCTTCCACCACCCCTAGTGGGGCGTTTGTTACTTACCATCGTTGGGAAATGATTCATTGAAATTAGCCTGTCATCACTGACTTAGAAGGCCTTGGGTGATGGAATTTCTCTAAAGTGGACCTAGGCGGAAGAAATCAACATTTCATGTAAGAACATGAGCTTGCCGGAAAGAGCTCTTGGCTGTGAGCCTTGGTCAGGCTCTGTCTGAAACAAGAGCTTTCCACACCTGAGTGCAGGGAGTTCTCTCAGCCACTGTAGGAAGGAGACACTGTTTGTCTCCTTTTTATAAATAGGGACATCCAGGCTCAGAGAAGTGAAGCTCATTGCCCAAGGTCACACAGCCAGGATTCGAACCCAGCTGGGTTTGAACCCAAGCTCTGAGCACTTCACTGCTGTCTCCCGGGAGACTTCTGAGCCAGGCACTTCCCATCTCTTTACCGGGGCCCACCCAGATGGTCTACACTCCCCACCCTTTCACTGAGGATAGTAGTGACTTGGCAGCCCCCACCTGTCACAGCTCAGAGTGAGTCTTCAGGGATGCCTGAAAATGGACGTCTTGATGTTGTGTCCTCCCTTCCCACCTGCACCTTAGATTATGTGAGTAAAGTAGGAATTCCACAGAGAACCTCTCAACCTGGGGACTCTGTGTGAATACGGTTGACAGAAGGATTTAGTTAGATGTTGAATCCATTATTCATTCAACAAACAAACATTTATTGAGCTCCTGCTGTGTACTGATCATTGCTGTAGATTACATACTTGTGTGGTGGATGTCACTGGGAGGGAAAAAGCATTAGTATTATGTGCCTACTGGGTGCCAGGCAGCCTGGCACTGTACTAGGGCACTCAAGGTTCATTGTTCCACCTGGCTCTTGTCATCAGCCTATGGGGTATGTTTTATAGGGAAATTTAGGCTTTGGATGTTAGGTTACTATTAAATGTGGAAGCCACTGTGGGAAGGAGACACTGTTTATCTCCTAGCACTGGCCTGGGTACCACCTAAATAGCCTCTCATCTGTCAACGAAGCTGTGTACCACCGACTTCGTTGTGGTACCCTCCATTGATGATTCCCTTGCTTTTTTTCCTCTTCCTCCCTGCTGCTCCCAAAGCAAACCTCAGTCCTCGACTCAAGTGCCCTGAAGACCCGGGTGCAGCTCAGCAAGAGAAGCCGCCGCCGGGCCCCCATCTCCCACTCCCTCCGGCGCAGCCGATTCAGTGAGTCCGAGAGCAGATCGCCTTTGGAGGATGAGACTGACAACACGTGGATGTTCAAAGACTCAACGGGTACGCCATGCCTTCTCTCCTTCTCAGACAGCACATTGAACAGCAGGAAGGATTTAGACTAAGCCCTACGAAAAAATTCCTGACTTGGAAGGCTGTAGATCATTAGAACACAATTACATAGGAAACTGATTTCTTGTTATGCAGAACTTATCAGAAACTAGGTAAAACGGTGTTTTGAAGGTTAGCATATTAATTGAGGCTCTTTGAGTTACGAGACAGAGACATAGCTTAATAAGGTTTTACTATTTTCTGCTTTTATTTTGATTAAATTCACTCCTGTATTCTCTTTAGGTTTGCTCGCTGGTCTTTTTTCTATATTCCTGAGTTGAAAGATCTGTTCATATATTATCAGTCTTTTTTTCTGTTTTCTAACGCATCATTTAAGGCTATACATTTTCTTCTAAGGACTGCTTTGGCTACTTACCGTATCAAAACCTGAGCTGAATCTTGAAGAATGGGTAATAATGAGTTAGGGAAAGTTATTCCAGGCAGAAGTATCAACAGGATCAAAGGGACAGAGATGTAGAAAGAACGTTCTGTGTGTGTGGCAGCAGCATCTCTAAGGAGTTTCGTGTTGCTCAAGCTGGGAATAGCAGGATATGCTGGAAAGGTAGGCAGAGGCCAGATCATGGAGATCCCTGATGCTTTGCTAAGGAGTTAGATTTCATCTGTAGATGGAGAGCCATGAAAGACTTTTAAGAAGAAACAGGCCGGGCGCGGTGGCTCACGCCTGTAATCCCAGCACTTTGGGAGGCTGAAGTGGGCAGATCATGAGGTTAGGAGACTGAGACCATTCTGGCCAACATGGTGAAACCCCGTCTCTACTAAAAATACAAAAATTAGCCGGGCATGGCAGTGCACAACTGTAATCCAAGCTATTCTTGGGAGGCTGAGGCAGGAGAATCACTTGAACCCGGGAGGTGGAGGTTGCGGTGAGCTGAGATTGCACCACTGCACTCCAACCTGGCGACAAAGCTAGGCTCCGTCTCAAAAAAAAAAAAAAAAAAAAAAAAAAGAAAAAAAAGAAACAAAATATCTTCTTGCAATGGAAACTAGAGCAGCTGACCTGCCCACTCTCTCCAGACACACAGCCTTTAGTCCTCAAAAACGTCTTGTAGGTGCCTTAGTTCATTTGGGGTTTGCCCATGGCAAACATTAGGATGTCAGACCAGGCTCTGAGCTAAGTGAGGGGCATTGCTTCTGACCAGATACCTTGAAGAAATGCTTGGAGAGTTCTCTCTCCTGCTCCTATCCCATTTCTGTTATTAAAGGAAATGTGTAAATGCCTCAGGTGAGACCTCTGTGCACACTTCCTTGGTTTTCTGAGCCAAGCTCTATTAATCCACCTGGAGCAAATGAAGACCACAGTAGGGACAAAAACACACAAATACCCCCAGCTGGAATGTGGCGAAGCACCTCTGGCTCCCATCAGCCTTGAGGAGCTGGCCAAGGGCTGGATGGGGAAGGCGGGATCTGTGCTTTCTTAGCGTACCTCAGTTCCCTGGATAGCCCAAGGGCTCCAGAGCACCGGGTCTTGCCTCGTTCATCCCCGCCCCCTCCTCCAATCCTCACTGTGCCCATGCCACATCCCGGTTTCGGGGAAGTAGAAACTCCTCGCATATCACTCCTGGAAGAGGGTCCAGGCAGCCCATCACCCAAAAGCTTGAGTGATCAGCTCAGCCTCAAGCACGGGGCTGGGGTTAAGTCCCGGAAAGGGGAGCCAGGGTCGAGGAAAGTGGCTTCCTGGTCCACCTTGGGGCCGCCTTTCCACAAGACACATGAAGCTCTCCATGTTCTCCTCTGAGAGCATAACCTCAGTGCATTGTTGGCTGAAAGCATTCCTTTCTACTTTCCCGCCTCTGCCAAAGATTTCCTTCTATTTCCCGGACTTGGAGTGAGCCAGGGGCTCAGGAGATGGGTTTGCCTGTGCCCTCCCGCAAAAGAAAACCTACTCTGCCTGTTGTCAGTGTCTCCTGGCAAGAAGCAGAGTTGTGAGAAGAGAGCATGAAAGCAGGCACCTGGGTGGTCCTTATCTGCAAAATGGGCCAGAGCATCTTCTGTGCAGGTCTGATGTGAGCATTGCATGAGATACTGTGTGCAGATTATCTGGCACTTAGGACCTCAATACAAGGCAGCTGCTGATGACTTCAGTGCCCTTTTCTTTGCAACAGAAGAGAAATCACCCAGGAAGGAAGAGTCAGATGAGGAGGAGAAGCCACCCAAAGCTGAGAGGACCCCCGTCAGCCATCCTCAGAGGATGCCCGCGTTTCCAGGCATGGATCCGGCAGTGCTAAAGGTACCAGACCTCTCACCAAGAGTTACCTGGTGGGCATGCTCCTCAACCTTAGCAGCATGAAGAACAGATTCCTTCCTTCCCTCCTTCCTTCCTTCCTTCCTTCCTTCCTTCCTTCCTTCCTCCTTCCTCCTTCCTCCTTCCTTCCTTCCTTCCTTCCTTCCTTCCTTCCTTCCTTCCTCCTTCCTTCCTTCCTTCCTCCTTCCTTCCTTCCTTCCTTCCTCCTTCCTCCTTCCTCCTTCCTCCTTCCTTCCTTCCTCCTCCTTCCTTCCTTCCTCCTCCTCCTTCCTTCCTTCCTTCCTTCCTTCCTTCCTTCCTTCCTTCCTTCCTTCCTTCCTTCCTTCCTCCTTCCTCCTTCCTTCCTTCCTTCCTTCCTTCCTTCCTTCCTCCTTCCTCCTTCCTCCTTCTCTCTTTCCTCCCTCCTTTCTTCCTTCCTTTTCGTTCTTTCTTCCCTCTTCTCTTTTCTTCCTTCCTTCCTTTTTTATCCTTCCTTTTTTCCTTCCTTCCTTCCTCCTTCCTTCATTCCTTCCATTTTTGAAATAGTTTAAGATTCAAAGGAAGTTACAAAAATAACCCAGGGAGTTTCTCCGTACCCTTCACCCAGCTTCACCCACATGGTGGTATCTCACATGACCATAGCACATTGGCAAAATTAGGAAATTGGCCTTGGTACAATACCATTAACAATACTACTAATTCATTTGGATTTCACCAGTGGCCCTGTGTTGCTTAATCTCTGCTTTTTTTTTTTTTTTGAGACGGAGTCTCGCTCTGTTGCCCAGGCTGGAGTGCGGTGGCCGGATCCCAGCTCAGTGCAAGCTCTGCCTCCCAGGTTTACGCCATTCTCCTGCCTCAGCCTCCCGAGTAGCTGGGACTACAGGCTCCCGCCACCTCGCCCGGCTAGTTTTTTGTATTTTTTAGTAGAGACGGGGTTTCACCGTGTTAGCCAGGATGGTCTCGATCTCCTGACCTCGTGATCTGCCCGCTTTGGCCTCCCAAAGTGCTGGGATTACAGGCGTGAGCCACCGCGCCCAGCCAATCTCTGCTTTCTGACTCTCCTCCACCCCCAAACCTGCTGCTGTGTTTGGTGTCATAGCTAAGCCAAGTGGGCTGATAATCCAATTGGTGGCACTCACCGGTGCTGAGTGTCGGAAGCAGGAGTGAACAAACCCAGGCTGCTGAAGCCCTTGAGGAATCAAGGCTGGGGAAGGCAGGCACAGAAAATGATCATTTCAATTCCACATGACACAGGAAGCCAGTGCTGGAACCACGTCCCAGTCTCCCAAACTGCACCAGCATCCCAACTGTATTATGCAATGCTGAGGGAATCCTCTCTCCTGCCCACCTCCAACTCTCACAAGTGTGTCTCGCAGTCCTGGGACCAAATGGCACTTAATTTGGGTGAGGAAAGAGGCCCTTTTGCCCCCTGTTCTGTGCCAGACATCATGCACCTGCAAACTCACTTTATGCTCCAGCAGCCTTGCAAAAGGTAGCTCTTCTCTCCCCTTTTATTGAAGAAGAAATGAAAGCAAAAAAGCCTGACTTGTTGGTAGAATTTCTCAACTCTGTGTATCCCATGCGGGCCACACAATCCCCGTGTGGGAGCGCCGTGACTGTTGCTCCTGTAGTAGACGGAAGGTTTGCTTTTCTGTCATTTCTTCGAAGAATAGAAAGTCAGTAGTGGATGTGCGCGTGTCTCTATAATTGATTTTACAGGCCCTTGAAGTGTGAACATCTGTCAGCCACTAGAACTAGGTTGGAGGTTTTCCCTCCCTCCCTCCCTCCCTCCTTCCCTCCCTCCCTCCCTCCCTTCCTTCCTTCCTTCCCTCCCTCCCTCCCTCCCTTCTTTTCTCTTTCTCTCTTTCCTTGCTTTTCTCTTCTTTTCCCTCCCCCTCCCCCTCCCATCTCCCCTCCCCTCCCCTCCCCTCCCCCTCCCCCCCCCCCCCCCTCCCCCTCCCCCCCTCTCCCCTCCCCTCCTCCTCTCCCCCCTCCCCTCCCCCCCTCCCATCTCCCCTCCCCTCCCCCTCCCCCCCCCCCCATCTCCC
Organism: Macaca thibetana thibetana; assembly: GCF_024542745.1. NCBI lineage: Eukaryota > Metazoa > Chordata > Mammalia > Primates > Cercopithecidae > Macaca > Macaca thibetana. The sequence goes on from NC_065587.1 coordinate 25,975,092, forward strand.
CCTCCCCTCCCCTCCCCCTCCCCTCTCTTCCCCTCTCCCCTTCCCTCCCCTTTTCTCCTCTCCTCCCCTCCCCTCTCTTCTTCCCTCCCCTCCCCCCCTCTCCTCCTCTCCTTCCCTCCCTTCCCTTCTCCTCTCCCCTCCCCCCCTCTCCTCTCCCCCTCCCCTCCCCTCTCCTCTTTCTTCAACAGAGTCTCGCTCTGTCACCCAGGCTGGAGTGCAGTGGTGCAATCTCAGCTCGCTGCAACCTCCGCCTCCTGGGTTCAAGTGATGGTCCTGCTGTAGGACACAGACAACCACAGGCCCTGGGTGTAGGTGAGACGGAGGCCCTGGGGCTCCCATGTGGATGCACCGAGTAATTGTTGAGGCAGATCTTGGGATTCCAGAACACAGCTGGAGTCCACTGTGCTCTGTGAAAACGGGGCTTTGGCCATTCATTCATCAGTATTAGCTTAAACTTCTTGAGCCTGGCAGCAGCTGCGTTAACTAACTAATCTCTACCATAGCAGTGCTAGGCGATCATTAACAACCAGGGCAGCTGGGCGCGGTGGCTCACGCCTGTAATCCCAGCACTTTGGGAGGCTGAGGCGGGTGGATCACGAGGTCAGGAGATCAAGATCATCCTGGCTAACACGGTGAAACCTCTGTCTCTACTAAAAATACAAAAAATTAGCTGGGCGTGGTGGCGGGTGCCTGTAGTCCCAGCTACTCAGGAGGCTGAGGCAGGAGAATGGTGTGAACCCGGGAGGCGGAGCTTGCAGTGAGCTGAGATTGCGCCACTGCTCTCCAGCCTGGGTGACAGGGCGAGACTCTGTTTCAAAAAAGAAACAACCAGGGGAGATTGCAGGGCTTGTTCTGAAAAGAACCCTGGAGTTGGGCTGCAGGCAGACCTGGTGTGAATCCCAGTTCATAAAAGCTGGGTGACTTTGGGATTGACCTTTGGGCTCTCTCGCCCTGTAAAATGGAGGAAAGCCTGAAAGAATCTTACATACATGGAGCGAACTCACATGTGTCATATTACTTGAGCCTGGTAGAGCCCAAATGATGGGTGATCAGTGCACAGAAGCCATCAGTGGACAAGGGTGATGACTGCTGTTTCCGGGGGCTGACCCAGCACTGCCTGAGGGAGAAGCCACCTGCCACCACTCACACCTCAGGTCCCGCAAGGGAATTTTTCGCATACCCTTGTATTCTATCCCCACCATGCCCTCCAACAATGGGTGGATATTTGCCCTATGGTTTTCTTACGGGACTCTAATGGACTGTCAACAACTTCATTTTCAAGTTAAGCTGCAGCTGTTGGATGGAGGGAGCTGCTCTCTCCATGTAGGGTTGTCAGGGTGGCATGCCGTGCGCTGAGCACACTACAGATGGTGGCTTTTCAGCGAAAGAGAATGTGATTCTGTGGGTTTGGGTGGTGATTCCATCTTGAGGGTCGAGGGTGGCTGCTTGGAATGCCAGACTGACATCTGACTTTTCTCAGCCCCCACGTTTCCTGTCTGGCTTTATTCCAACTCAGGGGGCCCTGAGTGTTTGCAGAAGGCTTATCGTACCTGAGGTTGCCATGGGAGGGGGCCCTTCCCCAGACAAAGGGCGGTTTACAGACTCAGCACTCTTCTCTCCCCAGGCTCAGCTGCACAAGAGGCCAGAGGTGGACAGTCCCGGCGAGTCCCCCAGCTGGGCACCCCAGCCCAAGAGCCCCAAGTCCCCCTTCCAGCCTGGGGTGCTGGGCAGTCGCGTGCTGCCTTCCAGCATGGACAAGGACGAGAGGTGAGGGGTCTTGGGGCATGGGGGTCCCTCTCTTCCCAAGCTCAGGCTGTACTTCTGGAGAGGTGCTCGCATAGGTTTTAGAGCTCAATAGAAGGGAGTTTCCACTTTTTAATTTTCTCCAGCAGCAGAAGCGTTGTTCATGTGAACTCTCAACACTCTCATACCTCAAAAGGACATCAGAGGCCGGGGAAGGAGGCCAGGAATGAGGCCAGCTGGCCTCTCCTCTTCCCCTGCCCCTGCCAACTCCTGCACAGAACGCCAGGGCACCATTGTTGGAGAACTACTGCTCTCGTTTAGCCCTCTCCAGACCGACGGGGAAACTGAGGCATTCTCCCTCCTCTTACCCTTCGGGGAAGTATCTTTATCTTCAGCGATCTGGGGGACCTGGGAAGGTGGATCAAAGGGCACGGCCAGGTTGAATGAGATCAGTTTCACTCCCTTCGTGAAACAGCTGTCCCGATCCTGGGCTTGGCCTGCTCTGTGTAGAAATGAGCACGAAGCAGCTTCTGCCCCCCAAGAGGCTCTCAGACTGGGGTGTTTCAGCATCTGGAGGTGGAAGTTAAGAACAGGGGATCGAAGGTCACACAGCCAGGGTTTAACTCCAGCTTTGCTGCTTAAGAGCTGTGTGACCTGGGAAAAGGCACTTGACCTCCTGAACCTCAGTTTCTTCATCTGTAAAATGAGTTTTCTAACCTCCTAACCTTCCGGGGATGGTCATGAGGATGAAACAAGAGTGTGTCTAAAGCCCTTTGCCTGAGCCCTGGGATGTAGAAGTACTCAGTGAGGCAGAGTGGAAATCTTATGAGCACTGGTAACCCATGAAAGTTAGGGATTGTTCCTGATGCTAGAGTTGTAATGATAGTAAGTGCTGGCTGGATCAGAACGAGGGTGGGTAAGCTATGGCCCACAGGCCAAATCCAGCCCCCATCTGTTTTTGTAAGTAAGCTTTGTTGGAACACAGCCACATGCATTCATTTTTGTACTGTCTATAACTGCTTTAGTGCTACCGCTGCAGAGTTAAGAAGTAGCGCAGACACCCCACGGCCCACAGAGTCAGGAATATTTACTCTCTGGCCCTTTCTCTGACCCCTGTGATGGAGGGAGGCAGAGGAAGGGCTCGTCATGCACACTTGAGGATGGGCGGCAAAAAGACTTCCAGCTCGGTGCAGTGGCTCACGTCTATAATCCCAGCACTTTGGAAGGCAGAGGTGAGAGGATCTCTTGAGGCCAGGAGTTGGAGGCGGTAGTGAGCTATGATTGCACCATTGCACTCCAGCCTGGACCACAGAATGAGACCTTGTCTCGAAAAATAAAAAAAGAAATAAAGAAAAGAAAAACAATTAGCTGGCTGTGGTGGCACATGCCTGTGGTCCCAGCTACTCCAGAGGCTGAAGTGGGAGGATCCCTTGAGCCCAGGAGATGGAGGCTATGATTGTGCCACTGCACTCCAGTCTGGGCAATGCAGTGAATCCCTGCCTCTCTAATAAAAAAAAAAAAAGAAGCTTCCAAGAGCAGGAGATACTTGAACTGAATCATGGTGGACAATTGGGTCTTAGCTGGACCAAGGGCAGTGAGAGGGGATCCCAGGCTAGAGCCGCTGCACATGCAAAGGCCTGGAAGCCAGATGGACCTGGGAGCCTCAGGCAGTGCACAATACATAGCACGGAGTGGGCTGTGGGAACCTGAAGGCGAGACATTAGAGAGAGACAGGGCCATAGCTGAGACAGTGCCTCCCTGCTCTGGTAATGCCAGAATTCCGGCTCCAAAGTCTGTGGAGGGCTCTAGCATTTCTCTGTGGCTGGAGGAACCCCCAGACCAGGGTCTCAGAGGCATCTCTGGAGGCCTGGGCTTGTGTCTCCACTATTAGGCAAAGCTTGGCTGAGGTCTAGAGTACCCTAGACCCTCATCTGCCCAGGGGGCCCTCTTATTCCTCATTCCTAGACTGGCAGGCATAGCAGTTAAAGGCCTGCCCCTAGACTCCAGAGCCACCTCATCTCTCGTCCCCTTAGGTGCAGACCCCGACCGTACCGCCAACCAGGCCAGCATCTTTTCTGACCCCTCCAGGGCCATGGGTCTCAGGAGCTTTCTCTGAGAACAGAATCAGTCACGTCCTGTGTGCATGTGTGTTTGATTATAAAAGCAGTACATCTTCACTGTAGAAAATATGAAAATAATAACAAAGGGGAAAAGAAAATCATCCACGATCCCACCGTGCAAAGACCACTACTGTTGATACCTGGGCATCTCTCCTTCCATTTTCTTTTTCTTTGTAACATAGCTGAGAGCACAACGTTTTTAGAGTTTGATTCCCCTGCTCCGTGTTCTATATGAATATTTTCCCGAGCCTGCTTACAATCTTCATAAACGTGATTTTTTTTTCTTGAATAAAGTTTTAAACAATGATGACTTTATTGTTTTTTGTTTTGTTTTATTTTTTGTTTTTGAGAGAGGGTCTCACTCTGTTGCCCAGGCTGGAGTGCAGTGGCGTGATTATAGCCTCCACCTCTCCAGCCTCAGGTGAATCCCCTGCCCCAGCCTTCATGAGTGGCTGGGACCATAGTTGTTTGCCACCACGCCTGGCTAATTTTTGTATTTTTTTGTAGAGACAGGATTTCGCCATGTTGCCCAGGCCGGTCTCGAATTCCTGGGCGATCCTCTGCCTCCCAAAGTGCTAGGATTACAGGCATGAGCTACCGTGCCTGGCCTGACTTTATTGTTTTTTATTAAAATGATGTGTTCTAATTATAAGAAATTCTGAGAAAACAGAAAACTGCTAAGAAGAAGGTAAAAAAATAAATAAATAAAACTCAAAAATAGTACCATGTAGATGGTGGCTACTCAAATGTATTCACTTTGAGAAAATTCATTGAGCTATGCACATTTTGATTTGAGTACCTTTCTGTATGTGTTCTTCCATTTTAAAATGTTTAAACAGGCCGGGCGCGGTGGCTCACACCTGTAATCCCAGCACTGTGGGAGGCCGAGTCAGGCAGATCACAATGTCAGGAGATCGAGACCATCCTGCCTAACACAGTGAAACCCCATCTCTACTAAAAATACAAAAAATTAGCCGGGCGTGGTGGCAGGTGCCTGTAGTCCCAGCTACTCGGGAGGCTGAGGCAGGAGAATGGCGTGAACCCGGGAGGCAGAGCTTGCAGTGAGCCGAGATCGCGCCACTGCACTCCAGCCTGGGTGACAGAGCAAGACTCCATCAAAAAAAAAAAAAAAAAAGCTTAAACAAATCTCACCTCCCCAAAACGATTGACATTCGATAAACAAAACGCATCTCTGTTTGTCTTATGGGCATTGTATTGTTCAGAGTTCTCTGGAGAAACAGAGCCAGTCGTGTGCGTGTGTATGTGTTTGTGTGTGTGTGTGTAAATAATACAGTTGACCCCTGAACAAGGCAGAGATTAGGGGTACTGACCTCCTACCTAGTCAAAAATCTGCATGTAGCTTTTAACTTTCTAAAACCTAACTACTAATAACCTAGTGTTGACCAGAAGCCTCACCCATAACCACATATATTTTGTATGTTATATTTTATATATTCTTACAATAAAGTAAGCTAGAGAAAAGATGTTATTAAGAACATATAAGGAAGAGAAGATGTATTTCCTGTTCATTAAGTGGAAGTGGATCATCATAAAGGTCTTCATCCTTCCTCCTCATTGTTTTCCCATTGAGCAGGCTGAGGGGGAGGCGGAAGAAGAGGGATTGGTCTTGCTGCCTCAGCAGTGGCAGAGGCAGAAGAAAATCCAAGTGGACCCACACAGTTCAAACTGTGTTGTTCAAGGGTCAGCTGTATATACATGTACATATATATGCATGCACGTGTAGACGCTTGTATGTATGTATAGAGATTGGTTTTAAGGAATTGGCTCATGTGATTGTGGAGGAAGGCAAGTCCAAAATCTGCGGAGTAGACCAGCAGGCTGGGGGTGCAAGGAAGAGTCCAAATCCAGAAGGCTTCCCTCTTCTTCCTGGAAGGCCAGTCTTCTTCTTTTCTTTTCTTTTCTTTTGAGACGGAGTCTCACTCTGTTGCTCAGGCTGGAGTACAGTGGCGCTATCTCGGCTCACTGCAAGCTCTGCCTCCCAGGTTCCCGCCATTCTCCTGCCTCTGCCTCCCAAGTAGCTGGGGCTACAGGCACCTGCCACCATGCCCGGCTAATTTTTTTTTTTTGTATTTTTAGTAGAGACAGGGTTTCACCCTGTTAGCCAGGATGGTCTCGATCTTCTGACCTCGTGATCCGCGCACCTCGGCCTCCCAAAGTGCTGGGATTACAGGCGTGAGCCACCGCACCTGGCGAGGCCAGTCTTTTTCTATTCAGGCCTTTAACTGAATAGATGAGGCCCTTTCATATCACGGAGGGTGGTCTGCGCTACTCAGTGCCTACTGATTTAAATGTTAACCTCATCTAAGAAAAAATGTCTTTGCATAAACATCTAGAATAACGTCTGACCAAATATCTGGGTACACATTAGGTTTAAATTGATGCATAAAACTAACCATCAGAGACACTTACCTGGATAGAGAGATGGAAGGATGAATAGCTCTTTGCATGACAAGTGGATGGATGGAAATCATTTTATATAAGATGAATTTTTTGTTTGTTTGTTTGCATTTTGTGGAGAATGGGGTCTCACTGTGTTGCCCAGGCTGATCTCAAACTCCTGGGCTCAAGCTATCCTCCCGCCTCTGCCTCCCTAAGTGTTGGAGTTACAGGCGTGAGCCACTGTGCCCAACCAAGATACATTTTTATACCTGCAGATTATCTCATAGAATGGATATACTGTGATTTATTTCAGCGGTCCCCAACCTTTCTGGCACCATGGACCAGTTTTGTGGAAGACAATTTCTCCACAGACCGGGGTACAGGGGGTGGTTTTGTAATGATTCAAACACATTACGTTCACTGTGTACTTTATTTCTATTATTATTACATTGTTATTATAATGAAGTAATTCTACAGTTCGCAGTAATGTAGAATCAGTGAGAACCCTGAGCTTGTTTTCCTGCAACTAGACGGTACCATCCGGGGGTGACAGGAGACAGTGACAGATCATCAGGCATTAGATTCTCATAAGGAGCCCGCAACCTAGATCCTGCACATATGCAGTTCACAATAGGGTTCATGCTGCTATGAGAATCTAATGCTGCTGCTGATCTGACAGGAGGTGGAGATCAGGTGGAATGTGGTGATGGGGAGAGGCTGTGAATACAGACGACCTTCACTCACTCTCCCACCACTCACCTCCTGCTGTGTGGCCCCTGTTCCTAACAGGCCGTGGACCAGTATCGGTCTGTGGCCCAGGGGGTTGGGGACCCCTGATTTATTTAATATTCCCCATTGTTGGACACTGGTTAATTTCTACTGCTCGCTTATCAGTCCTGTTAATATGGGCATCTTTGCCACCTCCGAGTGCTTGCCACAGCCCCACCTGGGCCCAGGGATAGACAGTCGGGTACCACTCAGTCCTGCCTGCGAGGAGCCCACAGTCTGGTTTCAGCTAGTCTCTTACTGGCTTTGTGGTTTCAGGTCGGATGAACCCTCTCCCCAGTGGCTAAAGGAATTGAAATCCAAGAAGAGGCAAAGTCTTCATGAGAACCAAGTTTGACCAGGTATGAAGGGGCTCTGCCGGGGAACCTGGGCAGAACCCTGCAGTCACAGAAATGGGGAACTCAGTTAGGGTGGCCAAGCCTTAGAGACCGGGGCTGTTGTACCCAAGGAAAGAGGCTGTGCAAGGGGAGAAGTGAGGGGTGGGGAGTGTTCAAGAGTTCCTGTACAGAGGATGGTGATGTCTGTTTCCATTTAGGGAGGAAACAAAGCTGAGCTGCCTGGAGTGGGTGAAAGGCACCAGGCCAGGAGGCAGGTGACCGGGGCTCTGGGCTCATGTGTTTGGCTGGCCCTTCTAGTTGCATCACCTTTTGTTAATAAAACAAAAGGGCGGGACATCAGAGGTTAGCTTAATTAGAAATGGTTACTTTTTTTTTTTTTTTGAGACGGAGTCTCGCTCGTTCGCCCAGGCTGGAGTGCAGTGGCCGGATCTCAGCTCACTGCAAGCTCCGCCTCCTGGGTTTGTGCCATTCTCCTGCCTCAGCCTCCCGAGTAGCTGGGACTACAGGCGCCCGCCACCTCGCCCGGCTAGTTTTTTGTATTTTTTAGTAGAGACGGGGTTTCACCGTGTTAGCCAGGATGGTCTCGATCTCCTGACCTCATGATCTGCCCGTCTCAGCCTCCCAAAGTGCTGGGATTACAGGCTTGAGCCACCGCGCCCGGCCTTTTTTTTTTTTTTTTTTTTTTTTTTGAGATGGAGTGCCACCCTTGTCGCCCAGGCTGGAGTGCAGTGATGCAATCTCGGATCTCAGCTCACTGCAACCTCCGTCTCCCGGGTTCAAGCGATTCTCCTGCCTCAGCTTCCCAATTAGCTGGAATTACAGGCGCCTGCCACCATGCCCAGCTGATTTTTATATTTTTTGTAGAGATGGAGTTTCACCATGTTGGACAGGCTGGTCTCGAACTCCTGACCTCAGGTGATCCGTTCGCCTCGGCCTCCCAAAGTGCTGGGATTATAGGCGTGAGCCACCATGCCTGGCCAGAAATGGTTACAGTTTTTATGAGGGGAATGTTTCATGTACAGCCTATGTAGTTAAAAATCAATTTGAAAAAATATACATTAAAAAAAATCACGATTAGATAGGCCCTGGCGTAAGTTGCAAATGACTGAACATCATTAACTTCAGTTTCCTCATCTGTAAAATGGGTTAGCAGTGTCCACACCGCCAGGCTGTCCTCAGGGCCCACTGAGAATGCACCTGTGGTGCTTGACCAAGCGCTGCCTGATGGTACATGCACCATCGAAGTCAGCATTGATGTGATGAGCACGAGAGACGCACCATCCCTTATCCACAAAATTCCAGAAAGCTCTGCAAACAAAGCTTTTCCTAACGCAGTGGTGAAACCTGACCTGAGTGAATATAATTCTACTTGGACTCTCTTTTCCCCACTTTATATGAATGTTCATAATACACTGCAGGCATATTATCTGCTTGATTATGCTGGTGTTACATGTGTGTATATATACATATATGTACATATGTAATGATTATATATGTATGATGTACATGTGTGTGTATAAGAAAGTCTAAAAATTATAAATTCCCAAATAAAACTATGCTCAAGGGATTTGGATAAGGGATCGGGACCTGTGTTTATTTTGTGTTTGGTGCAGTACATGTAATATCTCATTTAAGCCTCCAGCAGCAACCCCTTCGAGGAAACTGAGGCTCAGAATTGAGACTGGAATCCTGATCTGACCCTAAATTTCATGTTGGTTTCATGGTATTCCGTGACTGCCACCCTCCTCACCTCCCCTTTCCCCCCGACACAAAAAAAAACCTATTTTCTGACCTTAGGCTTCTAGGGGTCTCTTTATTGGAGAATATCAGGCGAGGTTTTAAGGCCTGATGGTAGAGAGAAATGGAGCCAAACGTTCCCACCGCTGACACCAGGACTGTCCCTTCCTCTCCAGGCAGGGAACCCTGCTACGTCTACTGAACAGAAGCCTTAACCGTCAGAACCCGCAGACGGGGCCGAGCTGCTGCCGTTTCTTCCTGCACAATGCTTACGTGCCTGGGCCCTTCCCGTTGGATTGAGAATGCTATCCAGTGCCCCCGTCCTCGCCAGGCTCTCCCTGGATCCAGACGGGAAGACCCAACCTCCAGGAGCACTCGCCCATCTCCCCAGGCAGCACTTCAGGCTGGGAAAGGAGCCAGGCTGCCCAGAAATGTCTACGTGGGTGGTTTTGCTTTTTATGTAAAAATGTGCATTTCTACCTACTTTAGACACCTTCATCAGCCCCAAGAACATCAGCACGAGGCTGGAATTGCCTCCCCAGGTTCTGAAAAACACCTGAGTTTGTGAAAGCACCTCCTCAGCCGACCCAGGGCAGGTCTTTTTTGGGAAGGACATTTCCAAGGAAGATCACACTGTTCATTTCCTGCTGTAGTCTCGATGCAAGGCATTACTGCCGAGTTGAGGGGTTTTATTTTTTTTTTTTTGGTGAGTTCCTTCTTCCCGTCGAGGAATCAGCAGTTCCAATTTTTAAACGTATCCTCCCTGATTGTGTGTATTTCTCTTTCTAGTGGGGCTGTGTGCATCACTGGCCTGTGTTACTGTATGTCATTTTTGTTGGCTTTAGAAGGCGATAAAGCAATAATTCAGCTAATTTTCTTTGAAACTTGATATGTATGTATGTGTTTACGTTAAAGGAGAGGAGGAAAGATGTGTGAATAATTTGTTCTGAAGTATCCAGTCACCTCAGGTTATCTTATCCCTATCCAAGCTGTTTAGAAGTTATAATTGTCACTCTTGTATATATTTCCCTGGCTTCTTTTTATTTGAGCTCTGGTTTCTGTAGGGTGACCTTTGCCCCTTGGCCTTAAGGGTTCATAAACTGCAGCCCAAGTGGTGGTGCCTTTGCCACTGAATCATCAGACCCGCCCTAGGAATCTTTTTCTCCAGAGTCTTCTTTGAACATGACCTGGGCTGCTGGCATGGAGGAGTTGTTCCAAACTGGCCTCAGAGCAGATGCATGAATGAAGGGTACTTTTTCTTTTGCTCACCTCATTTTCCCTCATCGAACTCCACCTGACCAAGTGCTTGTTTCGGTCCAAATGTGGGTCTTGCTGAAAGCCCTTCTCTGGAGGGGAGCTCCCCAGCCAAGGACTCTGGACAGAAATGCTGGGTGCTAGGTGACAAATCATAAAGCTGGCCCTGCCTCCTTTTTTTCTTGCTAGCGATCAGCTCATTCCGGGGAATCCCCAAGACCTCTAGGGGCTCCAGACACTCTCTACCTTGTCTTTGTTTTTGGAAATGCCCAACACCAGACTCTTCCACTTCTGAGTCCTAAGGCTCTAGCAGATACCCCAGATGTGCTTGGCTGGCTACCTGCTATGCCTGGACTTGCCATAGTCTATGTGCCAACCTTGCCTGGGAGATCCCCATCATGAGATGCTTGGGCAATTCATAGAGAGCCTTGGCATGGGGTGGAGTTTCCTAGTAGATCCATGCACAGCACTCTGGCTAGATATGGAAGTGGGGGGCATGTGTGCCCTCTACTCCCTCCCCACAGTTTCCTAAGAGGTGAAAGTCTTTCTCGATGAATCCATTATTTGCAAATGCTGTCAAAACATGCTTCCCTTTTCCCTGGCTACCTCTCAGGAGTTCATTTGTGTCTCCATCTCAGCTTCCTCCTTCATCTCCCTTTACCCCTCTTCTCTCTCTTAATGGGTGGATGGGCATGGATAGAAATCCTCTGTTTCTCTAGGTCAGGACAAACACCTAGGCCCTGGTGAGGCGGTTGTCGTTCAGCACCAGGGACAGCAACTGCAGGGCTGTGAGGCAGGAGCCCACCTTGTGTCCTGTTCAATGAGCTTTGGTTACTGAAGAGCAATTGCCGGACCATGCCACCACCCAGCCTTTTACACCTGGGAGCCTCATGCATCTGGGTTTGGGCGTTTGGCCCTGCTTGATGATAGTTTGTTTTCTCGTCATTCCCTGAATTAGTCATCTAGTCATCTGTGGCTATTTGGGGATTAATTCCTGCAACTGCTTCAGTTGAATTCTTTTTTAAAGATCCAGTTTCTGTTTTATAATAATTTAGATCTTATGGCTTTCTAAGTCAATAGGATCCCCTTTAAAAAATACCTAGTGTTGTGTTTTGTTTTGTTTTTCTGAGACACGGTCTTGCTCTGTTGCTCAAGTTGGAGTGGAGCGGCACGATCATAGCTCACTGAAGCCTCTAACACCTGGGCTCAAGTGATTCTCCTGCCTCAACCTCTCAGGTATCTGGGACTACAGGTATATGCTACCATGACCAGCTAATTTTTTAATTTTTCTGTAGAGACAAGGATCTCACCATGTTGCCCAGGCTGGTCTCAAAATCAAACTTCTGGGCTCAAGCAATTCTCCCCCCTCAGCCTCCCAAAGTGCTGGGATTACAGACATGAACTACTGCATCTGGCCTAAAACACATTCCTAGTCTTTTGATGCCGACTTCTTGTCTTGGCTGATGTCTGTCTTTCCTTCAGGTGGAAAGGACCCCTTTGTACCATCTCAAGCAGTAGGAAAGGAACTGCTCTTACATATATTGATGCTCCTCATGCAAAACTCTCAATTCTTAAGTAGTCATGTCTCAGCTCAAGGATATCAGACAGGAAGGAAACACACTTGAAAATGTGATTGACTGGAGATTTTTTTCCCTAATCTCTCACACCTTAATTGAAAAAATAATCTATTTAATTCTGTATTAATTCGGATATACAAAGTTCACCCTCCTTGAAAGTGACTAGGGCAAGCCCTGAAGATCTTCCTCACCTCCTTTTATTTTTCTGTAACCTTGTCTCCTCCAGCACCGCAGGATAGACAATCACAGTGAGTCAAGAATGACCCTCTTTCATGCGGGCTCCGCCATGACCTCTGAACCCTGCTTATGATCAGTGCAATGAAGTTAGAAGTAACTGATGATTGGGAGCCTTTGCAGATAGCTGGCAAGTGGGTAATTTACTTCTCCCTATTCTAAAGGGAGTGCGCTGTCTTTGAGGCTAAGCAAGGGGGTGTTGTACGCTAGTTTCTAGACTTTGCTTGGAGACCCCTTTGGAAATCCGTCTTCTTTTTAATCTCACTTAACATGCCTTAATAATCCGTGTGCAATGGAGTCATCCACTCCTCATCCAACCCTCCTCCCCGGGGACTTTGGCTATCCTCAATGAGAGTCTCATGCAGAATGGAAAATCCTCCATGTGTACAATCTCTCACCCCTCCTCATTTCTCTTCCTCCTCACCTCCACCACCCCTTTGCACATCAGCATTTTGACAGCTGGTCTTCTGAGAAGCCCGTGTCTTTTTCCTCTTCAGTAGATACCCTTCTTCATGGTCTTTTGCCTAATGAAACAGAGGCCTTTGGCCTTTGAAAATCCATGACGAGGCCTCAGAAATCAGTATTGTGGAGGATTACTCCATGCCACCAGAGACACTCTGGTGAAAGAGAAACCTCGTGGTCTTTAGGATGTTGGGATTTTGAGTGGTAGCCTCAGGATTCAGGGAAAGGACAATCGGATAGTGGTGTTTTCCAGGGGGATGAGCCAAATCACGTGGTTTCAGACACTTGTGTTTTCCTTTGTGCCTCCCTGGAAGGGAGGCCAACTTAAGGGTATCGCCAAGAAGCCAGAATTGAAATAGGCATGAGCCTGTGGTTGTCAACTTTACAGGCTGGGCAAGGGATTTAGAAAGACCCTTAGCGTGATTTTCCTAAAAGAGACCTCAGCTGCTCCGACCTGGTGCTGATAGCTGCTTTGTCGATCTATGCTTTAATATTTTTCTTTATAATATGTCCCCAGATGGCTCCTGGAACTAGTCATAATTACAAACTGTAAAAATCCCCCCTCCCCAGTGTAGACATTTAAACCAGAGTAAGTGATGGGGAGACATTCTGTGGTCTCTGAATGTGCCTTCCCCCTCACCATGTGTTAAAACACAAAAGCCGAAGTTCCATGGCATCTTGATTCCATGGGGCTGGAGGGTAAGACCCCCTCCACATCTAGAAGGGGATCTGTTTGGGCTCGGTCCCGTTAGCGAGTAGGGGACCCTTGCTGTGTGCTGAGAGGCTGCTAGGACTCACCCAGTTGGAATTCTGGGCAGGCTCAAGAAGTCTAGAGCCACGTAAAAAGCTGGTAGGCACGAATGTGCCAGGTATTTGCCAGCCTGTGTCTCCTTTTGCATCCCCCAGTCCAGAGTTTTCTTTGTTTTGACTAAATTGGCTCCTGCAGGGGGAAGGGCAGAAAGCTAGGCCCTCTGCTCTGGGAAGTCGGCCTGAGGTTTCTGTCAAGTTAACCCTTAAAATCGACACCTCTCAGCCCGCCCTCCCCTTTGACCTTCCCAGAATCTCCTTCAGTGGTTGCTCTCCTACCTGTGCCATAACATCAGCTTCCATGACTTGGACTGGCACTTCCTTGACAATCCCTGTTGGCATCACACCGGCTACAAATTATGCTGTTTTCTAAGGAATTTGAACTTTTTTTCTTCTTTTCTTGAGACAGGGTCTTGCTCTGTTGGCCAGGCTGGAATACAGTGGCACAATCATAGCTCACTGCAGCCTCCAACTCCTGGGCTCAAGCAATCCTCCCACCTCTGCCTCCAGAGTAGCCCAGATGACAGGCGCACACCACCACGCCCAGCTGATTTTTTAAATCTTCTTTTTGTAGAAACAGGATCTTGCTATATTGCCCAAGCTGGTCTCTAACTTGGTCTCAAACGATCCTCCCACCTCAGCCTCCCAAAGTCCTGGGATTACAGGCATGAGCCACCATGCCCAGCTGAATTTGAGCTTTTTAATAATCTCATTCCACATAGCCTTATAGATCCTGTAAATAGGGGGGTCACAAAAGTAATATATTGTGTTATGGAAGATAATTTTGTACTGTGCTGTTTCCTAAATCACAACAATATCCTAAAGTCATGCACTTCCCAGATGATCGTGATCCTCAAAACGCTTTGTAAGATGGGGTAGGGCGTGGAAATACATATATATACACACAGACACACACACACATAAGTATAGTATATATTTTCCTAACCTTTCTTCTGGGTCCTTCCTCAGATCTTTGAGTCGCGATAGAAAAGGAACTTGAGTTCTTTGTGTAGGAAAGTTAAGCTTCCCGCCTGCGGTGTTCTTGCAATTGCCTTACGAATTCACAAGCTCTAGGAGTTCTGAACGGAAGGCAGACAAGAGGCACTTTATCCAATCCCAGAAAGAATCTCTACCCGTGGGACTGAGAATTCATCTAGAAAACCTTATATTTTTAATGTAAAAAAAAAATGGGGCTTACCAGACCTCACAGAGTATTGGACGTCTACAAGTGCTTTTATATTTTGTAACTGTAAAGAGGTTTCATATGCACAGAAGAGCAGTTGGAAATCTGGTCAACTGCAATAAAACAAGATGACCTTTGCATGTACAAAGATGTTGCATTCAGACTATGAAAATAGCAAATAAAGCTTTGGTGCAAGCTGCATTGGAGAAGTCGGTGCGTCCATGTGTGAATGAATAGAGTCTCCGATGCATGCAGGCCCTGACTGGGGCTGGCTGAGTCAGTCTGTCCTGTGCTGAGCTGTGGGCCGGCCAGCAAGAGGACAGAGTTGGGGTCCTGGGAGAGGGTGTCCATGCAGAATTGGAGGCCATGGAAACAAGGCAAAATTTCCATTCAGACTGACAGGGGTTGAGTCCTCCTTCTGCCACCTCCTGGCTGTGGGATTTGCTTTTAAGCATTGGTTCTCCTTAGCTATACAATGGGAGTGGTGATTGGGACATTTGCAGGTAAGAGTTTAAGGCGGTGGTTCTCAACTGGGTGGGTTGTGCCCTCCAGAGCATGTCTGGCAATGACAGGAGGCATTATTGGTTATCACGAGGAGGAGAGAAGATGCTCCAGGAAGTGAGTAGAGGCCAGGGATGCTGCTCAGCAACCTACAATGCACAGGACAGCTCCCACCCCGACCCCACCACAAAGAATGACCCGACCCCAAATGGCAGTAGTGTCAAGGTTGAAAAGTCTGGATTGGGGAGATGTGGTACATCAAAGTGATGAGCGCGCAGTAGGTCCGCAAGATCCTGAAAGATGTGATGGGAGGGGGAGCCACGCCATCCCCACCTCTGCCTTCCTCCTTCTATGCCAGCTGGTGGCAACTACATCCCAACTCGGGGTCCATACCAACTGCTTTCTGTCACCTTCAGCAGGAAGTAGCCCCTTGGCTTGGACTGTCCAGAGTAGGCAGGATGCTGGGAATAAAAGTCAAAAATAACAGATACTGCGCAGTGCTTTGCTTATATGACCTCCCAAAATGGCCCAAGTAGAGAGAAGGTTCTCCATTTATGGGTGAGGAGACAGTAGCTCTGAGACCTTCAGGAACTCGTTCAAGGTCACACGGATCTGTGTGACTCAGAGTCCGGCTGTCATCCACAGCATCTCACCACCATCTCCCTCTAGGAGGTACAGGGTAACTGGGTTTGTTTGGTTTTGTTTTTGTTTTTGTTTTTGAGATGCAGTCTTTCTCTGTCACCCAGGCTGGAGTGCAATGGTGTGATCTCAGCTCACTGCAAACTCCGCCTCCCGAATTCACGCCATTCTCCTGCCTCAGCCTCCCGTGTAGCTGGGACTACAGGCGCCACCCCACCACGCCCGGCTAATTTTTTGTATTTTTGGTAGAGACGGGGTTTTACTGTGTTAGCCAGGATGGTCTTGATCTCCTGACTTCGCGATCCGCCTGCCTCGGCCTCCCAAAGTTCTGGGATTACTGGTGTGAGCCACCGCGCCCGGCCTATAACTGGGTTTTATGCTGACGAGGATTTTAGCCAAAAACAAACACCAACAACAACAAAAGAAAACCTTGTTAACTCACTCCTTTGCTCCAGTATAATTTTATTCATAAAATAATCACTTATTAGATATTGATTACAGGCAAAATTATACTTTGTTAGACACTTAAATTCCTGGAAGCAGCTGGGCATGGTGGCTCATGCCTGTAATCCCAGCACTTTGGGAGGCTGAGGTGGGTGGATCACAAGGTCAGGAGATTGAGACCATCCTGGCTAATACGGTGAAACCCTATCTCTACTAAAAATACAAAAAATTAGCCAGGCGTGGTGGTGGGCACCTGTTGTCCCAGCTACTCGGGAGGCTGAGGCAAGAGAATGGTGTGAACCTGGGAGGTAGAGCTTGCAGTGAGCCGCGATTGCGCCACTGCACTCCAGCCAGGGTGACAGAGCGAGACTCTGTCTCGAAAAAAAAAAAGAAAAAAGAAAATTCCTGGAAGCTGGGTGCAGTGGCACGTGCCTATAGTTCCAGTTACTCAGGACACTGAGGAGAAAGGATTGCTTGAGCCCAAGAGTTTGAGTCCAGCCTGGGCAATGTAGCAAGATCCTATCTCTTAAAAAAAATTTAAATGCCTGGATCTACCTTTTCTTTGGTCATAAAGAAGTTGACTGTGATGGTCACTTTTATTTCTATTGAGGCTAAGCGCCCAGGTCGTGGAGCAGGCCAGCCCCTTCTGTCTGCTGTGTGATCCTGAGTAAATGAGTTCACCTCTCTGAACCTTTCTCCATGGATAAAATGGAATCACAATTCCTCCCCTAAAGTTGGCTGGGTGAGAGTTCCACACATTGCTTATGAAGCTGACACAATGCCTTGCATGTAGTAGGTGTTCAGTAAATGGTAGCTATTACTCGTGAATGTCTTCTGCAGGAAGAAAGTCAGTCAGTTCTGTGACAGTATCCTATGGAAACGGGTGGGTGGATCTGTGCCCAAGTTGGAGAGTATGTTTAGGGTGATCTGACTTAAAATTTAGGCCACATGGCACATGGAAAATGGAGAGTGTCTCAGGTCCCTCACTTTGAGAACTAGAATCTTTCCAAAGGTTTCATGTACCCCAATAGGAAATGGTGACCCCAAGAAACCAAAGAAAGGGAGCTGGTGGTTGTGGGGAGACACCGGAGAGCTGCACACCCTGCCCCTCGCCCAGTGCTGCTGGACTTCCCACAAAGCCAGTGAGGTCCGTCTGCCCCCAGGAAGTCATCAGAGGCTGTGGCTGAGGAGACAGGCACTGGGGGCCTCCGTGGACCCGCTATTGGAGTGAAACGGCCTGGATGAAATTGGGTGGACAGGGTGCTGCCTCAGCAGGCTGGGATGTGCTGGGCTGTCAGAAAGTGCTCATAAATAGCATGCCCCTTGCAAAAGCAGGCGAGTCTGCAGACGGCCGTGGATCCTCTGTTCTTCCCGAGGCTACAGCAACAGGTTCATTCTGGGATGGGCTGGGGGTGGGGAGAGAAAAGCCACCCTGGCAGGCCTGGACCTTTGGTGGTCTCTGTGGGACGTGCATGGCTGACCGCCTGCAAAAAAACCAGGGTCTCCCTTAAGGGTCAGGTCCCAGTGAGAGGACCCTGACAGCGCAGCTGGGGGTGGAACAGGGGACCCTTGTCTGCAGTGGCCAGGGTCCAAGCCCCTGGACATGTGCTTAGGGCAGGGGACCTTCCAAAACAGCCCCTCCGAGGGAGGGGAGTGGGCACACGTGGTACCTGCCAAGTCCCCTGAGAGTCCCCTGTGAGCTGGACCAAGCCCTGTTTCCTGCTGAGACTGGGACAGACAGAACAGACAGCCCGCAGGCTGTGCATGGTTAGGCCCGTGTCCACAGTATATGGGCTGTGCAGCTGGGCCGGCTGGGGTGGCCGTGGGTGGGTAACAGTTGGATGTGGGGTGTAGATGTAGGTGCCTTGTGTACCACTGTGGATGTCTGAAATGGGCAGGGGTGTGTGTGTGTGTGTGTGTGTGTGTGTGTGTGTGTGTGTGAGAGAGAGAGAGAGAGAGAGAGAGAGAGAGAGAGAGAGAGAGAGAGAGAGAAACTGTCCTGTGAGCCCACGGGTGAAATACGACTGATAGTGACCATAGAAACTTTTGTGAGTGTGTGCACGTATGTGTGTGTGTGCTGACAAACAGAACACTCCTGTGTGTGTCCATGGGTGCAACAATGATAAGCATGCTTCCATGTGACTGCAGCAGGGGCCTGTATTGCGTGTCACCATCCCTGTAGCAATGAAGGAGAACTGTCGGTGTCTGGGTCTCGAAGCGGCTGGTACACAGTCGTATTCAATAAATGCTTAAGGAATGAGTAACCGAACGCAGGGAGACTGGCCCAGATCAAGTGTCCAAGGACCTGGTCTTACAAACGCTTTCTCTAGAGGTTTGTCTGTCTATCGCCCGACATTTGGGGTCTCCTGTGCCTCCTGGTCACTCAGCCCAGAGCCTGGCACTGTGTAGGTGCTCATGGAATCTTTGGTGAAGTAACCAGTGAACAACGGAGTTCCTGGAGTATGGAGGTGGGAGAGACCCCTGTAGAGGAAACCCCCTGAAGCCCACCCTTCAGCCAAGGTCTGGGGATGGGACATCTGCAGAGAGCTCTGGGAAACCTGGGTTTCGAGGAGCATCTGGATCGGGGGAAAACGGCACGGGCTTTGGAGCCAGGCCCGACCCAGGCCACTTCCTCTGTGTGCTTGAGGAAGTGGCCTCACTTTGCTGAGCCTCAGAGTTCCCCTCTGTCCAACGGGGTTCCTGATCCCACTGTCTCAGTCCACCACGTGGCCCATGGTAGGTGCTCAATGGACGTTTGCTGAATGACTGAATGACCGAATGTCGATCATAAGTTATGGCCATGCCCTGTGGGCAGCAAGGCTCTGTAGCTCATCCTGGACTCCAGTCACAGCAAAACCTGGCTTCTCCCAGGTGGATCCAATGACCCATTTTCCTTTGATTTGAAGCCAGAGGTATTCCTGGGGAGATGGCGGAACAGCATGGAGCACCCGAGCAGGCTGCAGCTGGCAAGAGCCATGGAGGCCTTGGGGGCAGCTACAAGGTACTGGGCAGGGAGGGGGTGAGAGGGCTGCTCCTGGGCCTCAGGGTCATCTTCCCAGCCAAGCAGCACCTCTGCAGAAAGGAAGACCCATCCTTCCAACCACCCGGGCCAAGACAAAACGCTCCAGGTGGGTCCTCTGACTGCCACCCTCCTGTTAGAAACTTGCTTCATGACTTTGCCACATCCCCCCTCCTCTGCAAAACGGAAATGGTCACCCACATCCTGCCTGTGTCAATGGATCAGAGAGGCTCGGGAGTTTCTGGAAACACGGCTCTGAGCTCTGACTCGCCTGTGTGACCTCAGCCTGGTGTCTTGCCCTCTCTGGGGAAAAGGGCACAGGTTTTGGAGGTTCTCTGGACCTCAACAGCCCCATCTTTGAAATGTGGATGGTGCCCAGACATCATGGCCAGAGTTGGTGTAAAAGCTAAAAGAAATGAGTGAAGCCAGCTAGCAGAGGGAGGCGCCCTAGAAATCTGAGAGAAGGTTTGAATGCGTTGGCTCTGCCCTTTCCAAACCATCTCCGGGGGCTTTTTGGGAAACTATTCCAGACAGAGTCTAAGGACGGGTCGAATCCCAGTGCCTCCTCTTAACTTGCTGTGCAGCCCGAGGCAAGTATCTTACCCTTTCTGAGCTTCTTTGATCCCTTCTGTAAAATGACTAGAACAGATGTTCCCTGGGGATCTTCTACAAAGTCAGTTTGTGTTTCCAGGCAGGTGAGAGAGGCAAAACCTTGGTCTGCCTTTGCAGCCCCTCTCCGCCTAGGCTTGGGGCGGGCAGAGGTCTTCCCAGAGATTGCAAACAGGTGTTTCATTTTGTAAAGGGGGAAATTTCACGTTAAGGAAAATACAGATTTCTGAATTTTTCTCTTGAAAAAATTGGAACTGGGACCTCATTCCCTCATTACCAGAAGCAGCTTCATTTCCCCACCAACCTCTCGGGTTATTTCAGTCCGCTGGGCTCCCTACCTGGCTCCTGCCGGACATTAGAGTTACAATCCCTAGTTTTAATTGATCTCACTGAAGTTCCTGAACGCGTTTCCCTCCATGGCCATTAGAGGGCAGTGCAGGCCCGCTTCGGTGCTGGCTCCAGGCTGGAGAGATGCAGAGAGGATAAAGCAGATGGTACCTCCCTCTAATGCCCCAAGGAGGGGCAGAGGCTGGAGCCGGGAGCCCAGCAGAGGTGGGATGCTTAGGACGCTGCTCTTCTAGGTGATCGTGTACGAACTAGAGAACTTCCAAGGCAAACACTGCGAGCTTTCGGCCGAGTGCCCCAGCCTGACCGACAGCCTGCTGGAGAAGGTGGGCTCCATCCAAGTGGAGTCCGGGCCGTGAGTACCTAGACCCCCAGTCCCTCGCCACAACCCTGAGCCTTCTGGGAGTGTGGAGGCCCCAGTCTGAGCTCTAGATCTGTTGTGGGGCTTTTGACAACTCCCCTGCCTTCTCTGGCCTCATTTTCCCCATCTGTAAAATGAGAGTTGAAGAATTCTCTAGAATCCTAGATATCTGCAGCAAATCCCAGGATACCTGAGGTTGGAAGAAAAACAGCAAGGACGACCTAGCACCTAGCTCAGTGACTGGAACATGGGATTTAATATTTATCATTTTAATAATCATTGTAACACCTAAAATTTAACATGCATTATGTGATTGAATCCTCATGACCCCGTGAGAGAGGTGTCATTCTTATTCCCACTTTATAGATGGGGAAACTGAGGCCAAAGTGGGTAAGTGTCCCATCCATGTCCACAAGGCAGGCAGGTATCCCGCCTGGGCCCTGAATTCCCGCCTTTGGATTGCAAGTCCAGGCTCTGGCACTAACCACCTGGGGGATCTTCGGCAAGTTGCTTCACACACCAGGCCTCCGTTTGCTCATCTGTGGAATGGGGATAACAATGGTACATATCTCAGAGAGAGTTTTTACGAAAATGAATGGAATGATGCAAATAAATACATATTAAAAACAATATAATACAAAGAAGAAGAAAAGGAAGAGGAAGAAGTCGCTGTCACCTATGGGTACTTATTGTGTGCCAGGCATTGTGCTAAAGACTTTTCTGAGTACCTTGCACGGAGGCTAGATTCTCCGCAACATTCGCTAGGATGGTTTTCCGGCCCAGAGTCTCAGACAGTCCCTGGTATGTCCTAGCAGCTCCTTTAATTACAGATCCAGGAATTAGCAGTAGGGTTGGAGGGAGGGTGCAAGGTTCAAGGTCAGCAGCTCTTGGATCCTTCTCTCACTAAACTTGAATGCTTCCTCAGCTGCAGCAAAGGTGACCCAGGCAGGCCTCTTCCTCCCTCAGGTGGCTGGGATTTGAGTCTAGGGCCTTCCGCGGGGAGCAGTTTGTTCTGGAGAAGGGGGATTATCCTCGCTGGGATGCCTGGTCCAACAGCCGTAATAGTGACAGCCTCCTGTCCCTCCGGCCTCTGAACATTGTGAGTATGGTTCCTGCCCACCTCTGGGTGTTCCTGGAAGCAGGGTGCACCGGGAGCTTTTCAGGCAAGCTCACTGCACGAGCTGGGCTGAGGGCTTGGCCCAGATGGACCTGGCCGGGGAAGGGCCCTCATGTTTCTGATCTGAACAATTGTGTGGGACAAGAAGTGGGATATTGAATGGACATTGGGTTGGGAGTTGAGACACCAAGACTCACATCTTGAATTAAACCAGCATAGCACTGGGACTTTTCTTTGTAACCCTATTAAAACGATGAGCCGCGTGGTCCAGTCACAAATCAGTATTGTTATCAAAGAAATGCAGTCTAGGAAATAACTTCAGAAAGTAGCTTCAAAATACTTTAAGTTCTCTACTTGTGTTTCTCTAACACCTGAAAGGGACACAGTCACAGTGACACTAGTTATTTATTTATTTATTTACTTATTTATTTATTTATTGAGACAGACTCCTGCTCTGTCGTCCAGGCTGGAGTGCAGTCTCTCTCTCTCTCTCTAAACATTTTTTATTTATGTATTTTTATTTGATTTTGAGTTGCAGTCTTGCTCTGTCACCCCGGCTGGAGTGCAGTGGCATGATCTCTGCTCACTGCAACCTCTGCCTCCTGAGTTCAAGTGATTTTCCTGCCTCAGCCTCCTGAGTAGCTGGGACTGAAGTCTCCTGCCACCATGCTGGGCTAATTTTTGCATTTTTAGTAGAGACGGCATTTCGCCATGTTGGCCAAGCTGGTCTTGAACTCCTGGCTTCAAGTGATCTGCCCGCCTTGGCCTCCCAAAGTACTGGGATTACAGGCATGAGCCACCATGCCTGGCCCACAGTGACACTTTAAACACCACCCTTCTTCCTCCCCTGCTTCACTCACATCCAGTAGCTGCACCAACCCTTTCTCTTTGTCACGTAACTGAGTCCTCCTTAGAGGGCAATGGAAGAGGGGAAACCGGGAAGATGAAACTGGCATCTGGTTAGGAAAGAGAGAAAGCTCATATGTTGATACTTTTGATCTCCGTCCACCCTCTCCAGGCCTCAGTTTCTCTATCATTTGAATGATGGGATTGAGCAAGATCTGAAAATTCCTTTTCAGTTTTATCATCTATGGCTCTGGATTCCTAAATCGACCAGCTTTGGAGGATTCTCCCTGTCCCTCCTACAGTGAATTTGGGGGTGGAGGCATCTCCTGAGTCCCTTCTCTCCTGCAGCGGGTTTGGGGGTGGGTGTTATTTTGTGGTGACTTGTTGATTCTTTCCGGCATCTGGAGCCTCCTTGACCTCTGTTCTGGATACGGGAGCAGCCGCTCACCCCACGATATTGCCCTCAGGATAGCCCAGATCACAAGCTTCATCTGTTTGAGAACCCAGCTTTCAGTGGCCGCAAGATGGAGATAGTGGATGATGACGTGCCCAGCCTTTGGGCTCATGGCTTCCAGGACCGTGTGGCGAGTGTCCGCGCCATCAATGGGACGTAAGGGACCCAACCCTCACCCTTGCCCCATCTTCTGGTCAGCCACGCCTCTGGCTCCAAACAGAATCAGTGCCCATACTTTCTTGCATGATTGATGTTCCCTGCACTCCTGACCCATTGAGATTTCTAGGCAGCCTTGACTTAAATCAAGTGAAATCTGTTCTCTCCACCTGTTCCCATCTGAGTCCTCCTTTTTTTTTTTTTTTGAGATGGATTCTCACTGTCTCCCAGGCTGGAGTGCAGTGGCGCGATCTCAGCTCACTGCAAGCTCTGCCTCACAGGTTCACGCCATTCTCCTGCCTCAGCCTCCCCAGTAGCTGGGATTACAGGCGCCCGCCACCAAGCCTGGCTAATATTTTGTAGTTTTAGTAGAGACAGGGTTTCACCGTGTTAGCCAGGATGGTCTCGATCTCCTGACCTCGTGATCCGCCCGCCTCAGCCTCCCAAAGTGCTGGGATTACAGGCGTGAGCCACTGTGTCTGGCCCTTTCCTCCTTTTCTAAACATCCCCATGCCCTTGAACTGATTCTTGAAATATTCTTCCCCCTCATAACTCTTGTTCTTCTTACCAAGGGGCCCAGGATGTGTGCAGCTATTGAGGTGTGACACAAGTTGTACAGAGGAGAGCAGGCTTATCACCTCCCTCTTTCTAGGCTTAATATCACCGTTAATGCAGTCTTAGGATCACCTGCTTTTTGTAGGTGGTTACATCTCACTTGTGGGCTTGGAATCTGGGGTTGGACCTTGAGGGACACCACCCATCCCTGATAATAATTTATTCAATAATTTTTACTGAACATGTACTATATGCTGGTATGCAGATACAGAGAACAGCAAGAATGACACATATCCTCTGCCCTCAAAAAAATTACATAGTCTGGGGCCAGGATCACCTCAGGTCGAGAGTTCATGAGCAGCCTGACCAACATGGAGAAACCCTGTCTCTACTAAAAATACAAAATTAGCCGGGCATGGTGGCGCATGCCTGTAATCCCAGCTACTTGAGAGGCTGAGGCAGGAGAATCGCTTGAACCTGGGAGGTGGAGGTTGTGGTGAGCTGAGATCATGCCACTGCACTCCAGCCTGGGCAACAAGAGCGAAACTCCAGCTAAAAAAAAAAAAAAAAAAAAAAAAAAATATTACATAGTCTGATAGACAGACAAAGTAACAGGTATTCGCAACGTATTGTGACCAGGATTGTGATGGGATCACAGGATTGTGATGGGATCAGGATTGTGATGGGATCAGGATTGTGGGATGCACAAGGGGCTCTGGGAGTCCCAGTGAGGTACTCGATTCAGCCTGCAGGAGTCTGGAGACATCTAAATTGAGCTGTAAGGGATGCAAGTGGAAAAAAGGGGGAAGGAGAAGGATGAGGTGAGGAAGAACATTCCAGGCAGAAGGAATCATGCATACAAAGCTCCCCCCCGCCACACACACACACAGCAGGTTCTGGGAAAGTAGAATAAGAGAGGCTGCGGTGTGGAGTCGTCAATGGGATGTTGAGAGATAAGACTAGAGATGCTGTGGGAAGGGTCCTGTGAGCAGGGTAAGGAGTTTGGATTCGTCCCAAGGGCTCTGGGGAGCTTAGGGGGAATGTAGGCAGGCAGTGCACGGTCAGATGCTGGCTGGAGGCAGGGTGACTGGAAGCAGACCGTCCACATCTCAACCTTGGTCTCCCGGCAGGTGGGTTGGCTATGAGTTTCCCGGCTACCGTGGGCGCCAGTACGTGTTTGAGCGGGGCGAGTACCGCCACTGGAATGAGTGGAACGCCAGCCAGCCGCAGCTGCAGTCTGTGCGCCGCATCCGCGACCAGAAGTGGCACAAGCGGGGCTGCTTCCTCAGCAGCTGAAAGGCACCCAGACCTCAAAGACCCAGACCCATGCTTCGGGGGCTGCAAGGGCAAGAAGAGGAGGCTCCAGGACTGGGGCGAGGGCCGACCTGTCCACCCTTCCCTGGAATCTGCTCAATAAAGCCTGGGGTTGGTCCCCCACCTGCCATGTTCCTCGGCATCACTTCCTGAGGGAGCCAGGCCTGGGGCAGGACCTGTGGGAGAGGCCTGCTGAAGGAGGCTGGGGCTTGAGAGTTCTGAGACTCCCAGGAAGGGGCTGTGAACTTTGCCCATATCCTAGGCTCTAATCCTTTCAGGCAGAACCATGTGCCTCTACTGCCCTGATCTTGTGTTTATCTGCTGGTGCGTGTTTCCACCTGAATGTCTGTCCATCTACCCACCCACTCATCCATCCATCCACCCATCCATCCATCCATCCATCCATCCACCCACCCATCCATCCATCCATCCATCCATCCATCCCACCCATCCATCCATCCATCCACCCACCCGTGTGCCCATCCATTCATCTACTCACCCATCCATCCATCCACCCACCCACCCACTCGCCTATCCATCTATCCATCCATCCATCCATCCACCCACCCACTGGCCTATCCATCCACCCACTCACCTACCCATTCATTCATCCATCCATCCACCTACCACCCATTCATCCATCCATGCATCCACCCATCCATCCATCCATCCACCCACCCACCCACCCCCGTGTGCCCATCCATTCATCTACTCACCCATCCATCCATCCACCCACCCACCCACTCGCCTATCCATCCATCCATCCATCCATCCATCCATCCATCCACCCACCCACTGGCCTATCCATCCACCCACTCACCTACCCATTCATTCATCCATCCATCCACCTACCACCCATTCATCCATCCATGCATCCATCCATCCATCCATCCACCCACTTACCCATCCATCCATCCATTCATTCTTCCTTCCATCTTCCTATATTTATTCTTTCCATTAATTCATCCATTTTTCCTTCCACTCACCCATCTTTCTATCCTTTTATTCACATATCCATCAATTTTTCTTTCAATCTACTTGTCCATCAATCTGTCCATCTGATCTTCCTTCCTCCCTCCCTCCCTCCTTCCTCCCTCCTTCCCTTCCCTTCCCTCCCCTTCCCTCCCTCCCTCCCTCCCTCCCTCCCTCTCTCCTTCCTTCCTTCCTTCCTTCCTTCCTTCCTTCCTTCCTTCCCTCCTTCCTTCCTTCTCTCCTTCCTTCCATTCATCTATCCATTATTTCCCCTTCCACCTCTCTGTGGGTCAGTTTCTGTTGTCACTAATGTATTCAGCAAATGCCATGCCCTGTTCAGTGTATTCAGCAAATGCCATGCCCTGTTCAAGGCCTAAGGACACAGCACAATGTCCTACCCTCCAGGTTTTCACCTTCTATGGGAGAGACAGAAAGTAAATAAACAGGTCGATTAGGGCTATAATGTTGGGAGGTGGTAAATACCAAGAACAATAAAGTTGGATAAAAATGTGGAAATGATGGGGGTGATGGCCAGAGAACTCTGTGCAGAGGAACCGAGACCTCAGTGAACCACCAGAACATTCCAGGCAGGGAAATAACAGGTGCAAAGGCCCTAGGTAGGAGTGTGCTGGCCTAACAGGAAACAGCAGGTCTGGAATGGAGTAAAAGACTGGGGGTAGGGGTGAGAGAGAACAGGATTAGGTCATTTAGGGCTTTGCAGACCATAGTGGACTTTGCTTGTTCGCTGAGGGAGGTGGGAGCCACGGAGCATTTGAGCAAAGTGAGCCATGGTCTGCATTGGGATTTAATAGGATCACTCTGGCTAGGGTGCAAACAATACACTTAGTGGCCAAGGAGGGATGCAGAGAGACTGGTTGGGAGGCTACTGCGGAGAGCCCGGTGAACTGTGCTGGTGTGGTCCACCTGAACCTCTCTCTCTCATGCCTCAGTATCTCTGTCCCCTTGCCCAGAGGCCTTCTGCAGCCTTGCCTGGGGTACTGAGTGCCCATCCCACCTCCCCCCACTGACCACTGCTCTGGGCCCCCGTGGATTCATCTGGGCAGTGGGAGTTGCTGGAGAGCTGAACAGACACTGGGGCAGTGCCAGGCATAAATGAAGTCATTATGTATGTAGGTATGTATGTATTTAGAGACAGAGCCTCACTCTGTCACCCAGGCAGTGGCGCAGTCTCAGCTTACTGCAACCTCCATCTCCTGGGCTCAAGCAATTCTCCTGTCTCAGCGTCCCAAGTAGCTGGGACTACAGGTGCACACCACCACACCTGGCTAATTTTTGTATTTTTAGTGGAGACGGGGTTTCACCGTATTTATCAGGTTGGTCTCAAACTCCTGACCTCCGGTGACCCACAGAGTGCTGGGATTACAGGCGTGAGCCACCATGCTCGGCCATAATTGAGTCTCTTCTGCCCCCAGGTAGGAAGAGGAGGGGCCTTCTGTCTGATAGCCAGCTGACAGCAGACTTCCTGCAGGCAGGCCCCGGGACCACCCCTCACCCATCCAACCTCCACGAGCCAACTCTGCATCATTTCCCTGACTTTGTTCCCCTTCTGTACCCGGAGCCTGTCTCAGGCACCTGCAGCCTCCCAGTGGGTGATGCAGCTGGTGTGTGGGAGGCCTATGGGGGCCTCAGGAAGGCATCGAAAAGGATAGAGTAATTTTCAATTACTTTAACCTGCATATTTTACAAACAAGGTGAGAAATCATCTTGGCTTTTTCCGAGTGTATGGGAGACCTGGGCTGGGCATCAGGATCAGATGGAGCAGGGGTGCCCAGCAATGAGACAGATGGAAGGCAGGGGCTTGGCATCCCCATTGTGGAGATACAGCACCCCTATTGCCCACCCCTTTCTCCCCTCTGGACCCACCCCTTCCTCCCTTTCTCAAGGAGAGGCCTTGTCATTCTTTATTCTTTTTTTATCTTTTGAGATGGGGTCTTGCTCTGTCACCCAGGCTGGAGTGCAGGGGCGTGATCATAGCTCACTGCAGCCTCCAATTCCTGGTCTCAAGCAATCCTCCTACCTCAGCCTCCTAAAGCACTGGGATTACAGGCCTTACACCACCATGCCCAGCTAATTTTTAAAATCTATTTTTTTGTAGAGGTGAGGGTCTTGCTGTATTGCCCAGGCTTGTCTCAAACTCTTGGCCTCAAGCACTCTTCCTGCCTCAGCCTCCCAAATTGTTGGGATTGCAGGTATGAACCAGGTGCCATCCAGTCGGTTATGCTTTTTTTTTTTTTTTTTTTTTTTTTTCTTTTTTTAAAGCAGAGACTCACTCTGTCACCCAGGCTGGAGTGCAATGGCTCTGTCTCGGCTCATGGCAACCTCTACCTCCCAGGTTAAAGTGATTCTCCTGCCTCAGTCTCCTGAGTAACTAGGATTACAGGTGTGTGCCACCATACCAGGCTAATTTTTGTATTTTTAGTAGAGATGGGGTTTCACCGTGTTGCCCAGGCTGGTCTCAGCTCCTGACCTCATGATCCACCCATCTCGGCCTCCCAAAGTGCTGGGATTACAGACGTGAGCCACTGTGCCCAGCCTGTCATGCTTTATAAATCAATGCTTACATCATCTCATTAAACCCTAAGAATGTCATTGGGAGGGAGGTGTGGTTATTAATTCTATTTCACAGATGAAGAAATGGGCTCAGGAAGGCAACATCACCTTCCTAGAGCCACACAGATAAGAAGTGGTAGAACTGAGACCTGAATCCTGAGTATTGACCCCAGAAAATCCATTCCTGAGTGCCATACACTCTGATGTATCCATAAAGGACAGGAAGTCACCAGGGAGATAGAGTTGAAAATAACATCAGCAGTTGCAGCAGAAACAACGGTAATAATAGCTGCCACTATAGAGCTGTGGCCAAACCCCAAGCACGTTATTAAGTGCTTTAGAGTTTCATCTTGACTCTACAGACAGGCAATAGTGATCCTCATATGCAGCGAGAGAAACTGAGGCCCAGAGAGCTGAAGCAAATTGTCCCAAGTGCCACAGCTCTTAAGTGATGGGACCAGGACTCACATTCAGGTCTGTCTCCAAAGCCTGTTTCTCTGTATTCATCAGCTGTTGATGCTGTGGTCGGCCGACCTAATGCCACTGCTGGTGTGGGCAATGACTTCGTTTATTGAGCATCTACTATAGTCTAGGCACCAGGCCACAAGCTGTCCATGCCTGATCTCAGTTAACACCAACAGGGCCCATGACTGGCTCTTGGGTAACAGGAAGGCTTACAGGGAGGCTGGCTCAAGTGTGAGTCAGTGAGCTCACTCACCATGCCCACTCCCAGGCCAAATGCAGCCCCGGGGTCTGGAGTGGGGTTGATTCCAGAGGTGGGGTTCAGCTGCACTGCCAGATTCATGGCAGCCCCAGGCAGTCACTGATGTCCAAGTGACTCTATCCAAAGCCTCACACCCATAATAACCATCTGTGCCAGGAAGCTCTTGTTCTTCACACGTACTCCCATACATTGTCCTATGCAGTCGTCAGCTCCAAGAGGCTCAGAGTGGGGAAGCCAACTGCTGAGGTCACACAGCCAGGGAGGGGCAGAACTGAGAGTTGACCCCAGGCCTGTCTAACTCCAAAACCCTGCTCTTAGCCCCAATCTAGACAAAATTGTCTTTTTTTTTTTTTTGAGACAGAGTCTTGATTTCTCGCCCAGGCTGGAGTGCAGTGGTGCGATCTCGGCTCACTGCAACCTCCGCCTCCTAGGTTCAAGTGATTCTCCTGCCTCAGCCTCCCAAGTAGCTGGGACTACAGGTGCACTCCACCATGCCCAGCTAATTTTTTTGGTATTTTCAGTAGAGATGGGCTTTCACCATGTTGGCCAGGCTGGTCTCGAACTCCTGACCTCGTGATCCACCCACCTCGGCCTTCCAAAGTGCTGGGATTACAGGCGTTAGCCACCCCGGCCTGGCCCTCATATTTTGTCTTCTGCAGGGCAGAACCTTAGAGTGACAGTGAAGCAAGAATATCCCTCAATTACAAGAGAATGAGGTTTAGTGCCAAGAGATCACTTTACCAGCTTAATTGAGAGGCAGTGTTGCTCAGTGATTGCAGGCAGTAGAGTCAAGTGATCAGAGGAAGAGTGACTGAGTTAGGCCCTTGATTTATACCACCTGGTTTCCTCTCCAGGCTCCACCACTCATTGTGTGCCTTTGGGCAAGTCACTTAACCTCTCTGTGCTTCCTTTGCCTCATCTGTAACATGGAGATAATAATGCTACCTATCTCATAAGGTTGTAGCAGTTAGTAACCTGAGTTTACTTTGCAGAAAGGGCTTAGAACAATGGGTAAAACCAATGACGTGCTCTGTACGTGTTCACCATCCTCTTCTCATGATCATTTTTTTGATGATGAGAAGTAGGGCAACAGACAGGCTTCCAGAGCTCCGTTCCAGACAGAAGATGCTGGAGACAGGGTCTATAGTTGTATGGAGCAGAGAGACTTTGCAGTTACTCAATAATGGAGGTTTATTCTAAAGACACCTGTGGAAACAGGGAAATTAGAAAACTAGGCTACATGGCCACACTCAGAATCCAAGCGAAAGCCCTACAAAGAGGCTTCATGGTGGGGGCAGGGAGCCAGGACCCAGACAGTGAACAGGGATCATGGAGAGAGGAACTGGAGCCTGAGAGCTCTCGGGAGCTGGGCAGCTGGCTCTGTGGTCACCCCCCTAGGGATCCACCATTAGGGGACCTCAGCAAATGCATCCCCAAGTCTTGACTCTCTTGGGGGGACCTTCTCGCCATTCCCTGTTGCCAGCTTCCTCTTTCCCTTGCCTTTCCCCCGGACATCTTTGATCTGCTGCCTGGATTGTAGCAGATGCTGGCTGTGCTTTTCCTACCCTGTAGACCTTACAATGTTGCTGTGTGAGGACCACTTCCACCAGCCAGTATCCACATGTCTGTGTGCCTGGAAACTCTCTCCTGTGCCTGGAGAGGTGGGAGGCAGCTATAATCTTGGGGGAATGAATACCTACTAGGAGCAACCTTCTTCCAATGACTAACAGTAGCTGGGGTATCAATTCCCCAACTCCCCAGGGCTCAGGTGAGAACTTTACCAAGCATTCTTCACCATTTTGGAAATTAATGTCACCCATGACAATGCTACATAAGTGTATGAAAATGTCTAACACATATTAAGTTTAATATTAACTTCCTGTCCAAATGTATGCATTATAAATAGGAGTAATTGCCTAACTGCTTTCTTATATCATCTGTTTGAAGCCTTTACATACCAAAATACATATTGTTACACATTCTATCCTTATTATTCTTTTATAATACAGTTAGAGTTAGGACATTTTATTATTCATTTATTTTAAGCATGCATGTAGATGGGTTACATTATCAATTTTATTTCAAGAGAGTAAAAGGGCTGTTACAAAAAAGTGTCATAAGAAGGGAATGTTGTTTCTGATAGGCTATGAGAACATCTTTTGATGATCTCAGAGCCTCCTTCCAGTTCTGACTCTTTTGTATCTAAAAGTTAAATATTGTTTGTCCAAGGGGAACAGCAAGACCTATTCTCCTCATGGGAGCAAGAAGATGAAGTGGAGAGGAAGGTTTGAGTCCTTTCCCTCTATGTATCTGTCAGGCTATGCTGCAGTAACAAACAGCCCCCAATTCTTGGTGGTTGAAAACAATGAAACTTATTTCTCACTCATGAAAGAAGTCTAGTGCTGGTCAGCAGGGGGCTTTTCTCTACAGAGTCACTCAGAGACCCACGCTGGTGTAGGCTCTGCCATTTTGCAATGTTGCCATCTCAGGATAGCAGAAGAGAAGAGAGCACTGCAAAGTGTGGCTTCTGTAATAAGATGATTTCACCTGGAAATTACACCAGTCATGTTTGTTCAGAATCCACTGACCAGAATGAGTCACATGACACCTCCTAATTTTAAGAAGACCCAGTGGTAACCTGCTCACTAATACACCCTGAATTGCCTGCCTTCCTTTCTCTGGCTCACTTCCCCACTCCCTACTTCCTGATGCTCCCTGGGATCACTTTCCAAATAAATTATATACACCTGAACTTGTTGTCTTAGAGTCTGCTTCTGGTAGAGCCCAAATGAAGACACTCCCGCTCTTTATCATTAATTAATTCAACCAGTCAATACATATTTCCTGAACACCTACTATGTGCTAGATCCTATGTAGGCACTGGGGGCACAAAGATGACTGAGCCTCGGCTCAGCTCTCCACGACCTAGCTCATTGGCTAGGTGAGCAAATTGCCCAGGTCTCACATCAAAAGCAAAGATTGGCCAGGGGCAGTGGCCTATGACTGAAACTCTAGTACTTTGGAAGGCCAAGGCAGAAAAATTGCTTGAGGCTCAGAGTTCACAACCTACCTGGACAACACAGCAAGACCCTATCCCTAATTTTTTTTTAATTGGCTGGGCACAGATGTGTATGCCTGTAGTCTGAGCTACTCAGGAGGCTGAGACAGGAGGATCACTTGAGCCCAGCAGTTGGAGGCTGCAATGACCTGTGATAGCACCACTGTGCTCCAGGCTGGGCAGCAGAGCAAGACCCTATCTCAAAAAAAAATTTTTTTTTTGAGACAGAGTCTCACTGTGTCGCCCAGGCTGGAGAGCAGTGGCGCGATCTCGGCTCACTGCAAGCTCTGCCTCCCGGGTTCATGCCATTCTCCTCCCTAAGCCTCCCCAGCAGCTGGGACTACAGGAGCCACCACCATGCCTGGCTAATTTTTTGTATTTTTAGCAGAGACAGGGTTTCACTGTGTTAGCCAGGATGATCTCGATCTCCTGACCTTGTGATCCACCCACCTCGGCCTCCCAAAGTACTGGGATTACAGGCATGAGCCACCGCGCCTGGCCAAACCTATCTCAAATTTCTAAAAAGACAAAGCATTTTGAGATCGCAAGAACCTATGGGCTGTAAGTTGCACCATGGTGGGGACCCTATCTGTATCACTCCCCACTGAGTTCATAGGTGACACATTTGCCGGAAGTAGAAATGAATAATGAATGGGTAGAAAGAAACAGGCACGATGCTGACAGTCTCTTGGCACCTACTTTGAGTGAGGGAGTGAAAAGAAATATAAAAGTCTTTTAAAGCATTGCCATCTGCACAGATGTAGTAATAATGAATAGCATAAAAGCTATAGTTACTGAGCGCTTTCTATAATATTTGTAAGAGCCGCTACTGAGGGCTTCATATGATTGGCTTATTTTATAAAGGGTATAATTACAAATACTGTAATGTCCATGGGTCAAAATATTTAATTCTTTGCAAGTGTGAAGGAGAAGGAAACTGAAGTAAGAGAAGTAGGATAGGCTGAGGGTTTTGGAGTCTACAAATCTCTGAATTCAAATCTCAGTTCAACTCCCAGCTCTACCACTGTGTGGCTGTGAGCCTTTGGACAAGAAAGTCTCCTCTCTGAGCCTCACTTTGCTTACCTGTAGAAATAGGAATAATAATCAAACATCTCCCTAGCACGTTTTACCACTTCTATCAGCCAATGGGAACCCCGATGGCTTCCTCAATGAGAATAATAGATTGGTGCAAAAGTAATCACGGCTTTTGCCATCAAAAGTAATGCCAAAAACCCGCGATTACTTCTGCACCAACCTAATACATGGTGCAGGGACCAAGTGTTGGGGGACAGGCCCCCCAAAATCTGGCCATAAACTGGTCCCAAAACTTGCCATAAACAAAATCTCTGCAGCACTGTGACATGTTCGTGATGGCCATGGCGCCCACACTGGAAGGTTGTGGGTTTACCAGAATGAGGGCAAGGAACACCTGGCCCACCCAGGGCAGAAAACCGCTTAAAGTGGTTCTTAAACCACAAACAATAGCATGAGCAATCTGTGCCTTAAGGACATGCTCCTGCTGCAGATAACTAGCCCAACCCAGCCCTTTATTTCGGCCCATTCCTTTGTTTCCCATAAGGAATACTTTTAGTTAATCTATAGAAACAATGCTTATCTCTGGCTTGCTGTTAATAAATACGTGGGTAAATCTCTGTTTGAGGCTCTCAGCTCTGAAGGCTGTGAGACCCCTGATTTCCCACTTCACACCTCTATATTTTTCTCTGTGTGTGCCTTTAATTCCTCCAGCGCCCCGACCAAGCTGGTCTCGGCACCAAGGACCTTATTTCTGATGGGGAAATTGAGGCCTGGAGGAGAAAAACTTCACTAAGTTCCCAGAGTTCAGTAGGAAGCTTTATAGTTTAAAAGTTAAGAGCGTTTATCTTGAAATCAGACTGATCTAAGATCAAGTGCTGGTCCTACCACTTCCT
This sequence comes from Macaca thibetana thibetana, assembly GCF_024542745.1. Lineage (NCBI taxonomy): Eukaryota > Metazoa > Chordata > Mammalia > Primates > Cercopithecidae > Macaca > Macaca thibetana. Next base: position 26,009,346 of record NC_065587.1, read on the forward strand.
GGCTGTGTGACCTCGGACAAGTTACTTAAGCTCTATGAGCCTTGGCTTCCTAATCTGTATTAGGGGACATTAATAATACCTACTGCAAAGATGATTGTGAGGATTGAATTAATGAAACCAGACACTTTCAGGGCTCAATCCGTAAAGCCTAGTCCTGCTACTCACTGGCTGTGCAAATTTGGGCAAGTGGCTTAGTCTCTCTGAGCCTCAATTTTCTCTTTTATAAAATGGAATGATCAATAAATACAATACTTCCCTCTTGAATATGTTGGGAGGATTAAAAAAGGATGAGTATGGACAGTACCTGACTCGTGTCAAGCTCTCATACTATCTAAATGTTAGGAATTCTTTCTTATTTATAAGGACACACCCAGGTCTTGAATTCATGCATTTATTCAACAAATGTTGACTGAGGTCTATTATGGGCTGAACTGTGTCCATAAAAGATATTCCAAAGTCCTAACCCCCAGCACCTCAGAATGTGACCTTCTATGTGGAAATAGGGTCTTTGCAGAAGGAATCAATTTAAAACGAAGTCATCAGGGTGAAGTTACCTAATGAAGTCACCTAAACCAACATGACTGGTATCCTTATAAAAGCATAAATTCAGACACAGAATCAGCCACGCACTAAGGGAAGATGACGTGAAGATACAGGGAGAAGATGGCCACGTAATTAAAGTGATACAACTCTCATCCAAGGAACACCAACGATTACCAGCAAACACAGAAGACTGGGAGAGACAAGGAAGGACCCTCACCTAGGACCCCTGGAGCAGGCATGACCCTGCTGCCACCTTGATGTCAGACTTCCAGCCTCCAGAATTACACAATAAACTTCTGGGGGGGTTTTGGACATTTTTATGGTAAAATACTGCATAACATAAAATTAGCCATTTTAACCATTTTTAAGAGTACAGTTCAGTAGCATTGTTATGGGACCATCACCACTATCCATCCCCAGCTTTTTCATCATCCTAAACAGAAACCCTGTACCCATTAAACGACAGCTCCCCATTCCCCCATCCTCTCAGCCCCTGGTAACCTCTATTCTGCTTCCAGTCTCCATGAATTTGCCTCCCCTAGGTAACTTATATAAGTGGAATCATATAATATTTGTCCTTTTGTGTCTGGTTTATTTCACTTTGCATAACTTTTTCAAGCCTCATCATGTTGGAGTCAGAATTTCCTTTCTTTTTAAGGCTGAATAATATTCCATTGTATGGATAGACCACATAGTGTTTATCCATTCATCCGTTGATGGACATTTGGGTGGCTTCCATCTTTCGGCTATTGTGAATAATGCTGCTATGAACATGGGTGCGTAAATATCTCTTTAATTCCCCGCTTTCAATTCTTTTGGGCACATGCGCAGAATTGGAATGGCTGGCTCATATGGTAATTCTATGTTGGATTTTTTTTTTTTTTTTTTTGAGACAGCCACACTCTTTTCCATAGTGGCAACACCATTTTATATTCCCAATTTCTGTTGTTTTTAAGTCACTCAGTTTGTGACACTTTATTATAGCAGCCCTGGGACTTTTTATTTTTATTTTTATTTTTAGTTATTTATATTTTTTGAGACAGAGTTTCGCTCTTGTTGCTCAGGTTGGAGTGCAACGGCGTGATCTCGGCTTACCGCAACCTCTGCCTCCTAGGTTCAAGTGATTCTCCTGCCTCAGCCTCCCAACTAGCTGGAATTACAGGCATGTACCACCACGGCTTGCTAATTTTGTATTTTTAGTAGAGACGGGGTTTCTCCATGCTGCTCAGGCTGGTCTCAAACTTCCGACCTCAGGTGATCCACCCGACTCGGCCTCCCAAAGTGCTGGGATTACACGCGTGAGCCACTGTGCCTGGCCAGCCCTGGGATTTTAAAACAAGTATCTACTATGTGTCAGGCACTGGGCTCTGGCGATACCATGGTAAACCAGGGGGACAACTTTGCTTTTGTGGTGTTTATCTCCTCATTGGAAAGGCAGAAAATAAATGAGTAACAGAATGTTGGGTGGTGATGAGTGCTGCAAAAGGAACAGCTCAGTTAGGGGGCTAGGGCATGTGCGCGTAGTGTGTGTACATGTGTGTGCATGCATATGTGCATTAAGGAAACGAGAAACAGGGGAAAGCAGGTATACTTGACCCAGTCTCCAAGTCTCAGATTGGATCAAGACACAGCCTGGGCTGCAAGTAAGGTGTGTGCACTAAAGAAACATGAGTAAAGGCCAGGCGCCGTGGCTCACGCCTATAATCCCAGCACTTTGGGAGGCCGAGGCGGGCGGATCATGAGGTCAGGAGATCGAGACCATCCTGGCTAACACAGTGAAACCCCGTCTCTGCTAAAAATACAAAAAATTAGCCAGGCGTGGTGGTGGGTGCCTGTAGTCCCAGCTACTCGGGAGGCTGAGGCAGGAGAATGGCCTGAACCCAGGAGGCGGAGCTTGCAGTGAGCCGAGATCGTGCCACTGCACTCCAGCCTGTGTGACAGAGCGAGAGTCCATCTCAAAAAAAAAAAAAAAAAAAAGAAACTGAGTAAAGGCTGGGCACCCACGTGGCAGCAACAGGGCCAGTGGTAGGGATCTAACAGCGCCTCACTCTAGGTCAGTGGTTAAGAAACAGGCTGGGTGTAGTGGCTCATGCCTGTAATCCCAGCACTTTAGGAGGCCAAGGTGGATGGATTGCCTGAGCTCAGGAGTTCGAGACCACCCTGGGCAACAAGCCAAAACCCTGTCTCTACTAAAATAAAATAAAATAAAATAAAATAAAATAAAATAAATCAGCTGGGCCTGGTCGCGCACACCTGTACTCCCAGTTACTAGGGAGGCTGAGACAGGATAATCACTTGAACCTGGGAGGCAGAGGTTGCAGTGAGCCGAGATCTCACCACTGCACTCCAGCCTGGGTGACAGAGAGAGATTCCGTCTCAAAAAGAAAGAAAGAGAGAAAGAGAAACAGCCAGGGGCCTTGAGAATAAAATGCACTCTCCATAATTGTCCTCCCTGACCCTGCAACACCAGGCCCTGCCCACCTTGTCCACCTGGCACAGGCTCTATTTGTCACATGGCATGCCTTAGCTTTGTTAACCTGTTTTCAGGTCTTCTCGAAATACACTATGCTGGTTCCTTGTATATGGACCCTTTCTACTTGGACCTGTCCCCTGACCCTATTCTTCCTCTTCTCCATCCCTGAGGGATGCGCTACCCCCCAAGAGCTTTTCTGAAATGCCTGGGCTGGGGTAGGTCCTCTTCCTGACACTCTCCCCTAGAACAGAGCTTGTCACCAAATGGATGCCCGGCAAATATTTGTTGAATGAATAAATGGGTAGATGAATGAAGCCCAGGCTCTGCCAAACCACCCTTCTTTACTTGTTCTTCCCCAGGTCCACGGAGATGTTCCTCTGTGTCTGCCATGCCTCAGGGCCTGACTGAGCGCACCAGTGAACCCAGTGTGCCCCCAGAGCTGGCAGCCGGACGGCTGATGCATGCAAAGCGGGCATCTCCTTGCCTAGCCGCCTGACCGCACTGGCGCGGCCGAATCTGAAAGCTAATGACATTATTGTGCAGAGACACAATGTCTGTGGGCATTTGCTGACCCGAGCTTTGGTGAGAGCTTAATCCAGCATTCTCACCCTGCTTTTCGCAGGAACACAGCAGTCACTCATCTTGGCACTGGCACTTCTGAGGAAGGTATAAATGCCACCTCCCGCTGGCTGAGCTTCACAGCACTCGCAGGGGCTGGTGTCACCGGTAAGATTGCCTCCTTTGCTTGTCTTCCCTTCTTTCTGTCATCCTCACCCCTGCCAGAAAGCATGGGAGCACCTGGATTCTGACAAGTGACTTTGGGCAGAGACTTCAATGCTGTTAACCTCAGTTTTCTGGTAAACGGGAAGGGGGTCCAAAAGGCTTCTTTATTGTGAAGAGAAGGTAGGTGGGTCATCCAGCACAGTGCCTGGCACACAGTGGGTATTGCAGCAATGTTCTTTATTATTAATATTAAACAGACTATCAGCATCCTTGTTTTGTCAGTCGCTGAGGAGGAGAATGTAACTGAGGGTTTTGCAAGAATCAAACCAGTGACAGTTCAGCCTTGTTTCTAGGTGGGTGAGTCCGTTTTCCTCCACATCTGCAATTCTGGGCCACCCACTCTGTGCCCAGTCTCTGAGAGTGCTAGGGGGAGGATGCAGCCTCAGGTATGTGACAGCTCCCAGCAACAGGTTATTTCAATGCCACTAAAGCATGGTAGAAATGACTCTAATAATGCCACAATTGCTGCCATTCGCTGCATGCTGAGTGTGTTCTGGGACCACGGCCAAGTGCTTCCGGTTTTATACATTACATAATTGAATCCTCACAACCTGTTCACAGGTATTATTAGACATCATTACTGCCCCCATTTTATAGAACAGGAAGTTGAGGCATAGGGAGAGGATGTGACCTGCCCAGAGTCTCAATTCTAGTAGGCAGCAGAGACTGCTCCTGAACTGGACCAACTGAGCTTCTTCAGTCTGTGAACACTCAGGACCCGGAAGCGATAGGGCAGAACCTCAGGCACTCTGACGAGCCCAGAGGGCTGGTTTCTTGCCGGAGAGCAGTAGGTTTGGCTCCCAAGGTGCTTAACTGAATTTCTTCCTTCTGGGAAACATCCAGTCTTGGCCTTTCGTGTGGAGGCGGCTTCTGGAAGCTGGGCGTTATCTCTGAAGAGTAAGGCCAGGCTTCCTCTCTTACCCCTGAGAAACACAGCCTGCTTTGACCACCCCTCCTGCAGGAAGCGGGAAGAGGCTGACAATTTTCCAGACTTTTCTGATGTTCTCAATAGCTAAGGCAGGTCTATCCTGCTGCCTGCCACAGTGCCTGGGTTTCTACCATTGCACCCATTTCTTCCCTTTCTTGTAACATGGGTTCTGTATCAGATGATTTCACTAATGGGGGCGTAAAACCAGTGGCAGAGAAGAGAAGTCTAGGTACCGGGATGGGGAGAGGAGTCCCAGAGAGAGGGTGGGAGAAAGAGCAGGGGGATAGGGAACTTTGTGGGTTCCTAAACTGGGCACCACCACACCACAAAATACAGCCAATGCATAGGCTTTGTTTGTTCCACACAATTTTATTTAGGAAATTTCTGCATAAAGGCAGAAATTCTGGGATTGACTGTTCTATATTCTGCATGGTATCCATTGTCTGGGGTTGAGTGTTGGGGACCCACTTGGGACCTCATTTAAGCTCAGTTTTTCACTGCCCCCCACCCTTTTTTTGAGTAGACCTCATTTTTCCCTCCTCCTGGAGTTGGCCTGGATAGATATAAATGAAGCTAAGGACAGAAGTTCAAGTAGCTGATTATGGACCCCACAGCTCTGGGACAGCCTGAAACCAGGGGGAAAAGAAGAATATTTGGGGCCAGAGAGGAGTGGTCCCAAGTCCCCACAGAGTGAAAAAGTCAGTGGCCCCTCCAGGTCCTCACTGCTGCTTCCCATGTCTTCCAGGTCATTCCTGCACGGGACAGTCCACCATGGCCTCAGACCACCAGACCCAGGCGGGCAAGCCACAGTCCCTCAACCCCAAGGTGGGTACCTCTCGGAGGAGGGGGCATGCAATGCTCCTCTCCCAGACTTAGTTGCCCTTCTGTAAAATGGGCTTGGCATCTTTCTTCACAGGTACCCCCTCTCCACCCCTGCCCTTCTGGGACTCAGTCTCCCCTACCCACACACTTGGGGCTGATTCTGAGAGTCCCTCCCCAGCCCATAGCTGGCATGCTGGGATTCCCAGTACCAGCCTCCGGCTTTGGAGACTTCAGTTTCTCTCCCTTACCTGTTTTCCCACACCCTACTGTCCACAGGGCTCCCTGAAACTGGAGTAGACCCTCATTCTCAGTCAGAGGTGGGATTAGTAGATGGAAGGTTGGTGTGAGTCCTGGCTCTGCACCTGCTGTGTGACCCGGGCCAATTATTTGATCCCTCTGAGCCTCCGTTCCATCTCTGTAAAAGGAGGAGTCAGATTTATTGCATAGGAAAGTTGTAAGAGCCAAAGAAACCAGGCTCAACCTAACACCCGGCCCGGGGTGCGCATCCACCTAACACCACCAAATAATCCCTTCTTTGATTTCTCGTCCACCTGCCCGCCCAAGGGCAGCAGGATCTTATCACAATGTCAGAGGCTTGTCACACCGAGTCTGCCCTCAAACCTCTATCGAGGAGCACCCAGCTGGCTGCCCTCCTGTGCCTCTCTGCTTTGGTAACCCCAGGCACAGGTTCCTTCAGGAATGGCCCGTTGGTCTGACTTGGTGCCTCCTGGGCCAGGGAAGCCTGAGCAGATGCAGCCCCTCACCTGCTCACCCCGATCTGTCCCTTATGGGGCTTACTTTCCAGAAGAAGGACAGACAATAAATAAATGAATATATGATTTTCAGTAGTGAGAAGTGCTACAAATAAATGTAAACTAGGGGAAGGGGCTCCTGAGAGTCGCAGTGTTTGTGTTAGCTCAGGTGTTCCAGGAGGGCCTCTCTGAGGAGGTGACTTTGAGCACACACCTGGGTCAAGTGAGGAAGCGGCTATGTAAAAATTGGGGGTGCCTTTGCGAGGCCGAGACGGGAGGATTGCTTGAGCCAAAAAGTTTGAGGCCAGCCTGGGCAACATAGTGAGATCCCATCTCCACAGAAAAATTAAAAATGGGGGTGAGGGTTGATGACAGCATCCAGACAAAAGGAACATCAGGCACAAAGACTCCAAGGTGGGAATGAGCTGGGTGAGTTTGGAAAAAAGCAAGAAGCACTGTCCACTAGACCTATGATGTGAACCATATAGGTAATGCAAAATTTTCTAGTAGCCACATCATTAAAAGTAAAAAGAAACAGGTGAAATTAATTTTCATATTATATTTTATGAAACCCAATATATCCAAAAGATGAGCATGTTAATGTATAATCAATATAAGAATTATTAGGCAGATATTTTACATTATTTTTTCCATTCTGAATTTTCAACATATGATGTGTATTTTACACTTAGAGCACAGTATAAGTAATAGTATGGACTAATTATGCGTGCTCAGTAGCCATATGTTACTAATGGCTGCTGTGTGGGACAGTGCAGTTTTAAAGGATTAGACAATTTGTAAAATGTTGCCCTCCACTCTATCGATTAATAATAACAACGCTAGTGAGCTCCTGGGTCCTCTGAGCTTCTGGGCTTTCAGATGCATGGAGAAACTACCCTTCCTCACCTGCCTAACCCTCTTCAGGTGGGCACCCCAGGCCTGCTCCCTCAGAAACTGCATTTGATCAAGATCCCAGTGTTACGTGCACAGGTTAGAGTCCGCAAAGTGCTGCTTCAATTTCAGCTGCATCAGACAAGCCTGGGCTTCAGTTTCAGCTCTTCCACTTATTCACGTGGGATCTGTAGCATGTCTTTTAATTAACGTAATTATGTCTCCCACAAGCAGCACAAATACTATGTGGTAACCGCCCACAAGCCCTTGTCTCCCAGGCTGGCGTAATAATAAACTAGCCCCGAACTTCCATATTCTTGATTCCCCATTTTACAGATGAGAGAACTGAGGCCCAGAGTATTGAATTGCTTTTTAGGTTTGCACAACTGGATGTAACAGAGGACACAATGGAGCCCTTGTCTCCTGATCCTATCTCTGGCCGAGTCAATGACCGTAAAGGGCTGGGTCATTGATTGTAAAGGCTGGATTGAGCCCATGGAATTCACCTCTAAGCCCTGTGGGGCACCCCTTTTCCTTTCTTTGTGTGGCTAATCCCAGGCCTGGGAGTCAGGGCTATGTTTATCCAGCCTGTGCTGACCATGTCGATTCTGTAGCTTCCCCGACTGGGAGTGTGCTGACCTGAGCCCATCTTTTCATCCAGGGGCAGTTTGCTGGGGAGATGTGGCTGAAAAAGCTCTGCCTCCAAAATTCTCACTGGAACCATGAAAGGTGGCAGCTAGCCTCATAGTTAATTTGGATGTGGGAGATGTTGGGTGGGTCTCTTCACTTTGCAGAGCTTCAGTTTCCCTGATGGGGATCTCGTGAGCCCCCTCCCTTGGGCTGATAATACCAGGTGAGACAAGGGGAGTGAAGTCCTCTTAAGAAGTATTTCAAGGGGGAGCTCATAGGGACACCTGGGAATTCTGTGGAGGCTTGGAGAAAGGGCCCAGGTGTGTGTAGTTTTATGGGTGAAATGGAGGTAAGGGGTGTATATGAAGGTACCGGTGCAGCTCTAATGGGAGGAGGAGAAGCTCAAACGCGTGGTCTAGCACGTCAGTACTCCTAATTTGGTCCATAAGCCAGTGGCACCAGCATCACCTGGGAGATGATTGGAAATGCAGAAGCCAGGGCTGCACCCCAGACCTGTTCCCTCAGAAACTGCACTTATCCAGATCCCAGGTGCTACATGCACCTGTTACGGTTCGCAAAGTGTTGCTTCCATTTCAGCTGCATCAGACAAGCCTGAGCTCCAATTTCAGCTCTGCCACTTATTGGAATCTGTACAACATCTCTTAATTAACATAATTATGTCTCCCACAAGCCGAGCAAATACGGTGTGCAAATTATGCTCCCCTGAATCCTTCTAACAAACAATATCACAAGGCAGTTTCTGTCTTCGTTTCTTTTTCTTTTTATTTATTTATTTATTATTTATTTATTTATTTATTTATTTTTTGAGATGGAGTCTCGCTCTGTCGCCCAGGATGGAGTGCAGTGGCCGGATCTCAGCTCACTGCAAGCTCCGCCTCCCGGGTTTATGCCATTCTCCTGCCTCAGCCTCCCGAGTAGCTGGGACTACAGGCGCCCGCCACCACACCCAGCTAGTTTTTTTGTACTTTTTTTAGTAGAGACGGGGTTTCACCGTGTTAGCCAGGATGGTCTCAATCTCCTGACCTCGTGATCCGCCCGTCTCGGCCTCTCAAAGTGCTGGGATTACAGGCTTGAGCCACTGCGCCCAGCCTCTTTTTCTTTTTAAAAAAATTAGAAGTGGGATCTTGCCATCTTGCCTAGGCTGGTCTGAAATTCCTGGGCTCAAGCAATCCTCCCACCTCAGCCTTCCAAAATGCTGGGATTACAGGTGTGAGCCACCACACCCAGCCTGGGTTCTGTCTTTATTTCCCATTTTACAGACGGGGAGACTGACGCTTAGAGAGGACAAATGCAGGCTCAAGGTCCCACAGCTGCTTATAGCCAGAGCCAGGGCTGTTTGATTTTTATGTTTGGTTTGTCGCTCTGGAGGTGAACCCTTCAGCATCCTTTGGGTTCTCTGAGCTCCCTCCCCACGTCTACCAGCCAACTGTCACTTCTCTTCATCATGATGAGGGTCTGAGTCTCGCTTCCTGTTGCAGATCATCATCTTTGAGCAGGAAAACTTTCAAGGTCACTCGCATGAGCTCAATGGGCCCTGCCCCAACCTGAAGGAGACTGGCGTGGAGAAGGCAGGCTCTGTCCTAGTGCAGGCTGGACCGTAAGTACCTGGGTGGCCTCTCCTGGTCACGGACTTTGGGTGAGGTGATCAGGTTGTGGACTGGAGGAATCTACCCTTGCTGTTCTCCTGTCTGCAATCTGGGGATCAAGTTTTGGGGACTGGCAGTGTATGGAGATAATTCATGCTTTGCAGTCAGTTAGAGCTGGGTTCAAATCCAGGCTCCACCACTTCTAGGCTGTGTGGTGTTGGACCAGGACCTTCCCCCTCTGAGCCTCAGTTTCCTCCTCTGTAGGATAAGGATGACCATGTGCTCTGGGGATGAAGGGAAAGGGTCATGTAGAAAGCCTGATACAGAGGTCAAGGCAGGAAGATGGACATAGTGACTCATGAAGCTTTTAGAACTGCCAGTCTCTGGCTCCAGGAGTGTCCTCAATCCTGGGAGGTTTAAGGCTGGATGTCCCAGCTCTGCATCCACTCCTCCCTTCCCAAGTCCTGACAATACTGGGTCTTTACAGATTTTTTGGCACACTTGGGGGCCAGGTCTGTATCCAAGAGAGAAGGGGAGCTGAATGGTTGACTCACCTTATGTCATGTAGCTGAGCATAGTCTTATGTGAGCCTGCAGAGTGTCTGGGACACAAACCACAGCTTCTCTCGTCACTCCTTCTCTGTCAAAGCCTCAGGATGTAGAAATGTCCACTGGTGGCCAGTAAGTCAGATACAGCTGGAGATCCTAAGGTGAGCCATACCACACCTCAAGGTTCTCAGGGAATTCTGCAGAGTTCCACGGCCCTACATGGGTCAGAACCTGAAGATGTGCAGAACACAGCTAAAGCAGTGGCTATGCCAAGCCTTGGTCATCTGACATGCTCAGGGAATCTGTTGTGTCTAAGAGAATCCCTTTCTGGATAACTGAGATTTGACTGTTTAAGCGTCACATCTGATTTTCAGCTGCCTTTTCAAATATTTTGATGAAAAAAACTTTCCCAAAGAGATTTTACACTCTTCTGCTTTCTTTTTAAAAAAATATAACATTTAATATTTTTATTAACTATCATTTATTGTTTAAAACTAAGAAGATATGGTTTAAAGCAAAAAACCGTATGACTTCTGTTCACTACTCAGAAGTAACCATTATTAAGATTTTGGTATGAATTTAGATTTCCTTCTCTCTTTCTCTCTCTGTTTCTCTCTCTCTCTCTCTCTCTCTGTGTGTGTGTGTGTGTGTGTGTATGTATAATCAAATCAAACTTGGATCATACTAAACATGATGTTTTATTACTCACTTTGGAAATTTTACAAGGTAGCATGAACTCTCTCCATGTCATTAAATAGCATTTTATGTTGGTGCTTTTCAAAGTCGTTTGAGGAAAATTCACATCAGATTCCCAGAAGGGAGATGCTTTAAAATGGAGGTTCTCGGGCCCCATGTCAGTCCCACTAAATCAAACTTAGCTCTAGAGCCTGGAATCTGCATTTAACAAGCTTACCTGGTGATAGTTACACCAGTTACATTTGATAACCCACATCCTATGCCATTACTTACCATGGCTTTGTAACAGTCCATGATTGAATATGCCATATCCAAGCCCTGATTGTAGGATAAGTTTTTCAGTTACTGGATATTATAAACAATGCCACAATGAACATCCTTATTCAGATATCTGTGATCCCTTGACAACTGTTTTTGTTTGTTTGTTTGTTTTGTTTTGTTGAGATGGAGTTGTAGCTCTTGTCACCCAGGCTGGAATTCAATGGCACAATTTCAAGTCACTGCAACCTCTACCTCCCTGGTTCAAGCAATTCTCCTGCCTCAGACAACCGAGTAACTGGGATTACAAGCATGCACCACCGTGCCTAGCTAATTTTTTGTATTTTTAGTAGAGACAGAGTTTCACCATGTTGGCCAGGCTGGTCTCGAGTTCCTGACCTCAGGTGATCCGCCCGCCTCAGCCTCCCAAAGTGCTGGGATTACAGGCATGAGCCATGGCGCCTGGCCCCTTGACAACTGTTTTCTAAGGACCCATTGCCTAAAGTAGAATTGCTGGATCAAGACTACTCTTCCAAAAGAGGATAATAAACATGATCTCCTCTTCCATTAATAACTTAGATTATTCCTCTGAACAGCCATTATTGCACATGCTGAAATGTTTGCCTCTGCACTGGTTGGCCCCAGAATGCTAATCATTTTGAGATTTGTGCGTTTTTTTCTCCTATTCTTTGCCTTCCTCTATTAGCCATGCCCGACCTGAAGGCCATCCCTCCCTCCTTAATGTACTATTTTTCTTCTAATGTGGATCTACAAAACCAGAGTTTGGGCAGAGTCTAACAACAGGGACAAGAGAAGAAACAGATCCAAAGAGAGGGATTTGGGCACAACCGAGGGGGTCTGGGGTCAGTTCTCAGTGGTGAAGGCTGACTATGCATCTCTCTCCCCAGCTCCACTTGCAGCCGTGCCATACCTTGAAATCTGCCACAGTGGGAGCATTTACACCATGGAAATTGGCAAACGCTGCAAATCAAGAGTGTTAATTTTTGTTTTGTTTTTTGAGAGTTGGCTGTTAACTTACCAGCATACTATTGGCTTTAGTGCATGGCGTCTATATATTGGTATTTGTTGCGGGCCGTTATTTAGACCGCCTTCTTATTTCTTAACTGTGTTCCAGGTGGTTAAAGGCAACATAGCACTGAGTTCTGGATAACTGGGGGGACTGTGCGCTTGGATTTGCCGTGCTAAGGTTCGGGTGGGGCTACTACATCTTGCCGGGTTGGGCAAGAGTGAACCCCAGGGGCCAACGTGAGTAGCCAGGATCCTGCCATAGGAAGCTTGGAGTGGAACTGACCTGCCCCCTTTCTCTCTGTCTCCATGGCAGCTGGGTGGGCTATGAACAGGCCAACTGCAAGGGCGAGCAGTTTGTGTTTGAGAAGGGCGAGTACCCCCGCTGGGACTCGTGGACCAGCAGCCGCAGGACAGACTCCCTCAGCTCCCTGAGGCCCATCAAAGTGGTGAGCCCCCTGCCATCATCCTACTTTCTCTCTCTGCCCATCATCCTACTTTCTGTCTTTGCCACCTTGGAGCCGGAGGTCCTGAGACCAGGAAAGAGCCTGCCCCTCTAGCATTGTGCCCCTTCTGATTGGTGAGGAACCTCCTCACTGGGTGACCTTGCAAAAGTCATTTTACTTCCCTGAGCCTCAGTTTCTTCATCTGTAAAATGGGCATATTGGTATCTACTGTCCTGAGATTCCAATGTGCTTATTAGCTTGAGGGTTGTCACGCTGCGCAACTCCAGGGGTCTCCAATCACAAGACTATGAAATGCCCCAGAGGGCACTATTCACATTCTGTTTTACGTGGTTGGTGCCCCCCACCCCGCAGGGTTGGGCAACTCCCATCACAGAGTCATTGCTCAATAATCAATAGCCATCAGAAATACAAGAAATTCTGAGTTCAGGACTGGAGGAGAAGGTGGTTTAGCTCTTCTTCAAGACTCGTGCCAGTGTGAGTTTTCAGTGCTTCTGAGATCCCGATTCTTACTAGTGTGTGAGTGTGTAAACTGTCGGGGAGGGGACAGGGCCCATCACTGCTCAGTTACACTCCCAAACCCTCCAAGCCCAGTCTAGCTCCTCCCAGGACCTACTGGAAGGTTGGAGAACACTGGACTTCACACCCCACAGACCCAGGTTCCCATGTTGGCTGTGCTGCTCCCATCTGTGTGGCCTTGAGCATGTCATTTGACCTCTCTGTGCCTCATTTTCCTCATCTGCCAAATGGCATAAAAGGATTTTATGTCTAAGGGATAAGGGTTTTCTTATCTGAAAATCTTATCTTAAACTGAAAATGTTTAAAGGATTAGATAACTAAGGAAAATGTTACAGGAACAGGAGGATGGGAAGAGATGTAGAAATGAAGAAAAATCAAAATATCTCAGGTGCCTATTAGGGGCACAATTAGCCTGTGCATGTGTGTGTGTGCCTGCCTGTGTGTGCATGTGTGTGCACGTGTGTGTGTGCGTGTGTGCCTGTGTGTGCTTGTGTGTGTGCGCGCATGTGTGTGTGCACGTGTGTGCGCATGTGTGTGCGCGCATGTGTGGGTGTGCGTGTGTGTGTGCGCCTGTGTGCATGTGTGTGTGTGCATGTGTGTGCCTGTGTGTGTATGCCTGTGAGTGTGCCTGTGTGTGCATGTGTGGGTGTGCACTTGTGAGTGGGTGGTAGATTGTAGCTGCCATTTATAAAAGAGAAACTTGAGGCATAGGAGGAAAAAATGACATTTCAGAATCAAATATTCCCCAAAGTGTAGCATTTCAGAGTGTCTGTTACATGAAAATGGCCCAGTAGAAACTTAACAAATGGCTGCGATCCAACAGCAGTTGTCATAGACACGTGGTAGGTGCACTGGGCAGAGAGTGATGTGTGGGACATGCGGATCCCAACTCTGGGGCATGAGCATGGGGTGGGAAGGCCAACCCTGGGCCCCGTCACTCATACTCACTTCCCCACATCCTCTGCCAATAGGACAGCCAAGAGCACAAGATCATCCTCTATGAAAACCCCAACTTCACCGGGAAGAAGATGGAAATCATAGATGACGACGTACCCAGCTTCCACGCCCACGGCTACCAGGAGAAGGTGTCATCTGTGCGGGTGCAGAGTGGCACGTAAGCGCATTGCCAGCCCTGGCTCACCCTGCCCCAGGAACTGAGACTCTCGGGTCCTAAGTCCTGCTCTGCCCTGTGTACACTGGTGATCTTGCACACATCAGTGTACTCTGCTGACCTCTGGCTTCCCACTGGAAAGTAAATGGGAATTCTCTGCTCACAGGTGGCTTACAGCCCCTGAATTTCTCTCTAGAGCTGCCTTTGGGGAAATGGCCTTTGGAGTGGAGAAACTTTGGCCTTTACCTCAGCCCCAGTGAGCAAGACATGTATGTCAGAGGGGCAAGTTGAGGCAGAGGGAGGATTAGGTTGAGGCAGGAGGGAAGGAATGAGTTGAGTAGTCTGAAAGCTGAGAAGCAGGAGGACCAGCCCATGTTGCCTTTGACCGCATGTGTCCCTAAATTTGGGAACAGGAGGTGTCATTTTCCTCTGAATGGAAGTTCCTGGGCACATCGACCCTGGCCATCAGCAATGGGGGATTTCTCATGGTAAAAAATTTGGATTCCATGGGGGGTCCACAGATGAGCTTTGGGCAGCAGTGTGTTGGAAATAGATTATATCAGCCTTTTATTATTATTTTTTTTTTTTAAATTGAGATGGGGTCTTGCACTGTCGCCCGGGCTGGAATGCAGTGGAACAATCTTGGCTCACTGCAGCCTCCGCCTCCCAGGTTCAAGCAATTCTCCTGTCTCAACCTCCCAAATAGCTGGGATTACAGGTGCCCACTACCAAGCTCAGCTAATTTTTTTTTTTTTTTTTTTTTTTTTTTTTTTTTTTTTTTTTTGAGACGGAGTCTCGCTCTGTCGCCCAGGCTGGAGTGCAGTGGCCGGATCTCAGCTCACTGCAAGCTCCGCCTTCTGGGTTCACGCCATTCTCCTGCCTCAGCCTCCCGAGTAGCTGGGACTACAGGCGCCCGCCACCTCGCCCAGCTAGTTTTTTGTATTTTTTAGTAGAGACGGGGTTTCACCATGTTAGCCAGGATGGTCTCGATCTCCTGACCTCGTGATCCTCCCGTCTCGGCCTCCCAAAGTGCTGGGATTACAGGCTTGAGCCACCGCGCCCGGCCACTCAGCTAATTTTTTGCATTTTTAGTAGAGACGGGGTTTCACTGTGTTGGCCAGGTTAGTCTCAAACTCCTGACCTCATGATCTGCCTGCCTCGGCCTCCCAAAGTGCTGGGATTACAGGCATGAGCCACCGCGCCCAGCCTGGAACCGACTCTTACATTTTCAGAATTTGTGTGAACTGATTGACTAATCATTGGTAGCTTGAAACCAGCCACAGTGGGTGCATTTACAGCATAGAAATCAGCAAGTGCTATGAATTAAGGCTCTTTCCCCCCAACAGAACCAGTTTAGCCAAACATACTGGCTTCTTGGGGTTTGTCAAACTCCTAAAGTGGTGTGCAAAGTTCTGTGCTCCTGTTCTCCTTCATTCCCTCATTCCCTTCATTCATTCATTGATTCATTCATTCATTCAATTTGTCAGTGCTGTCATATGCCAGGCATTGTGTTAGGTGCCCAGGGTGAAGGAGATTAAAGAGATCTGGCTTCTGCCCTGTGTAGCCAACAGTCTAGAAGGGGCAACTGTTAATAATTTAAGAATCCACATAAGTCTAAGCTACTTCCTTGGAGAAAAGATTCTTGAGCTGAGATCTCAAGAAACAGTAGGAATTGCGGGGGTAAAGAGGCCAAGCAAGAGCGTCCCAGACAATGAGAGCAGCATGTGCAAAGGCCCTGTGGTGCATGTGGGGGGAGCCTGGTAGGTCTGAGAAACTCTACAAAGGCCACTGGCTGGAATGCAGAGATGTGGGAGCATAAGAATGCGAAGTAGAGCTGGATATGTCCATAGAGACTGGCCAGGCAGATCCTTGCAGGCCAGGCCTGTGTGACATTTTCTGGAGAGAAGACCAGCACTTTCATTAAGTAGCCCCTGGAACCTCTTTCATCAGAAGGCCCGTGGAACCTCCCCCAACTCTTCTTTGGCCTTGCAGCTGGGCTTGGAGGTGGGATAGCAGTGGATGGAGATGGTTCAAAGGTCTGACTTATTCTAAACTTCAGTGAGCTTAAGATACCACCCCCTTGCTCTGACCCCAGTACCAGGCCTTCAGTCAAAATTTGCTTCAGGAGGCAGTGAGCTCCCCATCAAGAGAAGGAAGAAAGCAGAGGCTCAGTGCTGGAAGGGTGGGGTGGAAAGGGTGTCCTGCTTACTCCTGGGAAGTGGCAATGGTTGGGAGGCTTCACCCTTCCTAGTGGCTTATGGATGCTCTCCCCTCGCTTCTCTCTTGTTTCTCTTCCTGTTCCCCCGGTTCACCCTCCCCTCACCTCTGGTCCTGCAGGTGGGTTGGCTACCAGTACCCCGGCTACCGCGGGCTGCAGTACCTGCTGGAGAAGGGAGACTACAAGGAGAGCAGCGACTTTGGGGCCCCTCACCCCCAGGTGCAGTCTGTGCGCCGCATCCGCGACATGCAGTGGCACCAACGTGGCGCCTTCCACCCCTCTAACTAGTACCCTCCCCACCATGCCTCTTTCCCAGGACCCAGACCTGCTGCCCAGGAACCCTCCAGACCAACCAGAGAGTGAATAAAGTGTGACTTGCAACTTGTCTGCTGTGGGTCTTTGATCCCCCCAGCAGCTGGGTGTGTGTGTGTGTGTGTGTGTGTGTGTGTGTGTGTGTGTGTGTGTGAGAGACAGAGAGAGAGAGAGAGAGAGACAGCGAGAGAGAAATGAGAATCAGCATGTATCTGGGCTAGGAGTAGGGCAACAGAACCCTTATTGAATCTTACGGTTCTGCAGCTGCTTAGCTGTGTGACCTTGGACACAGTGCCCAACCTCTCTGAGCCTTTATTTCTTCATCTGACTTGAAATTCCCTTGCCTCTGAGTGGCTGGCTTGGTTGAGCTCCTGAGCCCCCTGTTACATGCTGGTTGCTGAGCACAGTCATTCTCAGAGGCATGTGATGGGTGCCCCAGCCCTTAAAAACGTGTTCACTGCCCGCCATTCTCACATTATCACATTATCCCCTTGAGTCTGGGAGTCTTTTTTGATTTGCAAGAGAAGCCAAGAACCCTGAATCCCCCACTCCAGCCCAGGGAGAGGTCAGAATGCCACGTTTGTGAGTGTGTTCATTCATTCATCATATGGCTGCGGGCAACTGTTAGTAATTTAAGAATCTACACAACATCTAAGCTACTTCAATGAGGAAGAGACTACTGAGCTGTGAGGATCTTGGCTGTAGCCAGGCTCAAGGTGATGCAATGATCTGGGAATGAAGGCTGGTTTATACTGCTGTTCTGGGCCATTGGCCAGGGATAGAGGCTCAGGCAAGTCCTTTTGCCTTCAGAGCTTTGATGCTTCTACTCAGGAAGATGGGAGAGAAACAGTACCTTCCTAATGGGATTGCGACAAGGCTGAAACGAAATGCTGCAGGCCTTCTGTCTTTAGACTCAGCTTTTGTTGGTTAATATGCAGTGCAAATATCTGCTTCCTGGGTGCAGCCTCTTGCCACTTTGTTTTTGGTATCTCTTGATACCATTTTAAATTTTAATGTAGTCAAACAGCAATATTTTCCTTTAGGGTTTATGCCTTTCACATCTCCTTGAAGAAATTCTTTCTTCTTTCTTTTTTTTTTTTTTCCCAAGACAGAGTCTTGCTCTGTTGCCCAGGCTGGAGTGCAGTGGTACAATCTTGGCTCACTGCAACCTCCGCCTCCCGGGTTCAGCAGTTCTCCCGCTTCAGCCTCCTGAGTAGCTGGATTACAGGCATGCACCACCATGCCCGCCTAAATTTTGTATTTTTAGTAGGGGTTTCACCATGTTGGCCCGGCTGGTCTTGAACCCCTGAACTTGTGATCCGCCTGCTTTGGCCTCCCAAAGTGCTGGGATTACAGGAGTGAGCCACTACGCCCGGCCAACCTTGAAGAAATTCTTTCTAATCCCTGGTTACAAAGAAATTCCCCAATATATTTTTTTCCCTAAACTTTTAAAACTTTTGCTCTTCACATTTGCGTTCTTAATCCTTCTGGAGCTGATTCTTGCATGTAGTGTATGGTAGAGATTCAGTTTCCTTTTCTTTTTTTTTCCTCTTTGGACATCCGATGTCCTAAAATCATTCATGAAGGAGTCCATTTGCTGCACTGCAGCGCAGTCACCTTGCTGATCCATCCCCTTCCCCATAGATGGGGTGATTTTATGGGCTGTCTTTTCTGTTCCTATAGTCAGTGTATCCCCGCACTTTGCCACTTTATGTTCATGACTACTGCTTTGTAGTCAGTGTTGAGGTCCCTAAAACAGGGGCCCTCAAACCCTGGGTCTCCCATGGCCGGAAATGGGGGTTGCACAATAGGAGGTGGGCATTGCAGCCTGAGCTCCGCCTCCTGTCAGACCAGCGGAGGCATTAGATTCTCACAGGAGTGCAAACCCTATTGTGAATTGTACATGCAAAGGATCTAGGTTGCATGCTCCAATGAGAATCTAACGTCCGCTGCCCACAGCCCATGAAAAAGTGTCTTCCACAAAATCGATCCGTGGTGCCAAAACATTTGGGGACCACTGCCCTATAACATGATTCTTCAGGAATGTTTTAGAAATTCTCGCCCCTTTAGGACTCCATTTAGAAGCATCCCCTCACATTTGGAAAAGTGGAAAACCTTGTTGAATGAACTAAAGTGGTTCAAATGATTATCATAAAGGTAGAAACCAGTAAGTGCTCCATATACATCATGGAATACTATGCAGCCATAAAAAAGAATGAGTTCATGTCCTTTGCGGGGACATCGATGAAGCTGGAAACCGTCATTCTCAGCAAACTGACACAGGAACAGAAAACCAAACACCGCATGTTCTCACTCATAAGTGGGAGTCGAACAATGAGAACACATGGACACAGGGAGGAGAACATCACACATTGGGGTTTGTCAGGGGTGGGGAGCAAGGGGAGGGAGAGCATTAGGACAAATACCAAATGCATGCAGGGCTTAAAACATAGATGATCGGTTGATGAGTGCAGCAAACCACTGTGGTACATGTATCCCAGAACTTAAGTAAAAAAAAAAAAAAAAAAAAAAAAAGTCGGGCAAGGTGGCTCACGCCTGTAATTGCAGCACTTTGAGAGGCTGAGGCGGGCAGATCATGAGGTCAGGAGATCGAGGCCATCCTGGCTAACACGGTGAAACCTCATCTCTACTAAAAATACAAAAAATTGCTGGGTGTGGTGGCAGGCACCTGTAATCCCAGCTACTAGGGAGGCTGAGGCAGGAGTATTGCTTGAACCTGGGAGGCGGAGCTTGCAGTGAGTCGAGATTGCGCCACTGCACTCCAGCCTAGGCAACAGAGTGAGACTCCATCTCAAAAATAAATAAATAAATAATAAGTTAAAATTAAAAAAAAAAGAAACCAGTAAGTGCTCAATAAATGTTACTATCATCTATTTCTTCATTCATTCTTCAACCATTACCTACTGAGTGCCTATTTGGATACTTGACTTAGTACCTGGATGATGAAATAATCTACAACAAACCCTCATGACACGAGTTTATAACAAACCTGCACATGTACCCCCGAACCTAAAATAAAAGTTAAAAAAACAGAATCCACACAAGTCTAAGCTACTTCCTTGAGGAAAAGACTCCAGCTGAGATCTCAAGGAAGAGTAGAAATTACAGGGGTAAAGAGGCCAAAGAAGAGTGTCCCAGATGAGAGTGGCATGTGCAAAGGCCCTGTGGTGGGAGGAGCCTGGTAGCTCTGAGAAACTCCACAAAGGCAGGGTGGTGGCTGGAATGCAGAGATGTGGGGGCACATGGAAAACCTTGTTAAAGCGGTTAAAATGATTATCATAAAGATGGAAACTAACACATGCTAAATAAATGTTACTTTCGTTCATTTCTTTATTGATTCTTCATCCAAAACTTACTGAGTGCCTATTTCACTCCTGGAACTGGGCAGAGTACAGATACAAAGTAGTAAGACAGATTCCCTGTCCTTAGAAGCTCTCACTCTGGGGGCATTGTAATAGTTTGAGAGTAGAGCAATGGTGATTATTATGGATTGAACGAGAACCCCCCCAAATTCATATGCTGAAATCCTAATCCTTAGTACCTTAGAGAATGTGACCTTATTTGGAAACTGGGTCATTGCAAGTGCAGTTTTGTTTTAAATGATAGGGTCTCACTCTGCTGTCCAGGCTGGAGTGTGATGGCACAATCATAGCTCACTGCAGCCTCCAACTACTGGGCTTTCAAGTGATCCTGTTGCCTCAGCCTCTGGAGAAGCTGAAACCACAGGCGTGCATGACCACACCTGCTAACTTTTTTATTTTTTACGTAGAGATTTGGCGGGGTGGGGGTCGGGGTGTCTCACTGTGTTGCCCAGGCTGGTCTCGAACTCTTGGCCTCAAGCAATTCTCCAGTCTCCACCTCCCAAAGTGCTGTGATTGTAGGTGTGAGCTACCATGCCCGGCCAAATGTAATTAGTTATATTAAGAGTGGATCATACTGGAGTAGCGTAGGCCCCTATTGGAATGTGACTGGTGTCTATGAAAACGGGAAACGTGGAGACAGCCACGCACACAGGGAGAATGTCATGTGAAGATGATGCTGGGGTTCTGTTTCTGCAAGGCAAGGAGTGCCGCAGATTGTCGGCCACCCACCAGAAGCTAGGAGAGAAACACGGAGCAGATTCTCACTTGCAGCCCCCAGGGGAACCCGACTCTGCCAACGCCTTGACCTCCGACTTCCAGCCTTCCTGGGGACTTCCTAGAGAGTGCCCTGTCCGTCCTCCCTCTTCCTCCCTCTCTTTCTCTCTCGCGTGGGGGGTGCTCTGCACGTCCACCCTACTCACCTCCCCTCTGAGTTTACAGTTCCCTCCTCTCCGGTCTCTGCAGGACCGGGCGGACCCTTTTTATCGGTCCTCAAGGTTCCACTTCCCCTGCAGCCACCAGGTGTCAGCAAAGCTTCATCCTAGGGGTTCGCCGGGCGGCCCGAGCTGCGCAGGCCCTGATTGGAGGCAAGCGCCGTTAGTCACAGGCGTGGGCGAGGCCTCCGAGCCTCGCCGCCCTCGGTAGGGAAACTGAGGCTCAGAGAACCCGGAGCCCAGACAGTCTTGTCCCCGGGCCGCCTCCAGAGCCCCGTGTCTTTCTGCAGCCTTGCTTTCCAAAACTTGTTGGGAGGCGGAGAAAAAAAATCAAACAAATCCAGCAACCATTCTTTGTCTTAGGAAGGTGATTCCAAGATTCCGAAGAGCTTTCTCACCCATGATGTCACTAGAAGCCGCGGAGCAAAGCCCGCCACTCAGACATGTGACAGAGCAACCGCTCAGTGCTTCAGTTTCCTCTAAAATGGGAGCAATAATAGTGCCGCTCAGAGGATTGCAGTGAAGAGTCCAGAAGTTGACGCTTATGAAGTTTAGGGCGGAGCCACACAGCAAGGCCCTGGGTAAATAAGTGCAGTGTGAGAAGTGCTCAGAGGTGCCTGTGGGGGACGGGGTGGGGGCAGGGAAGGCTCCCGGGAGGAGGAGGCTTGGGTTTTGTAGAAGGAGTAGGAGTTTGCCAGATGGCCTGGATGGAAACCCCTTCCGCATGTTCATTCACCAATTCACTCATTCATTCCTGTCACAAAATTACAACACATTTAGTTTAAAGGCCTTAAATGACCTTTTTTTTTTTTTTTTTTGAGATGAAATCTCGCTCTGTCGCCCAAGCTGGAGTGCAGTGGCACAATCTCAGCTCACTGCAACCTCCTCCACCTCCTGGCTATTTTTATTTTTGTATTTTTAGTAGAAAGGGGGTTTCAACATATTGGTCAGGCTGGTCTCGAACTCCTGACCCCAGATGATCCACCTGACTCGGCCTCCCAAAGTGCTGGGATTACAGGTGTAAGCCACCGCGCCCAGCCCTTAATTGACTTCTATTTGCCATTCTAGAATTGGGCAACACCTCATTCTGTAAAATAGAATATGTGTCCAGATGAGTTGAACAGAAGAGATTTATTTACAGACAGCAACAGGCAGAAGGAAGAAGATACAGAGAATAAAAAAACAGAATGGTCCTTTCAAAGTTACTTTCCTTGTAAAGGTTAAATCCTAGGGAACTTCTTTCTCCTGCCGGCTGAAACTGGAAGGCTGGGCAAACACCTTGGTTTGGGCTTGCTGGTGTGGCACATCAGCACGAGTCACTCCATTTTGGTTTGGTCGGTGGGTCCTAGGCCAGGAGCTCAGTCCAAACCAATGGCCTCCTATAAACTTGAGCGCTCCCATCTTCCTCTTGCCACCCTTGTTCTGCTTCCCTCTTCTTCTTTGCCCTTTTCTTGCTCTTTCTCCTGGTCCTCTGGTTTCTCCTGCTCTGCACCCCCACTTTTCTCCAACCTCCACCTTCTCTCCTTCCTCTCCTCCTCACTCTCATGTCCCCAGATGCAGCCACTCAGCCAGGCCCCAACCTCACCCCCTAGCGTGATGGGGTAGAGGGACGGGCAGCTGGAGCAGGTGGGCTTATGAAGGTGGACAGACCACTGTCTCTAAGCAGCTGCGGAGGGCCTGCCTGACCATCTGTAGGAGCCTTGGGTTTCAGGGGACTAGTTCTTGGTGTTGGAGAGCTGGACTCAGCAGCCAGACTAGTCCCTGGGAAGTGGGCTGGAGCCTGGCAGAAACGGGGAGGAAGCCACAGGGCAGCCCTAAGAGAGGCAGTGGAAACAGCCCCAAGCCAGGCAGTGGAGCCAGAGGCCCCTGAAGTCAGGCAGGGCTAGAGTCAAGTCCCAGATCTCCTACTCATTGACCCTGTGACGGCAGGCAAATGACCTTACCTCTCTGAGACTCTGTTTCCTCATCTAACCAAGGGCCATGGGGTTTTTTCCCCATTGGTAATTCTCAGACACCTGGTCACCGACCTGACACGAAGTAGTTGCTCAATAAATGACAGCCTAGTTGCCTTTTCGCTCTTCATTCATTCATTGGATAGTGATTGGGGACTCTCTCCTGTGCTGCCTGCTGCTCCAAAGCAAAGGAGCCTGCCTGTCAAGCCTACCTTGTCACTTGTTGCCAGGAACTCCTGCTCCCTCCTAGGGCAGCCCCTGGTTAATGGAGCTGAGAGAACGCAAGATGCTGAGCCGTGGGGTGTGCAAGAGAACCGGGAGGGAGGCTTTATGAAAATCAGGGTCCAGGTACAGCCCCAGGCCAGGTCAGCTCACAGCGGGCAGACAGGTGAAACTGGAGGAAATTGGAGATACAGCGGGAGGGAGGGAGAAAAGGTAAAACCTCTCACCGCCTCCTCAACGCCTAAAAAGGTCTGAAGCTTGCTCAAAGCTAAGAATTTTAAACCCAAACTCAGACATCAGCCAATACTAAATGTTTGCAAGGATTGGGGAACAAAAACTCTAAAGTGCTTCTGCAGTGATGTAAACTGGTGCCATCACTTTGCAAAAATTAGAATTTGACAAATTCTAATAACGTTGAAGATGCAGAAATCTGGAGGCCCAGCTATTTCTTCACTGGGTGTTTACCCTGGAAAATCTCTCCCACATCTGTACCAGCAGACAGGTTCAGGATGCTCAGAGCAGCGTTGTCTGCACTAGCAAAAAACTGGAAACAACCTACCTGTCCCTCAGAAGGAGAATGAGTACTAATCAGCATGCAATAATATTATCATGCAACAGACAAAAGGGATACACAACACCTTACGTATTCAACATGGGCATGTCTCAGAAATATTGCTGGAGGTAAAAAAACAAAACAATAACAACAACAACAACAAAAACAGGCAAGTTACAGAACAATATTTGGTATTTATAAGAATGTTTCTGGCGGGGCGCAGTGGCTCACGCCTGTAATCCCAGCACTTTGGGAGGCCGAGGCGGGCGGATCACAAGGAGATCAAGACCATCCTGGCTAATACGGTGAAACCCTGTCTCTACTAAAAATACAAAAAATTAGCTGGGCATGGTGGCAGGCGCCTGTAGTCCCAGCTACTTGGGAGGCTGAGGCAGGAGAATGGTGTGAACCCGGGAGGTGGAGCTTGCAGTGAGCCTATATGGCGCCACCGCACTCCAGCCAGGGCGACAGAGCGAGACTCCATCTCAAAAAAAAAAAAAAAAAAAAAGAATGTTTTTAAAACACACATTATCTGTAGTGAGGGATCAGTTTTTGTGTTTTACCTTTTTCGATCCCTTATAGACTGAAAAGTTGGTAGAATATAATAAAAATGAAAGACCAGAAATGCAAAATGAAAAATACAACAATCATCCCCAATTTAAAAATTTTTAATCAACAATTAAAACAGACTGTCAAATTATTAAAAGTCTTCTTCTTTTTTTTTTTTTTTTAAGAGATGGCGGACGTCTCACTATGTTGCCCAGGCTGGTCTTGAACCCCTGGACTCAAGAGATCTTCCTGCCTCACCCTCCCAAAGTGCTGCGATTACAGGGGTGAGTCCACCATGCCCAGTCAAAAGTTTCTAAAGTCTTACTCTCAATTTCTGTGTTTATCTCATCGCAGATTGATAACAAACAATTACCACCGACCAGACTTTGAGTAGGTGCTGGCAAACTTTTTCTGCAAAGAACTAGGTAGTAAATAGTTCACATTGTGGGGGGCAACATGGTCTCTGGCAACTACTCAACCCTGCTGGCATCACATAGAAGCAGCCGTAGGTAAATGAATGGGTGAGGCTGTACCTCTGTAAAACTTTATGTCCACTGAAATTTGAATTTCATTGTCATGTATTACACAAATATTTTTGTTACCTTTTTACATTTTAAAATTTATTTACTGATATTTTGGGGGGTAGATGTGATATTTTGATACACATACGCAATGTATAATGATCAAGTCAGGGTAATCAGGATACCCATCCCCTCAAACATTTATCTTTTATCTCTTCTTTGTGTTGGGGACATTACCCAACGCAATTTTTCTCTTCTGGATATTTTGAAATCTGTAAGACATTATTGTTAACTATAATTTCCTTGCTGTACTATTGAATACAAGAACCTTTTTTTTTTTTTTTTTTTGAGGCAGGGTCTCACTGTGTCGCCCAGGCTGGAGTGCAGTAGCATAATCTCAGCTCACTGCAACCTCCGCCTCCTGGGCCCAAGCAATCCGCCCACCTCAGCCTCTTGAGTAGCTGGGATTATAGGCACGTGCCACCACACCTGGCTAATTTTTGTATTTTTTGTAGAGACAGGGTTTTGCCATGTTGCCCAGGCTGGGCTCAAACTCCTGACCTCAAGCAATCCACCTGCCTCTGCCTCCCAAAGTGCTGAGATTACAGGCATGAGCCACCATGCCCGGCCTGAATACAGAACTTATTTCTTCTATCGAACTGTATTTCTGTACCATTATCCAACTTCTCTTTCATTCTTCCCTCCCCACCTTCCCTTCCCAACCTCTGGTAATCACCAATCTACTCTACCTCCGTGAGATCCACTTTTTTTTTTTTTTTTTTTTTTGAGACGGAGTCTCGCTCTGTAGCCCAGGCTGGAGTGCAGTGGCCGGATCTCAGCTCACTGCAAGCTCCGCTTCCCGGGTTCACGCCATTCTCCGGCCTCAGCCTCCCGAGTAGCTGGGACTACAGGCACTGCCACCTCGCCCGGCTATTTTTTGTATTTCTTAGTAGAGACGGGGTTTCACCGTGTTAGCCAGGATGGTCTCGATCTCCTGACCTCGTGATCTGCCCGTCTCAGCCTCCCAAAGTGCTGGGATTACAGGCTTGAGCCACCGCGCCCGGCCGAGATCCACTTTTTAAGCTCCCACATATGAGTGAGAACACGTGAGTTTCTTCCTTTGATTTTTTTTCCCCATTTAAAAATGTGAGAAGTATTTTCAGCTTGTGGGTTGTATAAAATGAAGTATTCAGCCAGATTTGTCCTACAAGCTATGGTTTGCTGACCTTTCCTTTAGCTTATCTGGCAATAGACACAAATAAACATAATGTTTGTTTGTTTCTTTTTTCAGGAAGATCTAACACAGCTGCTGTCCAATTTCTCTTTTCTAAACAAAACGCTAATGATTTTGATTGAGTTACATAATTTTTTTAAGTATGCATGTAGAAAAAAGACTGGAAAACATGCCAGGTTTATTTAAAATGGTGAGTTTGTAGTATGGGCCATTTAGGCAATTGTTACCATTTGCTTTGTGCTTTTCTGTATTTTTTATTTTAATTTCCAGGAAGTTTCTCTTTTCATCATCGTGAGTTCTGGAAGGGTGCTGTGTTCTGTCCCTCTCACTCCTGACTGGCAATGACTCTAAAAAACCCCCCACCCATGAGGAGGCCTTGGAAAGTAGAAGTGGAGATGTGGTCACTGCTCTCAGGGGAGGCTGAAAGCGCAGTCATCAGCCCTGGGAGGGGGGTTTCTGCACTTCCTTGGCCATCTCTGACCTCTGGGGTGTTTCACGTTTTTCTGGCAAACAGGATCATTCTGTGGAGTGAGTCTCAGGACCTTGGGATGGGGGAACAAAACTTTCTTGCTTTTTTGGTGCCCCCTGGGTGAAATAAGAAAACCACTAGGGGTGAGTCTTCAAAGCAGAGACAACCCAGGTGAGCAGAGTGGTGGGGAGGGTTTAAAAAAAAAGGTGGAGAGGAGCACTTTCTGTCAGATAAGACCTCATCCAGTGGGGAGAACCATGCCTGCTCAGGATGGGATGCCGGCCTCAGAATCCCCTGGGACGTGGACTCCACCCCACCCATCTTCTTCAGCAACGGAATTGGTTTCTATCAAGGTGGGACCGAGGTGCTGGGCAGGTTGACCATCACCTCCCAAGTGATGAAGCAGCTGGCTGGGGATGTGGATGGGAAGGCGCTCACAGGCTGCCCGAAGCTCCTCCCAGCACGAAGCTGAAAACCAGACCCTTCTGCCCCTAAGAGGCTGTCGAGTGCTTCCTGGCTCCTCTTGTGAGAAAAGAGACTCAGCGAAGCAGAGTTAATATTAGTGAGTCCCCAAAGGTATTCCCAGCTGCTCTGAAGCTGTGGTTCTCAGCGTGTAAGCCACAAACCAGCATCACTGGCATCACCTGGGATCTTGCTGAAAACGCAAGTTCTGATCAGGAGCTGTGGCTCAGACCTATAATCCCAACACTTTGGGAAACTGAGGTGGGAGGATCGCCTGAGGCCAGGAATTCGAGACCAACCTGGACAACATGGTAAGACCCCATCTCCATAAAAAATAAAAACTTAGCTGGGCGTGGTGGTGCACACCTGTAGTCCTAGCTACTCAAGAGGCAGAGGTGGGAGGATAACTTGAGCCTAGGAGTTCAAGGCTACAGTGCGCTATGATCTCGCCATTGCCCTCCAGCCTGGGCAAAAGAGTGAGAACATGTCTCAATAAATAAATAAAAAGAAATGCAAGTTCTCGGTCCTACCCTAGACCTACTGAATCACAATTTGGGAGGGAGGGGTGTCCAGCGATCTTCACTTAACCAGCCCCTCCCAACTGTAAACCCAAGTTTAAGAACCATTGCTTTGCCAAGATGGTCTTGCTATGTTGCCCAGGCTGATCTTGAACTCCTGGGCTCACATGATCCTCCTGCCTCAGCCTCCCAAAGTGCTGGGATTATAGGTGTGAGCCATTGCACCTGGCTACCATTGCCTTTGGGTTTTGTATTTCTTTAAATTGTTCACCTTTCTGCATCTTTCTTTCATTAAAATAAGTGGGTGATATGTTCATTTACCAAGACCAGTTTATAGTTAATGCTGCTTCTTCATAAAGTTATTCTTTTTTTCACTAAAGAAGGCAACATTGAGTGGATTGGGCATACATTTTCTTTCTCTCCATTAATCCAGGAATGAGGAAACATCAACAAGGTGGCTCACGCTGCCATTTCCTGAGATAGCAGTTTCTGTCCAAAAGATTGGTCCACATATTGGTCAAATCCTCCTTTTCTTCCAGGCATACTTTATATTCATCATTATTATATATTCAGGAGGCAAACTGTATTCTTCTTTCTAGAGACAGGGTTTCACTCTTGCCCAGGCTGGAGTGCAGTGGTGCCATCAGAGCTTACAGAGTCCTGATCTCCTGAGCTCAACTGATCCTCCTGGTTGAACCCCCCATGTAGCTGGGACTACAGGTGTGCACCATCATGCCTGGATAATGGTTTATTTTTATTTTTTGTAGAGGTGGGGTCTCTCTCTGTTGCGCAGGCTGGTCTCAAACTCCTGGGCTCAGCTCAAGCAATCTTTCCATCTCGGTCTCCCAAAGCGCTGGGATTATAGGTGTGAGCCACGGCACCCAGCCTTCAATTTTTCTTTAATGTTGGTTTCCCTGTTAGAATGAAAGCTTAGTGAAGCACATCTTGTTCGCTATTGCGTCACCGCCACCGCGTACCATGACAGGCTGCCAGGAGGCATTTATTAAGTGATTGCTGGCTGATTTCCTCACGCTCCAACCTATCACCACCTGTGGCTTACTCCCATTTTCTACGGGAGCCCCTGAGGCTCAGAAAGGGGGAGATGATTTGCTCAAGGCCATGCTGGTGGAAAGAGGAGGAGGAGGCAGGACAGAAAGAGCAGATGGAACAGGTACCCTTTTGGTTAGCCAGAGGGGACATTTTTGGACTTAGTGGGAAGAAAAGTGTCATTTTGTCCTTTTGTCTTACGAAGCTATTTTCATGACATTCATTTGGTATTGAATGAAATAAGCTGAATTTTACCACTGATTGTACATGTGAGTTGTCAGCGAACAACCACCACCACAATAAGTCTGGGAACTCCGGGAAAATCTGATGGGGCCATGGGAAATGGTCCGCTCTTCCTTCATCGAGTGGTGGCCGATGCCAATCTCCTGGCATGGCCTGTCGGACTTCTCCTAGGATGCACTGTGCATGGTGGTGAGGACTCCAGGCATCTGACCGACAAGGCCGGCAGGAGGTGAGGGCCTTTTCCAGAAAAGGGGGTCACATATGCAAAATTATCAAGGTGAGAAAAACTACTGGGCGAGAGGGAGTGGAGGTGGCTCTGCATGCATCTGACGTGGCTTCTGCAGGGTGTGGGAACAAGAATGGTGGCAGGTGAGGCTGGCAAAGCAGCAGGGCCCAGGTTGTGGAGGTAAATGTTGGTCCTGGAAAGGAGTGTGGGCTTGCTTCTGAGGGCACTGGGGAGCCATGGGAGAATTCTGAGGAAGGGAGTCACCTGGCACAATTGGCCCTGGGGAACATTCCCTCTGTCTAGTATGAGGAGTTGGGGAAAGAGGGAGAAGGCTAGAAGCTGCTCCCTTTGGTGAGTGAGAGACGCCAACCACCTGTGCTATCCAGGCGGGGGCATGCTGAGGATGGGGCAGGATTTCCCTGGTGCCCCCATTCCTTGTAAGGGGGACCTGGGATCACAGCAGTCTCAGTGTGCAACGTGGTCCCGTCTTTTGCACCTTTCCTTTCTTTTGACACAGAGTCGTGCTCTGTCACCCAGGCCAGAGTGCAGTGGTGCGATCTCAGTTCACTGCAGCCTCTACCTTCTGGATTCAAGCAATTCTTGTACCTCAGCCTCCTGTGTAGCTGGCTTTATAGGTGTGCGCCACCCTGCCTGGCTAATTTTTTGTATTTTTAGTAGAGAAGGGGTTTCACCATGTTATTAATGGCTGGTCTGGAACTCCTGGCCTCAAGCAGTCTGCCCACCTCGGCCTCCCAAAGTGCTGGGATCGCAGGTGTAAGCCATAGGGCCCAGCCTGTACTTTTCAAAGCACATTTGTAAATTTCTTATTTCAGACATCTTTTGATTAGATACAAAATGTTGCATATACAGTGGAAGCCTGCTGGGTACTTCCCTGACACCATTCCCTTTTCTCCTCCTACTTTAATTTTTGTAGCTTTTTTTTTTACTTTAAGTACATGTGCCTAACCACAAACAATATATAGTATTGTTTCCACACTTTCCATAAATGTTAAATTCTATGTATCATTTAGTAAATTGCAATTTTCTCTTCAACATTATGTTTCCAAGGCCGGGCCAGGTGACTCACGCATGTAATCCCAGCACTTTGGGAGGCTGAGGCAGGTGGATCACTTGAGGTCAGGAGTTTGAGACCAGCCTGCCCAACATGGTGGAACCCTGTCTGTACTAAAAATACAAAAATTAGCCAGGCGTGGTGGTAGGCGCCTGTAATCCCAGCTACTCGGGAGGCTGAGGCAGGAGAGTTCCTTGAACCCAGGAGGTGGAGGTTGCAGTGAGCTGAGATCATGCCACTGCACCCCAGCCTGGGCAACAGAGTGAGACTGTCTCAAAAACAAAAACATTATGTTTCCAAGACTTACAGTTGACTCTTGAACAAAGAGGGAGGGAGGGGCACTGTCTCCTTCATGCAGTCAAAAATCCCCCTGTAACTTTTGACTCCCCCCAAAACTTCACTTCCATTGAACAGAAGACTTGCCAACACCATGAACAGTGGAACAACACGTATTTTGTATGTTGTAGGTATTCTATATTGTATTCTTGCAATAAAGTAAGCTGGAGACAAGTAAACATTATTTAAAAAATCTGAAGGAGGAGAATATGTATTTACTATTCGTTAAGTGGACGTGGATCATCATCAAGCTCTTCCTTCTGGTCATCTCTATATTGAGGAGGCAGAGGAGGAGGAAAAGAGGAGGCTTTGGTGTTGCTGTCTCAGGGGAGGCAGAGATGGAAGAAAATCCAGGAATAAGTGGACCCACACAGTTCAAACCCATGTTTGAAGGGTCAGCTGTATATTGCCACATATCGTAGATTTAGATCATTCATCTTAGCTGGTGTGCAGTGTCTCACACATAGGTATAATGCAAGTTATTAATCCGGTCTCATTTTGTTGTTGTTGTTGTTTTGAGACGGAGTCTTGTTCTGATCTTGGTTCTAGTGGCGTGATCTTGGCTCACTGCAACTTCCGACCCCCGGGTTCAAGTGATTCTCCTGCTTCAGCTTCCCGAGTAGCTGGGATTACAGGTGCCTGCCACCACACCTGGGTAATTTTTGTATTTTTAGCAGAGACGGGTTTCACCATCTTGGCCAGGCTGGTCTCGAACTCCTGACCTTGTGATCCACCCACCTCCCAGTTCCGTTTTGATGGACACTTGCGTTGCTTCCAGTCACTGCTGCTGTGCACCATGCTGCCGTGAATAGCCCACATGCGTCGGGAGCTATGTTACTTCACCTCTCCTTGAGGGAGCTGTGACCCTGCGGAGAGCAAGAACTCTGCAACTGGGCTGACTGGGTTCGGATCCCAAATCTGTAATTTATGGGCTGGGCAACTGAGCAAGTTACTTAAGGACGCTGTTTTTTCATCCAGAAAAGTGGAGATACTAGCAGTACTTCCTTTAGAGGTTGTTGTGAAGATTAACCTGTTAGTGTCAGTGAAGCGCTTGGTACTATAAGGTGTTTAACATAATTATTATGCGGCTAAAACTTGAGCATGGGGCTGTTCTCACTTATTTGTGGGAGCTAAAAATTAAAACAATTGAATTTATGGATATAGAGAGTAGAAGGATGGTTACCAGCGACTAGGAAGGGTAGGTGGCAGGGTGAGGTTAGGGGAGAAAGACATGATGGTTAAGGGTACAAAAAATAGAATGAGTAAAATGTAGTATTTGGTAGCACAACAAGGTGGCTATAGTCAATAATAATTTAATTGTACATTTAAAAATAACTAAAATATTATAATTGGATTGTTTGAAACACAAAGGATAATTGCTGGAGGAAATGGATACCCAATTTACCCCAATGTGATTATTATGCATTGCATACCTCTATCAAAATAGCTCATATGCCCCATAAATGTATACATCTACCGTGTATCCACAAAAAATTAAAAGTGGAAGCCCCTGCCGCCGCCAACTCCGTCGCCAAGTGAGTGAGGAAGAAGAGGAGCGCAGTCAGAGCGCGGCAGCAGCTGCAGCGGCGCCGAGGCGGGTACCAGCCCAGAGAGACCCCCCAGCACAGGCGGCGCGGTGCTGAGCTGGCGCCACCAACCGAGCGAGAGGCGGCCCCGACTCCTTCTCGTCCTGAGCCAGCGGCCCGCGGCCCGCGCACACACTGAGTCAGCCGAGACCCGCCTCCCGCCCGCCTGCAGGCCTCGTGAGGGAGGCGCAGAGCTGGGCGGCCTAGAGCGGTGGCGGCCGGGAGTGCGTCGGGCCCGGGCGGAAAGTGAGGCGGGCGAGCGCGCGGTGCCGGCAGCCCCCGGGGACTCGGCGCGGGAGCAGGGGCGGAGTGGGTTGCGGCAGGGGCTTGCCCCCGCCCCTCCCTCCTCTCCGGCGGCGGGAGACGGAGTGACCTGCAGAGCCTGGAATGTGGCCGTGGAAATGGAAACCATGGAGAGGCCGAAGCCCACCTCAGATTACCTGATGCAGCTGAAGAACGACAAGAAGCTTATGAGCAACCTGCCCAACTTCTGTGGGATCTTCAACCACCTTGAGCAGAGACTGAGATCTGGAGCGTTTGTGACTTGCCTGTGTCTGGAGACAAGTTGGCAGCAGAGCTGGAGCAAGACACTTGCTTCTCCCCTCTGTTCCATTTTGTGGCGTGTCTCCACAAGGGGAATTGGAGGGAAAAACCTGGAATATTTCCATATGCTAAAAAGCTGCTGCTGTTGCCTCAAGTTGTGAAGAAATGAGCAGAGTACGGAAAGACATGGACAATGACACATTGAATGGCAGTACAGAGAAAAGGAGTGTAGAATTGCCTGATGCTGTGGGACCTATTGTGCAGTTACAAGAGAAACTATGTGCCTGTAGAAGAATACGCAGATTTTAATTTTGTTGGGAGAATCCTTGGACCTAGAGGACTTACGGTCAAATAGCTTGAAGCAGAAACCGGATGTAAAATCAGTCTGAGGCAAAGGTTCAATGGGGGATATAAAAAACGAGGAGCGGCTGGGCGGGGTGGCTCACCCCTGTAATCCCAGCACTGTGGGAGGTCAAGGCGGGTGGATCACGAGGTCAGGAGTTCAAGACCAGCCTGGCCCAGATGGTGAAACCCCGTCTCTACTAAAAATACGAAAATTAGCTGGGCATGGTGGCGGGCGTCTGTAATCCCAGCTACTCGGGAGGCTAAGGCAGAGAACTGCTCGAACCCGGGAGTTGGAGGTTGCAGTGAGCCGAGATTGTGCCACTGCACTCCAGCCTGGGTGACAGAGCGAGACTCCATCTGAAAACAAACAAACAAACAAACAAAGGAGGAGCAAAATAGAGGCAAGCCCAATTGGGAGCACCTAAATAAAGATTTACATGTACTAATCACTGTGGAAAATGCTCAGAACAGAGCAGAAATCGAATTGAAGAGAGCAGTTGAAGAAGTGAAGAAATTATTGGTACCTGCAGCCGAAAGAGAAGACAGTCTAAAGAAGATGCAGCTGATGGAGCCTGCGATTCTGAATGGCACCTACAGAGATGCCAACATTAAATCACCAGCCCTTGCCTTTTCTCTTGCAGCAACAGCCCAGGCTGCTCCAAGGATCATTACTGGGCCTGCTCCGGTTCTCCCACCAGCTGCTCTGCCTACTCCTACACCAGCTGACCCTACCCTAATGCCTTTGATCAGACAAATACAGACCACTGTCATGCCAAACGAAATTCCTCACCCAACTGCAATAGTTCCTCGAGGGCCCGAAGCTGGTTTAATCTATACACCCTATGAGTACCCCTACACATTGGCAGCAGCTACATTAATCCTTGAGTATCCTATTGAACCTAGTGATGTATTAAGTACGGTGGCTACTAAAGTTCGAAGGCATGATATGTGTGTCCGTCCTTACCAAAGGATTGTGACCGCAGACCGAGCTGCCACTGGCAAGTAACCTATGACCTTCTGACCTCTGAACTCTTCACCCAATGATGACCTGACCATGCCTGCCTGCTGATCAGTTAACTGGTCATCGCCTTTGCTTGCCTGTCCTTGGTGCAGCGAGCTGAGGCACTTGTCTGTGTGTCTTACCATCTAACCAAACAAAAGACAAAGGAATTGTTGTCCTCCAACTCAGCTTTTTTTTTTTTTTTTTTTTTTTTTCTTGTTTGGCTGAACCTGCACTGAATAGTAGTAAAGGAATAAACCCTAATTCATCCCACAGCACCAATCATCTTTTAAGATCCCACCCTAAGCGAATGGTAGGAAGGCCTCTCTTAAGAAGGGGAGACAGATGGCCCTTGGCTAAATGGCAGAGGCAGTTACTGTGAAAGACTTCTAGGAATCTTTTTCTTCTCATAGCAAAGTCAAAGCTGTCTCTGAATGTGCTGTGTGATGTTGCATCATGCATGAACCTTCGGTCAGAGATACCACTAGTGAAGTGATTTCAAAAAGTATTCAAAATTTGATAGGCTGTTTAGTCACTACAGTGCCCTCAAAGGGCAGAAGTTGCAGCCTTTTTTATATTGCCTGCCAAAATTTGAAGTATTAGAAGAAAGTGTGCCATGAGAGAAAAACCTAAGGAGTTTTGAAAAGTAGTGCAAGTAACAAAACTGCAATACTACTTTTAAAAAGATAAATATCTGAGTTA
The DNA here is from genome assembly GCF_024542745.1 of Macaca thibetana thibetana. Classification (NCBI taxonomy): domain Eukaryota; kingdom Metazoa; phylum Chordata; class Mammalia; order Primates; family Cercopithecidae; genus Macaca; species Macaca thibetana. Next base: position 26,043,822 of record NC_065587.1, read on the forward strand.
AAATTACTAAATCTTTATTTTATACCTTCTAAAAAAAAGATGAGAGGCCGGGCGTGGTGGCTCACGCCTGTAATCTCAGCACTTTGGGAAGCCAAGGCAGGCGGATCACGGGATCAGGAGATCAAGACCATCCTGGCTAACATGGTGAAACCCTGTCTCTACTAAAAATACAAAAAATCAGCCAGGCATGATGGCAGGTGCCTGTAGTCCCAGCTACTTGGGAGGCTGAGGCAGGAGAATGGCGTGAACCCGGGAGATGGAGCTTGCAGTGAGCCAAGATCGCCAGACTGAGCGACAGAGCCAGACTCTGTCTCAAAAAAAAAAAAAAAAAAGAGAACAAGGTACATGCATTATGTGTCACATGTCACATTACTGAGCAAACTGTTCAAGCATTTTTTTTAAACCTCCCTGTATAGAAAAAAATCATTAAGGATGTAAAAGCCATGCTTGCCTATTTGCTGTATACACGTAATGAAATTGTAGATGAAGTGTAGTGCATTGAAACAAATGAACAAATGAACGAAAAGTAGATACTTTTATTATACAAGGGTACTGGTGCAGAAAATATATATATATTTTTGGAAATATAGCTTTTTTTTTTTTTCTTTTGAGTCGGAGTCTCGCTCTGTCGCCCAGGCTAGAGTGCAGTGGCGTGATCTCGGCTCACTACAAGCTCCGGCTCCCGGGTTCACGCCATTCTCCTGCCTCAGCTTCCCGAGTAGCTGGGACTATAGGCGCACACCACCGCGCCTGGCTAATTTTTTTGTATTTTTAGTAGAGACAGGGTTTCACCGTGTTAGCCAGGATGGTCTGGATCTCCTGACCTAGTGATCCGACCGCTTCGGCCTCCCAAAGTGCTGGGATTACAGGCGTGAGCCACCACCTCGCTGGGAGTGGTGACCTTCTTAAGTTGAGAGCTCTTCCATCAGGGGGCTCCCTAAGGGCATCTCTGTTCCTAGCGGGGAAGCCCTCAACCCACTTTGCTCTCCTTAGCCTGAGACAGGCAACTTTCTCCAGCTTTTACTCTTCGCTGAATTCTCACGGCGGGGTTTGGGGGTATGTTCAGGGTCAGGAGCGACGTTGGGGGCCCGGCCTGCTGGGCGCTGTTCATGGGTAGCTGGGACCAGACAGAGCAGGGGCTTCATCATCACCTGCGGGGACATGCATTTCCGGGGCCACCCCAGACCTCCCGGAGTATGCTGATTGACACTGTCCAGTTTGAGAACTACTATGTCCAGGGAGCAGAGGCCTCCCCGATGCCCCTTGGGTAGTATCCGGCCCAGGGCTTTTCTGGATGAGAGGGATGGGCATGAGAGCGCATGGAGCTGGGGTCGGGAGGTCGGGGCACCGAACAAGGCGGAGGCCGACGGGGAGGTGGGGGAGGAAGAGGAGTCCCTCCTGGCCATCCCGAGGGGAGGGCGACAGTAGAGATTTGTTCGGGAGGCGCGGGACGAGGCTGGCTGCTAGGACTGTGCACTGAGGAGCACCGACAGTCAGGGACGCTCTCCGAGTAGATCCTCGAGGAAAGAGCAGCGGACCATGCTCGAGGGGGAGGAGCCGGGAGGCGCGCGGCGACCCTTGCGGGCTGCTGCCTTGCAGGGCGCTGGTGGGGCGCGCGGAGTGGGGGCTGCCCCGGGGCGGCTCCGCCAGCTTGGGGCGCGGCGGGCGGCGGCGGCGGCGGGCGCGCATCCCATCCGGGTCCGGAGTAACCGCCGCCGCTGCCAAAGCTCACCAACATGGCGGACCTGGAGGCCGTGCTGGCCAATGCCAGTTACCTGATGGCCATGGAGAAGAGCAAGGCGACCCCGGCGCCCGCGCCAGCAAGAGGACCATCCTGCCCGAGCCCAGGCACCAGCTGCTCCGGCCCGCGCCGGCCCCCACGCCGCAGCCCCCGAGCGGCTACCGGCGACCCCCTGTGTCCGCAAGGTTCGGGCGCTGAGCCGTCGCTGTCCCGGTGAGGGTGGCACTGCGGGGCGGGCGATGCGGGGCCAGCCTTGTCGTTCTAGTCTCTGAAATGGGGCATCGGAGAGCCGGTGGGGGACTCCGGGAGAGAGCGCTCCAAAGTGCCCAGCGCGGCACCCTGCGCGCAGCGAGCTCCCCTGCCAGGGGCTGGTTATGACTTGGCTGAACTAGCTCCATCCCTGTGGCTCCCTCCCGCCCAGCCCTGTCCTGTGCTCTTCCATCCCATGGTTCTACCTGTTGCATTGGTGTGGTCCCCGTTGACTCTTTGCCTGTCACTCCTTTGGGCTCCATTCTGGTGGTTCCTTCTTCCTGGGCTCTGCGGTCCCCCTTTCCAACTCCATCCTCTCAGCTCCCTCTGGGCCGCTTACCTGGGGACTGCAGGCTTGTTGGTTATTGTCCGAGGTAAACTGCTGTTTTCAGTGCTTGCTCTTCTTGAAGTCACTAAGTCTAGTCACCTTTTGAGGCTCTTCTATTTTGTGCCCAGGCAGGATTTTGACCCACTCAATATTCTTTTTGGTGTCAAGTGTGTCCCCTGAGCTGCTTTCCTCAACTTGCAGATCTACTGGTGGCACTTTATTAAAAAATTGAAACGGGAGTCACACTTGAATGGGTGATTCCAGACAGGAATTTGTTGTTAAATTATCAAAGGAGGGCCCGATTGAATTGGCGAGGGGCTCGGTGAGGTCCATACCAAGTTTCAGTTTTCTCTCAAATGATTTATTATTAAGGAACTAGTAAATTTTTTTGCTGGTTCATATCATTAGCACTTCCCCAGAAAAAGTAGTTCGTCAGGTTAATGGTGAGTTTTAAATAGTGTATCAAGGCTTCAGCGATGGATTTTTTTTTTCTCTAGCTCCTTTTTCCTAATTAACACCATCATGAGTTGTGCAGCTAATGCGGTTCCTTGATGCTAAATAGCTCTTGGAATTGATGCTCAAAAGAGGCATTTTCTTTATGGTGAATTTGAACCATGCAATTCTGTAAAATATTGGAATCTACACCAAAGTTACTGTCCTTTTGAAATCATCAGTCCTTCAAGCATTAGGCACCCAAGATTGCTTAAATGTTACCTAATGCTAAGTGATCATCATATGATTTTTTTACAAGTCCATCTATGAGCCCTATGATACAGAGAATACCAGTCCCCTTGTTATTTGTTGTGAAAAGCTAAATTGTGCAAATGAAGCCTTGCTTGCTGGATATTTTTGGCCTCCTTTTCCTCCTTAGCCCAGGCCTCTTGTTGGCTTTGCAGGGTGTGCTACTCTTTGATAGGCAATGCCAAGTAGTGAAAATCAGGGAAAAGTGCAAACCCGTCTGCAATGTCGTGAGTTTAACACCCGTATTCCAGAGTGTAGCAGATCTGAAGCTAATTGAAAAAATCAGTGCTGCTTAAAATTTCCGGCAAGTGAGAAACTTACTTAGAGAACAAGAACTCCTATATCAAACCTAAATTTCACCGAAAAAACTGTCCATTTCTATAAATGTGGTAGAAAAAGGCTTAATTCCTTTTTCTCTTGCCTTTCCTAGTGCTCCCCCCCACCTCCACCCAAAGGCAGGGAGTCCTAAATATGTGGGGTTTCTATATATACAATTGATAAATCTCAACTCATGGGCAGTTTTTTTGGGGAGGAGTAGAATATAATATTACTAAAGTTAGGAACTTCTGTTCAGTTTTTTTTTTTCCTTGGTATTTGGAACGTAATGTGACTTTTGCTTTTTTAGTGTCCCTCTTAAGAACGTACTTATGTGCTTAGGGTGTTCACTTCCTTGCATGAATGCCTTTGTTTTTCAGTGGTATTCTTTGGTAATGCTTTCTTTTAAGGCAGAGTGACAGCCAGCATATTTCTCATGACATTTTAAAATTGAGAAATTACCTTGTGATCTGCCCGCCTCAGCCTCCCAAAGTGCAGGGATTACAGGCGTGAGCCACCGCGCCCAGCCTGGAGAGGAATATTTCAAGTTATGCACCAATCACTTAGTGATTGAAGCTAGAAAATTACTGAATAAATTCTGTGTCCACTAAAGAAGAAAACTAGGCCACTTGCAGTGGCTACACAAACAGAAAGATGCAAACTATGATATCACTATGGAGACTATGTTTAGCTAGATCTTCAAAGGTAATCACTAACAAATTATTGTAACACTTACCAAACATCATGTGTTCTATGCATTATCCTATATTCTATATTCATTCTTTGTTATTATTCTATATTCTATGCATATAGAATAATTAAGAGTCATCTATACGCTATTTGTTTGTAGTTAAATAAAAACTTCGAGCAATTACACTTTAAAGCAAACGTGCTTCTTGGCTCAACTCTGTGCATTTCACACTAGTCTACAAGCTCCATGAAGGAAGGGGCTGTGGCTGGGTTTATCATAGTATCCCCGTGCCTGGCTCATAGAAATGGCTCTACAACTATGTACTGAGTTAATGTCATAAATGGTATCATAAATGTCCTTTAAGGACTGTCAGTCCTCCTAGAAAATTATAAAGAATCTTTAAAATGTCATTTCAGGCCGGGCGCGGTGGCTCAAGCCTGTAATCCCAGCACTTTGGGAGGCCGAGACGGGCGGATCACAAGGTCAGGAGATCGAGACCATCCTGGCTAACACGGCGAAACCCCGTCTCTACTAAAAACACAAAAAATTAGCCGGGCGAGGTGGCGGTGCCTGTGGTCCCAGCTACTCGGGAGGCTGAGGCAGGAGAATGGCGGGAACCCAGGAGGCGGAGCTTGCAGTGAGCTGAGATCTGGCCACTGCACTCCAGCCTGGGCGACAGAGCGAGACTCCGTCTCAAAAAAAAAAAAAAAAAAAAATGTCATTTCAGCCCTTCCTATCATATTGTATGAATACTTTGAAAGGACAAGCTTTGCAACAGGTGATCCAACATTTGCAATGTCCAGTAAACAGAAATGAGACTCCAGGGGAAAGATGAAGTTCACGTTACTCAACCTCTTTCAACTATGTGTGATTTCAAGTCATCTGAATTTCATTCTGTTTTTAAAAAAAGAGTAACAGAGTAATACAGCCTACAGTAAAAGTCATCTGAATCACTCCAGGGTTTAAGATGTTGACTTTTCGTGGGCCTTTGCTTATGAATTAGACCTTACTTAAGTAAAGGTATTTCTTTTCCAACGTGACGTAAAACAACTGGCCTGCACATCTAAATGCTCCTGTTTTAACTGGGCCTGCACAGGGAGTCTGTGGGTCACAGTCTACTACTCCCAATAGGGCCCATTATCAGCTACATTAGCCCAACAACATTTCAGTAAACTAAAGCAGCTATACCATCTGGACAAATAGTCAGCTTTTCCAGGATTTGCACTCATTTGTTGGTTAACTGAATAATGTGTCAACATAACAAAATATTTGCCTCTTGCCATCTCAAAGAAGCAAAATCTCCCCTAGGCAGAATGTTCCATTTTCTGAGAATCTCCTGTAATAGCAGGAAGCTGCAAACCCAGTGTTTCATTTAAATTAGCTAGATATTTCATTCTGATGCTCTTCTGTTTAAAACTGGAAAAGGCAAAGTAACTAAAATAAGGAAGCACAAAGAATAGTGACTGCAAATAATTTGCTGGAAATAAAAAAAATCACTAGTGATAGACTAAAGACAAATTAAAACGTATGCTTCTCATTCGGATACTAAAAATACAAATCTGAGCATCTCTTTCAAGAATACCAAAAACTGGTGGTTACATGGCTTGCTCTATAATGAAGCTGAAATAGAAACTCCTATCAAAAACCTTTTGACTCTAATCCATTTTACCAACAGCGTGAAGTCATATCAGCCATTTAAGTCATTATGCTGAGGCATTTTAACATGCAATTAACTTTCTTACAGGATCTAGAAATTCCCCAACCCCCAACCTCCAAATCAAATAGGTGGGCTACTAACTGCCATCCAGTGGTAGAAAGAATTTTGCAAAATCTTTTATCTGATAATCTCAATGTAACAGAATCCTAACACAGCCCAAGGAGTGACTATTACTATGTAAGTGGCTACATTACACAACTAAAGCCAAAGCCACTAAGATAAGTAGAAAACAGACCGGGCACAGCGGCTCACGCCTGTAATCCCAGCACTTTGGGAGGCTGAGGCAGGTGGATCACGAGGTCAGGAGATCGAGACCATCCTGGCTAACACGGTGAAACCTCGTCTCCACTAAAAAAGCAAAAAAATTAGCCAGGCGTGGTGGCGGGCACCTGTAGTCCCAGCTACTCAGGAGGCTGAGGCAGGAGAATGGTGCGAACATGGGAGGCGGAGCTTGCAATGAGCCCAGATGGTGCCACTGCACTCCAGCCTGGGTAACAGAGGGAGACTCCGTCTCAAAAAAAAAAAAAAAAAAAAAAAAAAAAATTCCTCTCCATTTAGCTTGTAGAGTTTTCTGTGTCTTCATTCTCCGGTACTCATAGCCTAATTTTGAACTGAAAAGTCCACGTTGGAAGCACAAATAGCCTTTAGAAAGAAAGTATTCCTTATTATTGATAGGAGTATTTCTATGTGTAAGACAGCAGTAGTGTTCTTCTTTTTCATTAGGGTACCAATTCAAAACATAAATTGTAATTTGTCATTTATTTTGTGTTTATTACAGTAGATGGTCATTTATTTCATGTTTTTACAGTAGCTGGTCATTTACTTAGAGTTTAAGAAAACCCCACTAAGATCTGTAGATAGTGTTTTATAGTTTTATATGTATTAACTCTTTTTAGTTTTTATAATTATGCTTGGTAATAGGTAGAAATTTTAAAAAGGACAAAAAATTACTCCAGCTTCATCCATGTGGAGATATTGAGAGGTATATTTTATGTATTTGAGGACAACTGGTTTTCTCCTTAGATACTAGTATCTTGACTGTGGTGCAGGGAGTGGCTTTTAGCCTTCCAGACTCAGAAACTAGATTTTATTATATCACTGTACTAAGCACCTGTCTCTTATTGTGAAACTCACATAATCAGCCAAGTCCGCCTGACTAAATTATTCTCTTCCTCTAGGCCTCTGGTTCTTATTTTAAGATTAAAGACCCTTTTGAGAATGCTACTAAGTGAGAGCCTCCCCCTCCCAAAAGTGCGCTAACTCACTTACACAGTAGATTTACCTGAAAAGCTACACCATAGCTAGAATGTCCAGTTCGCTACATTGCATTGAACACTGGCTCCTGTAGGAGCCTCCGTGCCCAGCGTCTGTGTGGCTGGAGCTCTCTCTCGTGGGTCGCCCTTGTGGGAAGCAAAATGACCATCAGAAGGTGATGTAGCGAGCACGGACCCACGTGGATGAGTCAGATGGTTACTTGGGACTCAGTCACGCTCCACAGGGGCGGCTTACGCTAGATGTCCAGTACTTGAAATCCCTGACCATGGGTGGCCTCGGGACAAGTCATCTTTCCGTGTTTTCATGTTTCCTGTTGTAGCTGGTGGGCACACCTCCGCTGGATTTGACAATATAGTTCATGAAACCACTGCCAAAGCTGCCCAGACCAGAAACCTTTGGCATTTCTCGGCCCTTTGTGTTATGTATTGATTTAAAGTTTTTATTCTCAGAGAGCAAGCTTTTTTTTTTATTTAGAGATTCTTGGAAATGGCTCCATAATACTCATCATCTTATTTTAGAAAGAAATTCAGGTTCAGGGAGAAGCTAATTGCTCAAGGTCGCGTTGATGGCACAGTTGAGCTTCAAACCCAGGTTTTCTGATTCCAAATTCAGCATATTTTCAGAAAAGCCTTCAGACTGTCTTTTTCCCAGTGAATCTTATTTTATGAGGCGGGGGGGCTCATGAATTTGAGTAGAGGAGCACTGTCAATTTCAGACATTAGTAACAGAATTTTAAAATGCATTGTATTCATTCAGTAAAGATTATCAACTGCAGGGGTCTGAGGAAGTGCTCCAGTAGCATAATTTCACTGGCCACATTAACTTAATAATAAATACCTTAATAATTCTCTAGAAAAGATGTCATAAATTCCATGTTAAGTAATAAGATTGTTATTAATAATGATGGCAGTGTTATAACTTGAGAAAAGCTACATGTTGTGGGTTCTCAATATTTTCTTACCCCAAACATCTTTTTGTGATTTTAGGTGCATTCTTAATTAAAATTCATCTCCATCCCTGTCAGTGGGTAAATGAGTATCCTTGACTTGAATACGTTTGTCAGTTACTCTCGATACACAAAGGATTTTTTTTTTTTTTTTTTTGCAACAGTCTTATTCTGTTGCCCAGGCTGGAGTGCAGTGGTGTGATCTCGGCTCACTGCAACCTCCGCCTCCCACGTTCAACCAATTATCCTGCCTCAGCCTCCTGAGTAGCTGGGGCTACAGACGTGCACCACAACATCTGGCTAATATTTTTGTATTTTTTGTAGAGACAGGGTCTTGCCACGTTGCCCAGGCTGGGCCCGAACTCCTGGCCTCAAGTGATTCAACTGCCTCAGCCTCCCAAAGTGTTGGGATTACAGGCGTGAGCCACCGTGCCTGGCCTGTAAAGGATTTTTAATGTTAAACTTGGCACTCGTTAGCGGTTCATTCTAAATTGTGATGGAAAATTAATGGAGCAGGTTGCATATCTAACCCCTACCCAGAAAGGTTGTTCCGCTCAGCTTGGGGCAGAGTTGTATTTGTCAGGAACACATTAGTAAATCCATTTATGGCTTTTGCCTTCTTCACCTGGTGGTGCGTGTGGAGCTTTTCCTCATCAGCAGTGTATGGACCTTGTCAGTGTTTGGAATTGCTGCATGAGATGTCAGAACTCTGATCTACTTAACCCTGTGCTCAGAAGCGCAAGTGCAATTGCAGTGAATGTTCTTACACAGGTGCCTTTGGGTCTATATATGAGCCTTTCTCTGAGGTAGATAGCTAGAAAGAAGTAAGATAGGGGCACATTCTCCTCTACATTTAAGGATAGAGCTGCAAAGAAATTTTAATTTTATTCAGAAGCTTTACTGTTAAGACTAATATTATTTTTATTTCAAAAGTATTTCATATAAACAATTATTTCATATATATATGTGTATATATAGTCAAGTAAAACAAAAAAGAACAATGTTATTGTTGGTCAGAACCAAGAATTTAAGTGTAAATGAAGAGATACATGAGGACAAGATAAGAGTTAAATAAAAATTATGTAAGATCAATTTTAAATTGGAAAATTATTTGAAATTCATGATTTTTTTTTTGAAATATGTGGACTTACCATCCCCAGTCTTTAAAACAATCCAAGAAACAATTGCATTTCCCTCACGTAGGCACCCCATATACCTGCGCCTGACTACAGGTGTGGGCGAGATGAGCCTGGAACCTCTGTTATCTGTTGTATCAGAAAGCGAAGGCGCCATCCAAGAAATGTGGTGGGCACCATCCCTAACAAACTGAGGCCAGAAGAAGGGGTTCCCACTGGCTAAAAGTGAGACACGCTGAATGTCAAAAGAATATGGCTGATACAAACCCACTGTGGTGGGCAGAATGATGCCCCCCTGAAATATCCACATCTTAATCCCCAGAACCTATGAACATGTTCTATTCTATGACAAGGGGGCGTTAGGGGTGTAGGTGGCATCACAGCAGCTAAGTTGCTGAGTTTAAGATAGAGAGATGATCCTGTATTATCTAGGTGGGCCCTAGTGTTACCCCGAGGGGGGCAGGGAGTTGGTGTCAGAGCCATGCAACATGAGAGTGAGTCAACCAGCCACTGCTGGCCTTTTGAGGAAGGAGGAAGGGGCCACGGACCAAGGAATGTGGGCAGCCTGTAGAATCTGGAAAAGGCAAGGAAATGGCCTGTCTCTACGGCCTCCATGTAAGACCGCAGCCCTACTGACACTCTGACCTCAACCCAGGGAGGCCCATTTCAGACCTCTGACCTGCAGATCTGTAAGAGTCAATTTCTGCTTGATTTAAGCCACCAAGTTTGTGGTTAAGCAGGAGAATTGCTTGAACTCAGGAGGTGGAGGTTGCAGTGAGCCAGGATGGTGGCACTGCACTCCAGCCTGGGTGACTGAGCAAGACTCCATCTCAAAAAACAGTTGTTTTTTTTTTAAATAAAAAATAAGGGCTGGGCGTGGTGGCATACGCCTGTAATTCCAGCACTTTGGGAGGCTGAGGCGGGTGGATCACGAGGTCAGGAGTTCAAGACCATCATGACCAACCTGGTGAAACCATGTCTCTACTAAAAATATAAAAATTAGCTGGGTGTGGTGGTGTGCGCCTGTAGTCCCAGCTACTTGGAGGCTGAGGCAGGACTATCGCTTGAACCCGGGAGGCAGAGGATTTTGCAGAGGTTACAGTGACCCGAGATTACACCTCTGCACTTCAGCCTGGCGACAGAGCAAGACTTGATCTCAAAAATGAAAAGAAAAGAAAATTAAAATAGTCTTGCTGGGCATGGTAGCTCATGCCTGTAATCCCAGCACTTTAGGAGGTCCAGGAGCTCGAGACCAAGTTGGGCAACATGGTGAGACCCCATTTCTACAAAAAAAAATACCAAACGAAAATTAGCTGGGCATGGTAGCACATGCCTGTGGTCCCAGCTACTCAGGAGGCTGAAGTGTGAGGATCACTTGAACCCAGGAGATCAAGGCTGCAGTGAGCTGTGATGGCACCACTTCACTCCAGTCTGGGTGTTGGAGCGAGACCCTGTCTCAACAAACAAACAAACAAACAAAAAATCTTATATTTACATCATAAAACTAATCACAAACTAGTAGACCAGCTTCTAAGGTAGAAACGCTCTACCTTAGAGGGAAGCAGAGGCCCTGGGTGGACCAGACGGCCACACCATGAACCCTCCCAGAGACTTTAGACAGAAAGAGGCACTCCACAACACCCCACACTCCCTCTGCCATCTCTCACCCCCTCCTCTGTCCACGCAGGTCAGCCCAAGGCCACCCCCTCAGTCACTCTGTTCCCGCCATCCTCTGAGGAGCTCCAAGCCAACAAGGCCACACTGATGTGTCTCATGAGTGACTTCTATCCAGGAATCTTGACGGTGACCTGGAAGGCAGATGGTACCCCCATCACCCAGGGCATGGAGATGACCACGCCCTCCAAACAGAGCAACAACAAGTACGCGGCCAGCAGCTACCTGAGCCTGACGCCCGAGCAGTGGAGGTCCCACAGAAGCTACAGCTGCCAGGTCACGCATGAAGGGAGCACCGTGGAGACGACAGTGGCCCCTGCAAAATGTTCGTAGGTTCCCAACCCTCACCCCACCCACAGGGGCCTGGAGCTGCAGGATCCCAGGGGAGGGATCTCTCTGCATCCCAAGCCATCCAGCCCTTCTCCCTGTACCCAGTAAACCCTCAATTAATATCCTTTGTCAACCAGAAATCCTGTTCCCTCTCTTCATTTCTTATCTCTCATATAATTTGATGCTTCTCCTGGGTTCTCAGTGTGGCGTTGGGGGAATCCTGGCACCAGTGGGAAAGTAACCTGGAGGAGAGGATCACAGCCTCCCTGGCGTGTCCCCTGGGAAAACAGGTCAGGATAGGAGGAGTCAGCTCACTGAACACCAGTCCCTCCATTCTCTCCCTCCTCCCCTTCCTCCTTGCAGCTCACCCCCCGACTTGCTGCCTACTTTCTGGAGGAAGATATTTCTGGCTGAGCCTCCAGATATGCCCTCTGTCCCCATCCTGGTCTGGACCCTCTACCCATCCATGGCCTCTCTTTCCTCAGTCTGCAAATCCTACTCTGGAGCTGGAGCCCCTCTGCTTCTGGCCCTGGCCCCTGGAATGCCCTCCTTCTTCTCTGCCCAACTCCCCACCCCTGAGAGTTGGACTGTCCAGTACACTCCAACACCATCAAATTCGTGAGCTCTTATACTTTGGGCCCACTTTGATTTTTCACCTGACAGCAGGTTCAGATGTGTGAGAAAAATAGGAGGAAGCCAGGAAGGAAACACACATAAAAGGCCTGCAAGAGGATCAGGACACTTGCAAAGATAGGCTCAGAGCTCCCCAGGAACCAGTGCAAGAAGGGTTAATAGGTGCTCCATCATTTCTATCTTTCTTGTTTTTTTTTTTAGATGGAGTGTCGCTCTGTCTCCCAGGCTGGAGTGCAATGGCACTATCTTGGCTCACCATAACCTCTGCCTCCTACGTTCAACCAATTATCCTGCTTCAGCCTCCTGAGTAGCTGGGATTTCAGGTATGTGCCACAATGCCTGGCTAATTTTTGTATTTTTATTAGAGATGGGGTTTCACCATGTTGTTCAGGCTGATGTGCTCCATCATTTCTAAGAGATTAAACAAGTCTTTTCTCGAGGGAAGTTGGTGTTTTCAATGCTGAGGCCAGGCATCTCATCATAATTAAAAGTGGGGATATGTTTTACCAAAGGCCTCACTACTGATGGGATTTGGGCTCCGACATGTGCACAGGTAACTGCCTGGCAGCCCTAGGACATGGAGATTTTCTCGGATGCTTGGCACAGAAAGTCACTGGCCATCTTTGGAGGAAGCATCATTTTTGGGAAACACTTCTCCATTGGATCCTGAGCCTCAGGTGGAAAACCAGGTCCTGTGTTGGGAATTTCTCTGGGAGGCTCCCTGGGTCTGGGGCTCCAGCTGCTCTCTGAGGAGAAGGTGTGGGGGGAGAGAACATGGCCCAGCCACACCCAGCCCCTCCTGCATGGTTCCTGCTGAGCGGGGTGTTAGAGGGGTGGGGGCGCCAGCAGTGGTCAGGCCTGTGTTTCTGCGGGTGGGGCCAGGGAGGGACCCTCGGGGCATCCTAGGGAGTCTGTCCCATGGCTCCTGTTTGACTTTGCTGTGGCTGCTGCTGTCACAAATGACCCCTAATTTAGAGGCTTAAAACATCACACACTGATTCCCTGGTCTGGAGTCAGACGTCCAAAATGAATCCCAGAGTGCTAAAATCAGGGTGCCAGCCGGGCCAGGCTCCTTCTGAGGGCTCTGTGGAGAATCCGTTTCCAGGACTTTTGCATCTTCTAGAGGATGCCCTGGGCTCCTGGCCAGAGCCAGAGCCAGCATCTTCAAATCTCTCTCCCACTCTTCTCTCTGTCTCTCTCCCCACCACCTTCTCTCACCCTCTGTCCTTCTCTCCCTTTCTCTCCCTCCCCCCACCACTCCTGCTCTCACTCTGACCCCCTGCCTTCTTCTTTCCCTTATAAAGACCCCACCTTGGCCAGGCCTGGTGGCTCACGCCTGTAATCCCAGCACTTTGGGAGGCCGAGGCGGGCGGATCACAAGGTCAGGAGATCGAGACCATTCTAGCTAACACGGTGAAACCCTGTCTCTACTAAAACTACAAAAAATCAGCCGGGCATGGTGGCAGGTACCTGTAGTCGCAGCTACTTGGGAGGCTGAAGCAGGAGAATGGCATGAACCCAGGAGACAGAGCTTGCAGTGAACCAAGATTGCGCCACTGCACTCCAGCCTGGGCGACAGAGCGAGACTCTGTCTCAAAAAAAAAAAAAAAAAAAAAAAAAGAAAGACAAGACCCCACCTTGGACCCACCCAGATAACCCAGGATCATCTTCCACCTCAGGCTCCTTCACATCCTCACATCTGTAAAGTCCCTGTGGCCACACAACACAGCACCTGGACAGGTCCCGGGACTGGGACACAGCCATCCCTGGGCCCTAATTCAGCCACCCATAGCTCCTTTCCCTCCTTCCTCTCTCCTCCGGGTATAAGAAAGGAATGCAGAGAGGTTGGTTGTTGCGGGAAGTCAGGGACCCCAAACAGAGGGACCGGCTGAAGCCGCGGCAG